>NC_092380.1:7997122-8720893 GCF_030028105.1 Mobula birostris
AAGAAATGATAAAAATGATTTTCCAGAATGATATCATGAAAACACATGACAAACCGACTTAAAAACTGACAAAAACCACATAATTATAACATATAGTTACAACAGTGCAAAGCAATACCGTAATTTGATAAGAACAGACCATGGCACAGTAAAAGTCTCAAAGTCTCTTGAAAGTCCCATCATCTCACGCTGACGGTAAACCTCCAGCGCTGCCAACTTGCCGATGCAGCACCCTGGAAGCATCCGACCACAGTCCGACTCCGAGTCCGTCCGAGAAACTCCGAGCCTCTGGACCACCTCTTCGACACCGAGCACCATCTCTGCCGAGCGTTTTGACCCGGCCCCGGCAACAGGCGATGCACAAAGCCAAGGATTTGGGGCCTTCATCTCCGGAGATTCTCGATCGCACAGTAGCAGCGGCAGCGAAGCGGGCATTTTAGAAGTTTCTCCAGGTGTTCCTCTGCGCTTCTCACGGCTGTCCCCATCAAATCCAGATTGTTCACGGCACCCCTAGTTACACATATCGATATTCATTCGGAACGGCCGCGCGAGGTTCCAAATGAATAACTAAATAACAAATAATATTGAGAACATGAGTTGTGGAGTCCTTGAATGTGAGTCCAGAGGATGTGAAATCAGTGTTGAGGTGAGTGAAGTTATCCATGCTGGTTCAGGAGCCTGATGGTTGAAGAACATAAAACATAGAAATCTACAGCATATTACAGGCCCTTTGTTCCAACCATGTAACCTTTTCTAGTAATTGCCTAGAATTATCCTGTCGCATAGCCCTCTATTTTTCTAAGCTCCATGTACTTATCTAAGAGACTTAAAAGACCCTATTGTATGCACCTCTATCACCATCGCTGGCAGTGTATTCCACGCACCCACCACTCTCTGTGTGAAAAACTTACCTCTGACATCCCCTTTGTACCTTAAAACTATTCCCCCTTGTGTTAGCCATTTTAGCCCTGGCAAAAGCCTCTGGCTATCCACGTGTTCAATGCCTCTCATCATCTTATACACCTCTATCAGGTCACCTCTCATCCTCCATCTTTCCAAGGAGAAAGGCCAAGTTCATTCAACCTGTTCTCATAAGGCATGCTCCCCAATCCAGGCAACATCCTTGTAAATCTCCTCTGCGCTCTCTCTATAGTATCAACATCCTTCCTGTAGTGAGGTGACCAGAACTGAGCACAGTACTCCGAGTGTAACAACACCTAATGGCTCTTGAACTCAAAGAGTAACAACTGTTCCTGAACCTGGTGATGTGGGACCTCAGGCTCCTGTACCTTCTTCTTAATGGCAGCAGCAGAGAAGACAAGTACTTCTTAAATGGTTCTATCATATCAGGTTCAAGCACTTCCTCCACCAATCCAGAAAGCCCACAGCCTTTGTCAAAGGTAGAGACCAACTACAGCCTCAGTCCGGATCACGGGCAGGCTTGCTCGCCACGGCATCTGACTGCCAGCTGAAAGTCGATCTGGGCGAGCAATTAAAGTTCCCTGACTTCATCGCATCATCATCACTGAGGCCTGACACGGTCGTTCTGTCAGAAACCTCGAAACAGGTGGTCGTGGTGGAACTGACGTGCCTTGGGAAGATCGGATTGAGGAGGCGCTTGAGCGTAAGAAAGGAGCTGGTAGAACAGTGCCAGAGACAGGGGTGGAGGGCACGATCTGAGCCTGTAGAGGTGGGGTTTAGAGGTTTTGTTGGCTGCTCACTCTGCAGAGCCTGGTTGGCATTATGGAGACAGCAAAGAAAAGAGCCATCAGCACCATCACAGAGACTGCTGAGCAAGCCTCCCGCTGGCTATGGATTGAGGTTTTTTTGTGTGGTTGAGACATATTTAATCTTAATCTTCTGTATTCAAAGGCTCTGTATACATACAAATGCTATGTTTCCTCTATACTTTTGAAACGTACTTGATCAACTTGGGTCTCCAACATGTGTCAACTAATCAGTCTGTGACCCTACTTCTATAACATAAAACATAGAACATAGAATAGTACAGCACAGTACAGGCCCTTCGGCCCACAATGTTGTGCTGCCCCTCAAACCCTGCCTCCCATATAACCCCCCACCTTAGATTCCTCCATATACCTGTCTAGTAGTCTCTTAAACTTCACTAGTGTATCTGCCTCCACCACTGACTCAGGCAGTGCATTCCATGTACCAACCACTCTCTGAGTAAAAAACCTTCCTCTAATATCCCTCTTGAACTTCCCACCCCTTACCTTAAAGCCATGTCCTCTTGTATTGAGCAGTGGTGCCCTGGGGAAGAGGCGCTGGCTATCCACGCTATCTATTCCTCTTATTATCTTGTACACCTCTATCATGTCTCCTCTCATCCTCCTTCTCTCCAAAGAGTAAAGCCCTAGCTCCCTTAATCTCTGATCGTAATGAATAATCTCTAGACCAGGCAGCATCCTAGTAAATCTCCTCTGTACCCTTTCCAATGCTTCCACATCCTTCCTATAGTGAGGCGACCAGAACTGGACTGAAGTTGTAGCTACATTAACAGCAAATCTCAGAATTGAAGGAAGTAGGCTTCCTGGGTGACTGACCTGATTAAGACCAAGGTGAGAGAGCAGATGGCAGCAATACTCATGCAATAGCGTAATGACTAAACCACAAATCTTTGTAAACATTAACCAGGTACAAGAGGGGTAGGTTTTGTCTGGCAGCTCTTGGGCTGTATTCCCTGGAGTTCAGGAGAATGAGAGGGGATCTCATAGAAACATTCCAAATGTTAAAAGGCCTGAACAGATTAGATATGGCAAAGTTATTTCCCATGGTAGGGGAGTCTAGGACAGGAGGGCATGACTTCAGGATTGAAGGATGTCCATTTAGAACTGAGGTGCAGAGAAATTACTTTAGTCAGAGAGTGATAAACCTGTGGAATTTGTTGCCATGAGTGGCTGTGGAGGCCAAGTCATTGGGTGTATTTAAGGAAGATAGGTAGATTCTTGATTAGCCAGGGCATCAAAGGGTATGGGGAGAAGGCAGGGGAGTAGGGACGACTGGAAGAATTGGATCAGCCCATGATTGAAAGGTGGAGCAGACTTGATGGGTCGAATGGCCTACTTCTCTCCTATATCTCATGGTCTTATGGTATTGTGGTGTAAGGGGGTTTCCCTAGACGACAGCGAGCCGAGTGACCCTGAGGCTGGACAGGGGTGCTACAGTGGTAAGCAAGTTGTACAGCTACAGTATTGCCCCCGTCTGAGCTCAGTTCAATCAAGTAGTCTCAGTTCAAAAAGAGAAGTGTGACCCGTGGACAAGTGCTGCTGGGACACAAGCCAGGATCTGATAAGCCCTGGCTGGGTGGCCTGGGGGAGAGTGTCTGATGTGGAAAGACCTGATGACCCCATAGGTTACACCACTCACGACATATCTCAGCACCTTCTGGCAGCTCGTTCCATTACTCAACCACCCTCGCCACCAATGACGTTTAAAGAAAGATTGCAGCTAGTGGGGCTTGAATTGGTTGTCATATCTCCCTCATTACAGCAACAACATTTCAGGAGTAATATATTAGCTGCAGGGTGTCCTGTGACTGTCTTAGTGTCGAAATCAACTGTCTTCAAGAGCCAAGATTCAAGATTACTTCATGTCATTTCCTGTACACAAGGGTAAAGGAGAACAAAATAATAGTTTCTTCAGATCTGATGCAGCACAAAAAATACAATAAGATAAAGAACCCAATACATAAGATAGCTTATATACATAGGTTGATTGTATGTCCATAAGATGATGTTAGGGACAGGGGTTTCCAACCTTTTTTATGCCATGGACCCCTACCATCTGCAGAGGGGTCAGTGGGCTCCAGGTTGGGAACCTTTGTAGGCACAGGAGTGTCTGTACATAAGGTGACTCTGACAGGAAATGATTAAAGTAGTGGCGATGGGGGGTGTGGACGTGTGGGTTAGTGGGTGAAGGTGTTGATCAACTTTACAGCTTGGGGAAAGTAACTGCTTTTGAGTCTGGTTGTCCCGGTGTAGATGCTACATAGCCTCCTCCCTGATGGGAGCGGGGCAAACAGTCCATGAGCAGGGTGGATGGGGTAGTTCATGATGTCACTGGCCCTTTCCCAGCACCTTCCTGTATATACCGTACATCCTTGAAGGCAGGTGATGCGTTGGGCAGTTTTGACTTGCCGTTGTAGAGCCTACCTGTCTGACGCAGTGCGGTTTCCGTACGGTGCAGTGATGTGCAGTTTGTTAGGATGCTCTCTGACGCGCATCTGTAGAATGACTTGCGTTTGGACGTGCGTAGTCCAGCTCTCTTCAGCTACAGTAGTCTGTGTGGTACCAGTATGGGCCAAAGGCAAAGTTAGGATTATTGCCATATGCACAGGTGCTTTCAAAACCTTATGGTGCAGCAGCTTCAGATACTAAATATTCATTAAAAATCATAAATCAATGACAGAAATTACATAAGGAGCATAATTAGAGCAGAAAATGAACTCCATTGTAGTGTGAATGTATTAAAGAGGTCACAGTACTATTTTACTGCGGTAGTCAATAGGAATGTGCAGGTTGGCTCAGGAATTGAATGGTTGAAGGGAAGGAGCTGACCTTGAACCTGGTGCTGTGGCATGTCAGGCTTCCATCCAGTGGCACTGACGGGCTTTGTGCTTCTGTACTGGATCTAGGCCGACAATAGGATACTGTCTGTTACCTGCTAATTGCTGACACTCAACTTTGCTCCACCAACAGGGTTATTTTTTCCTCTTTCTGGTTGGATGAGGATTGTATGAAGGCACAGAGAGCTGTAAACTCAGCCAGCTCCATCGTGGCCACTGGCCTCCCCACCCCTGAGGACATTTTCAAAAGGTGATGTCTCAAAAAAGTGGCAGCCATCATTGAGGCGCTCAACACCCATACATATACATTACTGTAACTTACAGTATATTTTGTTTTGCCCAGTACTACTGCGGCAAAACAGCAAATTTCATAACATATGCCAGAGATAATAAGCCCAATTCGGGAACCAGTTATTGCTTTGGCATGTTGGTATCCTCACAGCATGAGTCAGACAAATCCCATGGATCATCGTGAAAAACAGATGGAAACTTTACACCATCTATTTCACCTTCCAAACACCAAAAAGGCCATTTCTGATCCCAGCACCCATTCACCCATCTTCACAGTTCCACACTGGAGCCTGTCCCACAATGCCTCCATTACGAAATGCTCAAATGTCTCCATTTCTTTTGATCTCTGCCCTTTGTCATCGGGAAGCAAGGGCCTAATGACCTTTTTATGAGCTGTATCTCTCTATGAAACCTAATTTCTTTGCTAGATTTAAAAATTCGGAGTCAATAAGTAATAGAGCCCTTTGAAATCTCCTCAACCCATTACAGAAGAGACTCTGCTGGTGCTGGAAATGCAGAGAAACACACACAAAATGCTGGAGGAACTCAGCAGGTCAGGCAGCGTCTATGGAAGGCAGTAAACAGTCAACATCTCAAGCCCAGAGCCTTCATTGGTCTAGGAAGGAAGAAGGTAGAAGCCAGAATAAAAAGGTGGGAGGAAGGGGAAGGAGTACAACCTGGCAGGTGATAGGTGAGACCTGGTGAGGGGGAAGGGGGTGCATGAAGCAAGAATCTGTGAGGGGATGTGCGGGAGAGGTAAAGGACAGAAGGAGAAGGGATCTAATAAGAGAGGAGAGTGGACCATAGGAGAAAGGGAAGGAGGAGGGGAACCAAAGGGAGGTGATGGGCAGGTGAGAGGAAGAGAAGGAGAGAGAGGGTCATCAGAATGGAGAGAAGAAAAAGAGAGAAATGGAAGTTTTTAGCCTGGTTAGGGAAATCAATGTTTATACCAAAATGCTACCCAGATTAAATGTGAGGAGTTGCTTCTCCAGCATAAGTTTGGTCCTCATGTCCCTCTCCATAAGTGCTGCCTGACTTGCTGAGTTCCTCCAGCATCTTGAGTGTGTTGCTCCTCAATCCATTGGAAGTTCTCCACTCAGTCAGTGTATCCCTGGGACAGAAGGGCACTTGTCCAGCATGAACGAAGTCACTGAGGCTACTGGATATAGAAGTGTTTTATTCAGCAAACATGAGCAGCAGGCATCTTATTGAGACACTCTTTAAGAAGGGGGCTGCCTGGACCAAATATTACATGACATTTTTATATGATAAAGATCAAAGTTAACAGCAGGAAAATTGTATTGTTACAATGTATCTACAAAGCTTCCTTTAGATTATATATAGTTTTCAAACACATCTTTCTTCAAAGCCACACTTCAGACATGCAAAATAAATGTTAATCCCCACTGCCACTCTCTCTGATATGCAAACATCAAGTTCATGGGTGGTTCCTAGTTTGTAATCAACCCCAGTCTGCAGTTCCAGGGAGGCTTTTGTTCAGAGCTGCGTTTTAAATTCAATCTACAATCCATATTTAAATCTGAAGATTGGTTGCTGCTGAAATTAATATGCATAACATATCCTAGCTCCAGAATATGCCCTAACACATTTACTTATCATTTCCTATTTTTTTTATCTCAATCATGTCAAATTAAATAGCTTTGTTTAAATCCCTGTTGATTTCCACTTAATCATGGATACAGAATCTTGGTTTAACTGAGAGCAGGAGCAGACTTCCCAGAATGCAATGTGTGTAGAAACTTGTGGGGATGAACCTCCCAGAATGCAATGTGTTGACTGGGACAGAACGCAAAGATTGCTGGGGATGATTCATATCTTACATCCCGAACTACGAACTAAACAATTTATTGAGTGAGTGATCATTATGAATAGGAATAATTTGCTCTGGGAACAGGTGGAAAGTGGGATCAGGAAGAAGCCATTCACTCCTTCCTGTCTGTTCATCAGGGTAGACCTGTGTTTCAAGTCCTTCGTCTGTATTGGTTTCCTTGTCCTGTAGTATTTTTGCCCAATGACGATAGATCATTATTTTCCCAATAGTACCTTTCTCTGAGGATAGAAATGACAATACTAGAAGATATTAATTTAATTTAATTTTATTTGGAGATACAGCACAGAATAGGCTCACCTGGTCCTTTCAGCCGTATTTCCCAGCAACCCCAGACAGACATGTCTAACCCTAACCTAACCACGGGACAAATTAACCTATTGTGTGCATCTTTGGACTGTGGGAGGAACCTGGAGCATTTTCGTGCATTGCACGTGGACGGCGTGCAGAGACTGCTCACGACGATGCTGGGATTGAACCCTGAACTCCACTAACCAGAGCTGCAATGGCATCGCACGAACCGCTACGCTACCTTGATGAGAAGGGGAAGTTTGAGGGAGAAACACAGAGCAAATGCTGGAGCAACTCCGCAAGTCAGGCAGCATCTGTGAAGGGGAATAAACATTTGACATTTCACATGCCGAGACACTTCATCAGGACTGAGCTATTGACGTTCTGGACTGGGACTTCTTATCAGATTTTACGTGGGGTAAGATCTTTACAGAGAGTGGCAGGTACCAGGAACAAGCTGCTGGGGGTGGTGGTGGAAGTAGATACGATAATGGCATTTAAGAGGCCGTTAGATTGATGAAAATATTAAATATTTTTATTTTCAGAGTCTTTATGTATCTTGCTCAGGGAAGTCTAACCTCCTCCGCAGCAGAGATTGCCAGAGATGGAATATCTGCGAGGGCTTACCTCATTTTCATATTTCTCACAGTTAAAAAAAAGCGATATTATGAAGGCTCCCACCCACCCTGCTCACATAGACTGTTTGTCCCACTCCCATCAGGGAGGTGTTTATGCAGCACCCTCCCCAGGACCACCAGACTCAAAAGCAGTTACTTTCCCCCAAGCGAGGCAAGCTGATCAACAGCTCCACCCACTAACCCACCCCTCCACCACCGCACACATCCCCTACCGTCATCACTTTATATATATACAATCAATATATATAACAATTCCTTGTACCTTGTGTTTTATTGAATGGCCTTTATAATGTGCTTTATTTAAAGCTTTTAAAAATTGAATTCTTCGTGCTTATTGTGTGATTTTAAATGCTGCATCAGATGCGGGATGTTATGCTTTGAAACTCCAAAATGTTGAATTATTTCAAGGAGAACACAAGCATCCGGGAATGTGGGTGTAACTTTGCCTTTACTTCAAGCGAGGCGCGGTCACATCACATGGTAGCGTGATGATGTACTGTGTTCAATTAACATATTTTTACATATAACCCATAATGAATTATTTAAATGAATGAGTGCTGAAAATGCTTAATCAAACTATATATCTATGTCTATCTATCTATATATGTACACACACACACACACACGCACACATATATGTATACACTCAAATATTATTGAAATATCAAATACAGAACACATTTTGTATTCTATTTACCCTTGTGTACTGAAGAATGGCGATAAACAATCTTCAATCTTGAATCTTGAACTAAGAAAGAGGCTATTTGGCCCATAGAGTCTATACTGGTTCTCAGATCAATCCCATCAATTCTATTCTCCCTCTTATTTCCTTGTATCCGATCTCACCCACCCCACACGCAGATTCTATCACTCACCTACAGTACTGTGTGAAAGCCCTGGGCATATATATAAATATATAGCTAGGGTGCCTAAGACTTTAGTAATTTTATGTATTGCACTGTACTGCTGTCACCAAAAAAGGAACAAATTTCATGACCTATGTGAGTGATGTGGGTGTCTATTGTGGACTGAGAGTGGGGATGGTCCAAGGAGAGGGGAATTGTGTTTGGGAAAGGGGAAGGGAGAGGGAAGTACCAGAGAGACATTCTGTAACTATCAATGAACTAATTGTTTATTTGAATCAAATGACCTTGCCTCTTGTGCCAGGGCTGGGTGTTTCTGCACCCTCGCCACCCGTGCCTCCCAGCCCTGGCACTCCTTCTCGACCACCTTGTCCACACCCCCTCCCGCGGCACTCCACCCTCACCACTCCCAACATCCTCTGCTCCCGCCAGATTTACAAACTCGCTCTCCGCTCTACACTGACAAATACAGTCCCGTGCAGAAGCCTCAGGCACCCTAGCTATATATATCTGGCTGAGACCTTTGCACAGGACTGTACATTAGGGGCAATTTACAGCAGCCGAATAAATCTACCAACCTGCGCGGTTTTGGGATGTGGGAGGAGAACGGAGAACTCCATGGAAATCCTCACAATTACATGGAGATCGTGCAACCTCTCCGAAAACAGTACCTAAGATTAGGATCGAACACTGAACCTTTAAGGAGCAGCACCACCAGCCACCCCTTTACAGAGCGCGAAATAAGATCCCATCTAGTGTTTACTCACGTCTAACAGATTGATATTAACCTCTAGTTGAACTCAGCACTTAAATGGAAACAAATCGACTTTCCACTGTGTTCCGCATGATAGAACAATCTGGATTTTTTGAAATGTATATCTTGGAAGCGCCAAGCAATGTGCTCTGGAGATATGCCAGGGTATCTAATAACCTGTGTGCCAATTGCCAGCTGAAAATCTCTGAATGAAGTCTCGCTGAGGTGCCAATGGGGCTAATTTTAACCCAAGACGCCTGGTGAATGAGGGCCAATGGATTTGGTTCAGTAACTCAACCCTGCCAAGGAGGAGTTTATAAACACGAGGAAGTCTGCAGATGCTGGAAGTCATCCGTTAGTAAAGGCATCCGTTAGTCTTGCGAGACCATGGATCTGCGCCTGGAAAGTCTTCATTGGGCAAGGTTGTATGGAAGACCAGCAGTTGCCCATGCTGCAAGTCTCCCCTCTCCATGACACCAATGTTGTCCAAGGGAAGGGCATTAGGACCCATACAGCTTGGCACCAGTGTCGTCACAGGGCAATGTGTGATTAAGTGCCTTGCTCAAGGACACAACACACATTGCCTTGGCTGGGGCTCGAACTCACAACCTTCAGGTCGCTAGTCCAATGCCTTAACCACTTGGCCACATGCCCACGCAGGTCCAAAGCAACACATGCACTAAATGCTGGAGGAACTCAGCAGGTCAGGAATTGACAGTCGACGTTTCGGGCTGAGGCCCTTTCTCGGGACTGTAAAGGTAGGGGGAAGATGCCAGAATAAAAAGGTGAGGGGGAGAGGGGAACGAGGTTAGCTGGAAGGTGATAGGTGATGCCAGGTGGATGGGAAAAGTCAAGGACTTGAGAGGAAGGAATCTGATAAGAGCAGAGAGTGGACCATGGGAGAAGGAGAAGGAGGAGGAGACCCAGGGAGAGGTGATAGGCAGGTGAGAGGAGGTTAAAGGCCAGAGTGAGGAATAGGGGAGGGGGGGAAGGGATTTTTTTATTGGAAAGAGAAATCAATATTCATGCCATCAGGTTGAGGCCTACCCAGATGGGACACACAGTGTTGCTCCTCCAACCCTAGGGTGGCCTCATCTTGGCACAAGAGGAGGCCATGGACCGCCGTGCTGGAATAGGAATGGGAAATGGAATTAAAATTAAATAGTCGATGTTTCAAGCTGAGACCCTTCATCAGGTCAGGCCCGAATGGAGGGTCTCGCCTCAAAACGTCATCTCTTTGTACCTTTCCATCAATGCTGCCTGAGTTCCTATAGCCATTCACGTCTGTGACTCTGGATTTCCAGCATCTTCAGAATCTCTTGTGAATATGAAAGACGATATTTTACAAAATTTATTCTGCTGTTAAAGTGTTTGGAATTGGGGAAACGCTGAGGTCAGTTTGAGGCTAATTGCTTTCATTCCAGGCATCTTTTTTGTCGATTTTATGCTCCAGTACCATGTTTCTTTCCCTTCATCCAGGTTTGAATAAACCATCCAGGAATCCTACAGAAGCTGCTGAACGTGCTGAGTTCCTCCAGCATTTTGTGTGTGTGCTCAAGATTTCTAGCATTTGCAGAATCTCTTGTGTGTATCCAGCCCTTCCTTTTAAACTAAAACTGATATTCAACACTGTGATGACAGATCATTATCTTTAATGTTAATGCAAACAGTAACGTGGGGGCTAGTGTAACGTTTTACATTGCTAGCGATCAGGATTTAATTCCTAATTATCCGTAAGGAGTTTGTACGTTCTCCCCATTGACCGCGTGCGTTTCCCTTGGCTGCCCTGGTTTCAGGTGCGAGATCCAGGCCTCAGAGTGTATCGAGGTGATTGAACCCGGTGGTTGGGTGTCAGTTTAGGCGCCAGGCCAGAATAAGAAAGTCAAGGCGTTGGGGCCCGAGGCTTCAGATCGCTGCTCCACGAGGTTTCCTTTGCGCTGAACTCCGGGACTCTCTTGCTGGCTTCAGTTCAGAACGTTATTTGTTTGCGTTTTTTTTCTCTCTGCACATTGAGCGTACAACAGTCTTTTTTCATGAGCATGTTGTGCTTTTTTTTCTCTGCACATTCGACGGTCTTTTTTTTGGGATCCTTTGGGCTTCTTTGTTTCGTGGCTGTCTGTAAGGAGATGAACCTCAAGGTTGTAAAATGTTGTGATGTTTACTCAGCCCTGTACTTAACTAAGGGTCTGTGGACAGTCTCTCTCTGTGGACCATTTCAGAACCCTATTTGCTTGCATTTATTGTTTGCATAATTTCTTTTTTCTCTGCACATTGGATGTTTGATGGTCTTCATTCTTTCTCATGGGTTCTTTAAGGTTTCTTTGTTTCGTGACTGCCTGTAAGGAGACAAATCTCAAGGCTGTGTAATGTATACATACTTTGACAATAAATGTACTTTGAACTTTGAACTTTCCTACCACGTTCCAAAGACCTATGGGTTAGTAAGTTGTGGGCATGCGATGTCGGGGCCAGAAACGTGGCAACGCTTGCAGGCTGCCCCCAGCACAACCACGGATTGTGTTGGTCATTGATGCAAATGATGCATTTCACTTCTATTTCAACGTATGTGTGATAAATAAAGCTGATCTTTTAATCTTTTAACTTAATGTGGAAATTGTGAAGCCATCCACTTTGGTGGGAAAGTTTAAAAATGGAAAGAAATTTTGAAAAGTCTGGGTATCTATGTTCTGAGTTAATATTTAAGTACAATTAGCGAGGTGAACAATATATTGGCTTTTATTATCTGAGATTTGGACCCCAGGAATTAAGATGCCCTACTGAAGTTGTACTGTGCCTTGATACAGCACCAGGAATATTGCACACAAGACTAGTCAACTGAAAGAAGGGTGTACTTGTGTTAGTTGGAGCATGACACATGTTCACCAGGTTGATTTGAATCCTGTAATAGGGGGTTATCATGTGAGAAAGAGAGAGAGAGAGAGAGAGAGAGAGAGAGAGAGAGAGAGGGAGAGAGAGAGAATATAGTAAAGAAACAGGCCATTTGGCCCACAATGTTGTGTGAACTAATTTACCTAATGATACCTTGACACTTCGCCTGAACATAGTCCATATCCCTCCATCTTCAGCATATTCAAGTGCCTCTCTAGGAGCCTCTTAAACACCTCTGTCTTATCCGCTTCCACCACCATCCCTGGCAACACATTCCAGGCACCCACCATTCTCTGTATAAAAAGTCAGGTAACAAGGATTACAGGGGTACGGGAAGCTATGGCCCTGGTTCAGATCGATGGGAGTAGGCAGTTCAAATGGTTTCGGCATGGACTAGATGGGCTGAAGGGCCTGTTTGTCTGCTGTACTTTTCTATGACTCTATGACCTTAACCTGTCCTGCACGCCTTCTTTGGGCTTTCCTCTTCTGCACCCCCCCACCACCTTAATTGCATGCCCTGTAGACGTTTTGACCTTGGGAAGAAAGATACCTCTATCTAACTCCCTCTTAGTCTTTATAAAATTCTATCAGGTGTACCCTCAGTCTCTGATGCTCCAGATAAAACAACCCAAGTTTGTGCAGCCTCTCCCACATACCCACTAATCTAGCCAGCATCCTGGCAAACCTCTTCTGCACCCTCTCCATAGCTCCACAGACTGGTCCTGTACACTGTCTGGAGGTTAGAAGAAGGTAAGATGATGTGTAAACATGTAGATTAATGCCATTACTGTGCCAGCTTGGGTTAATTTCCACTGCTACCTGGAAGGAGTTTGTACGGTCTCTCTGTGACCATGTAGGTTTCCACTGGGTGCTCTGGTTTCCTCCCACATTCCAAAGATGGTAAGTTGGTCACACGGATGTAATTGGGCTCATTGGGTTGGAAGAACCTGTTACCGTGCTGTATCTCTTAATGAAAATAAAATGTGCCTGTTGGTGGGTTGATTACACCAGTGTAGGTGCATGAAGGTGAAATGTTTGGAGTGGACAGGGAGCGTGACAGAAAAAGTGAATTTGTGTAGATAAGTGCTTGATTGTCAATGGGCTGAAGTCCCTCCCTGCCTTTGTGGTGCATGGCACTCTAAAGAGCACAAAACTCTTAAAGGACCTGACGAAGGCAAAGCCCTCCCAACCATTGGGCACATCTACATGAAACATTGTTCAGGAAAGCAGCATCCATCATCAGAGATCCCCACCACCCAGGTCTCCGCAGAGGATCAGCACGGCATCTAAAACTTTGACAAACTTCTATAGATGTGCAGTGAAGTGTATATTGACCGGCTGGTATGGAAACACCAATGCATTTGAATGGAAAATCCTACAAAAGGTAGTGGATTTAACCCAGTGCATCACAGGTAAACCCTACCAACTGTTGAGCACATCTACACGGAGCATCGTTGTAGGAAAGCAGCATCCATCACCAGAAATCCCCACCACCCAGGCCATGGTCGCTGCTCGCTGCTGCCATCAGGTAGAAGTTACAAGAGCCTCAGGACTTCCACCACCAGGTTCAAGATCAGTTTTTACCCCTCAACCATCAGGCTCTTGAACAAAAGGAAATAACTACAGTCACTTGCCCCATCATTGAAATGTTTCCACAACCAATGGACTCACCTTCAATGAATCTCCATCTCACTTTCTCATTGTTTACAGATATTCATTTACATTTGCACAGTTTGTTTTCTTCTGCATTCTGGTTGATCTTTCATTGATCCTGTTATAGTTACTATTCTACAGATTGCTTGAGTATGCCTGCAGGAAAATGAATCTCAGGGTTGTATATGGAGAGATAAATGTACTTTGACAATAAAAGTTACTTTGAACTTTGAAGTTAGGTGTTGGGAAAGTGTTTCTCATGGCTGAGAGTATCTGAAACCAGAAGGCATTATCTTAAAATAAAGGGTCAAGCATTCCACACTAAGTAGAGGAGAAAAGAGGGGTGCGAGGACTTGAAGTTCTATTCCTAAGAGGACAGTAGAAACTTAGTTGCTGAGAACATTCAAGATAACCATCATTACTAAGAGATATGAGATTAGTGCATGAAGGGAGCACTGGTGAAAGATCATATTGGATGATGGAACAGGATTGAAGGGCCGAATGGCCTTTTCTGTTTCTGATATGCCCTGCAGCAACACTTCAGATTATGTAGCCTTTCACCTTGAAATCTGTGTTGTTTTGTTCGGAGGCCTTGATTTCTTTTTGACTGATTGCACTAAATTATATTTTATTTCACAGTGTTATGCGAGTGTTAATGATATTTTAATTAAATTCGATGATTATGCACATATTTGCATGGCAAGTTAAATAAGTGGCCTTGCTTATTAATATACATTGAAGTCTGGAGTTAATTGTATGGCTTGATTTTAAGATATACTGGAGCACAAAGGAAGATGATGATGATGAGAATGTTTTTAAATTTTATTTTCAAAATGTGGAATTGCTGGCAAGACCAGTGTTTGCTTTTTGCACCCCTTGTTGTCTCTTAAGTTGATGGTGAAGAGCAGACTTTTTGTGAGCTGTTCAAGCCTGCATGGGAAAGGTTTTTGAGTGATGCGTCAATATGGCACTCAGTGGCCATTTTATTAGGTACACCAGTACACCTGCTCGTTAGCACAAATATATAATCAGCCAATCACATGGCAGCAACTCAATGTATAAAAGCATGCAGACATGGTCAAGAGGCTCAGTTGTTCAGACTAAAGATCAGAATGGTGATGAACTGTGATCTAAATGACTTTGACCGTGGAATGACTGTTGGTGCCAGATGGGGTGGATTGAGTATCTCAGAAACTGCTGATCTGCTGAGATTTTCACAAACATCATTCTCTAGAGTTTACAGAGAATGGTGGAGAAACAAAAAAAAACATCTAGCGAGCAGCAGTTCAGCGGACGAAAATGCCTGGTGAATGAGAGCGGTCAGAGGGGAACGGGCTGACTGGTTCAAGCTGACAGGAAGGCAAGACACTCATATAACCATCAGTGGTGTGCGGAAGAGCATCTCTGAATGCGCAGCACATCAAACCTTGAAGTGGATGGGCTACAACAACAAAAGACCACATCCATTCAGTGGCCACTTTATTAGGTACAGGAGGTACATAGTAAAGTAGGCACTGTGCATATGTCACCATATACTACTCTGAGATTCATTTTTCAAATAACCCAAGATATTATAAAACCCCCAAAGATTATACAATACAAAATACCACAAAGTATAGACACATTTGGCCTTAATAGTCATTTTTAACACAAGTTTAACATTTCAGAGCGAATGTAATTTCAGTTTACAAGTACTCTTGTTGGACAACAGATGAAGGAGAGAAGGGGGTTGAATATTAACAAAAGACATGGGAAGACTGTAATTATATGTTAGATATCTGAGAGTTCCTTCTCTGTAGCACACATTGAACTAGATGGGTTTTACAATAGGTCGATAGTTTCAGTGTTTGATTCCAGATAATCTCATCAAAGAACTACAGAACGGTTAGTATCTTTGAGAGTGAAATCATCTTCAGAGGATGAATTTGACTGACCTAAAGGTTAACAGTACCACAGAACAGTGATCAGAGAGGGTGAGATAGGAAGCCCAGGCACCTTACTCTTCCTCAGATATTGTAGTATAGAAGAAACTTTATTTCGGATAGTACTCTCGAAGATTAAACTAACTTCTTTGATGTCAGTTGTTCTAATGTTTTTCATTACATTTCTACTTGATGTTCATTGTTAAAGTTTCTGTGTTTAACAAGGGAGACAAAAATTAGAGTTGTGTCCTCTTCATTCGCCGAATTGAGGTGGGGGTCGAAGGGATCCAGGCCCCAGGGTGTACCGAAGCGACTGAACCTCGATGTTTGGACAGATTGAAAAGGTCAGGGTGTCGGGGCCTGAGGCGAGGGCCAGGCCAGTTCAGTTTTCTGCTCCACGACGTTTACTCGGCTCTGCACTGAACTGAGGGTCTGCAGACGGACTCTCTTTGTGGGCTTCAGTTCAGAACGGTACTTGCTTGCATTCATTCTTTGCACGATTTCGTTTTTCTCTGCACATTGGGTGTTTGACGGTCTTTGTTCTGTTTCATGGGTTCTTTTGGGTTTCTTGTTTTGTGGCTGCCTGTAAGGAGGCAAATCTCAAGGTTGTATAATGTATACATACTTTGATAATAAATGTACTTTGAACCACCTGAGGCTGGTTGGATGCAGACAAAAGTTTCCTCTACACTACCCCAATGGAAGGGACAACAAGGGTTAGATACTGAGTAAATCTCCATGAATGCTCCCACCAAACACTCCCTGGTTAGGAGTAACATGGTTAGATGCAGAGTAAATCTCCCTGATATGTATTGTAACTTTAAAATATTAAACTAATTCAAACGAAGGCATGGGAGTACAAAGTGTGAGTGTAGCTTTGTGTTTACTTTAACCAAAGTGCACATGTTTCACATGGTAGCGTGATGACATATAGAATTCATGTATTTTTTACATATAACCCACAATTAAATATTTAGTCAATATTATTTCAATAATATTTCAACATTATGCAAAAGTCTTAGTCAATCGAGATATATATATATATATATATATAACTCAAATATTATTGAAATATTAAATACACAACACTCCCTCCATATTGTCCCATTATGCATTTCCAAAGGCAGGGACGATATGGGTTAGAGTGCAGTACTTCAATCACAAACAAGAGAAAATCTGTAAGTGCTGGAAATCCGAGCAACACACACAAAATGCTGGAGGATCTCAGCAGGCCAGGCAGCATCTGTGGAAAAGAGTACAGTCGACGTTTCGGGCCAAACCCCGAAATATCGACTGTACCTTTTTCTGTAGATGCTACCTGGCCTGTTGATTTCCTGCAGCATTTTGTGTGTGTTGCTTGGATACAGGGTGTACCGCCCTTTACACTGTCCCATCTTACAATCACTTGATCTCCCTCCTCACTATCCCAATTCACCCTCTCAGGACAAGGGCAGTGTGGGCTAGGTACAGAGTCAAGTTCCTTCTGCCCTGTCCCACCAAACACTCGCAGGGAAGGGACAGTGGGGATTGATTAACAACAGTTTAAACCTCCATGTGCACCTGTGGCCATGCGAGAATGGAGTGATGAGTTGACTCTTGTAGAGAGGAGATGGAGAGAAGGGATTCTCCCTCTTTTCTGATGGGAGAAGAAAACCAGATGCAGGACAAAGGAATGAAGCTACAGAACTGTGGAAATGTCTTAGACACATGCACATAACTAGGGTGACAGTACTGTAACACACATAAAAGTTGCTGGTGAACGCAGCAGGCCAGGCAGCATCTCTAGGAAGAGGTGCAGGGACAGTACTGTAGTAATTTTATGTATAGGATGTGCTGCTGCTGCTGCTGCAAAAAAAAAAAAACAAATTTCATGACATGTGAGTGGTGATAAAGCTGATTCTGATATGGGTCTCTGTTGTGGACTGAGAGTGGGAAGGGGGCAGGGAGAGGGGAATCATGGTTGGGAAAAGGGGAAGGCGGGGGGAAAGTGAGAAGCACCAGAGAGACATTCTGTAATGATCAATAAACCAATTGTTTGGAATCAAATGACCTTGCCTGGTGTCTCAGGGCTGGTGTGTCTCCTTGTGCGCCACCCACAACCCCACCCCCCCCAGCCCTTGACATGCCTTCTCTGCCACCTGTCCAACACCCCTCCCACAGCACACCACCCTCACCATTCCCAACATCCATTGCTCCCGTCAGATTTACAACCTCGCTCTCCATTCCACATTGACAAATACAGCATTATGCAAAGGTCTTAGTCACCCTAGCTATATACTATACATGCCCAAGATTTTTGCAAAGCACTGTACGCAGTTAGTCAGGTGAGTGCTTGCACTGAGGCCATTGTGGGAGGAAAGAAGTGACTGGAAGACCCAGGAGAAAGGAGCTCCTCTGACTTCAGATTATACACTCCTTGGCCCAGGGCAATGGGTGTCTGTTGGGTGAGGATGATTTTTGTTTGTGACCCCAGGAGCTGTGAACAGCCTGGATACCCATACCTCCGCTTGCCAGAGGTACAAGACACCAAGTACGGAGTCCCACACTGAGCCATCCACTCCCAGCTAACAGAATATCCAACCCAATATGTATAGAAATATAGAAACATAGAAAACCTGCAGCACAATACTTTATACTTTATTGTCACCAAACAATTGATACTAGAATGTACAATCATCACAGCGGTATTTGATTCTGCGCTTCCCACTCCCTGGATTACAAATCGATAGTAAATATTAAAAATTTAGATTATAAATCATAAATAGAAAATAGAAAATGGAAAGTAAGGTAGTGCAAAAAAACCGAGAGGCAGGTCCGGATATTTGGAGGGTACGGCCCAGATCCGGGTCAGGATCCGTTCAGCAGTTTTATCACAGTTGGAAAGAAGCTGTTCCCAAATCTGGCCGTACAAACCTTCAGGCTCCTGAGCCTTCTTCCGGAGGGAAGAGGGACGAAAAGTGTGTTGGCTGGGTGGGTCGTGTCCTTGATTACCCTGGCAGCACTGCTCCGACAGCGTGCGGTGTAAAGTGAGTCCAAGGACGGAAGATTGGTTTGTGTGATGTGCTGGGCTGTGTTCACGATCTTCTGCAGCTTCTTCCGGTCTTGGACAGGACAACTCCCATACCAGGTTGTGATGCACCCTAGAAGAATGCTTTCTACGGTGCATCTATAAAAATTAGTGAGGGTTTTAGGGGACAGGCCAAATTTCTTTAATTTTCTCAGGAAGTAAAGGCACTGGTGGGCCTTCTTGGCAGTGGACTCTGCTTGGTTGGACCAAGTCAGGTCATTGTGATATTGACCCCAAGGAACTTAAAGCTTTTGACCTGTTCCACTTGCGCACCACCGATGTAAATTGGGTCGTGTGGTCCGCCAGTTCTTCTGAAGTCAACAACCAATTCCTTCGTCTTGCTGACGTTGAGGGATAGGTTATTGTCTTCGCACCATGCCACCAGGTTCTTAATTTCCTCTCCGTACTCAAACTCATCATTACCCGAGATACGGCCTACAATTGTTGTGTCATCAGCAAACTTATATATTGAGTTTGATGGAAACTTGGCTACATAATCATGGGTGTACAGTGAGTACAGCAGGGGGCTGAGTTCACAGCCTTGTGGGGCACCGGTGCTCAGAGTGATTGTAGAGGAGAGCTTGTCCCCTATTTTTACAGCCTGGGTCCTGTCTGTGAGGAAGTTGAAGATCCAGCTGCAGATCTGGGTGCTAAGGCCCAGGTTCCGGAGCTGAGGAATCAGTTTATTTGGAATGATGGTACTAAAGACAGAGCTGTAGTCAATGAAAAGGAGCCTTACGTATGCGTCTTTATTCTTCAGGTGTTCTAAGGAGGAATGTGGGGCCAGAGAGATGGCATCTGCCATTGACCTGTGTTCCGATAGGCAAATTGCAAAGCGTCGAGGTTGACCAGTAGGCTGTGGTTGATCTGTGCCATAACCAATCTCTCGAAGCACTTCATAGCAATTGATGTCAGAGCCACAGGTCGATAGTCATTCAGGCATGCCAACTTGCTCTTCTTCGGCACCGGGATTATCGTTGCCTTCTTAAAACACGAGGGGATCTTAGACTGAAGCAAGGAGCAATTGAAGGTGTCAGCAAACACTCCAGCTAGCTCGCTTGCACAGGCCTGGAGAACCCGTCCTGGGACGCCATCCGAGCCCGTCGCCTTCCTTGGATTTATCTTCAGGAAGGCCCTTCTAACGTCCTCCTCGGTGACGATGAATCTCGATGCCACCAAGTCCGGTTCATCCGGAGGGAGCAGGTCGCTCCTCTTCTGTTCGAATCTTGCGTAGAACCTTTCGGCCCACAAAGCTGTGCCGAACATGTCCCTACCTTAGAAATTACTAAGCTTACCCACAGCCCTTTATTTTTCTAAGCTCCATGTACCTATCCAAAAGTCTCTTAAAAGACCCTATCGTATCTGCCTCCACTACTGTTGCTGGCAGCCCATTCCATGCACTCACCACCCTCTGCATAAACAACTTACCTCTGACATCTCCTCTGTTCCTACTCCCTAGCACCTTAAACCTGTGTCCTCTTGTGGCAACCATTTCAGCCCTGGGAAAAAGCCTCTGACTATCCACATGATCAATGCCTCTCATCATCTTATACACCTCTATCAGGTCACCTCTAATCCTCCTCCACTCCAAGGAGAAAGGGCTGAGTTCATGCAACCTGTTTTCTTAAGGCATGCTCCCCAATCCAGGCAACATCCTTGTAAATCTCCTCTGCACCCTTTCTATGGTTTCCACATCCTCTCTGTAGTGAGGCGACCAGAACTGAGCACAGTACTCCAAGTGGGGTCTGACCAGGGTTCTATATAGCTGCAGCTTTACCTCTCGGCTCCTAAATTCAATTCCACACTTTCACTCTTTCTCTCTGTCCCTCATTCTCTTGCTCTTTCTGTCTCTCCCTGTCTCTCGCTCTCTTTTGTTGTCTCTCTCTCTCTGTCTGTCTGTCTTTGTTTGTCTGTTTCTCTCTGTCTTGCTCTCGTTTTCCCTCGCGCGCGCGCACACACACACACACACACACACACACACACACATACACACACGATCAATCTTACCCCCTCCCTCCCCACTCCTCCACCCCACCAAGGCCACACCATTTTCTCCAGTGGCCTGCCCTCCAACGGCGGTTGACGCAGCCACTACAGTTTGCATTAATGACAGCTAAACCTGGCGTCAAGAGCTACTTTCACCCAAACATGCCAATTGGGGCGTGCTTAAACATGACAGCCAAGGTTTTGGTAAATCAGGTGTTAGCTCTGTCTGGAGTCATGTCTTCTTCCTGAGGAGCTGCTTTCCTCACACGTTCCAGAAAGGTAGATGGATTAGGGTTCGTAAATTGTGGGCATGCTACTTTGGTGCTGGAACCATGGTGACACATGGTCCCGAGCACATCTCGTGTTCGACAGTAGCCTAGTGGTTAGCACAACACTGTTACAGTTCAGAGTTTATTTCCGGCGTCCTTTGTAAGGAGTCCCTGTGCATCCTCCCTGTGGAATGCGTGGGTTTTCCACGGGTGCTCCAGTTTCCTCCCACAGTCCAAAGACATACAGGTTAAGTTAATTGTTCATTGTAAATTGTCCTGTGACTGGGTTAGGGTTAAATCAGTCATTGTCCGGGGTTGCTGGCTGGAAGGGTCTATTCTGTTGTGTATCTCTAAATAAGAAATACAGTGATAGACATCTCGGGTTGAGTCTCTGCATCAAACACTATCCCTCTGCCGCCACAGATTGTTAGCGCTGGAGGTGCTGATCAGCCTTACTGCTTGGGGAAAGTAACTATTTTTGAGTGTGGTGGCCCTGGTGTGGGTGTTGCGTGGCCTCCTCTCACGGCAGTGCAGTGGTTAGTGCGGCAATATTACAGCTCGGGGAGTTTTGGAGTTCAGAGTTCAATTCCGGCGCCATTCCATAAGGAATCTCCGTAAGTCCTCCCCGTGGAATGAGTGAGCTTTCCGGTTTCCTCCTGCAGTGCAAAGATGTACTGGGTAGGTTAATTGGTCATTGCAGATTGTCCTGTGGTTAGGTTACGGTTAAATTAGATTGTTGAGATGTTGCTGGGGCTCAAAGGGTCGGAAGGGCTCATTCCGCCCCGTACCTTTAAATAAAAAACTCTCAGACGACGTCGGCTTTTGACACAAATGACACATTTCACTGTGTGTTTCGATGTTTCAATGTACATGTGGCAAATAAAGGTGATGTTATTCCAGCTGATCTTTTAAATGATCAGAATCAGGTTTACTATCGCCGGCATGTGACATGAAATTTGTTAACTTAGCAGCAGCATTTCAATGCAATACATAGCTTAGAACAGAAAAAAAATAATAAGAAATAAAATAAAAATAATAATAATAAATAAATAAGTAAATCAATTACAGTATATGTATATTGAATAGATTAAAAACATGCAAAAATCAAAAATACTGTAAATTAAAAAAAAGTGAAGTGGTGTTCATGGGTTCAAAGCCCATTTATGAATCGGATGGCAGAGGGGAAGAAGCTGTTCCTGAATCGCTGAGTGTGTGCCTTCAGGCTTCTGTATCTCCTTCCTGATGGCAACAGTGAGAAAAGGGCATGCCCTGGGTGCTGGAGGGTCCTTAATAATGGACGCTGCCTTTCTGAGACACCGCTCCCTGAAGATGTCCTGGGTACTTTGTAGGCTAGTACCTAAGATGGAGCTGACTAAACTTACAACCCTCTGCAGCTTCTTTCAGTACTGTGCAGTAGCACCACACCACCACCCCCCACCCCATACCAGACAGTGATGCAGCCTGTCAGAATACTCTCCACGGTACATCAATAGAAGTTTTTGAGTGTATTTGTTGATGTGCCAAATCTCTTCAAACTCTTAATGAAGTATAGCCGCTGTCTTGCCTTCTTTATGACTACATTGATATGTGCCTCTGGCTCCGACCACAAGGAGTTCACCTCGAGTGGGATCTCTATGTCACCACACTATAAAGGTGTTGGAGAGGGTACAAAGGTTCAAAGGTTCATTTATTATCAAAGTGTACAACTCTGAAATTCTTCTTCTCCAGATAGCCACAAAAATAAAATAGATAAAAGAACGACAGCACGACCATCAACTCCCAAGCACTTCCTCCCAATACAAAAAACAAACAAAAACAGAACAGACACATCGACCCACAAATCCCCTTGCTCTGCACATAAAAAAACAAGAAAGGTCGAGTGAAAAATACAAAATGTTAAAAAATACCATAAGACTGAATAAAAGTCTACAGTCCAAGTCCACATCCAAAATGCAGAAAACCTGGACGACATTCTCCCTCTCCGTAGCAGAGCAGTCTCACCAGCAATAAAAGGGCAGTCTCCCCTCTCCAGGAGCAGAGTGAACCCCCCAGCAATTAAAAGGCAGTCTCCCTTCTCCAGGAGCAGAGTGAACCCCGAGCAATAAAAGAGAAGTTTCCCCACATTGGCAGCAGAGTGATCTCACCAGCAATAGAACAGCAGGGAGCCAGCATTTCAATCTCCCTCATTTGCTTTAATTGGCAAACAATGGAAGCTTTAGTCGGTGAAATGGAGTTGAACATCAGCTTGCAGTCTTATTGCCACGAGGTTCCCACATGCTACCTCTGTCTCTCAGAATCCCCTAAGAGACTGCAGAGTGCTGAAACACCCAAACAATCTCCAAACTGCAAATCACAGGCTCCAGCAGTTCCAGAATCATATTCAAGAAGAGAAACAAATGTAAAAGACATAAAAGAAGTAAAAAAGATGGTTTCATGATCTATTCAGAAGATGGCAACTGCAGGAGCATTGTACTCAGGCGCCATCTTGACTAGAAGTTCAATACGGGGTGCGGAGGAGATTCACCAGGATTCACCATGCTTGTGATGGACAGTTTAGTTATGAGGAGTGACTGGAGAGGTTGGGCCAGTTTTCCCTGAAGCGGAGGAATTTTTGAGAGGACATGATTGAGGTATATGAAGTTATGTGGGTAGAGATAAGGTAAAGATATGGTAGGGTCCAGGTAACCCTTCCTTCCCCATATCAAATGAAACCTATCGAATGTTGAAAGGCCTCAATGTAGAGAGGATGGTTCCTATGGTGGGGGAGTCTAAGGCCAGATGACACAACTTCAAAATAGAGGGATGTCCAGTTAGAATGGAGATGAGGAGGAAATTCTTTAGCTGGATGATGGTGAATCTGTGGAATTCATTGCCACAGGTGGCTGTGGAGGCCATGTCTTTAAGGTAGAGGTTGACAGATTCTTGATTGGTCAGGGCATGAAGGGATACGGGGAGATGGCAGGAGATTGGGGCTGAAAGGGAAAGTGGATCAGCCATGGTGAAATGGCAGAGCAGACTCGATGGGTCAAATGGCCTAATTCTGCTCCTAGATCTAATGGTCTTATATTAACTGTTCCTAATAGGAATAGGAATCTCTGGATCTCTTAGAGGACAACACATGAGGGGTCATGATAACCATCTTGCCAGGGTCAGTACTGTACAGGCAAAACTCTGTTAACTGCAGACCAGGTGGCTAAGGTGGTTATGAAAACCAGCAACAGTTTAAAACAACAGATACATACACAGAAAAGGAATTGCCTTTATCCCTATAATAGGCTATAAACTCAAAGCAATGCCTGCACAGTTTACAAAGAAGTGTATGAAAAGTGTCCTCTTGAGAATTTGGTTGCATTAAATTGGTTTCTGTTTTGTTGTGTTCTGTGTTGCTCTGCTGGGCATTGTGTGCATGTGATGTTGGTGCCAGAATGTGTGGCAGCAGTTATGGGCTGCTCCCAGCACGACCTTGAGTGTGCTGGTTGTTAACACAAACGGTGCATTTCACTGTCTGTTTCGATGTACACATGATAAATAAATCTGAATCGGACTCCAACTCTGGAGACCAACAATTACAGAGTATTGGCTGCTTCTGTGCTGTAGAGCTGTATGACTTAAAGATTCAAAGTACATTTATTATCAAAGTATTTACGCGGTATACAGCCCTGTGATTCATCTACCCCACAGACAGCCATGAAACAAAGAAAACATCAACCCCGCCCACGCACAAAAAAAAACAAATCCTGAAAATGGCAACAAAAAAAAACAAGCAAAAAGAAACACAGAGTATAAAACACAAAATCAAAAGGGTCCAGGCATATTCAGTTCAGCTCAGAATTTGTTATCTGCAGGCTGCCCCCGATTCAAAGTCACTCAAAACAGCAACAAAAAAAAGGAGTGACCAGAAACTAGAACAAATGATAACGTGAACGACAGAGTCCAAACCACAAACCGCAGACCCAGAACTCCAGCATCATCCTCCAACAGCATTGAGGGAGAAGGAGACTATTCAAACACAGGGGTCTTCCTTCAGGAGCAGTGAGAGAGAGAGAGAGAGAGAGAGAGAGAGAGCGCGTCACGTGCAGCTTCCCCCAACAGCAGAGGGTGAGAGGCTGATAGACAGCTCTGAACACCCGCGCGCCTTCCACTCCCACCTGGATGACTTCACTTCCTTGGTGCTTTAGTCGGTGAGAAATGGAGTTGATCATGGGCTCACCATCTACTTCCAGGGAGGAGGAGAAGGAGAAGATGGCGGTGTGACGCAGTTCGCAGCAGCCACTCCGGTGGTGATGTCTGTAATTTGTCAAGTAGGGTGCCGTGCACAATCCTGATTTGATGGAGACGGACGTGAGAGCACGGAGGAACATCTGCTGAAACTTCTGAAATGCCTGCTTCACTGCTGCTGCTACTGTGTGGTCCGGAATCTCCAGAGGGGAATGCCCCGAGTCCTCGGCTTTGTTTGTTCCTCGGTGGCCGGGACAGGGTTGAAGAGCTCGGCAGAGGATGGTGCTCGGAGAGGCTGTATTGGAGGGGCTGGTCGGAGGCTCGAAGTTTTCAGACGGACTCAGAGTCCGCTGCGGTCGGGTGCTTCCAATGGTGCTGCATTGGCGAGTTGGCGGCGCTTGGAGGTTCATGGCAGGGAGAGTTTCTCTCTTTCGCCGCCTGCGTCAGATGATGAGTCTATCGAGACTTTGAGACTTTTTTTTAACCTTGCCCATGGTCTGCTCTTTATCAAATTACGGTATTGCTTTGCACTGTTGTAACTATATGCTATAATTATGTGGTTTTGTCAGTTTTAGTCTTGGTTTGTCCTGTGTTTCTTGTGATATCATTCTGGAGGAACGTTGCATCATTTTTTAATGCATGCATTTCTAAATGACAATAAACGAGGACTGAGTGTCCTCATAATCTAATAATCTTCCAGGCTTCTTGGCCTTGAGGCCGCATGCCTCATAGAACACCCTTGGAGACAGCAAAGTGATGGGTTGCTCAATCGGCCCAAAAACACACCGCCAACATGTAGATCACAGGCTCCGACAGAACCAGTACCACATTTGAAAGGAAAAGAAGATGTAAAAGAAGTGAAAGAAGTAGTTTCGTGAACCGTCTGGAGGATGTCACTCTTGGTCACGGTGTCCCCTGGCACCATCTTCTTCTGATCTGATACCTATAACATAAGATCGGCAGTCTCCAACTCAGAGAGGATCTCACCTCATCAAACCTTGGCCAGGTTCATTCAGAGCAGGTAGTATCTGAATAGTCTTAATCAGTTCTGGAGGTTATGAACCTGCTGAAAGAATAGCCAAAGAGTTAATGAAATTAGCTTGATACGAGAGATTCTGTTGGTACTGGAAACCCAGAATAACTTGCACAAAATGCCGGAGGAACTCAGCAGGCCAGGCAGCATCAATAGGGAGGAATAAACAGTCGATGTTTCAGGCTGAGACCCTTCAGCAGGACTGTTGAAGGGTCTCAGCCTGAAATGTTGTCGGATTTTTCCTGTCCAGAAATGCTGCTAGACCTGTTGAGTTCCTCCAGCATTTTGTCTGTATTAGTTTAATATGATGTGGTTTATCTCTGAGCTGTTAATTAATAATTATGGGCAAAGTCATTGTCTAGTCTGGTTTGTGGCGTGCTGCGTTTCATTTGGTTTAAATGTCAACAATTTGTTTTTATCTCTGATTTTCAACATCTGCACGATCTTGACTTCCATTATTATAGGGGGATGGCTGAAAAGAAAGTAAACTGGAACTGGATTGAGGCTCTGCATTGGTCGGGGTCAACCATGAATGCTTCATTCCAGCTGTCTACATGACATACAATCCAGGGCATATGATATGGAGAGCAAGCTGTTGCCCATGTAGCATGCTCCCCCTTCCCACACAGCCGATGAGTCCAAAGGAGCTGCAGAGACCAATACAGTTTGGTACCAGTGGTGTTGCAGGAGTTACCAGTCAGCGTTGAACTCAACATGGGACTGCCTTAGGGACTCCAGCTCCAGATTTTTCCTTGGAGTTTACTCTCAAAGCCTTCCGCACGAGTGTGTATGGCTGCAAGGCAGCGGAGGTTTGAGATTTGAGTTTTCCTTTTCCTCGATGAGCTGCTAACTACAGCTGACGAGCTTGAATTTGGTACAGAGTAATGCTCCCATTATACTGTCCTGTCCACTCCCTGAGTACAGGATAGACACATGATAAGAATTGGCTAGTTGGTCCACAGGAAGACTTTGAAGCCTCAGGAGCTGATGTCCTGGGAAAAGGCAGAGGGAGGTGTAGACAATGTCACTGTTAACGCAGCCTATACTCAGGAAGCAAAGTTCAGCTTCAAAATGATTATTTTCTTTTCCCCTCATCTCATCTCACTCCCGCAGTCTGGCAGGACTTTGAGTCAAATCGCAAATGACACACGGTTGCTAGGCACCCTGGTCCAAGCATCATGCAATGATGTGAGACAGTTTCTCATCAGCAACCTCCCTCCTGTCCGGTCTCTCCGTCTCCGCAGTCTGCCTTATGTGTATCTTCAACAGAGTCACCTCTGCGAGTGTCCACTGTGACAGCCGGAACACTGGACAAAAGGAACATTCTGGAAGCGTGAAGTATCGGCGGCCTATAAAAGAGAAGGTCCTATATTTCTGTAGAATATTTGCATCCTTTTCAAAGTGTTCCAAAGAGCTCCACGGCCAGTCAAAAGCTCTTGATATATAGGCACAGCAAGATCCCACAAAACGTAGCACAGCAAGATCCCACAAAAAAAGCAAAATATCCTTTGGCGACATTGAGTGAAGAATAAACCTCAGCTCCCTTACGTCTCCTCCGAAAAGGTTGCTCGTGGAGTGAGGGAAAATTGGCATTGCCAGCATTCCCTAACAATCTGGGAGTCTCCAGGAGTTGAGAATTTAATCTCAGGGTAGCTCAACCAATATCTTTCAAATTAGAAATTAGTCCAAATGCCCCATTAGTTGAGGATCTCTTTGTAGTTCACTTCTGAAGCCCAGAGAAGTCCATAGAATTGGTATTTATTGCCCATTCTTCTCTCTCAGTGCATTCTCCCTCCCTCCAATCTTCCCTTGGTCACCAGCAGAAAAAACTGAAGAAATAGAAATCTGAAATAAGGCAATAAACATCCAAGAAATCTCATGTCTTACAAATCTCCTGGTATGAAAAGACAGACTCTTAATCTCACAACCTCCTGGTAAAGTAAGATGGAGATTTGATCTCACAATCTCCTGGCATGATGAGATCAGAATCAGAATTGGAATTAGGTTTATTGTCACTGACATGCTGTACATCATGAAAGTTGTTTCACAACATGGACTCCTGACCTCACAATCTATTTCCTTATGATCTTGTACTTTATCATTTACCTGCACTGCACTTTTTCTGTAGATTTTACACTTTATTCTGCACTGTTATTGTCTTACCTTGTTCTTCCTCAATGCACTGTGTGATCTGATCTGTATGAACAGTATGCAAGACAAGCCTTTCATTGCATCTTGGTACACGTGACAATAATAAACCAATACCAATGCCAGTAATATCAGTTCAACAAACTCAAGAAGATCTGCAGACATGGGAAAATCCAAAGTAGCACACACAAAGTGTTGGAGGAACTCAGCAGGCCAGGCAGCATCTATGGAAAAGAGTAAACAGTTGACATTTCAGGCTGAGACCCTTCATCAAGACAGTTCAAGCAGCATCTGTGGAGAGAGGAATAGAGTGAACATCCCTGATGCCCTTTTATTGCCCTGATGCTGCCTGATCTGATGAAAGTCTTGGGGGATCTATTTCTTTACTTAAGATTTCTTCTAATTTTTTTTTTGCTTGCAAGGGGAGATTTAGGGGAAGGAAAGACACTCGTTCCTTTATTCCAATGAGTGTACTAATGTTGGATACAGGCCACTTTCGCACTCGTTATAATGAATGTATTAGTATTGGCTAGAACTCATCACTAGCTTATCCTGGTCCAACCATATCGAGACACAATGGCCAAGAAAGAACACCAGTGCCTTAACTTTTTTGGAAGGCTAAGGAAATTCGGCACACCTCAGCTCATCACGGAAAACAGTGTTCCATCAGTAGACTCTGTCTATACTTCCTCCTGCCTCAGTGAAGCAGCCAACGTAATCAAGTACCTCTCCCACTCTGGGTATTCTCTGTTCTCCTCCACTTCTTCAGGCAGAAAATTATATTCTGTCTGTGTAGCCTCCAATCTGATGGAATGAATATTGATTTCTCCTTCCAGTACGAAAAATTCCCTCCCCCTCCCCTCTACTTCTAGTCCCCACTCTGGCCCCTTACCTCTTCTCACCAGCCTACCACCTTCCTCTGGGTCCCCTCCTTCTTTCCTTTCTCCCATGGTCCACTCTCCTCTCCTATCAGATTCCTTCTTCTTCAATCCTTTACCTTTCCAACCTACCTGGCTTCACTAAGAGAGCAGACTGGGTAAAAAATATCAATTCTGTGGACAGTTCTGGACTTCAGAAGTGAAATACAAACAGATCTTCGACTAATAGTCATAGTAGTCATAGTCATAGTCATAGTCATACTGTATTGATCCCGGGGGAAAATGGTTTTCGTTACAGTAGCACCATAAATAATTAAATAGTAATAAAACCATAAATAGTTAAATAGTAATATGTAAATTATGCCAGGAAATAAGTCCAGGACCAGCCTATAGGCTCAGGGTGTCTGACCCTCCAAGGGAGGAGTTGTAAAGTTTGATGGCCACAGGCAGGAATGACTTCCTATGACGCTCTGTGTTGCATCTCGGTGGAATGAGTCTCTGGCTGAATGTACTCCTGTGCCCAACCAGTACATTATGTAGTGGATGGGAGACATTGTCCAAGATGGCATGCAACTTGGACAGCATCCTCTTTTCAGACACCACCGTCAGAGAGTCCAGTTCCATCCCCACAACATCACTGGCCTTACGAATGAGTTTGTTGATTCTGTTGGTGTAGGTATCCAAATAGGGCATTTGGATACCTTTTTGCTATCCTCCTTCCCCTCCCTTCAGCTTTTTATTCTGGCATCTTCCCCTTCCTTTCCAATCCTGAAGAACGACCATGGCCCAAAATGTTGACAGTTTATTCATTTCCATAAATGCTGCCTGACTTGCTGAGTTCCTCCAGTATTTTGTGTGTGTTGCTTTAGATTTCCTGCATCAGCAGACTTGCTCGTGTTTAGATGATACAAAAGCTTAAAAACACACACTAGCAGCCTCAAGGATGATCTTTATCCCACTACTATAAGACTTCTTGAATGGTTGTTTTGTATGATGAAGATGAACTTCTTACCTCATAACCTATCTCAATGGGGCTCTGGCACTTTATTATCTACCTGTGCTGTGTTTTCTTTGTAACTGTAACATGATATTCTGTTTTCTGTTACTGCCTTTCCCTTTGTGCTATCTTTATATAGTGAAATTTTGAAATGATCTGTATGGATGCCACGCAGAGCAATGTCCTGCACTGTATCTGTGAGAATAGTAAACCAATTTAATCCAATACTATTGTTAGGGAGTACTCTGGAGTTAGGTTATATTTTAGATTTTATATTTTTAGATTATGAGGACACTCAGTCCTCGTTTATTGTCATTTAGAAATGCATGCATTAAAAAATGATACAATGTTCCTCCAGTATGATATCACAGAAACACAAGACAGACCAAGACTAAAACTGATAAAAACCACATAATTATAACATATAGTTACAACAGCGCAAAGCAGTACTGTAATTTGATAAAGAGCAGACCATGGTTACGGTAACAGAAAGTCTCAAAGTCCCGATAGCCCCAACTTCTCACGCAGACAGTAGAAGGGAGAAACTCTCCCTGCCATGAGCTTCCAGCGCCGCAAACTTACCGATGCAGCATCCTGGAATGCCCAACCACAGTTCGATTCTGAGTCCGTCCAAAAACTTCGAGCCTCCGACCAGCCCTCCGACACCGAGCACCGGCACCATCCCTGCCGAGCGCTTCGACCCTGGTCCCGGCCACCAAGCAACAGGTAAAACTGAGGCTTCGGCACCTTCCCCTCTTGAGATTCTAGATCGCACAGTAACAGCGGCAGCGAAACAGGCATTTCAGAAGTTTCACCAGATGTTCCTCCATGCTCTCACGTCTGCCTCCATCAAATCAGAATTGTGCACGGCATCCTACTTGACAGATAACAGATATTCATCACCGGAGAGGGCATGCCAGGTTATATAGCAAAATATTAACTTCAGCAACCAATCTTTAGACCTGAACATGGATTGCAGATCAAACTTAAGATGCAGGTCTGAACAATAGTTTCCTTGAGCTGTGGACAGCAGTTAACTGAAAACCAGACAATGCTGATTAACATTCACTTTGTGTGTCTGGAGTGTGGGTGCAAAGAAGGGGGTGTGAAAATTATATGTAATTCAAAGGAAGCATTGTAGATACATTGTACCTATAGAATTCTATAATAGATAGCATTTTATAACTACTTAGTAACTGTTTAGTATATTTCCTAGTGGTTACAATATGTATATGTAATTATTTAGTATGTCCCCTAGTGGACACAGTATGTATATGCAGTTGCTCAGTGGGTCCCCTAGTGGTCACAGTATGTATATGCAATTGTTTTAGTGTGTCCCCTATGGTTACAGTTATTTAATTCCAGAAGCTTCAAAAGTACATTTACCATCAAAGTACATATGCAGTAGACAACAATGAGATTTGTCTTCCCACTGACAGCCACAAAACAAAGAAAGAAAACCATGGACCCCATTCAAAGAAAAACATCAAACCCCCAATGCACAAAAAAAGAACAAATTAGCAAGTGGCAAAAAAAAAAAACAAATGAGTGAAAAACACAGATTATAAAACACCAAACCACAGATCATTGAAACACTCCGGACATATTCACTTCAGCTCAGTTCAGTTCAATTTAGCACTGTGTTGCATTACTTGAATAGGGGCTATCTCATTAGTTGACTCTTATCTGCGAATTTAAATAGAATGTTCCTTATCTATGAAGATAAAAAAGAGCTGGCCACGAGCCTTCACCGTCTTTTTGCTTCTTTCTTTCTTCAATTACTTCTAACACTGTTTTTCAATTGCCCTTGTACTACTAACCTTAATAAATGATCGTGAGGCAAGAAGTTTTGTGCCTCTTTCCTGACTTCCGAAAGAATCTTGGATTAAAAACTATCAGAATCCAACAGGGGGAATTAGTTGCATTCTCTCAGAGAGACTGCAAATAAGCCCTGTGTAACTAAAAGCGGGGCGGGAGTGAGGTAACATGACATCAAAATGGAGTGGGAGTTATACCTGCTGGATCCTGGTGATTTTTCTAACTTCAGAAGTCAAGAATGATGCATGGAACTTGGTGAACACAACCATTTTGTTATAAGGTTCTAGCCCTTAGTAATAATAATCAGAGAGGAACAGAAAGAATATGTATTTACCAACTCAACTAAAATGCACGTGGTCACATGGGTGTAATCGGGCGTGGTAGGCTAGATGGGCTGGATGGCCTGTTACCATTCTGTATCTCTAAATAAAATAAGGTAAAAGAAAATTAGGTCTTCCTGATATACCTGAGTACATAGTCATATGTAACATGCTGTAAGAGTTCACTGCTAATGTAATGGCTTCTCTGTAATGTTCCACTGTTGAGGTAATGGTTTCGGTGTAGCAGCAATGTTTGGGCTATGACTAGAGATAACGGGGCATGCTAGCCAATGAGCAGGATGTTGTTCTTTCTTGTGTGTCTGGGAGCCAGGAATTTGCGGTCTTTTGCTGGGGAGAGATGGGGGGAGAAGACGTGAATGGAGAGAGCTGGGAGACTTCGGACACAGTGGACGGAGCGAGGGTCTGAAGGTCAGTGACGATCGGAGGAGGTCGATGGTGGACGAATGGCCTTATCAGTGAACTCCACCTTTGTGCAATAAACTGTTTAATGAGAATGGGCCCATTTTCTTTTTTAGTTTTCTTTACTAGTCATATAGTCAAATATGAATTATAAACCTCAATCGTTTAATGGCATATTGTGTACTGTTTGTTATTTCATGGTACTGATTTGTAACAGGGGACACATTGCGCAGTATCCACCCAAACGAGATTTCTTAAGTTTGGCCGGGCCGGGGGACTGTCTTCCCCTAGATTAAGCCGCTAGCCGAAGCGACAGTTACACGTAGTTTATGCTTACTATCTCAGCTGAACGACCCCACTCCAGCCCTCTCACCATGCAACACTTCCACGGTAGCCTAGAACTTTGTGCTCCTGCTACACAGAGCGAGGGTTGCCACCACAACCTCCTGTTTCAGAATCAGAATCAGGTTTCATATCACCGGCATATGTCGTGAAGTTCATTGTCTTTGTGGCAGCAGTTCAATGCAATACAATAATAGAAAAAAAACATGAATTACAGTAGGTATTTATAAATGATAGTTAAATTAAATAGGTAGTGCAAAAATAGAAATAAAAAAGTACAATGTCCGTTCAGAAATTGGGTGGCGGAGGGGAAGAAGCTGTACCTGAATTGTTGAGTGTGTGCCTTCAGGCTTCTGTACCTCCTCCCTGACAGAGGCAATGAGAAGAGGGCATGTCTTGGGTGATGGGGCTCCTTAATGATGGACGCCGCCTTCTTGAGGCATCGCTCGTTGAAGATGTCCTGGATACTACGGAGACTCGTGCCCATGATGAAGCTGACTAAGTTTACAACTCTCCGCAGCTTCTTTCAATCCTGTGCAGTAACTACCCCCCACCCCTATACCAGTGGGTGATGGAGCCAGTTAGAATGCTCTCCATTGCACATCTGTAGAAATTTGAGAATGTTTTTGGTGATGTACCATATCTCCGAATGAAATACAGCTACCGCCGTGCTTTCTTTGTAGCTGCATCAATACGTTAGGGCCAGGATTGATCCTCAAAGATACTGGCATACAGGAACTTGAAATTTCTCACACTTTCCAGAGACAAGAGGCAGAGGATGTGAGCTGACTGATCATAGCAGGAAAAAAAACCAAGTCTCCTTCCAATCCAACAGATATCTTGTAGCTATATATAAAAAAACTCACAGCAACAATATTGCCCTTTTAAGAGAAATGGTTCAAAATTAATAATGAAAGAAGTGGGTAGACAGTAATCTAATGACACCAATGAACTCAATTATAGTTCAATCAGAGGCATTGTCTTTCAGGAAGTAATCTCACACAGAAGAGGTGTCAATTTGCTAAGCCTCATGATTACCCATTTATTTCCAAGAAATTATTCATTTAGATGAACAGGGAATAATATGGTTTCCAACCCTCAACATTGCTGTCTGATCTTCCTGACTATCTTTCTTGTTGGAAGCAATTAGGGGTCTTCGTCCCAAGGACAGTTTGCAAATCTGGTCTTCCTCACTCTCCAAGCTTTTCTGGTGAGGTTGTCTGATACCTCTTCTGGGGTGTTGGATTAGAGTGCAAAAAATTAATATTTTTCTCATAGCTTAAATTTTACCATGCTTGCTTGTACTGTATTTTTAAATAATCACCGACATTCAGGTGCCATTTTATTAGGTACAGGAGTAGAACCAATGTAGTCTTCTGCTGCTGTAGCCCATCTATTTCAAGGTTCAAAGAGTTCAAAGTAAATTTCATTATCAAAGTACATATATGTCACTGTATACAACCCTGAGATTTACTTGTGGGCATACTCAATGGATCTATAGAATAGTAGCTATAACAGAATCAATGAAAGATCATCCAGAGTGCTGAAGACAGCAAACTGTGCAAATGCAAATATAAATAAATAGCAATGAATAATGAGAACATGAGATAATGAGATAAAGAGTCCTTAAAGTGAGATCATTGGTTGTAGGAACACCTCAATGGATGGGAAAGTGAGTGAAGTTATCCCCTTTTGTTCAAGAGCCTGATGGTTATGGGGTAGTAACTGTTCTTGAACCTGGTTGTACGGGTCCTGAGGAACTTGTATCTTCTACCTGATGGCAGCAGCAAGAAAAGGGCGTGACCTGGGCGGTGGGGATCTTTGATGATGGATGCTGCTTTCCTCTGACAATGTTTCACGTAGATGTGCTCAGTGATTGGGAGGGTTTTACCTGTGGTGTACTGACCAAATCCACTACCTTTGGAAGGAATTCCCATTCAAAGGCTGTGATGCACCCAATCAATACACTCTCCACAACACATCTATAGAAGTTTATCAAAGTTTTAGATGTTATGTTGAATCTCTGCAAACTCCTAAGGAGGTAGAGATATCGTTGTGCTTTCTTCATAATTACACTTAAAGTGTTTTTTGTTCAATGTGTTCGAAATGTTGTGTGTTCAGAGATGCTCTTCTGCACACACTGTGGTAACTCCTGATTACTTGAGTTACTGTCACCTTCCTATCAGCTTGAGCCAGTCTGTCCATTCTCCTCTGACCTCTCTCATTAACTGCTGCTCATTGAGTGTTTCTGTTTGTTCTACGCATGGTTCTCTGTAAACACTGGAGACTGTTGTGAATGAAAATCCCAGGAAATACTCCATCTGGCACCAACGATCATTCCACAATCAAAGTTACTAAATCACATTTCTACGCCATTCTGATGTTTGGTCTGAACAATGATAAATCTCTTGACCATGTCTGCATACTTTTATTGAGTTGCTGCCACATGATTGGCTGACTGGATATTTGAATTAATGAACGAGTGTGCAGGTGTACCTAATAAAATAGTTGCTGTCACTATTTTCAGGAGGTTCACTCTTTCTGGAGTCAGAGAATGATACATCATGAAGCAGACCCTTCGGCCCATCTGGTCCCTGCTGACCAATATGCCCGAAGAGACCATTGTCTGTGTTTCATTGATGTTTCTGGGGATGTGCATATATAAAATGTTGGAACAGTGACTGAACTTTCAATATATATCATTGGCTGTTAGAATTAAAAAAAGATGAACAACTTGCTTTATTTGCCACGTGTACATCAAAACTTTGAAAAATATATGTTTTGCATCAAATCAAATGCTATGTGCATCCCTAGAAATGGCTGTAATGATCTGTAGAAGTTTGTCAAAGTTTTAAATGTCGTTCTGAATCTCCGTGGACCCCTCTAAGGAAGAGCTACACAAGTCAGTTACGTGAGAGGTCACCAGCAAGGTGAGACGGGTGAGGAGAGACGGGGGTGTCACAACCACAAGGGATGTGGGTATTCTCTTTTCATGACCTGTTTTGGCTTCATTGAATGAACGAGGGAGAACTCTGGAAGCTCAATACTCTGGGCAGGAGAGACAGATTGGAGACAGGATGGTAGTTTGCATATCCCTGTAATTTCTTCTTCCTTCTCAATATTACCACCAAACTCTCTTGTGTACCTGCTGAGGCTGCACTTCAAAGCGGTTCATTATACATGAATCACATTGAAACGTTTCTGATTATCACTCCGTAAATGCAAGATCTTCCTTTCATCTCCCTCATGTTTAATGTTTGTCTCACACAATCGGAACTGGTGGAGTACGCCAGTGGCTAGATTAAGCTTCTGAGAGCTCTTTGTGACTTTGCAATGCATGAAGCCCTCTTCTTCAAAGTGAATAACATTACCTCTTTCTCGGCGGTTCAATTTTTTGTTTAGCCTACAATGTACACTCAGTGGTCACTTTATTAGGTACACGTCTAACACTTGTTCATTAGGATCGGTTTTAGGTTTAATATCACTGGCATATGTCGTGAAATTTGTTGTTTTTGTGACAGCAGTACAATAGAAACATAGAAACATAGAAAATAGGTGCAAGAGTAGGCCATTCGGCCCTTCGAGCCTGCACCGCCATTCAGTATGATCATGGCTGATCATCCAACTCAGAACCCTGTACCAGCCTTCCCTCCATACCCCCTGATCCCTTTAGCCACAAGGGCCATATCTAACTCCCTCTTAAATATAGCCAATGAACTGGCCTCAACTGTTTCCTGTGGCAGAGAATTCCACAGATTCACCACTCTCTGTGTGAAGAAGTCTTTCCTTATCTCGGTCCTAAAAGGCTTCCCCTTTATCCTCAAACCATGACCCCTCGTTCTGGACTTCCTCACCATCGGAAACAATCTTCCTGCATCTAACCTGTCCAATCCCTTTAGGATTTTATACGTTTCAATCAGATCCCCCCTCAATCTTCTAAATTCAATGCAATACATGATATAAAAGCTGTGAGTTACAGTAAGCCACAACTATATATATAAAATAAAATAGTTAAGTTAAATAGGTAATGCTAAAAAGCAGTAAGGTGGTGCTCATGGGTTCAATGTTCATTCAGAAATTCTTTGGCAGAGGGGAAGAAGCTGTTCCTGAATCACTGAGTGTGTGCCTTCAGGCTCCTGTACCTCCTCCCTGATGGTAGCAATGAGAACAAGGCATGACCTGAGTGGTGGGCTTCCTTAATAATGGATGCTGCCTTTTAGAGGCATCGCTCCTTGAAGAGGTCCTGGATGCTGGTGAGGCTAGTGCCCAGGATGAAAATGACTGAGTTCTCAACTTTCTGCAGCTTATTTTGATCCTGTGGAGTAGCCACCCCCCTGCACTGCCCCTGCCGTACCAGACGGTGATACAACCAGTTAAAACGCTCTCCACGGTACATCTGTAGAAATTTGCAGAGTGCCTTTGGGAACATCCCAAATCTCCTCAAACCCCTAATGAAATATAGCTGCTATCATGTCTTCTTTGTGACTGCATCAATATGTTGGGTCCAGGTTAGATCCTCAGAGATGCTGACACCCAGGAACTGAAATATCTAATCCTACCCACCTCAGTTTTAAGTGACTGCACTTTACCTTGTGGTTATCGCCTCCCTTTTCCTTTTGACCCCCTCCCCCCATGTAGGAGATCCTCCTTCTGCTTCATTACCCTGTCTTCTGTTACTGCTAACCACTCTGGATGTCATAAGAGATTGTGCTTAAATATTAAACAGTAAGGGAGAATGTACAAATTCCTTACTGACAGCAGCGAGAATCGAAGGGAATTGGAGATTACTGTTGCTGTAAAGTGATTACACTAACCACTATTTAACTGTGCTGCCTTTACCAGGATTTTGAGTTCTTCTTCCTTTCAAACAAGCCCCGTTCACATACTCTCTTCCAGAATAACTGAGTTTTGATCCTTCCTCTTTGTAAATTACCATCCTGTCTCCAATCTCTCTCTCCTTCCCGAAGTAGTGAGTTCCCGAATTCATCCTTCCCAGAGCTCTCCTTCGCTCCTTCAATGGAACCAAAACAGCTCATGAAAAGAAATTAACCACATCCTTTGGATTTGTGACATGCCTGTCTCCCCTCACCCTCTTTACTTTGCTGGTGACTTCTCACATAACTGGCACTGTGCATACCCCTTCCTATGGCCCTCCACTATTCTAAGCCTCAGCTACTTGGCCTGTGCCCAGCAGGACTCAACTGTTCATAGGGTTGGCTTAGAAATTAATTAGGCTTGTACTAGTTTGAGATGGGCCAGGTCTTTGTGAATAAATGTGCTCAGATGGTAGAACCTGATAGAAAAATATAAATTAGCTTTGATTGTGTTGGCGACCTGCAATGTGGGGTTGACCAGATGCTTACCAATGGCTGGGACAGGATTTTGAATGTCAGGTGTGGTCAGAATTTTCCTTGAGCCTGAGTTGGAATTGAGTTTGTTAGTGTTGGATGGGGTGTGGATTGGCCGAGGTGGAATTGTGATTGGATTGGCCAATTTAGGGCAGGAACAGGTTGGGCAGGTCAGGTTTGGGTTGGTTGACCGTGTTTGGCTTGGGTTCAGACTGACCATGGACAAGTCAGGATTGGTTTGGCCATGGTGGGACAAGTTCAGATTAGTTGTGTTTAAACTGGGATTGGACTGGCCATTGTTTGCTTGGTCTCAAAGCTCTACGCTTCTTTTTGGATTCCAGACCTAATCAGTTCCCCTCTACCACCACTCTGCTCTGTCTAGCGGAATTAGTCCCTACTCTTAATAATTTCTCGTTTGGCTCCTCCCACTTCCTCCAAACTAAAGGTGTAGCTATGGGCACCCGTATGGGTCCTAGCTATGCCTGCCTTTTTGTTGGCTTTGTGGAACAATCTATGTTCCGTGCCTATTCTGGTATCTGTCCCCCCACCTTTCCTTCGCTACATCGACGACTGCATTGGCGCTGCTTCCTGCACGCATGCAGAACTCGTTGACTTTATTAACTTTGCCTCCAACTTTCACCCTGCCCTCAAGTTTACCTGGGCCATTTCCGACACCTCCCTCCCCTTTCTAGATCTTTCTGTCTCTGTCTCTGGAGACAGCTTATCCACTGATGTCTACTATAAGCCTACTGACTCTCATAGCTATCTGGACTATTCCTCTTCTCACCCTGTCTCTTGCAAAAACGCCATCCCCTTCTCGCAATTCCTTCGTCTCCGCCACATCTGCTCTCAGGATGAGGCTTTTCATTCTAGGACGAAAGAGATGTCTTCCTTTTTTAAAGAAAGGGGCTTCCCTTTCTCCACTATCAACTCTGCTCTTAAACACATCTCCCCCATTTCACGTACATCTGCTCTCACTCCATCCTCCCGCCACCCCACTAAGAATAGGGTTCCCCTGGTCCTCACCTACCACCCCACCAGCCTCCGGGTCCAACATATTATTCTCCGTAACTTCCGCCACCTCCAACGGGATCCCACCACTAAGCACATCTTTCCCTCCCCCTCCTCTGCATTCCGCAGGGATCACTCCCTACGCAACTCCCTTGTCCATTCGTCCCCTCCATCCCTCTCCACTGATCTCCCTCCTGGCACTTATCCGTGTAAGCGGAACAAGTGCTACACATGCCCTTACACTTCCTCCCTTACCACCATTCAGGGCCCCAAACAGTCCTTCCAGGTGAGGCAACACTTCACCTGTGAGTCGGCTGGGGTGATATACTGCGTCCGGTGCTCCCGATGTGGCCTTTTATATATTGGCGAGACCCGACGCAGACTGGGAGACCGCTTTGCTGAACATCTACGCTCTGTCCGCCAGAGAAAGCAGGATCTCCCAGTGGCCACACATTTTAATTCCACATCCCATTCCCATTCTGACATGTCTATCCACAGCCTCCTCTACTGTAAAGATGAAGCCACACTCAGGTTGGAGTTGAACACCTTATATTCCGTCTGGGTAGCCTCCAACCTGATGGCATGAACATCAACTTCTCTAACTTCTGCTAATGCCCCACCTCCCCCCCATACCCCATCTGTTACTTATTTTTATACACACATTCTTTCTCTCACTCTCCTTTTTCTCCCTCTGTCCCTCTGAATATACCCCTTGCCCATCCTCTGGGTCCCCTCCGCCTCCTTGTCTTTCTTCCCGGACCTCCTGTCCCATGATCCTCTCATATCCCCTTTGCCTATCACTTGTCCAGCTCTTGGCTCCATCCCTCCCCCTCCTGTCTTCTCCTATCATTTTGAATCTCTCCCTCCCCCTCCGACTTTCAAATCCCTTACTCATTCTTCCTTCAGTTAGTCCTGACAAAGGGTCTCAGCCTGAAACGTCGACTGCACTTCTTCCTAGAGATGCTGCCTGGCCTGCTGTGTTCACCAGCAACTTTTATGTGTGTTGCTTGAATTTCCAGCATCTGCAGGATTCCTGTTGTTATTGTTTGCTTGGTCCTGGTTGGGTTGAGATTTACTTGGCTGTGGTTGGGTGATTGGTTAGGCTGTAGTTGGGCTAGGTTTGGAGTAACCGTGGGGGTTAGCTTCAAATGGCCATGACTGGGTTGGGCTTGGATTGCTTGAGGTCAAATTGGCAATGGGCAGATTGAGATCTGATAGGCCAAGGTTAGATGGGGTTGGATTGCTTTAATGGGGTTCAATCTATTCTAGGAGGTATTTTATTGCATCAGATGAAATTGATACATTGACCAAAATTTGATCCTGACCGCCATTGCTATTGGTGTGAGGTTTGGGTGTTGCCTCTGTGATCCCATGGCTTTCTTTTGGGTGGTCTAGTCTCCTTCTGTATCCCAAAGATGTGTGGGTTGGCAGGTTAAATGGCTGCTGAAAATTACTCCTAGTGTGGAGGTGTATGGTAGAATCTGAGAGGCGTTGGTGGGAATGCTGAGAGAATATAACAGGATTCATGTACTTAGACGAGGCATTGAGTTCAAGGGTTAGGAAGTCATGTTACAGCTTTATAAAACTCTTGTTAGACTGCATCGAAAGTACCGCAATCAGCTCTTGTCTCTCCGTAATCAAAATCAGGTTTATTATCACTGACGTATGCGGTGAAATTTGTTGTTTTGTGGCAGCAGAGCAGTGCTTTGCATAAAAGATTACAAGAAATTTATTAAAAAAATTAAATAAATAGAGCAAAATGGAAGGAAAGTAGTGAGGTAGCACTCACGGGTTCATGGACCACTCAGAAATCTGATGGCAGAGGGGATGGGGCTGTCCTAAGATGTTGAGTGTAGGTCTTCAGTGACCTGTACCTCCTCCTGCTTGGTTGAAGAACATACAAAACCCTTCCCATAGCAGTGGGGATCGAATGCAGGTTGTTGATCACTGGTGCTGTAGAGCATTACAGCGATACACTGCTGTGTCACTCATAGCATCCTATAAGCAAGATTCATAAGATAAACATAAGTTAAATATGATTTTTTACAAGGAAGAACACAATTAGAACAAAAAAGTCGATTTGAGCGCAATGTGGCTGTAGTGTTGCTAAGCAACTCACACAGAATGCTGGAGGAACTCAGCAGGCCGTGCAGCAGCAATGGAAAAGAGTAAACAGTCGACGTTTCGGGCTGAGAGCCTTCAGCAGGACTCTCCATAGATACTGCCTGGCCTGCCGAATTCTTCCAGCATTTTGCGTGTCTTGCATTGAAATTCTAGTATCTGTGGATTGTCTTGTATGGCGTTGGTAAACGGTAGAGATTACGGTTGTGGCACTTAGTTCAAGAAGCAAATGGTTGAAGTAGCTGTTCTTGAACCTGGTGATGTGGGACTTTAAGCTCCCTGTACCTCATGCCTGACAGTAACTATTAGGGAGTATTCCAGAGATATGGAACATAGCAAATATTAATTTCACAGCAACCAGTCTTCAGATCTGAATATGGACTGTAGATTAAATTTAAAATGCAGCTCAGAACAATGGTCTTCTTAGAGCTGCATTTTGGGATTGATTGTAAACCAAGAAGCACCTCATTGACCTGAGATGTCTGGATATGCATGAGTGCAACTTAGAGACAGTGGTGATTAACATTCACTTACGGTGTCTTGACTGTTCGAGTGAAGATCTAGGTGTCTAAAAATTATATGCTACACAAAGGAGGCAGTATGAATGCATTGGAACTAGAGAATTGTCCTGTTGTTACCTTTAATCATTAGCATATAAAAATGTACTGTAATGATGGGTCAGGAAGTCTCTACCGAGAGTGTCTCCAAGAATGATGACTGCTTTGTTGTGCTGAATAAAGACTTCTATATAACCAGCTTCAGTGTCTTTCCAGTTACTTCATTCTCAGTCACAACATTGTATTCTGGAGATATAGAACACAGCAAATATTAACTTCAACAGCAACTGGTCTTCAGATCTGAATGTGGATTGTAGATTGAATTTAAAATCTGCTATATTCCATAGCACAGCACAGAAACAGCCCCTTTGGCACATCTGGACTGTGCCAAACCATTTAAACTACCTACTCCCATTGACCTGTACCGGGACCATAACCCTCCCTACACTTGCCATCCATGTACCTATTCAAACTTCTCTTAGACATGGAAATTGAGCTCGCATGCACCACTTGTGCTGGCAGCTCGTTCCACACTCTCATGACTCTCTGACTGAATACATCCTGTCAATAGCTGCAAGAAGTTGGCATGGACCAGATAGTAGTAGATATGCAAGAGAAATTATGGAATGATTTGACAAGTACTTAACACAAAATACAATATTATTGTGCTAGTGTTACTGGGAATTCCATCGTTCATGAGAAATATAAATGATTTAACGAGCAAATATAATCCTTGACAGGCAAGAGCAGAAAATGATGTGGTGAATTTAATCTTATGTGAAACAGTGTTCACCTGAAAAGACACATAATCCCATGTGAAGGAGAAGAATAGTTGGCTCTACATTTATTGAAAACTCTCCATCCTCATGCACAACTGAAGCTGCTGGAAATCTGTGAAGCTTGAGCTGAAGATTGTTGTAGATTCCTTGCCCTGTCTGTAGCCACTGGAAAGGGGTCGGGTGACTAACAAGTGTGAGAATCAGGTGAGCAGAGTCGATCCAGTTGAAAATGTGAACCAGGCCAGTTCTATGCTTAGTGTCCATTTTATTAGGTACAGCTGTACACCTGCTCATTAATGCAAATGTCTAATCAGCCAATCATGTGGCAGCAATTCAATGCATTAAAACATGCAGACATGGTCAAGAGGTTCAGTTGTTGTTCAGACCAAACATCAGATTGGGGAATAAATGTGAACTAAGTGACTTTGACTGTGGGATGACGGGGAGGTTTGAGTATCTCAGAAACCGCCAATTTTCTGGGATTTTCATGCACAATCATCTCCAGAGTTTACAGAGAATGGTGCAAAAAGGAAACAAAAAAAATCCAGTCTGTGGCAGTTCTGTGGGTGAAACCGCCTTGTTAATGAGAGAGGTCAGAGGAGAATGGCCAGACTGGTTCAAGCTGACAAGAAGGCGACAGCAACTCATATAACTATGTGTTACAACAGTGTTGTGTAGAAGAGCATCTCCAAATGCACAACATTGAACCTCGAAGTGAATGGGCTTCAGCAGCAGAAAGCCGTGAGTGTACACATGGTGGCCGCCACTGAGAGTTAGCAGTGTAATCACTCGAGTTGAGTAAGATATTCTCCTAAGAGTTATCTATTGGTGGGTCCTCAGGTCGCTGTAGAGGCCTTTCTGGGATCCACATATTCAATCCCTGATGTTAAGAAGAAGTCCCTTAACGGAGGATGCCTGTGTGTAACTTTGTGAGGAGGCTGATGCACGGACAGCTACCGGACAGTCCTTGAGAGGCCAGGGTCAGGGTCTGGGGACCCTTCACTGCTGCAGTTTTTTTCTACCTTCACTTCCATTGAAGGTCTTGGTTGGATCGCATTTTGTCTGGAACTTCCCCCTTGACCTTATTGCCATGGGTGGCCCTAGCAGGAGATAAGCATCAAACTCCAGCTGGCATCACTCTCAGGATGTATGGACTCACAAGCCTCTCCACCGTAAAGAAGGTGATGATCCTTGGAGAAGGGCCACTTATAGAGTGATAGAATCATCCTGCCCAGAAACGGGACCTTTGGGCCCCTACTATTAAATGAGGGGCCCATTCACTCCAGGTTGGGAACTCATGCTCTAGGTGTTTCATATCTACGTCCCTATCCAAGTTCCTTCTAAATATTGCTTGTGTGTCTGCCTCAAACACTTTCTCTAGCAGCTCATTCCATACACTAGTTATTTCTTATTTTCTTAAGCCCATCACCCCTACCAGGGCAAAGGCCACCAACAGCAACTCACTAGAGTCCTCTGTCCTGGGTCAGTCTTTCAAATTGTTCTGAGGTATAGCCCATCTCACGCCTTCTAGGTGAAGATCGTAGAAGATCCTTCCTGCGTTTCTATACTTCCTCATTTTTTTTGTGGGTTGGGTTTGTTAGCCCCATGCCCAACCCTCCTCCTTTCAGATTCAGGCTTAGGGACCATCCATGACAGAGTTACTGTATGTACTGACTATCCTTTGGGTGAAAATGTTGGACCTCCGACACTGCAGGTTGAGACCCCGCATCAGAATATCAGGATCAGAACATCAAATAGAATTGACTTTATTATAGCATGGTGAAAGGCCCTTCTGCCCAACTTGCTAAGGTTCCCATCTAAGCTAGTCCCAGTTGCCCATGTTTGGCCCAATCCCTCTAAATCCTTCCTATTCATGATCCCGTCCAGGTCCAACTTAAATCTTGTTCGTGTATCTACCTCATACACTTTCTCTGGCAAGCTAGTTCCACGTACTGACTCGTTTGCCCATTACTTAAGCCCATCGCCCCTATTGGGCATAGGCCTTTGAAAGCAAGATCCTTCCTTTCCCAGGGATGAGGTCTTCGGAGCTTCTGTTAGCGTTTCTGTAGCTCTCCTCCTCCTTCTGCAGCCGGGCTTGGGACCCAGAGTTATACATACTGACTACCCTCTGGGTGAAAATTCTCACTTCAGACATTCCAGGTTGAGATGCTGTTTCATGATACTGGGGTCATGACATCAAATAGAATTGACGATAATATAGTACGGAACTGAGTGGTGAGGTGGACATACATCTCTACCAAAGGAGGTGTAAGGTGCTCCTTCCCTCCACTAGCCTACTGGTCACCCTTGGGCGAGGTGTGGCACCTGGTTAGCCCTCCCCCCCGCCCCCACCGATCAGGGTCACATGAAGCCATGAGAGTAGGTTGTGGTTGATCGTATGAGCAGTTGATACATAGCACAAGTCCTGGTTGTGCGACCACTGACTCCAGGCAGACAATCTCTGAAGAGTATTGATAATGACTGGAGTCACCTATCTTGTAAAGAAGTCACTTCTGTAGAAAGTTTTCCAAGAACCATCATGGCCAAAGACCATGATCACCTATGTCATACGACACGACACATAATGACGATGGTGATAGCATGGACACACGACCTTCGGCCCAACTGTTTTATGCTGCCCAGGATTCCCATCTAAGCTTCATTTGTCCACACTTGACCCAAACCCCTCTAAACCTTTCCTAAGCATGTACCTGTCCTAGACCCTTTTAAATGTTGTTATTGTGCCTGACTCAATCACTTCCTCAGGCAGCTCATTTCATTTATCGTCCCGATGTCAGTCTCATCTCAGACTATCACTCTGCCTCCACAGGTGCTGCCTGGCCTGCTGAGTTCTTTCAGCCATTTCATGTTTAGAACAGAGAACTCTCTGGTTTTCTGATTGAAATTAATTCACTCATTATTCTCACTGATGTTTGCCAGATGTTCCCTTCCCTTTAACTGTTACAGCATCTCAAGTCATAAGAACGTAAGAAATGGGAGCAGGAATCGGCCATCTGGCCCGTCGAGCCTGCTCCACCATTCAATAAGATCACGGCTGATCTGACTATGGACTCATCTCCACCCACCTGCCTTTTTGCCATAACCCTTAATTCCCCTACTGTGCAAAAATCTATCCAACCTTGACTTAAATATATTTACTGAGATAACCTCCACTGCTTCATTGGGCAGAGGATTTCCCAGATTCACCGCCCTCTAGGAAAAGCAGTTCCTCCTCATCTCTGTCTTAAATCTACTCCCCCAAATCTTGAGGCTATGCCCCCTAGTTCTAGTCTCACCAATCAGTGGAAACAACTTCCCTGCTTCTATCTTATTTATCCCTTCCATAACTTTATATGTTTCGGTAAGATCTCTTCTCATTCTTCTGAATTCCAGCGATTACAGTCCCAGGCGACTCAATCCCTCCTCATAGTCTAACCCCTTCATCTCTGGAATCGACCTGGTGAACCTCCTCTGCACTGCCTGCAAAGCCAGTATATCCTTCCTCAAGTATGGAGATCCAGAACTCCACACAGTACTCCAGCTGCAGCTTCACCAGTACCCTGTACAGTTGCAGCATAACCTCCCTGCTCTTAAATTCAATCCCTCTAGCAAAGAAGGCCAACATTCCATCTGCCTTCTTGATAGTCTCCTGCACCTGCAAACCAGGCTATTGTGATTCATGTCAGTAGAGCAGTGGTTAGCGTGAGGCTTTACAGTACCAGCGACCCGTGTTGAATTCCCGCCACTGCCTGTAAGGAGTTTCTACGTTTTCCCCGTGGCCGCGTGGATTTCCTCCGCGGTGCTCCGGTTTCATCCCACGGGCCAACGAGGCACAGGTTAGAAAGCTAATTGGTCACAAGGGTGTCACTGGGCAACACAGGCTCATTTGGCCGGAAGGGGCTGGTACTGCGCTGTTTCCCTAAATAAAATAAATAGATTCATCTTTTGCTATGAGCAGGACAAGTGGTGTTGTTTGATGGAAGTGTAGAATGCAGGAAAAACATAATGGGCTTGAATCAGCTTTGTAGCATGTCATGATAAGCTTCAGTAACAAGCGCCAATCAATATGAATGGTCAATAGGTAACAATAATACCAACATTACTCATTCATCTGGAATGTTAGCAGGGTTAAGGAGGCTTAGTGCTTTTGTCCCAGGGTAAATGATCAACCTGGAGGCAGGGCACCATGGTAGTGTAGCGGTTAGTGTCAAGTTACTACAGCTCTGGCCGCCAGAGTACAGGGTTCAACACTGGAATTCTCTGTAAGAAGGTCTGTGTGTCCTTCCCGTGAAGCCAGTGGGTTTTCTTTGGCGCTCTGGTTTTCCTTCACAGTCCAAAGACGTACCAGTTAGTAGCCGAATAGGTCATTGCAAATTGCCCTGTGATTAGGTTAGTGTTGCTGGGCGCGCAGTTTGGTGGGCCAGAAGAGCCTATTCCGCGCTGTATCTTCAAATAATTGTGTAGAAGTCTTCAACACATATTTATAGCTCAGGTGCCTAAGACTTTTGCACAGTTCTGTAGTAATTTTATGTATTGCACTGTACTGATGCCACAAAAAACATTCATGTCATACGTGAGAGATGATAACCCTGTTTCTGATATGGGTCTCTATTGTTGAATGAGATTGGGAAGGGGACAGGGAGAGGGGAATCATGGTCCTGATACGGGTCTCTATTGTTGAATGAGATTGGGAAGGGGACAGGGAGAGGGGAATCATGTTTGGGAAAAGGGGAGGGAGCAAGAAGCACCAGAGATCAATGAACCAATTGTCTGGAATCAAGTGGCTTTGTCTGTTGTCTCAGGGCTGGATGTGTCTGTACCCACACCACTCCCTGCCCCCTGGCACTCCTTCTCCACCACCTGTCTCACACTCCTCCTACAGCACTCCACCTTCACCATTGCGTGAAGTCATCCCCTCTGGTTCAAGAGCTTGATGGTTGAGGGGTAGTAACTGCTCCTGAATCTGGTGATGTGGGTCCTGACTCTCTTGTACCTTCTTCCTGATGGCAGTAGCGAGAAGAGAGCGTGGCCTGGGTGGTGGGGGTCCTTGATGACGGATGCTGCTTTCCTGCGACAACGTTTCGTGTAGACGTGCTGAATGGTGGAGAGGGCTTTACCCGCAATGGACTGGGCTGTATCAACTACTTTTTGTTCAAGGGCAGTGGTGTTTCCATACCAGCCAGTCAATATACTCTCCACCACACATCTATAGAAGTTTGTCAAAGTTTTAGATGTCATGCCAAATCTCCACAGACTCCAAAGGAAGCAGAGGCCTGGATTCACTGAGACCTCCCAGCCTGCACGTGTAAGCACCTCCCAGTCTCCACCCAGCTAATAGGATTCACTTGCCACTCATTGCAGACACATCACCGGCAGCCTATTTAACCCCACTTCTCAGCCACAGTCCTTGTTCCCTCTTTGAACCAGCTGGCCTCAGCCAGTTGCTCCTAGCCTTCACTCTCCCTGCTTAAAGTTTACCTTGTTGCCTGTTGTGTTTAGTTTCTGTTCTCTCTTGTTCCGTGGCCCCTCATGGCTTATTATTTTGTGGTGTACTGTATTATTAAAGTTATCGCTCACCTTTGAGCCGTCTCCACCGTTCTACTTCTGGGCCAAGCCTCCTCTACATCTCCTGACACAGCACTGTGCTGAGGAAGCCAGTTCCTTTTAGCAGATATCTAAAAGAATCTGTGGCTGCTACTTTGAAAATGAAGGATCAAGGATCAATTTTATTTGTCATATGCATTTACATGTTTTTTTTAGGAATTTGCTGTGCTGTGTTGGTCAGGGCATGACATTCAACAAAAAACAACATTCAACATTATAAGAATAAAGATTTATATAAATACAAATTTAGAGCTTAAAGTACAGATATGGAACAAGATGTGCATAAGTACATCAATACCAGCACGTATTTACAGCATTATAGAGACATAGAAAAGTACAGCACAGAAACAGGCCTTTCAGCCCATCTAGTCCATGTTGAACCATTTAAACTGCTGCCCCCCCCCCCACCCCGCCCCATCAACCTGCACTGGGATCGTAGCTCTCCAATCCCCAATCTTTGATGTACCTATCCAAACTTCCCTAACTTGGAATCAAGCTCGCTTGCGTCACTTTGCTGGCAGCTCATTCCACACTCTCACGACCCTCCGAGTGAACAAGTTCCCTCTTATGTTCCCCTTAAACTTTTCACCTTTCACCCTTAACCCATGACCTCTAACTCGCCTCACCCAGCCTCAGTGGAAAAAGCCTGCCTAAGTTTACTCTATCTGTACCCCTCATAATTTTGTGTACCTCTATCAAATCTTCCCTCAGTCTTCTACATTCCAAGAAATAAAGACCTAACTTATTCAATCTTTCCTTAGAAGTCAGGTCCTACAGACCTGGCAACATTCCTGTAAATTTTCTTGGTACCTTCTTCAACCTTACTTACATTATCAAAAGTGGTTTAAACTGTTCACAGTAGAGTGCAGTGACTGAGGTAATAGATAGAGGAGTGTGAGATGTATAACTAGAATGGTAGATCAGATTAACTGCCTGGGGCGATAAAAACTTTTAAGGTGATGTGAGGTTGTTATTTTAATTGCCCTATCGTGCTTTCCAGAAGGGAGTTTTTGGAAGATGTAGTTTACTGGATAGGTGGTGTTTCCTGTTGATCCGACCCACATTTAACCTTCCACCAATCATTCCTAATGGGATCTTGCTATATGCAAATCCACTGGCTTCATTTCTTACAGTCAGCCCACTTCAAAAGAGCGTTATTTGTTCTGATGGCTCCCCCCCCCACCCCCCGGTTTGCGGATCGGTGAGACCAGAATTTGAGGCCTAGTGCTCAGGTTCCTGCCATCAGTGATTCCGGATTTTGAAGCCTGCTCAGTGATCGGCGTGTCCTGGAATCGATGCCAAGTGTCGAGGCACGAGGACGAGTCAGAAGTCTGGGAGTCGAGGCCCACTGGCTGGAGGCGAGTCCACTGGGGAGGTCAAAGCCCAGTTTCTGCAAGCCTAGGTGCAAGCCTGTCCTGGGGTTAAAGGAACATGCTTGAGCGGGAGGGAGGGACAGGGCTTTGCTTTGCTGTCATTATTTAGTTACCTGTAGCGTTCTGTGTGGTTCTGCCAAGCATCATGGGAATGCTATGTGGCGACACTTGTGGGATGCCCCCAGCCCGTTCTCAGGCGTGTTGCTTGTTAACGCAAACGACACATTTCACTGTATGTTTCGCTCTACGCGTGATAAATAAACTTGTGGCAAAGCGCTTAGCAACAAGATAAGACCGACTGCACTGAAAAGGCACTTAGACAAGTACATTGATAGAGGGACATGACTCCAATGTGGGCAAGTGGGACCAGCTTAGATGGGAATCTTTGGTTGGTATGGACCAGATGGGCTGAAGGGCCCATTACTGTGCTGTATGACTCTAAAATCATAAAAGGAGTTAGAGAAGTGAAAATCTTTTCTATTAATTCACTCTGTCTCAGAGAAAATCCTTCAACTGACTTTTTCTTGGTATTATCTGATTCTGTTTAAAACTCACCTCAATCTCTTGCACTCTAGATGTGGTGGACAGATTTTTTTTCTTGGACAGCGTGTATTTTGTCCAATTATTCTTAACTTCTCCTTTAACTTTCTTTCCCTCTAACTCAAGGCTTCAATTTTGCCTCGTGCACCGATTTGTTCTACAGTTCCAATAGTCTCAACAAGTAATTAGTGAATGGCCAACAGTCAGCAGAGACAGGGAGCCCTGGCTCATGAAGCAATGATATTGACTATAGACACACTTCAGTGAAGTGGTTGCTCCAGTCAGCGTTCTGCCTTCAGACCAGTGTTGCTGTTAAACAGAGCGGCCTTAATGATCTGCAGGTAGTTATCTTGCTAATCTTAGGACAAAGGTGCAACGAATCGATGGAACAAGCTCGCAGAACAAATTGAATTCCATTTTGTCGTGGATCTCCCCTCAGAAAAAAAAAGTGGAGTGCTAATTATATCAGTAATTAGTATAGCAAGAACAACAGAATTGTTTGTCTGTCTTTATCAGCTGAAGTTGCTGCCCAATCTCTATTCATAGCTGATTTCCCTCCTCTGCTGTTTAGTTATTTACTTCATACATTTCTTAAGAATGGAGGAAACAGAGTCAGAAATAGACCATTCGGCCCCTTGTTCCCGTTCTACCATTCACTATTATTGAAGATCTTTTACCTGCTTTTTTTTTATTATTGAGATACAGTGTGGAATAAGGCCTTATGGCCCTTCGAGCTACACTGCTGAGCAACCCCTCCCCCACCCCGATTTAATCCTGGCCTGATCACAGGACAATTTACAATGAGGAGGGGAGGAGAAGATGGCGGCGCGACGCAGTGCGCGCGGCCGCACCGAAATGATATCGTATTTGTTAAGTAGGTACCGTGCACAATCCTGATTTGATGGAGACAAACGTGAGAAGCACGGAGGAACATCTGGAGAAACTTCTGAAATGCCCGCTTCGCTGCCGCTGCTACTGTGCAATCGAGAACCTCCGGAGGGGAAGGCCCCAAATCCTCGGCTTTGCCTATTGCCTGTTGCCGGGGCCGGGGTCGAAGTGCTCGGCAGAGATGGTGCTCGGTGTCGGAGGGCTGGTTGGAGGCTCGAAGTTTTTGGACGGACTCAGAGTTGGACTGTGGTCGGGTGCTTCCAGGGTGCTGCACTGGCAAGTTTGCGGTGCTGGAGGTTCATGGCAGGAAGAGTTTCTCTTCCTTCTACCGCCTGCGTGAGATGATGGGACTTTTGAGAGACCTTGAGACTTTTTTTTACCATGCCCATGGTCTGTTCTTTATCAAATTACGGTATTGCTTTGCACTATATAATTATGAGGTTTTGTCAGTTTTTTTAGTCTTGGTTTGTCTTGCGTTTCTGTGATATCGTTCTGGAGGAACATTGTATCATTTCTTAATGCATGCATCACTAAATGACAATAAAAGAGGACTGCGTGTCCTCATAATCTAATAATCTAGTATTGTTAATTGACCAATTGACATTGTACTTTTGGTCTGTGGGAGCAAAGCGGAGCACCCAGAGGAAACCCACGCGGTCATGGGGAGCACGTACAAACTTCCTACAGGCAGTGGCGGGAATTGAACCCCGGGTGGCTGGCGCTGCAAAGCATTGCGCTAACCACTACGCTACCTTCTGTGGATTTGCTGAATACGCTCGCAAGAAAACGAACCTCAGGGTTGTATACGGTGACATACATGTTCTTTGATAACAAAATTTATTTTGAACTTTGAACTTCTCTGGGCGGGGAGTCTCCAGCCGGAGGAAAAGGCATCCATTGTGTTCGTGTCTGTTAGTACGCTGTGAATCTCAGTGGGATGACTTCTCATTCTTCCGAATTCCAGAGCACCTGTCCCCTTCCAGCAGTTTCAGACTCCTGGGAGTGTATATCTCACACAGCCTCTCATGGCCCCAGCACACACCCTCGGCAGTCAAGAATGCTCGCCAGCACCTCAGCTTTCTGAGGAGCCCGAAGAGAGATGGCCTTTGCACACCAGTACTCACGACCAATAGTACAGATGAACCATGGAGAGCATTCTAACTGGCTGCATCACCTCACCGACTAGTACGTGGGGACGGGGCACTACTGCACAGGATCGAAATAAGCTGCAGAAAGTTGTGAACTCAGTCAGCTCCATCATGGGCACCAGCCTCTCCTGCATCCAGGACATCTTCAAAGAGCGATGTCCAAAAAAGGCGGCGTCCATCATTAAGGACACCCCCAATCCCCCAGGACAAGCCCTCTTCTCATTGCTACCATCAGGGAGGAGGTACAGAAGCCTGAAGGCACACACTCAACAACTGAGGAACCGTTTCTTCCCCTCCCACATTAGTAGCACCAGCCTACCCGCCATCAAAGACATATACACAGAGGGGCACTGGCAATATCATGAAGGATCCCACCTACCCTGCTCAGGACTGTTTGTCCCACTCCCATCAGAGAAGAGATGATGCAGCATGCACGCCAAGACCACCAGACTCAAAAACAATTACCGTCAGGCTGATCAACACCTCCACCCATTAACCTACCCCGTCACTATACACACACCACCTAGTGTTACTTTATGTATGTAACAGTTAATTGTACCTTGTCTTTTATAGGATTGCTTTTATATTTCTTTATAATGTGGGCACATGGCCAAGTGGTTAAGGCATTGGACTAGTGACCTGAAGGCCGTCTCTATTTCCTGAGGAGACTGAGGTCCTTTAACATCTGCCGGATGATGCTGAGGATGTTCTACGAGTCTGTGGTGGCCAGTGCGATCATGTTTGCTGTTGTGTGCTGGGGCAACAGGCTGAGGGTAGCAGACACCAACAGAATCAACAAACTCACTCATAAGGCCAGTGATGTTGTGGGGATGGAACTGGACTCTCTGACGGTGGTGTCTGAAAAGAGGATGCTGTCCAAGTTGCATGCCATCTTGGACAATGTCTCCCATCCACTACATAATGTACTGGGTGGGCACAGGAGCACATTCAGCCAGAGACTCATTCCACCGAGATGCAATACAGAGCGTCATAGGAGGTCATTCCTGCCTGTGGCCATCAAACTTTACAACTCCTCACTTGGAGGGTCAGACACCCTGAGCCAATAGGCTGGTCCTGGACTTATTTCATAATTTACTGGCATAATTTACATATTACTATTTAACTATTTATGGTTTTATTACTATTTATTATTTATGGTGCAACTGTAATGAAAATCAATTTCCCTCGGGATCAATAAAGTATGACTATGACTATGACTATGGCTATGATTATGACTAAATACAAAAACAACTAATATATAGGTAGACAGATAGATAGGTAGAGATATAGATAAATAGGCAATATCTATCGAGAACATGAAATAAAGAGTTCTTGAAAGTGAGTCCATAGGTTGTGGGAACAGTTCAGTGATGGAGCGAGTGGAGTTGAGTGAAGTTCAGAGAAGATGAAGAGCCAATCAACAGACTAAATCTGATGCTGGATGCACAGCTGGCCAGACATGGTAAGGATGGCAAATTTTCCCCCTGAAAGACATTGAGTCAAATAACAATCCAGCATCTGTTGTGGTCATCAATACTGCACCTAGTTATTTCTGTTCCCTATGAATAACTGGATTTAACTTCCACATCTACCTTGATGAGATTTGAACCTTGGTCTTCTGATAGCACAGGTTTCCACCTTACAAATGCAGTACACTTCTTTGCCCTTTTTGCTCGGATATGTTTCCCTCTCTCTGTATCTTGTCCTCCTCGTCTGCTGGCAGCACATAGAACTTCAAATAGGTTCTCACCAAAGCCTGGCAACTCTCCCTATTTTCTAATCTTTTTGCTCATTGTGGAGTTGCTCCAGAGAGTCATTCAGCCTCTGCCTTGTTTATCAATTAATTAGTTTTTCATGCTCGCCATTTCTCCCTCGCTTCTCTTGAAGGCATATTTTCTCCATTCTTCATTCTAAATATCTTTCTCTATCTCTATCTATCTTCTGTCTATCTATCCCTCTATCTCTCTATATGTCTCTATGTCTATGTCCATCTCTCTATATACCTCTGTATCTCTCTGTCTATCCTTCAATATGTCTTTATCTTGCTCTGTCTCTCTCTATATCTCTCTCTCTGTTTATTATCTCTCTCTATGTCTCTCTCTCTCTATATATATATATATATATATGTGTGTGTGTGTGTGTGTGTGTGTGTTTGTGTCTCTCTCTCTCTCTCTCTCTTGCGCTCTCTCTATCTCTATCTCTGGCTATCTCTGTCTATTTCTCTCTAGGTCTCTCTCTGCATCTCAGACTCTTTATGTCTCTTCATATGTCTTTTGCTCTCTACCCCTATCTCTCTCTCTGCATCTCTATCTCTGTCTCTATATGTCTCTCTCCCTCTTTCCTTTATTTCTATTTCTACCTGTCTCTGTTCCTCACTCGTTCTCACATCTCTATCTGCATCTCTGTCTGTCTCTTTATACATCTCTGTCTATCTCTGCCTGTCTAATTCTGTCTCTATATGTCTCTCTCTATCTGTGCATCTCTGTCTCTGTCTCTCTTTCTCTGCATCACGATCTCTATCTGTCTCTCTCTGATTAATTTCTCTCTTTGCATCACTGTCTTTGTCTTCCTCTCTCTCTGTATCTGAGACCCCTTTTCTCACTTCTTTGTTCATCTGCCTGTCTCCCTCTGTCTCAGTTTAGAATCTCCCTGTTTCTTATTCCCGTTCCCCCTCTTGCCCGCCCCCTCTCTCTCACTGTCTCTGGTTCTATACTTGTTTCCTTCTATTCCACAGTCCCTTTTGTATCATTTTCCCTCTCTCCTTCTTCTCCTCCCCCAATCATCTTCCCCCCTTTTCCCTTCTAATTCTTTCCATTCTCTCTGTCCACTGCTGTCCTTTGCTCTGACCCTCCGCACTCTGCTCTTGCAGCTTCATCCCTCCCCTCCCTGCGAAGAAATTCCTCCCCATTCAGTATTCCACTGCGTAACTCAGCAGTTCACTGAAATGCAGATTTAAATCTGGATTCAGTCAGCTGAGCACTGATGAATGGTCAGGCCCATGTGGTCTAGTCTGTAAAACAAAATCAAATGTCTATGCAGCAAGCAGAAAGCAATAGCCCAGTGGTCTGCCTCTCGGTCAGCGCCTCGCCTGCCTGTGCCTTTCTACCGATGTGCTTCTCTCTCTAGATCTTACTCTTGGCTTCTTAGTATCTCTGCATGTCCGCCCTATGTAGATATGCGTTTGTGTGTGTGTGTGTGTGGCTCTGAAAGTAAGCATGCTTGTATTTAATTTTTAAATTTTATTTAGTGATACAGCACGGTACAGGCCCTTCTGGCACTTTGGGGGTTACCCAACAACCTCCGATTTAACCCTAGTCTAATCACAGGACAATTCACAATGACCAATTAACCTACTAACCAGTACGTGGTTGGAATATGGGAGGAATCTGGAGCACCCGGAGAAAACCTATACATTGCACATGGAGGACGTACAGAGACTCCTTACAGATAACGTTGGATTTGAACTCTGAACTTTGACTCCCCGAGCTCTAATAGCATCGTGCTATTACAATCCTTGGCAAGATGTAGCACGTACTTAGCCCTGATCAGTGTCACGCGAAACCATGGGAGCAGGTGGTGGACGGTCGTATGAGCAGCTGGCGCATATCACAAGCCCTGGTTATGCAACCACTGACGCCGAGCAGACAATCTATGAAGAGTATTGATAATGGCTGGGGTCACCCGTTTTGTAAAGACACTGCCCAGAAGAAGGCGATGGCAAACCACTCCTGTAGAAAGATTTGTCAAGAATAATCATGGTCAAAGATCATGATTGCCACGTCATACGACACGGGACGTAATGATGGTGATGATTATGAACTGCAACACCACTGTATCATCGCAAACACCAGGAATTCTGCAGATGCTGGAAATTCAAGCAACACACATCAAAGTTGCTGGTGAACACAGCAGGCCAGGCAGCACCTCTAGGAAGAGGTACAGTCAACGTTTCGGGCCGAGACCCTTCGTCAGGACTAACTGAAGGAAGAGCTAGTAAGAGATTTGAAAGTGGGAGGGGGAAGGAGAGATCCAAAATGATCGGAGAAGCCAGGAGGGGGAGGGATGGAGCCAAGAGCTGGACAATCTCTTACTAGCTCTTCCTTCAGTTAGTCCTGATGAAGGGTCTCGGCCTGAAATGTCGACTGTACCTCTTCCTAGAGATGCTGCCTGGCCTGCTGCATTCACCAGCAACTTTGATGTGTGTTACCACTGTATCATGATGTGTCTGTATGTGCATGTGTGTATACGTGCGTGGGTGTGTATGTTTCAGCCTGCGCACCTGTGTTCTATCTACCTGTCTCTCCCCGACTCACATATTCCAGGTCTCCTTGCCACCTATGTGTGTCTGTAAGTGTGTTTCAATCTGTACTGCTATCTGCAAATCAGTCTCTCTGCCTGTCCCATGTATACTGAGCTTCCTTTGTTAGTTTGTGTATGTTTCTGTGTGTGTGCGTCTGTCCATGTATATGTGTAAGTTTCTGTGTGCATGTGAACTTGTGTGCGTATATATAGATATAATATATATATTTCTGTCTTTGTGTGTGTGTGTGTGTGTGTGTGTGTGTGTGTGTGTGTGTGTGTATAATATATATATTTCTGTGTGTGTGTGTGTATGTGTGTGTATAATATATATATTTGTGTGTGTGTGTGTGTGTGTGTGTGTGTGTGTGTGTGTGTGCACGCGCGCGCGCGTGTTAATATGCTTGTGCCTACTTCAGTTCTTGTGTCTGATGTTAGCTGTCTATTTCTCTCTGACTCATGGTCTGTTTCTCTCTGCGTATCTCTGCCCCACACTAGCTGTGCCTCTCTCCATTAGGCCCTCTCCCTCTTCGCACAAGATTCCCTCTGCCTCTCTCATGGCCCGGACTCTCACTGCCTCTGCCCACCCAACACAGCTTGTGTTTCTCCCGATCCATCTGCTAGTCGCACAAACACAAACAATATGTTGCTTCGTTCTGCCCTCTTGACTAGACAATTCTTCATATCTGAGTTGTCTAAATATAGTTGTCTCATATAAGCTCTGCCTCGCTGAATGTCCTGTAGTCACATGTTGTTCAGGATTACACTGTTCTTCTCCCTGAGCCCATAAGCACGTTTCCACACAGAGGTCAAGTGATCGAACATCTAAAACCAGCCGCGTCAATCAAGTATAAGTTGGACAAAGCTGCAATAAAGTCATTCAGGGACCTGGTCAGACTGAGCCTTCATGATTACAACCAATTAGACTCACTGTCACTCCCTGACATAGATGTCACTGGCCCAAGTCGGACTTCAGAGACTTGAACACCAAATCCGGGCCTTTCACATCGCACCGCCCCCATCTTCTGCAAGAGTGGGCTTTCCGATGGGGCAATCCCTTTATCTTTTGAGGGCATTTTTGCTTGCTATTGCCATTAGATGAGGCCTACGCAATACTCGGATAGCAGAATTAATTGGATTCTGTTCATCATGAAGAGTCTGGAGATTTGAAACTGACTTAAGTTTTGATTCCTCCATGAATGTGAATACTTCAATTAATTGAAGAATTATTGTCAAATATGATAATTTTGCTGCTCTTTTGCACATAGAAACATCGAAATCTACAGCACATTACAGGCCCTTCAGCCCACAATACTGTGCCAACCATGTAACCTACTCTAGAAACTGCCTAGAATTTCCCTACCGCATAGCCCTCTGTTTTTCTAAGCTCCATGTATCTATTTAAGAGTCTCTTAAAAGACCTTGTTGTATCCACCTCTACCACCTTCGCTGGCAGTGCATTCCACGCCCCCACTACCCTTTGTGTGAGAAACTTACCCCTGAGACCCCCCTTGTACCTATTTCCAAGCACCTTAAAACTATGTCCCCTCGTGTTAGCCAGTTCAGCCCTGGGAAAAAGCCTCTGGCCGTCCACATGATCAATGCCTCTCATGATCTTATACACCTCTATGAGGTCACCTCTCATCCTCTGTCACTCCAAGGAGAAAAGGTCGAGTTCACTCAACCTAGGGCACTGAGGAGTGTGGAGGAACAAAGGGATCTGGGAGTTCAGATACATAATTCTCTGAAAGCGGTGTCACAGGTAGACAGGGTTGTAAAGAAGGCTTTTGGCATCCTGGCATTCATAAATCAAAGCATTGAGTATAGGAGTTCGGATGTTATGGCGAGGTTGTATAAGACATTGGTGAGGCCAAATTTGGAGTATTGTGTGCAGTTCTGGTCACCTAACTATAGGAAGGATATCAGTAAGATTGAAGAAGTGCAGAGAAAACTTACTAGGATGTTGCCAGGTCTTCAGGAGTTGAGTTACAGGGAAAGATTGAACAGGTTAGGACTTTATTCCTTAGAGCTTAGAAGAATGAGGGGGGATTTGATAGAGGTTTACAAAATTATAAGGGTATAGACAGAGTAAATGCGAGTAGGCTCTTTCCACTTAGATTAGGAGAGATAAATACAAGAGGACATGGCTTTAGGGTGAAAGGGGAAAGGTTTAGGGGGAACATTAGGGGGAACCTCTTCACTCAGAGAGTGGTGGAAGTGTGGAACGAGCTGCCATCTGATGTGGTAAATGCGGGCTCACTCTTAAGTTTTAAGAATAAATTGGGTGGATACATGGATGGGAGAGGTCTGGAGGGTTATGGACTGGGTGCAGAATAGCGGAATAAAACTTCAGCACAGACTAGAAGGGCCGAACGGCCTGTTTTCTGTGCTGTAGTGTTCTATGGTTCTATTCTCATAAGGCATGCTCTCCAATCCAGGCAATGTCCTTGTAAATCTCCTTGTAAATTATGCTCAGTTTCTCTGGGCAATCAGGTCCACCTCACTCATTTACAGATAGCAACAGTAATACAGACCTTTCAGGGGAGGTGGGGGGTGAGGATGGGGCAGTGAACTGACTCACGGTGAGTTGGGACATGGAATGTGGAGGTAGGGAACTCATTCAAAAGTACATCAGGATGGTGAGGTAACAAAGGCTTGAATGAGGTTTTCAAAAGGCCGCACCATCCGGGCCATGCTCTTGTGTTGCTACTACCATTGAGCAGGAGGTACAGGAGCCTTGGGTCCTGCACCAACAGGTTCAGAAACAGTTATTATAAGACCATAAGATATAGGAACAGAATTTGTCCATTTGCCCCATGGGTTCTGCTCTGCCATTTCATCATGGCTGGTCCAATTTTCCTCCCAGTCCCATCTCCTGTCTTCTCCCCCTGGCCAATTAAGAATCTATCAACCTCTGCCTTAAGTATAAATAAAGACTTGGCTTCCACTTCTGCCTCTGGCAAAGAATTCCACAGATTCACCACCCTCTGGATGAAGAAATTTATTCCTCACCTCCTTTCTAAAAGGATTCCCCTCTATTCTGAGGCTATGTCCTTTGGTCTTAGACTCTTTTATCATAGAAAACATCCTCTCCACATCCACTCTATCAAGGTTTCAGCATTCAATAGGTTTCAATATGAGGTCGCCCCTCATTCTTCTGAATTCTAGTGAATACAGGCCCAGAGCCATCAGACGCTCTTCAAGTGAGAAGCCGTTTAATCCTGGAATCATTTTTGTGAACCCCCTTTGAACCCTCCCCAGTTCAGCACATCCTTTCTAACATAAGGCGCCCAAACCTGCTCAGAGTGCGGCCTCGTCATCGAGCAAGAGTTACAGGCGCCTTGGGTCCTACACCACCAAGTTCAGGAACAGTTATTACCCTTCAAACACCAGGCTCCTGAACCAGTCTGGATAACTTCACTCACCACAACTCCGAACTGGTTCCACCACCTACGGACTCACTTTCAAGGACTCTACAACCCATGTTCTCATTATTATTGATCTTTTGTATTTTTGTTTACAGTGCATCTCCTTTTGCACATTGGTTGTTTGAGTCTTTGTTTATTTATAGTTTCTCATAAATTCTATTGCATTTCTTTATCTTATATTAGATTAGATTATGAGGACACTCAGTCCTTGTCTATTGTCATTTAGAAATGCATGCATTAAAAAATGATACAATGTTCCCCCAGAATGATATCACAAGAAACACGGGACAAACCAAGACTAAAACTGACAAAACCACATAATTATAACATATAGTTACACCAGTGCAAAGCAATACAGTAATTTGATAAGAGCAGGCCATGGGCACGGTAAAAAAAAAGTCTCAAAGTCCCGATAGCCTCATCATCTAACGCAGATGGTAGAAGGGAGAAACTCTCCCTGCCACGAACCTTCAAGCGCCGCCAACTTGCCGACGCAGCACCATTGGAAGCACCCGACCGCAGCGGACTCTGAGTCCGTCTGAAAACTTCGAGCCTCCGACCAGACCCTCCGACACAGCCTCTCCGAGCACCATCCTCTGCCGAGTGCTTCGGCCCCACCCGGCCACTGAGCAACAAACAAAGCCGAAGACTCGGGGCCTTCTCCTCCGGAGGTTCTGGACCACACAGTAGCAGAAGCAGTGAAGCAGACATTTCAGAAGTTTCACCAGATGTTCCTCCGTGCTCTCACATCCGTCTCCACCAAATCAGGATTGTGCATGGCACCATACTTGACAAATAACAGACATCACCACCGGAGTGGCTGCTGCGAGCTGCATCGCACTGCCATCTGTTAATATGTGTTAATACTGCAAGAAAATGAATCTCAATATAATATATGGTAACATATACAGATTTTGATAATCTGTTTACTTTGAAAAGCAGGTGAGTAGGGGGAATGGATCATCAGGGAGAGGAGGAAGAAGACAGTGTTGATTAGACATTGAGAAACTCAGTGGATCAGGCAGCATCCGCGGTGTTTCCAACTGAGAACTTTCATCTGGACTGATAGATAGTCAGTATAAAGAGGAGAGGGGAAGGGGAAGGAGCAAGAGCTGGCAAGCAATGGATGGCTCCTGGTGAGATGGGGGGTAGGCAGATGGAGGAGGGAGAACGTAGATTGGAACAGGTGATAGGCAATTCCAGCATCTAGCGCCTCTTGTGTCTCCAGCTTTGGGGCGGCACGGCAGCATAGTAGTTAGAACAATGACTTACAGTACCAGTGACCCCGGTTCAATTCCTGCCACTGCCTGTAAGGAGTTTGTAGGTTCTCCCCGTGACCGCGTGGGATTCCTCTGGTTTCCTCCCACAGTCCAAAAGATGTACCAGTTGGTAGATTAATTGGTCGTTGTAAATTGTCCCGTGACTGTAGACTTCAGAAAGGGTAAGATGAGCAAACACACACCAGTCGTCATAGAGGGATCAGAAGTGGAGAGAGTGAGCAATTTCAAGCTCCTTGGTGTTAATATCTCTGAGGACCTAACCTGGTCCTAACATATTGATGCAGCTATAAATCAGGCAAGACAGCAGCTATATTTCATTAGGAGTTTGAGGAGATTTGGTTTGTCACCTAAAACACTCAAAAACTCCTGCAGATGTTCTGTAGAGAGCATTCGGACTGACTGCATTGCTCTCTGCTACGGCGGGGTAGGTGGCTACTGCAAAAGATCGAAGTAAGTTGCAGAGAGTTGTAAACTTAGTTGGCTCCATCATGGGCACCAGCCTTTGTAGTATCCAGGACATCTTCAAGGAGCGATGCCTCAAAAAGGCGGCGTCCATCATTAAGAACCCCCATCATCCAGGACGTGCCCTGTTCTCATTGCTACATTTTTTATTTCTGTTTTTGCACTATTTATTTAATTTATCTAATTTATGTATTCTATATAATATTGTCTGTAACTTACAGGTTTTTCCTATATTACCATGTATTGCATTGTACTGCTGCCGCAAAGACAACAGATTTCACGACATTTGCTGGTGGTATTAAGCCTGATTGTGATTGTGATTAAGCTAGGATTAAACCAGGGGATTGCTGGGCAGTGCAGTTCAAAAGGCCAGAAGGGCCTTTCCGCACTGTATCCCGACAAATAAATAAGCATGTCACTAGGGTCAAGCATGACGCCTCGTCTGCAAACAATCAGAAAATTACCTCAGACAATTTGCTGGCAGGGGCTTAGTCTGTGGCGAGGAAGCGGAGATCTTACACAATTAACAAAACTATGCCAGTGCAAGTAATGAAGCACAAACAATTTATAAATGTTTGATACAACTGTGTTCTTGACAGGTAATTAACTTTTATCAGAATGTGAAAAATGGCTTATGCTTTTATTTAGGCTTCTCTTCTCTTGCTCAAATGTGGTTGAATCCACGGTGATTTGAGCGCACAAGTCCGCTCCTAGTACTGAGGCAGGGATGCACTATTGGGTATGTGACCTCCTCAATGACGTGGAACTGAGGACTCCAATTGAGTTGAATTTTGAACTGAATGATCTTTATTGTCATTGTACATAGGTACAATGAAACTCTGTTTGGCTTCCTTTCAGGCAATTAAATAAAGCGGTAGATAAAAACAAGACAGTAATAGAAAAACGGTGTAAGGGGGTTTCGTCTCTTAAGTTACTGCGTAGGCTAACTAAAATGACTTCTTTGTTATGTTATACTTGGGAATGCATCTTTGTTATGTTAAATGCTGAGAAAGTCCTCCGGCTAGCAGTTTGTTGAATCACATTACTGATAAGAAGATGTTATGAACCAATTGCGATAGTTGTTATGTTTTTGGTGTATCTGTAAGATATTGTATGCACGGGGTTTTGGGGCAGAAGGCGGGAGAGAGAGACAGAGGATGGACCAGGTGCTGTGATGTCGCTAACGGGGTCGGACCCCGAGGAGGACGTTTGGCGAGGAGATGGAGACGGACTCGTGTGGAGCGTCTGGTCAACCACCGTTGTTGGTCCCAGGCGGCCGGTCAACGTGGTCTGAGGGGTCACAGGGTGAAGAAGAAGGGTCCTGAGCTCCAACTGTTTTGTGCACGAAGAGATTGAACTTTGATAAGTGTGGCGCCTTTTATTTTCCTTTTATATTTATTCTCTATTAATTATACAGTTCCAGTAATATCTATAAACTGTAAATCATTTAATCGTATCTGGTATATTGTCTGTTATTTGGGTGAGGTGGGGTACATCACACAGCATCCACACAAACTAATTACCCAGTTTGGCGGGGCCGAGGGCTGTTTCCCTGGACGACAGCGAGCTGAGCGACCCTGAGGTTGACCGGGGGGCTACAACAGTATTAAATAGATAAGTAGCGGAAAATAAGCTGCAGCAGCACCAGAGTATCACAGTAATGCACAAAGTGCTGTTAGTGCAAGTATTTGAGTCCTTGTGTGTGCACGTGTGTGCTCACAGTTTCAGTCGTTGTTCTGTGGGAGTGGTGTGATGGAGGCCACAGCTCTGGGATAGAAGCTGTTCCTCAGTCTATTTGTTCTGGCTTTTAGTGTCCTGAACCTTTTGCTGGACGGCAGTGGGTCAAACAGGGAGTTGTCGGGGTGTGTGGTGTCTCTGGTTATGCTGATTGCTTTCCTCCTGAGTCTGCTGGAATAGATGGAGTCCAGTCCTGGGAGCGCCATCCTGACAATTCGCTGGGCCGTCTTCACCACGCGATGCAGGTCTTGTCGCTCAGCGGCTGTGCAGCTGGCATACCACACTGGGGCACTATTGGTCAGGATGGGTTCAATTGTGCTTCTGTGGAAGATAAGTAACAGCTTTTGTGGGAGTTTGGCCTGTTTCAGCTTTCTGAGGAAGAAGAGTCTTTGTTGTGCCTTTTTTTACAAGCAGCAAGGTGTTGGTGGTCCATCTCAGCTGTTGTGACAAAATAACTCCGAGGAACTTTAGGTTTTCCACACTTTCCACTACCTCTGATCAGAATCAAGTTTGGGTTTAATGTCACCGCTGTGGACTGAGTGATTCAGCGAGGAGTCGACGCAGAAGCGTTTCGCTGCCCGGCCACCAAACCCGGGTGCGGGGTTAGATCGCTCCAAATGCCGAGCAGATTTGCTGAGATCGAGAACGGCTTCGGGCTGTGTGACCCAACCCTGTTGCTGCGACGGGATCCGGATCCTAGGGCGAGGCACTACCTGGTGCTTGGACGATTTAAATGCCGGCCTACGTAGACTGGAAAGCCCGAGTGTCAGGATCAGAGGCGAGGGCCAGACCGATTTCGCTCGTGCTCCTGCAATGTTTATTCCTCTCTCTGCAGCGCCGGGGCTGTGATCTGCTCCAGCAGCTGCTGTCTCTGCGAGTTTCGCATGATGTTCAATATGATGAACTGAGGTCGGGGCTTGGGTCCACTCCAGCTGCTCTGGGCAGTGGATCTAAGGGCTCAGTCTGGTTCGGAATGCTGTCGTTTGTTCCTATGGTTTGCATGGTGTGTGTGTGTGTGTTTTTCCCTCTTTCCCAGGTCTTTCTTTTTTTAAAAATTGGGTTATTCAGGTTTCTTGCTTTCTGGCTGCCTGTAAGCAAATAAATCTCAAGGTGTAAAGTTTGTACATTCTTTGTTAATAAATGTACTTTGAATCTTTGACTATGTTGTAAAATTTGTTGTCTTTGCGGCAGCAGTACAATGCAATACACAATATAGTGAACAGATTGTGATTTACAGTAAATATATATATATATAGTACAGCCGCTGAGGGAAGAGGTGTGTCTGAGCCAGCGTGCTCTACCGGGGGCGGTGTAACGCAGTTGTGGTGACTGAAGATTTCATATGCACTGAGGGGTCCAGACTATATACATATGCATCTGTGAGATTGTGTTTTAGCTAATATTCTATATTAGATCAGATTATGAGGACACTCAGTCCTCATTTATTGTCATTTAGAAATGCGTGCATTAAAAAATGATACAATATTCCTCCAGAATGATATCACAAGAAACACAGGACAAACCAAAACTAAAACTGACAAAACCACATAATTATAACATATAGTTATAGTGCAAAGCAATACCATAATTTGATAAAGAGCAGACCATGGGCACGGTAAAAAAAAGTCTCAAAGTCCCGATAGCCTCATCAACTCACACAGACGGCAGAAGGGAGAAACTCTCCCTGCCATGAACCTCCAAGCACCGCAAACTTGCCAATGCAGCACCATTGGAAGCCCGACTGCGGCGGACTCTGAGTCCGTCCGAAAACTTCGAGCCTCCGACCAGCCCTCTGACACAGCCTCTCCGAGCACCATCCTCTGCCGAGCGCTTTGAACCTGCCCCGGCTGCCGAGCAACAAGCAAAGCCGGGGATTTGGGGCCTTCCCCTCCGGAGATTCTGGACCACACAGTAGCAGCGGCAGCGAAGCAGGTATTTCAGAAGTCTTGCAGATGTTCCTCCGTGCTCTCACGTCTGTCTCCATCAAATCAGGATTGTGCACGGCACCCTACTTGACAAATAACAGACATCACCACCAGAGTGGCCGCTGTGAGCTGCGTCGCGCTGCCATCTTCTCCTTCCTATGTGCTTGTACAGTGCCTCAGAGCCACGATATTGCCTAGCCGGAGTTGGGTGTCGGAGCAAGACTGGGCCTCAAAGCTGTGGTGCTGGGTCGCGTTGACAGATGATATTGGTGGGCTTGGTGGGGGTATGGTCTCTTTTATTCTGTGATTGTGATCTTGTGTGTGACAGTTAACACCTCAACCCCCATAGTAACGCTGTCTCGTTTGGCTGTATGCTGAGTATTTATGTATAGTTAAATGACAATTAAGCTTGAATTGAATATATTAAATAGGTAAATTAAGTAAGTCGTTCAAAAATAGAAATAAAAAAGCTGTGAGGTAGGGAGGTAGTGTTCATGGGTTCGATGTCCATTCAGAAATCGGGTGACAGAGGGGAAGAAGCTGTTCCTGAATCGTTGAGTGTGTGGCTTCAGGCTTCTGTATCTCCTTCCTGATGGCAGCTTTGAGAGGGCATGACCTGGGTGATGGGGGTCCTTAATGATGGACGCCACTATTTTGAGGCATCGCTCCACAGGAGATGCAGTGATTCCACAGCACCTGCTTATGATCACCTGAGTTCATCAAGAACCTCCACCATCCAGGCCATGCTCCCTTCTCGCTGCTGCCATTGGGCAGGAGGTACAGGAGCCTCACGCTTCACACCACCAGGTTCAGTAACAGTTCTTACCGTAGAACTACCGGTCTCCTGAACCAGTGTGGATCAGTTCAGTCACCTCAACTCTAAACCGATTCCACAACCTATGGACTCACTAAAACACATGTTCTCAGTATTATTTGTTTACTTCTTTCTTTCTTTTTTATTTGCACAGTTTGTCTTCTTTTGCACTTTGTTTTATTATCAGTCTTTGTGTGTAATTTTTCACTGTTCCTGTTGTTTTTTTATTTTACTGTGAATGCCTGCAAAAAATGAATTTCAAGGTGGCATATGATGACATACGTACTTGGATAAAAATAAATTTACTTCGAACTTTATACTCTACTTTGATCAATTTTATTGCCCAATTCAACATCTCTAGAATAAGATCAGATCAGAAGTGCAAAGAGTGAGCGAATTAAAGTTCCTGGGTGTCAGCATCTCTGAGGATCTAACCTGGACCCAACGAATTGATGCAGCTACAAAGAAGGCATAGCAGAGGCTATATTTCATTAGAAGTTTGAGGAGATTTTGTATGCCACCAAAGACACTCAGCAAGTTTCTACAGATGTACTATGTGGGGGGAGGGGGGAGTGGCTACTGCACAGGATCAAAATAAACCACAGGAATTTATAAACTTAGTCTGCTCCATAATGGGCACTATCCTCCCCAGCATCTAGGACATCTTCAAGGAGCGATGCCTCAGAAAGGCCGCATCCATCATTAAGGACCCCCATCTTCAGGAGGAGAAGATGGCGGCACGACGCAGCACACAGCGGCCACTCCGGTGGTGATGTCTGTTATCTGTCAAGTAGGGTGCCGTGCACAATCCTGATTTGATGGAGACAGACGTGAGAGCACGGAGGAACATCTGGTGAAACTTCTGAAATGCCTGCTTCGCTGCCGCTGCTACTGTATGATCCAGAATCTCCGGAGGGGAAGGCCCTGAGTCCTCGGCTTTGCCTGTTGCTTGGCGGCCAGGGCGGGGTCAAAGCGCTCGGCAGAGGATGGTGCTCGGTGCTCGGTGTCGGAGAGCTGGTCAGAGGCTCGAATTTTTCAGACCAACTCAGAGTCGGCTGCGGCCGGGTGCTTCTAATGCAACGGCAAGTTTGAGGTGCTTGGACTTCATGGCAGGGAGAGTTTCTCCCTTCTACCGTCTGCGTGAGATGATGGGGCTATCGGGACTTGAGACTTTTTTTACCGTGCCCATGGTCTGCTCTTTAACAAATTACCGTATTGCTTTGCACTGTTGTAACTATATGTTATAATTATGGGTTTTGTCAGTTTTAGTCTTGGTTTGTCCCGTGTTTCTGTGATCTCTCTCTGGAGGAACATTGTATCATTTTTTAATGCATGCATTTCTAAATGACAATAAACGAGGACTGAGTGTCCTCATAATCTAATCTAATCAGCCAGGTCAAGCCCTGTTCTCATTGCTACCATCAGGAAGGAGGTACAGCAGCCTGAAAGCATACACTCAATTCTTTGGTCTTATGGATGTTGAGAGCAAGGTTGTTGATGCCAATCTAGCCAAGCTATCCTGAGCTATTTAATTGGCTCATTGTTACACTGCATTAGAATCTTTCAGATGAAAATGACAGGCAGGTTCTCTCTTTTTCAGCGGTTTGATTGGTCAAGTTTCACAACTGGCTGTGAGTCTGCAGACAGACTGACTTAATTGGTCAAAGTTCATGATTGGCTGTGAGTCTGCTAGAGTGTTACCAAGTCAGGACTCACTTTTCATATAATGGGAGGACCTTATTTTAAGGTGATTGAAGGAAAGTATTGGTGGGGATATCAGAGCTAGGTTTTTTTTACAATGCATGGAATGCACTGCCAATGGTGCTGATGGAGTCAAGATGCTTAAGATAGGCACATGGATGATAGAAAAATGCAGGGTTATATGGGAAGGAAGAGTTATATAGACCTCAGAACCATACAACCACAGAACATTACAGCACAGAAACAGGCCTTTTGGCCCTTCTTGGCAGTGCTGAACCATTTTTCTGCCTAGTCCCACTGACCAGCACCAGGACCAAATCCCTCCATACACCTCTCATCCGTGTACCTGTCCAAGTTTTCCTTAAATGTTAAAAGTGAGCCCACATTTACCACTTCATCTGGCAGCTCATTCCACACTCCCACCACTCTCTGCGTGAAGAAGCCCCCCTGATGTTCCCTTTAAACTTTTCCCCCTTCACCCTTAACCCATGTCCTCTGGTCTTTCTCTCCCCTAGCCTCGGTGGAAAAAACCTGCTTGCATTCACTCTATCTATACCCATCATAATTTTATATACCTCTATCAAATTTCCCCTCATTCTTCTCTGCTCCAGGGAATAAAGTCCTAACCTGTTCAACCTTTCTCTGTAACTGAGTTTCTCAAGTCCCAGCAACATCCTTGTAAACCTTCTCTGCACTCTTTCAACCTTATTAATATCCTTCCTGTAATTTGGTGACCAAAACTGTACACAATACTCCAAATTCAGCCTCACCAATGCCTTATACAAACTCACCATAACATTCCAACTCTTATACTCAATACTTTGATTTATAAAGGCCAATGTACCAAAAGCTCTCTTTACGACCCTATCTACCTGTGATGCCACTTTTAGGGAATTTTGTATCTGTATTCCCAGATCCCTCTTTTCTACTGCTCTCTTCAGTGCCCTACTATTTACCTTGGTTAGATAGATCTTGCTGTAGGTTAAAGGGTCAGCACAGTGTTGTGGGCCGAAAGGCCTGTGCTGTTCTAATTTAGGTCATTGGGTAACTATCATTGACAGAGAATGGGAATCATTGGATAGCTCAGTTAAGGGGTTTGCATAAAATGAGCAGACCAAATGGCCTCCTTGTGGCTTCCATTGTAAAGAATGACATTCAGAAACTAAGAGTGGTCTCATACTAATGCTGCATTGTACAGTGCAGCACAGTATAATTGTCTGACAGATCCAGCAACTGCGATTCACTCCTGACCTCATGTACTCTCCGTGACTGCGTGAGTTTCCTCCGCATGCTCCGGTTTCCTCCCAAGTGCACGGGTCAGTAGGCTGAATGGCGCTTTAAGTTGCTCCTGGTACACAGGCGAGTGACAAAATCTGCGGGAGGTTGATGGGAATGTGGGAAGTATCAAACAAGGTGGGAGTAAGATTACAGTATAAATGGGTGCTTGCAGACCATTGCAAACTTGATGGGCCAAAGGGCCTGTTACTATGCTGTGTGACTATGTTGTGGGTTGATATTCAGAGCATGCACAAGATGTGGATATCACTGGCAACTCTTAATTGTCCCACAATGTTTCAGCAGGTAGTTAAGGGTCTAAAGTCAAAAGCCAGCTGAATATATTTTTCTATTGTTCATACAACTCAGTTGTTAACCGGACCTATTACTGAGATACAGCATGGAATAGGCCCTTCTAGCCCTTTGAGCTGCACTGCAGCAGCATCCCTGATGACCTCGATTTAACCCTAAGCTAATCACGGGGGCAATTTACAATGACTAATTAACTTCTTTGGACCATGGGAGGAAACCAGAGCACCAGGAGAAAACCGATGTGTTCTTCGGGGCGGACATACAGAGACTCCTTACAGAGGACGCTGGGACTGAATGCTGAACGCCGATGCCCCAAACTGCAATAGCATCGTGGTACCAGCTACACTATCGTGGCACACCATGGGGAATTCAAATTCCTCATGTTCTCCTGGCTCCTGAAGTCCAATAACTTCACAATTATGCCACCATGTCCCAGGACACAAATGGCCGATTATGAGACAGTAAAGTTCTGATGTTGCAATCAACCGCCTTTTTTTAAATCTCTTGTCTGGTATCACAAGTGGAGAACTCCCTCTTGGTTCTGCAGGTGGATTGATAAATAGGTGTTCAACACAACAATCCTAGGCCCTGGTTTTGATTCAATACAAAATTACCGATGGATTGAAGATATCAAAGGCAAATTCAAAGTTCAAAGTAGAATTACTATCAAAGTATGTGTGCAGTATACAACCCTGACATTCGTCTTCACCACAGACAGCCACGAAACAAAGAAAACCATGGAACCTGTTCAAAGAAAACATCAAACAACCAACGTGCAAAGAAAAAAAAAGAACAACTTGCTCCAACAGCAAAAATGAGCAAAAAACATACAGAATATAAAACATCAAAGCACAGAGTCATTGACACAGTCTAGAAATATTCAGTTTAGTTCAATTTAGTGCTGTGTCATCATTGACTGCAGGCCCCTGCCTCTTCTGGATACCAAGTGAAATTGGTGTGTTCAGATCCCAGGGACAGAATATGATTAGGCTGGCCCCTGTATTCCTTCTGCTCAAAAAATCTTTAATCTGCCAGACTGGTGGAAGAACATTTCAGATATCATTAACAAGGACATAAAATATAAGAGCAGGGAGATTGGGCTAGAACATTTCAGAATATATTTTATCCATAAAAAAGCAATGCTGGAAGCTCAAGGAAATTCAATAACAATTAATTTTTAGTTCTGAAACTTAACATTGATATATCATTGAAGATCAGTTGAGCCATTGCACTATACACAATTCTAGTCAGTGAGCAGAGGATGTGGGAGCTTGGTGGATCGTTGTGTGTCAACATGGTTGGCTGTTTGTCCATCCTTGCATGCACTTTCATTGGTTCTACTGTATTTCTTTGTTTTGCTGTGAATGCCTGCAAGAAAATGAATCTCAGGGTAGTGTATAGTGACATATACGTACTTTAGATAATAAGTTCAGTCTGAACTTGGAACTTGGCTATTTGTTAACTGTATGGAGGTGTTGCCAGGGCTGGAGATGGATAGCGACGAGATTACTTAAGGTGGGATTGTTTCCGCTGATATAGAGAAAGGTAAGATGTTTAAAATCTTGATGCTGTTAGGCACAAGAGATTCGGCAGATGCTGGAAGTCCAGAGTAACACACACAAAATGCTGCAGGAATTCAGCAGGTAAGGTAACCTCTATGGAAAGAGTCGACATTTCGGGCCGTGACCCTTAATTGGGACTGACGTAGCTGTTTGTCTGTATTGTTGTCGTTAGGCGTGTTTCCTTCAGCAAGAAGTCTGATGACCAGAAATTATAACTGCTGGAAGGATTAGAATGGAGATGAAGGGGTGTATTTCCACATTCTCTGATGCTCACTTGTTTGTCTTGAGGTACGTTATTGAGGGCATGATGAAGTACATCTGGCTGTTCTCTGATGCTTCCTCAAAAATTTCATTAAGGTAAGTCAAGCAACATTTTCTAGCCATGGGAGCATGGCAGTTACCACGGCGACATCTCAGCTCGAGGGTATCCAGAGTTCAGAGTTCGATTCTGATGCCGTCTGTAAAGCGTTTGTACGTTCACCAGGTGAGTGCATTGATTTCCTCCGGGTGCCCCAATTTCCTCCCACATTCCAAAGACGTACCAGTCAGGACATTAATTGGTCATTTGACCTGTGGGGGGGGCGTGGTTTATTTGCTGACGAAGGCTGCTTCCATTGTGCTGATCATAATTGGTCAGTTTAAAAACTGTAGCTGCCCTTCCCATTGGTTGTCTTGGGTGCCGTGGCATCCAGTGCCCAGTTTCAAACAGCTCGAGGGTATAAAGAACAGCACATGTGAGCAATTCTCTCTCTCCCCTTTGTCTGAGGCATGTTACAGAGAACTGTCAGGAAATTATGCTGCACGTACACTTTTTGGCTAAGTATCTATTGTTGAATATTTAGTTCTGTAGTTTGTGTAACTTGGGGGGGGAACTTAAATGTTTGGTCAAATTGTTTACTTTTGTAAATAATTGATTAATATCCTTATTCGCAGTTGGTGTCTTCTGTCTCACTCACCAAACCCATGAACTTATTTCAATGACACATCATTGTAAATTTACCGGTGATTAGGGTAGTGTCAGATGGTTTGCTGGGTGGTGCAGCTCATTGAGCTGGAAGAGCCTGCTCTCCTCTGGATAAATAAATGCCATTTTCACTTTTGAAACCTGTGCAGACTTCTCATTGTTATATTTCTATTTGGTTGTGCTGCTAATCTCTCCCATGTAGTTATCCCACTCTTTTCCCACCACTCTTATTAAGCTGATTGCTCTATAATTCCCTGTAAGCTTCTATTTCCCCCTCCTTTTATAACTTCAGGTACTACATTAACTTTCCAACAATGGTCTGACACCACACCTGTCGCTAAGAAACTATTAAATATCCTCAGTAATGCTTCAACTATCTCTTCCTTTGGTTCTTTTAAAATATACTGAGGCAGCTTATCTGGACCTGGGGCTTTATCTCATTTGATTCGTGTATCTTATATTCAGTTTTTAATTACACTCATTTCATTTATCATCCTTGCAACCATTGACATACCCACCTATCTTATCGCCTTGCTGGATACTGAACTAAACAATGCTTTAATATTTTCATCCTCTTCCTGTTAATATGTGTGGCCTTGATCTGTCTGTCCCTCAATGGACACACCCATATCTCATCTGTCGTGATTTACTGTTATATAACCTTAATATTTTCATATTATGGGTGGCAGGGTGAAGATATGTCTCTACCAAAGGAGGCGTAAGTTGCTTCTTCCCTTTGCTAGCATGCGGGTCACCAATTGGGCAAGGTTAACCAACCCCTGCCCCCCTGATCAGGGTCACCTAAAGCCAAGGCAGTAGGTGGTAGATGGTCGTATGAGCAGCTGGTGCATATCACAGGTCTGGGTTATGTGACCACTGACGCCAGGCAGACAATCTCTGACGAGGATTGATAATGGCTGGTGGGGGGTGAGGGAGTCACCTGTCTTGTAAAGATATTGCCCCGAAGAAGGCAATGGCAAACCACTTCCACTCCTGGAGAAAAAAACTGCCAAGGACAATCATGGCCATGGAAAGACCACAATCGCCCACGTCATGCGACACGGCACGTAACAGATGAATTTTTATATTCCTTCTTAGCCCCTCTTATTGTTGTGTTTAGTATCTCTTCTCATTCTGGTCCTGCTGAACTTGGAGGCTAAGGGTACAGTGGAATGGAGATGTAATGGATGATAGTTATGGGGACAGTTACAAGGAAACACAAAATGCAACCATATCATAAACACACAGTGGCCACTTTATTAGGTACACCTGCAAGCCTGATGCTCTATGCCCGTGAAGCTGCTGCAAGTAAGATATTTTCCGTTGCACCTGCGCATACGTACACTGGTGCACATGACAATAAACTTGAATTTGACTTGAATCTGTCCCAATTCTGGCACAGTACTGCTGTGTCAGAGGAGTAGTATTTGTCATGAAGACGTTGAATCTCGTTGTGCCTCCAGTAAATTCCATTACATTTCATCCGATATTCTCCCAACTGATTTCTGTAGAGGAAGGAATTTCCACTGTGGAAGGATTAGGTGGAAAATATCTCGAGGAGAACATCAAGAGATGATGTCAATGAAACAGGAGTTGAAATGGTTGTGGTGGAGCAAAGTTTTCACATAGTGGGTGGTGGGTGTATTGAATAAACTTCCACAGTGGCCACTTTATTAGGTACACCTGTACACCTGTTCGTTAATGCAAGTATCCAATCATCAGAGTTGTGGCAACAACTCAATTCATAAAAGCATGCAGACATGGTCAAGAGGTTCAGTTGTTGTTCAGACCAAACATCAGAATGGGGAAGATAATATGATTGAAGACACAAAATAATCTGCAGATGCTGGGGTCAAAGCAACACTCACAACATGCTGGAGGAACTCAGCAGGTTGGGCAGCATCCGTGTCCGTGGAATAATTGCTGGTACCACATGGGGTGGTTTAAGTATCTCAGAAACTGCTGATCTCCTGGGATTTTCATGCACAAGTCTCTAGAGCTTTCTGAGAATAGTTTGAAAAATTAAAAAAAATCCAGTCAGCGACAGTTCAGCGGGCAAAAACGTCTTTTTAATGAGAGAGGTCAGAGGAGAACGGCCAGACTGGTTCAAGCTGACAGAATGCAAATAACTGCACATTTCAACGGTGGTGTGCAGAACAGTATCTCTGAATGCACAACACGTCGAATCTTGAAGTGAATTGGCTACAGTTGCAGAAGACTACAAATATACACTCAGTGGTGAAATTAGTAGCTACAGGAAGTACTTAATAAAGTGGCCACAGTGCTTTTCAATGACTCTGTAACCTCCTGTGAAAGAATAAAAGTGCTGGGTATGTAAGGATGTCTGGTGGTTGTGGAAATTTACATTTCTTCTGAAAATAATTATCACATTTACCATTCCGATTATTCTATTTTCAGACCAGCTACAGACTGTCAGTTCTTGAATGCACCTTCTCAGACAGACTCCATTCCTCAAGGTACAAGCCGATTAGCAAACCTTCCTCTTCAGCAGGACTTTAGGTGGATTCGTGGAAGTGAGGGTGTCTCCCTTGGTAACCTCCGGGCACTTAACCATTGGGGGGTGGGGGGTGGTCACAGTATTGTAGAGAACTGACAGAACCATAGGAAGTATTCTGGAGAACATTATGGTTAACAACATTAGTCTTAAACTGGAGGAAGGCAGGAAGGCAGTGGGGTGAACTGTAATCAGAGTCATACAAGGGATGACCCTTTGGCCCATCAAACACCTATTCATGCTAACCCTACACTAATTCCATGTTATTCTGCCAACATTCTATTAACTCCCCCCTCCCATATTTTACCACTCACCTGACGCTAGTAACACCTTACAGCAGAAAATTAGTTTGCCAACCCTCTCATCTTTTGGATAGAACATAGAACATTACAGCACAGAACAGGCCCTTCGCTTCATGATGTTGTGCCAGTCTCTTAACTTACTCTAAGATCAATCTAACCCCTCGATCCTGCAAAACCCTGCATCTTTCTATGGACTCACTTTTAAGGACAGAAGATGGGATATTATGTTGAAGTTGTATAAGACATTGGTGAGGCCTAATTTGGAGTACTGTGCGTAGTTTTGGTCATGTACGTACAGAAAGGATGTTAACGAGGTTGAAAGAGTACAGAGAAAATTTACCGGAATGTGGTTGGGTCTGGACCACCTGAGTTATATGGAAAGATTGAATAGGCTAGGACTGTATTCCTTGGAACATCGAAATTGAGAGGAGATCTGATAGAGGTGTACAAAATTATGAGGGGTACAGACGGTAAATGCAAGCAGGCTTCTTCCACTGTGGTTGGGTGGGACTACAACCAGAAGTCATGGGTTAAGGTGAAAGGTTTAAGAGGAACATGAGACGAAACCTCTTCACTCAGAGGACGGAGAGAGTGTGGAATGAGCCACCAGCACAAGTGGTGCATGTGAGCTCGATTTCAACATTTAAGAGAAGTTTGGATAGGTACATGGATGGTGAGGGTATGGAGGGCTATGGTCCTGCTGCAGATCAATGGGAGTAGGCAGCTTAAATAGCTCAGCATGGACCAGATGGGCCAAAGGGCTTGTTTCTGTGCTGTACTTTTCTATAACTCTTCATGTTCTAAATATCTATTGCTTATTTATTTATTATTATGATTTCTTTCATTTTGTATTTGTGCAGTTTGCTATCTTTTATGTACTGGTTGTAAGTCCAAGTTAATGAGGTGTTTCATTGATTCTATTATGGTGATTATTCTATTATGGATTTATTGAGGATGCTCGCAAGAAAATGAATCTCATGTACTTTGATAATCAATTTATTTTGAACTTTGAACTTTGACTTTTCTATCATCCGTATGCCTGTCTAAGAGTCTCATAAATGTCTTAAAGTATCTGCCTCTACCAGCCACCCTTGGCAGGGTGTTCCATGCACTCACCACTCTCTGTATAAAGTACAACTTCTCTCTGACATCCCCCACCCCCATACTTTTTCCAGTCACCTTAAAATTATCCTTCCCGCCCCCCCCCCACCTCGTATTAGCCACTTCCTCCCTGGGGAAAAGGTCTCCAACTATTACCATTCAATCTATGTTGGAGGAAACCCATGCTGCCACAAAGAGAATGTGAAAACTCCATGTGGGTCACAGAAAAGGTCAGGTTTTGGTCCAGGTCACTGGAGATGTGAGGCCACATTTCTACTTGCTGTGCTCTGTGAAGGTCTAAAATAGGCCACAAAGTGAGTCTATGATTGTAATGTCCAATGTCGTTGGGCAACTTCTCCCACCAAGAAGGAAAGAGGCTGCCGATACTTGGTGCGAGGGTCTTCCAGAGAACTCAAGTGCACGAATCATAAAGACGTGGACGATTCAAGCAAAACTAAAGACTTATTACAAATGTTAACTGGAAATACTAACAAAAGTTCAGGCAAACAATACACAATCTTGACAAACGATACATAGAAGAACTCGGTCTGCGTTTCACCCGACAAGCAACCATAGCGAACCAACGAAGAGGGGTTGACCCCCCTCCCCCCCCAAAACACCCTGGAGCACGTAGGAATTCCGGACATTGAAAAATCTTGTGCTAATTAAATGATCCCAAGTTGCATAAAAGTGATCAATAGAATAAGAGCTTAATAGACCATAAGACCATAAGACAAAGGAGCAGAAGTTGGCCATTCGGCCCATCGAGTCTGCTCCGCCATTTTATCATGAGCTGATCCATTCTCCCATTTAGTCCCACTCCCCCGCCTTCTCACCATAACCATTGATGCCCTGGCTACTCAGATACCTATCAATCTCTGCCTTAAATACACCCAATAACTTGGCCTCCACTGCTGCCCGTGGCAACAAATTCCATAGATTCACCACCCTCTGAGTAAAAAAATTTCTTCGCATTTCTGTTCTGAATGGGTGCCCTTCAATCCTTAAGTCATGCCCTCTCGTACTAGATTCCCCCGTCATGGGAAACAACTTTGCCACATCCACTCTGTCCATGCCTTTCAACATTAATAATCCCCATGATCCCAAATGAGACACCTGCAACTTAAAGTGAAAAGTCAGGGCTAGCATGAAGACAAACAAATTAGACATAAAAGGTAAACAATCCAAGGAACAAAGCATATGCACGAGGGGACTCCGAGAAAAAGAGAAAGTACAGTCCGAGTATTGAAAAAAGAAGCCTTTTTAAAATTGACACCTGGTGTAATTCGTGGGAGCTCCACCATCTACAGGCTCTCCCCACTAAGTTGCACACCATCCTGAATTGGAAGAACATCAGCAGTCCCTCACCATTGTTGGATCTAAATCCTGGATGCCCCCATTCCACAGCACCAAGGGGGATCCTTCACCAGAGGAGCTTCTGCAGTTCGAGAAGGCTGAACACCACTCCCTTCTCAAAGGCAAGCAGGGATAAGTAATACACATTGAACTTGCCAGGTGACAGCCAGATTCCAGGAAAGAAATGAATAGACTGAAATCCTGACGTAGAAGTGGTGCACAAGCACAAAGTAGAACTGAATGGCTTCTGGCCATTTCAGCCGAGAGTGTGGAGTCAACTAATAAGTTAGAGCGGGTAAAGGGAACATTCCCTTCCGGACATGGTGAACCAGATGTAGTCTCACAGGCACGGACTAGTCCTTTCTAATTAACTGAAACAAGATCTTCCAGATGCCATCTGTCAGGTGGGATTTGAATTTGTGTCTTTGGATTGTTAGTTCAAGTCTTTGAATCTCTGGTCTGGTATTTTAACTACTACATCGCCATCGCTGCTCCCAGTCTATTCCAGTGTCAGTGGGGAATGCTCATTTTGAATTGCTGGACTGGTATTTTAACCACTCTATCACAATTGCTTGTTGGCTGGTCGTGTAGTAGCATCAGTGGCAAACCTCGAGGCGAGTGGTTACGGGTTCGAATCCAGCCAGCTCCTTGCACGCATTCCATCCGTGTGGGGTTGAATATCGAGCTAGCAACTCGGCCTCGTAAAAGACAGACAAATGCTAAAGAAATGGCAAGGTAAGCTACAAGACGTGGAGAAGAATAACAAAGGAAAAAAATCACCATACCTGCTCTCAACCTATTCCAGTGTCAGCAGGGAATACTCTCTTGGGTCTGAGCCAATGTGTTTGTAGATTCAAGTCCCACTCTAGATCCTTGAGTTTGGCTTAATGATTCAAGATTATAGAACATAGAAGACCACAGCACAGTACAGACCCTTCGGCCCACAATGTTGTGCTATCATATAACCAACTGTAAAATGAATCTAACCTTTCCCTCCGACATATCTCTCCATTTTTCTATCATCCAAGTGATTAACTTAAGAGTTTATTTTAAATATTCCTCTATCACCAGCTCTGACAGGGCGTGGCATGCGCCTTACCACTCTCTGTGTAAAATAATGTACCTCTGACATCACCCCTATACTTGCATCCAAACACCTGAAAATTATAAGCCCTTGCATTAGCTATTTCCACCCTGGGGAGAAGTCTCTGGCTGTCCACTCGATCTCTGCCCCTTATCATCGTGTATACCTCTATCAAGTCATCGCTCATCCTCCTTCGCTTCACTCCAAAGAGAAAAACCTTCACTTACTCAACCTATCCTCATGAGACACACTCTCCAATCCAGGCAGCAGCCTGGTAAATCTCCTCTGCACCCCCTCTAAGGCTTCCATATCCTTCCTATAATGAGGTAACCAGAACTGTACACAATACACCAAGTGTGGTCTAACCAGGGTTTTATTGAGCTGTAAGGTCATGTCACAGCTGTTGAACTCAGTACCCCAACTAATTAAGGCCAACACACCATACACCTTCTTAACAACTCTATCAACTTGTGCAGAAACTCTCTGAACTATTGGGAGGGTCTTGCATGATTTGAGGTGCAGAAAGATCAGCACAGTATTAAACAGCGCAGTATCTCCTTCTCTTTCTCTGTGTGGGCACGTGGCCAAGTAGTTAAGGCATTGGACTAGTGATCTGAAGGTCGCTAGTTCAAGCCCCAGCCTAGGCAGCATGTTGTGTCCTTGAGCAGGGCACTTAACCACACAGTGCTCTGTGACGACACTGGTGCCAAGCTGTATCGGCCCTTGCCCTTCCCTTGGACAACATTGGTGTCGTGGAGAGGGGAGAATTGCAGCATGGGCAACTGCTGGTCTTCCATACAACCTTGTCCAGGCCTGCGCCCTGGAGAGTGAAGACTTACCAGGCACTGATCCATGGTCTCGCAAGACTAACGGATGCCTTTATCTCCTTCTCAAGTACGAGTTATGTTATGTCTGACCAATGTTTTTATCTCCAAGCAACATCATTGACCTGGAATAAATGAGCACTACTGCATTATGAATCAATAGCTGCTGTGTTTCTTCATTCATCTTCTTCTTCCTGATTGGTTGCACAGGATAGAGATTGACTTGCGTCCACTCTGTTTCTGAAGTGGGGCTTGCAGACTCTTCCCCAGGTGGATTGGGAGGCATTATGTGGACTTTAGGAGCTGCACTCCCACTTACTCCTGACTGGGACTCTGGAAATCCCCACTGCCACCATTAATGTTCCTTCTTCATTTTGAGATGTTACCATCTGGTATTTCAGTGGCGTGGTTTATTTTAATTGTTTTGAGAACTTGAATGGCTTTCTCTTCCCTCCTGCCAATCCCTTGCTATGTCGGTCTTTGGAACAAAGTGTTTCTTTGAGAAACCTGGTGTTCGTCATGGATTATCCAGTGGAGCTGACTGTGACTAAAGTGTTGGTCTCGAAAGGGCGCTGACACTGGGTTCCTTATTCTGCCATGGGATCTGAAAGAAGACGTTGGTGATTTAAGATCCTTGCCTGTTTAGTCCAAATCTCAGAAGCCTGTACAAGGGCAGCGATCACTTTGTTCTGGGTTGAGGTTTTCAATCTTCAAACATCCATTTCCTCAGTTGGATGAAGGTCACGCGAGCATGCTGAAAGCAGTGGTGAACTTTACTACAGATTATGTAGTGAAGGATATTAAAAAAAAGGTCTACATTTTCTAGGGTCTCAACAAGGACCTTTATTGTCCGGGAGTAGCACGGTGGCAGAGGGTCCTTCAGGATGTCTTGCAGAAGAACCATTCTCAGATACACTTCAATGAACAAGTTAATTCCTACCACTGTCAGTAAGGAGTTCTCTCCTTGATGTTGTGTGATTCCTCTGGGTGCTCTGGTTTCCTCCCAAAGTCCAAAGACATAAGGGTTGTTAGATTAACTGGTCATTGTAAATTGTCTCATGATTAGGCTAGGGTTATATGGGGAGGATTGCTGGACAGCACGGTTCGAGGGGCCAAAAGGACTTATTCCATGCTGTATGTCAATAAATAAAGGTGGAGAGCAGAGCAAAGTCATGATGGCGCTAAATGGCGACTCCTTTGCATCTTTGGAAGCAGCTCTATTTCTATCTTTGATATCTCTTCTTTTCCCTTTTCAAGGTTCTTTTAAAGACCCTGACCTGGAGTTACACGCTGACTTTGGTTCTTTGCGGGAACGGGACCCGCTCTTGGGGCCTCACGACCAGCCGCTTTTTGATACCCCAAGAACGCATCCTGAAAGACCAGTGCGCCTTCAGGGTGCAGGATTTTCGTGGCTCTGGAGATGGGCTGATTCAAGGCCAGTGCCCCTGATTGAGGCATTGGGAGAAATGGAACATCGGAAGCAGCGGGCTAGCTGCTTGTGTGTGTCCAGAGACCTGAGCTCTCTGGGTGGAGAGCTCAAAAAAAGCGACGCAACAGACTTTTAATATCGTAAATTGGTGAGTTATTTGTTAAGGCTCACCTCTTGCTGTGAAACGAGGACACCTCTTTTTCCCCTTATTACAGAGAGAGAGAGCCGGTGGTATGTTGAATTACTGGGTGAATGAGTAGTCTTTGGGGTACTGCAAGTCTGTGACTTTATTGATGCTTTGCTGCACGCTTGAGTGCTCGGTGGAGGGCGCCGATGCTTTTTTGCTGGTGGTGGGGGGTCGTTGCTTTGCTGCTGCTTATGCGCGGGAGGGAGGAGCTGAGGGGGGGCTTTGGGGTACTAACATTTAACTGTCATTCATTCTTTGGGGCACCCCTCTGTTTCTGCAGACGTTTGCAAAGAAAATTAATTGTTTCCAATTCTCTGACATTAAATGTACCCATTGACCTATTGAAAATAAGTGATAACTTGGTACTTGAACTCTGAACTTGTGCACGGTCCAAGTGCCATCTGAATACCACAGTTCAGAGACAGACATGGGAGTGACCTTGTCTCAGGGGAGGAAGTGACAAAGGTCAGCACCTTCTTATTTGCGCTGGAGTAACATTTGTTGGAGGCATCTGCAGTATTAGGGTTTGGAGGGTTGAGCCAAGCTTTGAGATAAACACTGGGACAAATTTGAATCAGAATCGCACAGAAATGAGGCACCATGGTAGCGTTGTGATTAGCACAACGCTATTACAGCTCAAGGCGTCAGACTTTGGATTTCAATTCCGACGTCTTCTGTAAGGAGTTCAACCGTCTTTCCTGAGACCACTTGAGTTTCCTCTGAGTGTTCTAGTTTTCTCCCACAGCCAAAAGGCGATCCACTTAGTAAGTTAATTGGTGATTATAAATTGTCCTGTGATTAGGCTGTGGTTAAACAGGTGGTTGCTGGGCAGTGCAACTCGTTGGGCGGGAAGAGCCTGTTCTGTGCTGTAATAATAATAAAGGCATCCGTTAGTCTTGTGAGACCACGGATCTGCACCTGGAAAGTCTTCACTCTCCAGGGTGCAGGCCTGGGCAAGGTTGTATGGAAGACCAGCAGTTGCCCATGCTGCAAGTCTCCCCTCTCCACGACACCGATGTTGTCCAAGGGAAGGGCATTAGGACCCATAGAGCTTGGCACCAGTGTCGTCGTGGAGCAATGTGTGGTTAAGTGCCTTGCTCAAGGATACAACACGCTGCATCGGCTGGGGCTCAAACTCACGACCTTCAGGTCGCTAGTCCAATGCCTTAACAACTTGGCCACGTGTTCTGTGCTGTATCTCTAAATACAGGCTCTCCAGCCCATCAAAAGTCTACTCACAACAATCAACTATTCATTTTCCAAGTTCAAAGTCCAAAGTTGGAAGTTCAGAGTGAATTTATTATTGAAGTACATGTGTATGTCACCATTTACACAAATCCTACTCAAACTCTGTTTTCTTCTCCTCACATACAGAGACATATATGCAAGCACTGACCTATACACTATAGAAGTAATTTACAGTGACCAATTAACTGACCAACTTGCACCTCTCTGGGACATTTGGGGAAACGGAAGCGTCTAGATGTGCATCTAAACAGTAACTGAGTTCAGGACTGAACCTGTGTCGCTGGTTCTTTGAGTGGGCAGCTCTATTAGCTACGTCACCTTGCCATCGGAATGATCTGAGGCGAGGATGGACTGGACACAAAAAGGCCAGGCCCTGTGGAATGGCCTCTCAGACAGAAAAACACAAGAGGTACTGCAGGGGCTGGAAATCTTGAGCAAGACACACAAAACGCTGGAAGAACTCAACAGGACAGGCAGCATCTATGGAGATGAATAAACAGGTGATATTACTGGAAGAATCTTAACCTGAAATATTGAGTTTTAATTCTCTTTATTTATTGATTTACCTATCTATCTACCTACCTACCTATTCATTTAGTTATTCAGAGATAGAATGCGGAATAGATCCTTCTGGCCCTTCGAGCTGAGCTGTTAGCAACCCACTGATTCAACCCTCAGCTAATCACAGGACAATTTATAATGTCCAATTAACCTACTAACCAGTATGTCTCTGGAATATGGGAGGAAACCAGAGCACCCGGAGGAAACTAATGCATTGCACAGGGTCAATGTACAATTTCCTTACAGAAGACATCGAGATTGATCTCTGAACTCCAGTAAGAGTGTGTCACGCTAACTACTATGTTGCCTGACTTGTTGAGTTCCTCTCAAACATGCTGTTGACTTGTGCTATGGGAATGTTTTGAAGGAATGGTCAAAGAATGTAGAGAAAGACATGTACTAATTTCATTTACCATAAATATTATGAGTAAGGTCTAATGATTGAGGCCCTCCGCTGGTCTGGTCAACCAGCTGTCTATGTGATACACAATCCAGCTCACTAGCCTGGGCAGTGCGATGGAGAGCATGCTGTTGCCCATGCAGCAGGCTCCCCCTCTCCACTCAGCCGATGAATCCAAAGGGGCGGCAGAGACCGATACATTTTGGCGTCAGTGGCATCGTAGGAGTCGCCAGTCAGCATTGAACCCGGCTCCGGCTCCGAATATTTCCTCAGGGTTTACTCTCGGAGCCTTCCCCACGAGTGGGTATAGCCAGAAGGCAGTGGAGGTTTGAGATCAGAGTTTTCCTTCTCCTCGATGAGCTGCCAACCACGGCTGATGAACCCCATCTGCCTGAAGCGACCTGGTTTTAAGCCAGCCACCTTTGCCCCTTCTCCTGTCAGTAGAAACAGTTCAGCTGGGCTTAGTAGCTAAGCCTCACGTGAAGGCCAGGAGAGGGACTTGGTTGTCAGAGGCTATTTGAGACGCAGACCAGTGGGACTTTTAATAGGTAGTGGTGGCTTCTCCCCGCCACTTCCCTTGGATATAACAACGGGTATTATGACTAGAATTTGAAGAAAGGGAGGAGTTTGATAACATTGATTGAAATGGGAAGCCACTTCACAATACAAAGAACGAGGAAAGAGTTAGAAATTCAGCTTCCCCCTGGATGGGCACAGAAGACATCAGCAATGTCAAAAGGAACTGCAACACAATAATTCCCTGCGTACAGACTTTGACAGGCTGGTCCCTGCTATCATGAATGCTAATCTGATAATTGCTCTTCTGCCTGGCTGAATCTAGCCAATGTAAATATCATTGTCTAATCTCATCAAACGCCCCTAAATGATCTATTTATTATTAATGAGTAACAGCATGTTTCCAAATAGATTAAACTTGATGTTGTCACACACCTTCTTCTTAAAGTGTTTGCTCTAGATCAGTACAGAGAGAGCTCTCATTAGGGAGATCTGTGGGGGTTGGGGCAGATTGAGGATGGTGGAAAAAGATGGCCTGGGCTGGCTTCTGGAGAGGCTGCTGCCTATCTCTGACCTCACTCCACAAGGCTACTTCTGTTTAACCAGCTTTGGTTATCGAAAATCGAGCAGCTTTCTATTTATTTATTTAGAGCAGAGTAGTCCCTTCCAGCCCTATGAGCTGTGACGCCCAGCAATCCCACGATTGAATCTTAGCTTAATCACAGGACAATTTACTATGCCCAAGTAACCTACTGACCTCTATGCCTTTGGACGGTGGGAAGAGACTGGAGCACCCAGAGGTCACGGGGAGAACGTACAAACTGTACAGGCAGCTGCGGGAATTGAACCTGGGTTGAATTGAATTGAATTGACTTTATTACTTACATCCTTCATATACACGAGGAGTAAAAATCTTTACGTTACGTCTCTGTCTAAATGTGCAATGTGCAATTTATCGTAATTTATAGTATGCACAACAGGAAAATAACAAAATGGTTAAATATGAACAGTCAATGAAATACTGTTGTGTCAACATGCATTAATCAGTCTGGTGGAAGAAGCTGTCCTGGGGACTGTTGGTCCTGGCTTTTATGCTGCAGTACCTTTTTCCCAGATGGTAGCAGCTGGAACAGTTTGTGGTTGGGGTGACTCAGGTCACCAATGATCCTTCGGGCCCTTTTTACACACCTGTCTTTGTAAATGTCCTGAATAGTGGGAAGTTCACGTCTACAAATGTGCAGGGCTGTCCGCACCACTCTCTGCAGAGTCCTGCGATTGGAGAAAGTACAGTTCTCATACCGGGCAGTGATGCAGCCAGTCAGGATGCTCTCAATTGTGCCTCTGTAGAAAGTTCTTAGGATTTGGGGGCCCACGCCAAACTTCCTCAACTGTCTGAGGTGAAAGAGGTGCTGTTGTGACTTTTTCAGCACACAGCCGGTACGTACACACCACGTGAGATTCTCGGTGATGTGGATGCCAAGCATAAACATCACCAAACTGGCACTGTAAAGTGCTGCGTTTATCATTAGGCTTCCGTGGCCTTAAGATTGATAACTGACCGAGAGTCATGTTGTGGCTTACAATTTTAAAGGATGTACCGAAGGCCTGTGTTAAGTCTTAAGACAGTTAGTGACTGGAACTGTTGAATTTATGGAAGGGTGTAGCATTTCGTGTTTGATGCAATTCCTTGAAATAAAAGGTTGAGCAAGCTAGGGCTTTTCCCTTTGGAATGAAGGAGGATGAGAGGCGACTTGATAGATGTGTATAGGACTATGAGAGGCATAGATAGAGTGCCTTTTTCCTAGGATGGAAATGGCCAGTGCCAGAGGATATTCATTTAAGGTGAGTGGACCAATGTTTAAGTGAGATGTCAGAGGTAGGTCGTTTTACACAGAGAGTGGTGGGTGGCTGGAATGCACTGCCAGGGATGGTGGTAGCAGCTGGCACAACAGGGACACATAAGGGAGTCTTAGGTAGGTACATGGAGAAAATGGAGAGTTATAGGCTGTGTAGGAGGGAAGAGTTAGGTGGACCATGGACTAGAATATAAAAGCAAGGATGTGATGTTACAGAGCACTGGTGAGGCCTCACTTGGAGGATTATGAGCAGTCTGGGACCCTTTATTTAAGAAAAGTGGTGCTGGTTTTGGAGTGGGTTCAAAGGAGGTTCACAAAAATGATTCCGGGATTGAAACACTTGTCATATGAGGAGGGTTTGATGGCAGTGGGCCTCTACTCACTGGAATTCAGAAGAATGAGGGGGAACCACATTGAAATCTATTGAATGTTGAAAGGCCTTGATAGAGTGGACATGGAGGGGATTGTTTCCTATGGTGGGAGTGTCTTAAAAAATCCTGGTGACTTTGAGCAACATCACCCTCTGCATGCCACCTTAGCTGAACAGAGGAGCACTTTTAGTAATAGACTAAGTGGTGTCCCACAAGGATCTGTTATGGGACCTCTACTTTTCGTGATTTTTATTAACGACCTGGATGTGGGGGTAGAAGGGTGGGTTGGCAAGTTTGCAGACGACACAAAGGTTGGTGGTGTTGTGGATAGTGTAGAGGATTGTCAAAGATTGCAGAGAGACATTGATAGGATGCAGAAGTGGGCTGAGAAGTGGCAGATGGAGTTCAACCCGGAGAAGTGTAAGGTGGTACACTTTGGAAGGACAAACTCCAAGGCAGAGTACAAAGTAAATGGCAGGATACTTGGTAGTGTGGAGGAACAGAGGGATCTCGGGGTACATGTCCACAGATCCCTGAAAGTTGCCTCACAGGTGGATAGGGTAGTTAAGAAAGCTTATGAGATGTTAGCTTTCATAAGTTGAGGGATAGAGTTTAAGAGTCGCGATATAATGATGCAGCTCTATAAAACTCTGGTTAGGCCACACTTGGAGTACTGTGTCCAGTTCTGGTCACCTCACTATAGGAAGGATGTGGAAGCATTGGAAAGGGTACAGAGGAGATTTACCAGGATGCTGCCTGGGTTAGAAAGTATGCATTATGATCAGAGATTAAGGGAGCTAGGGCTTTACTCTTTGGAGAGAAGGAGGATGAGAGGAGACATGATAGAGGTGTACAAGATAATAAGAGCAATAGATAGAGTGGATAGCCAGCGCCTCTTCCCCAGGGCACCACTGCTCAATACAAGAGGACATGGCTTTAAGGTAAGGGATGGGAAGTTCAAGGGGGATATTAGAGGAAGGTTTTTTACTCAGAGAGTGGTTGGTGCGTGGAATGCACTGCCTGAGTCAGTGGTGGAGGCAGATACACTAGTGAAGTTTAAGGGACTACTAGACAGGTATATAGAGGAATCTAAGGTGGGGGCTTATATGGGAGGCAGGGTTTGAAGGTCGTCACAACATTGTGGGCTGAAGGGCCTGACTGTGCTGTACTATTCTATGTTCTATGTTCTAACTGCGCTGCTCCAAAAAGCGCTATATGAGGTCATTCTTACCCTCGGAAATAGGCTCTATAAGGAGTCAACCTATAGCTGGGGAAGTGATGACCCCTCCTCCTATTAGACTGTTTGAGGTAACTTATTTTTGATTCTTTCTTACTTCTCATCTAATACTTGTATATCTATGCACTTGTAACGCTACTGTGGCACTGTAATTTCCTTTGGGATCAATAAAATATATATTGTCTATCTACCTCTATCTAAGATCAGAGGGCACAGCCTCAGAATAGAGGGATGCCCATTTAGAATGGAGATGAGGAGGAAGTTCTTTAGCCAGAGAGTGGGAATCTGTGGAATTCGTTTTCACAGGTGACTGTGGAGGCCAAGTCACTGGGTGTATTTAAGGCAGAGGTTGATAGATTCTTGATTAGTCAGGACATGAAGGGATACAGGGAGAAAGCAGGTGATGACGACTGAGAGGGAAAATGGATCAGCCATGATGAGATGATGGAGGAGACCCGATAGCCCAAGTGGTCTAATTCTGCTCCTATATCTCACATAGGTCGGCAAAAGTATAGAGGGTTGGAGTGCCCATGTGTGCCTTGGGTTTATGCCGGGCTTTGTAGGAATACAAAAAAGCAAACATTCAGAGTTTGGAATGGGAATGGGATGGAGAACTAAAGTGACATTGGATTGGTTAACAAAGCAGATGAGATCCTTGGCTTCCTAAACAGGTGAACACAGTGTAAACAGAAGAAGTTGTGCTGACTACAGCAGTAACATTGGTTAAACCTCAGTTAGAATATTGCATCAAATTCTAACCATACTTCAGAAAGGAATGTGAAGGTCCCAGAGAGTTACTAGGAAATAATTCCAGGGATGAGAGATTCCAACTGCAAGGTTAGATGGGAGGATTTTTCTTGGAGTAAAGAAAACTGAAGGGCGATATGATAGAGATGGACAGGACCATGATGGATCTGGACTGGGTAACCACAGAAAAGGGTGGTTCAATTCTGTTCCTTGGAGGCTCGTTTAAGAATAAGACAAGGGTGAAAAGTACAAGGGTGATATGAGGAAAACATTTTTGCTCAGAAAGCATTTGGGATGTGGAACCCACAGCCTGTGGGGATGGAAGAAAGTCAGTCAATTGGTGCTGAAATTGGCCCTTGATGGGGAATAGGCAGTATGGGAGTGTAGTGGTTCAATTCCCGTCACTGTCTGTAAGGCACTTGTTTGTTCTTCCTGTGCCTGTGTCAGCTCCCCCCAACATTCCAAAGGCGTACAGATGGGTAGGTTCATTTGTCACATGTAATTGGGTGGTGTAGTCTCATTGGACGAGAAGGGCTTGTTACTGTACTGTATCTGCAAAGTTACAAAAAATTTGACTTTGGGGCAAGAGGGGAAGGAAGAGGAATAGGACCGGTGGGAGTCAGCTATGAGCAGGCAGAGATTCGATGGGCTGAGTGCCCTCCTTCTGAGCTGCCGACATCCCACCTCTCCCGGAATTTCCGGGAGTCTCCCGCATATCAATAGTGGCTCCCTGATGCCCGCAAATTATAAACAATATCCCGGAAACCAATTTTTTTGAGAGTGAGCGAGAGAAAAAGCAAGCAAGAGTGCGACAGCGACCACGAGAGAGAGTGAGCGAGATCGCGCCATGGCAGAGTGGTCCAAAAAAAGAAAATATAAAACGTACATCACCCCAGACTACTCTAAAGTGTACCGCTGCCTAATAGGGGTCAAAAATAATGACAGTGTTGCTCGCTGCACTGTTTGCAACAGTGAATTTTCTACTGCCCATGGTGGGTTAAGACTTTAAAAGACATGTTGAGGTGAGAGACTGCAACATTGTCACCATATATAAGAACAAAGGGGACAGAAGCGACTGCAACAGCTACAGGGGAATCTCCTTGCTGAGCATCGTTGGGAAGGTCTTCGCCCGCGTGGTCCTGAACAGACTGCAGAAAATAGCCGAAAGGGTATATCCCGAGTCTCAGTGCGGTTTCAGGTCGGAACGCTCCACAATCGACATGATCTTCTCCCTTCGACAGCTACAAGAGAAATGCAGAGAGCAAAGACAACCACTCTATGTCGCTTTCATTGACCTCATGATGGCCTTCGACCTTGTGAGCGGAGACGGCCTGTTCCAAATCCTCGCCAGGACTGGTTGGTCCCCGAGGCTCCTCAGGATAGTTCAGTCATTCCACACAGACATGAAGGGCGTCATTCAGTTTGACGGCTCTTCTTCGGAGGCCTTCAACATCCGCAGCGGTGTGAAGCAGGGCTGTGTGCTTGCCCCCACCCTCTTTGGCATCTTCTTTGCAGTCATGCTGAAACTCGCCTTTGGAACATCAACTGATGGTGTCTATCTCTACACCAGATCGGACGGGAGGCTGTTCAGTCTGTCCCGACTGAGGGTAAAAACCAAGGTTCGTGAAGTACTCATCAAGGACGTGTTGTTTGCAGACGATCCGGCACTGGCAACACACTCTGAAGAGCAACTGCAACGCCTCATGGACAGCTTCTCAAGAGCCTACCAGGACTTCAGCTTGACCATCAGCCTGAAGAAAACCAACGTGTTGGGCCAAGGCATTGAGCACCCCCCGCCATTACCATCAACAACTACGAGCTGGAAGTAGTTCACGAGTTTACATACCTTGGCTCCACCATCACGGACAGCCTCTCCCTAGACCCTGAGATCAACAGACGGATCGGACGAGCAGCCTCAACATTCACCAGGCTGACAAAGAGAGTCTGGGAGAACAGAAAGCTGACGACGCACACCAAAGTTACAGTCTACAGGGCCTGCGTCCTCAGCACACTGCTTTACGGCAGCGAGACCTGGAGCCTCTACTACAGACAAGAGCTGCGTCTCAATGTCTTCCACCTTTGTAGCCTGAGACACATCCTGGACATCACGTGGACTGACCGAATCACCAACAAGAGGTCCTGGCCCACGCCCAGATACCCAGCCTCTTCACCCTGCTCCAACAACGCCGTCTCCGCTGGCTGGGCCACGTACACCGCATGTCAGACGGGAGGATCCCGAAAGACCTACTGTACGGGGAACTGGCCTCCAGCAAGAGAGCACAAGAGACCCCATCTTCGTTTCAAAGACGTTTGCAAGAGAGACATGAAGTCACTGAACATGAACGTCGAGAGGTGGGAGGACATTGCAAGCAATCGCTCTCACTGGAGGCTGGAACTACGCAGAGGTCTAAAACGAGGAGAAGAGAAGCTGAGGCTTGCTGCTGAAGAAAAGCGCACCCGTCGGAAAAACAGCACCAAGACAACACTGGAGGACAGCGCCTTCAAGTGCAGTCGATGCAGCCGAGACTGTCACTTCCGTGTGGGCCTCTACAGCCACAACAGACGCTGCACTAACACAGACTGAAGCAAGACTTTCCAGGCGCAGATCCATGGTCTCGCGAGACTAACGGATGCCACCACCACGAGGTGAGCTTAACAGGTGTCATTCGTTCATTAGCATAGCTAACGTTATTTAAACTAGCTGGCTAGCTGCTAAGGAGCTACTCTATTGCAGACATCCCACCTCTCCCGGAAGTTCCGGGAGTCTCCCGCAAATTGATGGTTCTACCTTCCTGAAATGAGTTTTTGCAGGGTGGGATGTCTGGAGCTGTAACTATTCTATGATACTAAATGTGTTTGAAATTCCAATCACAAACACGAGGAAATCTGCAGATGCTGGAAATACAAGCAACACACACAAGATGCTGGTGAACACAACAGGCCAGGCAGCATCCATAGGAAGAGGTACAGTCGACGTTTTGGGTTGAGACCCTTCGTCAGGACTAACTGAAAGAAGAGATAGTAAGAGATTTGAAAGTGGGAGGGGGAGGGGGAGATCCTAAATGATAGGAGAAGACAGGAGGGGGAGGGATGGAGCTAAGAGCTGGAAAGTTGATTGGCAAACGGGATACAGTGCTGGAGAAGTGCTGTATGTTTTCTATGATTCTCTGTTTCTGTGTGAGGAAGGTTGAGGCCATGTACTCCCAGCAACTACCCAGGTAAAGCCATATCCTCAACTGGGTCTAGAGAGACCTTTGGCTAAGGCGTAACCCAGTCTATGAGGACCACTGTGGTAAAAGCCACGTGTGTGAGGAACACCACATTCAGAAGCCACGTACATCGGGTAAAACATCAGACGTGTGTCTTTGTGTGTGGGCTAATGTTAGTATGACCCTTGCTGCTGACATGGGTCCAGATTAAATTCTGGAAGGTGACCCCACAACCTATCCAATTGAGTTCAAACCGTCTGTAATATAGACACATGTTAAACAAGGGATTTTCTAGATCTTTATCTTTTTTACTAATCCTCCTTAATATCCTTATCAAATGATCAACTAGGTAGTGTAATCTTTGTCACTTAGTTGGTACTGTATTATTGTGATAAATCCAGGCACTTCCCGGATTACTCGTGAGCTGACTGACAAAAATCTAACCTTCTGCAACATCTCCCATAGATAAACATGTATGGAAAAATGGGCACTACGGTAGTGCTGTGGTTAGAGCGACCCTTTTACAGCTCAGGGCTTCAGTTTGGGGTTGAGTCCCGGTTCGCCCTCTCTGTGAAAGCGTGGGTTTTCTTTGGGTCCTCCAGTTTCCTCCCCAGTTCAAAGATTCACCGGCTCGGAGGTTATTTGGTTCTTCCCCGTGCCGTTTGGCGTATTGGGTGGCAGCTTTGCCATTTCTTTAGCGTTTGTCCACCTTATGAGGCCGAGTTGCTCGCTCGACGCTTGGCTCAGTACAGGTGGAAGGCGTGCAAGGCGCTGGCCGGATTCGAACTCGCAACCTCCTGTCCCTCAGTCTGGGTGTGGATTCTATGACACCACTGGCAGAGACAGTAGGTTATTTAGTCATTGTAAACTCCCATAATTAAGTTAGGGTTAAATCAGGGGCTGTCGGGAGTTACTGGGCGATGAGGCACGTAACTCTAACAATAAATAATCTTTCTTCAAGATAGTAATAATAATGATAGTTAAATACTTTATAGTATTCATTAATGACTGGATACAGTGTATATTCTATTAGTTTAATTGTGGGTTGTACTTTGGGAAATATTTAATGAACGACTATAGCTAATGATGGGTAGGTATAGAAAGTGAACTTATCTGGCTTAAGGAGAAATTTGACTTATGGAAGTCCTTGGTAACCAGGGGATCATCTGTATTGAATGTGGTTGGGTCTTGTGCACCGAGATATAGGACAGTTAATTAGAACTTTAATAGGCACCTCCTATACCTAATAAACTGGCTACTGAGTGTACCTTCGGGGTCCCCTGCTGCTGTAGGCCATTCAGTTAAGGTTTGACATGTTGTACATTCAGAGGTGCTCTTCCGCTCATGGTTATTTGGGTTACAGCTTGAACCAGTATGGCCATTCTCCTCCGACCTCTGTCATTAGCAAGCTGTTTTTCACCCGCAGAACTGCTCCTCACTTGATATTTATTTCTCTTTAATTTGAAAATCTCAGGAGACCAGCAATTTCTGAGTTACTCAAGCCACCCCATCTGGCACCGTTCGATGGTCAAAGTCACTTGGATCACATTTCTTTCCTATTCTGATGTTTGGTCTGAACAACAACTGAACCTCTTGCTTTTATGCATTGAGTTGCTGCCAAATGATTGGCTGCTTAGATATTTGCAGTAACGAGCAGGTGTACAGGTGTACCTAATAAAGTGGCCAATGAGTGTAGGTCTCAGCCAAAAGTCTGGGTCACTGTTTAGGAATTTTTCAGGATCTGGACTTGGTGCTAAATTGTTCACACCCTTGATCTTCCTCAGAATTTATTTCTGTTTGATCTTCATATCTGTAGTGATTGCACCCTCTGTCCAACCATCTTTACTATCTTTACTCAGGATGCAGTGGACGTCAATTCTCTGGATTCTTTCAAGAAAGAGTTAGATAGAGCTCTTAAAGATAGCGGAGTCAAGGGGTATGGGGAGAAGGCAGGAACGGGGTACTGATTGTGGATGATCAGCCATGATCACAGTGGATGGCGGTGCTGGCTTGAAGGGCCAAATGGCCTACTCCAGCACCTATTGTCTATCATTCTCCAGCCGGGCTATGTGCTCCAACGTCTTTACAAACCCTCTCTAATTTCCCCTTCTGTTCCCCAATCTTTCCTCAGAAACCCTATTCCCTCTACTCATCAATCATCTCCCAAGCCCAGTCTGAGGTCTTCTCTTCTTCAATACCCCTACTCGATCTATATGCCAACTTTTTCCAAGGCCAAGAAATTCTCTTGCAGGCTGAGGTGCCAAGAAGCTGCTCTGAGTGTGATCCATTGCTTTCCCCAAATGGAATCTTAGGGAGGACTTTGGAGAGATGACAGCCTTGACCATGGGCAATGAGCCATGCTGAGCTTTGAAGTTAAAGGAATTAAATGAGATGACTTAGTTTCAGCATTTATTAATTTATTCTCAGTCTGGCAAGGCCAGCAATTAATGTCCGTTCCTTATTGCCACTAACGGTGTTAGGAGTGAGTCACCTCCTTGAAATGATACGATCCTTCAGTTCAAGGGCTGTTTGGGGCAGGGATTCCAGGATTTCAAAGTTCAAAGTTAAAAATAAGTTTATTATCGAAGTGCGTATATGTTGAATGGTTCCATTAAATATGAGAGAACGTACACTGTATACAACCTGAAATTCTTACACTCCACAGGTATCCACAAAACGGAAGGAAAACCCCAAAGAATGAATGACAGAAAAAGTTCGAACCCCAAAGCACCCCCCCCCCCCACGGACACAAGCAGCAGAAAAGCATCAACCCTCCCCCTCCCCCCACTTGTTCCAGCAGGAAGCATCAGCCTCCATACATATTTTATCTCATATTAAACTGAGATTCATTTTCTTGCAGGTATTCACAGTAGATACACAGAAACACGATAGAATCAATGAAAAAAAAACTATGCACAAAGACAGTCAAACAACCAATGTGCAAAAGAAGTCAAACTGCAAATACAAAAAAACACAAATAATAATAATGATAAATAATATTGAGAATAAGTTGTAGAGTCCTTGAAAGTGAGTCAGTTCAGTATTGGGGTGAGTGAAGTTATGCACGCTCCTTCAGGAGCCTGATGGTTGTAGGGCAATAACTATTCCTGATCCCGGTGGTTTTGGGACCTAAGGCTCTTGAGGCTCCTTCCTGATGGTAGCAATGTGAAGAGAGACCCATCCCTGCTGATGCAGTGGCCAAGGTCAAGGTCAGGAGCGTGTATCACATGGAGGAGAACCTGTCGGCGGTGGAGACTCCATAGCTGGTGGAGACACGAGAAAGTGCAGATATTGGAATCTGGAGCATGTTCCAAACTGCTGAAGGGACTCAGTGGGTCAGGCAGCAGCTGTGGAGGCAAAAGGAGAGTTGATATTTCAAAGATTGAAGTGTGGCTTTATCATGGAAGCAGTGTAAAGTGTCTTTTGTGTCAAGTCAAATCAGCGGAGGCTGCGCTTGGTAGCCCACAGGCGTTGCCAATCTTCCGCCGCCAATGTGGCATGCCCGCAACTCACTAACCCTAATCTGTATGGCTGTGGACTGTGGGAGGAAGCCAGAGCACTCAGGGGAAACCCAGGAGGTCACAGGGAGAATGTACAAACTCCTTACAGTCAGCAGCAAGAATTGAACTGGGTCACTGGGGCTGTGAAGCGTTACACTAACCAGTCTGCTGCTGAGCCACCAGGGACAAGGTCCTGATTTTGAGCTTGGGTCAAGACTGTTCCTGATGCAGAAATAGTGACTATCCCTCTCCTTCCACAGATGCTGCCTGACTCACTGAGTTCTTCCGGAGGCTTGCCTGTAGATGCTCGTATGGTTCTTTCTTCATTGGCCAGGGTCGCGGGCTTGGAAAGTGCAACACACGCAAAATGCTGGAGGAACTCAGCAGGCCAGGCAGCATCTATGGAAAGAAGTACAGTCAATGTTTCAGGCCTAAACCCCTTTGGCAGGACTGGAGAAAAAAACGGAGGAGCAGATTTAACAGGTGGGGGAGGGGAGAGAGAAACACCAGGTGACGGGTGAAACCGGGAGGGGGAGGGATGAAGTCAATAGCTGGGAAGTTGATTGGCAAAAGAGACGGAAGGCCATGGAAGAAAGAAAAAGGGGGAGGAGCACCAGAGGAAGGTGATGAGTTGAGAGAGGGAAAAGGGGATGGGAAATGGCGAAGGGGGGTATGGTTTGGGGGGGCATTACCAGAAGTTTGAGAAATCGATGTTCATGCCATTAGGTTGGAGGCTACCCAGGTGGAATATAAGGTGTTGTTCCTCCAACCTAAGTGTGGCCTCATCATGACAGTGGAGGAGGCCATGGTGGACATACTGGAATGGGAATGGGAAGTGGAATTAAAATGGGTGGCCACTGGGTGATCCTGCTTGTTCTGGCGTTAATATTGTAATATATATCTGCAGTCAGCTAGTCAAAGTAGGTGAGACTGTTTTACTAAGGGGACAGAACTTTATACAATCGATGTCCACTTTATTAAGTACCTCCTATGTCTCATAAGGTGGCCACTGTGATCTTCTGCCATTGTAGCCCATCCTCTTCAAGATTCAGAGATACTCAAACCATGTCAATTATTCCACTGTCCAAGTCACATTTCTTCACCATTTGGATGTTGGTCTGAACCTCTTGACCAAGTCGGTATGCTTTTATGGATTGAGTTGCTGCCATATGATTAACTGATTAGGTATTGACTTCAGCGAGCAGGTGTACAGGTGTATCTAATAAAGTGGCCACTGAGTGCATACCTTCGTCTTATTCCAGCCCTAAATGGTCAACCGATATCATCTGTTTGAGTCACCTTTTCCTATTAGAATCAGGAATGTTAAGATCCAGGGATTCACTGAAGAAAGTTTATGTGGAGTCTAAGTCCTCACATGGAGCAACAAATCATAAACTTGAGACTCTACGCATGCTGGAAATCCAGAGCAACACACATAAAATGCTGGAGGAACTCAGCGTGTCAGGCAGCATCTGCGGAAATGAATAACCAGTGAGACCACACCTGGAGTATTGTGTGCAGTTTTGGTCCCCTAATCTGAGGAAAGACATCCTTGCCATAGAGGGAGTACAAAGAAGGTTCACCAGATTGATTCCTGGGATGGCAGGACTTTCATATGAAGAAAGACTGGATGAACTGGGCTTGTACTCGTTGGAATTTAGAAGATTGAGGGGGGATCTGATTGAAACGTATAAAATCCTAAAGGGATTGGACAGGCTAGATGCAGGAAGATTGTTCCCGATGTTGGGGAAGTCCAGAACGAGGGGCCACAGTTTGAGGATAGAGGGGAAGCCTTTTAGGACCGAGATTAGGAAAAACTTCTTCACACAGAGAGTGGTGAATCTGTGGAATTCTCTGCCACAGGAAACAGTTGAGGCCAGTTCATTGGCTATATTTAAGAGGGAGTTAGATATGGCCCTTGTGGCTACGGGGGTCAGGGGGTATGGAGGGAAGGCTGGGGCGGGGTACTGAGTTGGATGATCAGCCATGATCATAATAAATGGCGGTTCAGGCTCGAAGGGCCGAATGGCCTACTCCTGCACCTATTTTCTATGTTTCTATATTTCTATATTTCAGGCCGAGACCCTTCTTCAAGACTGAGAAGGAAAGGGGAAGGTGCCAGATTAAAAAGGTGGAGGGAGGGGAAGGAAGCTAACTGGAAGGTGATAGATTGGTAGATGATGTCAGGTGGGTGGGAAAGGTGAAGGGCAGGAGAAGAATCTGATAGGAGAGGAATGGACAAGAGAAAGGGAAGGAGGAGAGGACCCAGGGGGAAGTAATAGGCGGGTGAGAAAGTGAAAGGCAGAATGGGGAATAGAGGAAGGGGGAGGGGGAGGAGAAATCAATATTCATGCCATCAGGTTGGAGGCTATCCAGATGGAAGATAAAGTGTTGCTCCTCCACCCTGAGGGTGGCCTCATCTTGGCACAAGAGGAGGCCATTGACTGACCTGTTGGAACAGGAACGGGAATGGGAGTCAAAATATTTGGCCACCAGGGAGTTCCGCTGTTGGTGGATGGAGCGGAGGTGCTCGATGAAGCAGTCCCCCAATTTACGATGGGTCTCACCAATGTCGAGGAGGCCGCATCGGGAGCACCGGACAGAATAGATGACCCCAGCAGATATGCATTTGAAATGTTCCCTCACATGGTTGGAGTGTTGGGACTCTGAATGAAGGTGAGGGGCAGTTGGGTTGAATACGACATGCATTCGAGTGACTGAAAGCTATTGCATCCCATCTATTGAAGTTTTTGCCCATCTGTGTGTGGTCAATTGATGGTCAAAGCGGAAAAAGAGGATGAGTGCTGTTGAATGTTTAGAATAAAATGTCTTTCACCTTCATCACGGGTCAGGAATTATTGAGATGTCTGGTTATTGATCTGATAAAATAAGTAATTTACTACAAATGTTTCACTCAGCATTTACAAGTTAATTGGCACACTGTTCACAAAGTGGGATCTGGTTCATGAGTTACGTTATCTTGACTGCCTCAGAGAGTCTTTCTGAAAGTCCATTAAGATTTTAAACAAAAAGTCCTCATTCACTTTTAAGGTTGTCTGTTAAGTTCAAGAATTCAACATTCAAGATTTAAGATTGTTTAATGTCATTTCCAGTACACAAGTGTAAAGGAGAACAAAATAGTTGTTACTCTGGCATCAAAGCAGCATAAAAAACACACTAATATAAAGAACTCAACAATATAAAAACACAATGGGTAGAAATACAGTACTGTGCAAAAGTCTTAGGTGTAGGTATATAGATAGATCGATAGATAGATAGGCAGACAGACAGGCGCCTAAGACTTTTGCACAGTACTGTATTTGCCAATGTGGAGCAGAGAGCAAGTCTGTAAATCTGGCAACAGCAAAGGACGTTGGGAACGGCGAGGTTGCAGTGCCACGGGAGGGTGTGGGACAGGTGGTAGAGAAGGAGTGCCAGGCACGGGTGCAGACATACCCCAAGCCCTGAGACACCAGGCAAGGTCATACGATTCCAAGCAGTTGGTTTATTGATCACTACAGAATGTCTCTCTGGTGCTTCCCGACTCCTGCCCTCTCCCTTCTTTCTTTTCCCAGCCATGATTCCCCTCTCCCTGCCCCCTTCCCACTCTCAGTCCACAGCAGAGACCCATATCAGAATCAGGTTTATCATCACTCACAAATGTCCTGAAATTTGCTTTTTTTTTGTGGTAGTTGTGCAGTGCAGTACATAAAATTGCAACAGGACTGTGCAAAGGTCTTATGCTCCCTAGCTGTATATATGTGCCTAAGACTTTTGCACTGCTCTGGATAGCTTAGATACAGAGAGTGATTGTAGTACCAACTTTGTTATTGAGTTTGTAATTTTGAAAAATGAATAAAAAGATTTAAAAAGAAAGAAAGAAAGATTGTATACATATGCATATACATATAACCTGCATACATACAGCGATGCTAGGCACAGGAGTTTCTGTACATAAGGCAGTAATGGATAAAGTAGTGATGGGGGGGAGTGGAGGGCTGAGTTAATGGGTGGAGGTGTTGATCATCCTTACTGCTTGGGGAATGTAATTGTATTTGTGTTTGGTGATTCTGGCATGGATGCTATGTAGCCTCCTCCCTGATGGGAGTGGGGCAAACAGTGCACGGGCAGGCTGGGTGGGATCCTCTATGATGCTACTGGCCCTTTTCCGGCACCTTTCTGTGGATATGCCCTTGATGGTGGATAGGCTGGTGCCAGTGACATGTTGGGCTGTTTTGACTACCAAGCGCAGAGCCTTCCTGTCTGCCGCAGTGCGGTTTCCGTACCGTGCAGTGATGCAGCTTGTTAGGATGCTCTCTGCTACACATCTCTAGAAAGGCCACGAGCATCTTTGAGGAAATAACAAGCAGGCTAGACAAGAAGATCAGTGGATGCTGTGCAACTGGAATTTCAGAAGGCCTTTGATAAGGTGCTGCACATGAGGCTGCTTGGCAAGATGAGAGCCCATGGTAGGACAAGACAGATCCTAGCATGGGTAGAGTGTTGGTTGATTGGTGGGGGCAAAGAGCGGGAATAAAGGGAGCCTTTTCTGATTGGCTGCCAGGGACAAGTGGTGTCCCCCAGAGGGCTGTGTTGGGACTGTTTCTTTTTACATTTTATGCCAATGATTTGGATGATGGAATTTGTGGCTTTGCGGCCACGTTTGCAGACGATACAAAGGTAGGTGGAGGGACAGGTCACGTTGAGGAAGCAGGGAAGCTGCAGAAGGAATTAGACAGATTAGGAGAATGGGCAAAGAAGAGGCAGATGGAATACAGCGTCGAGAAGTGTATTGTTATGCACTTTGGTAGAAGGAATAAAAGCGTAGATTATTTTCTAAATGGGGAGAAAATTCAAAAATCTGAGGTGCAAATGGACTTAGGAGTCCTTGTGCAGGGTTCCTTAAAGGTTATCCTGCAGGCTGAGTCAGTGGTGAGGAGGGCTACTACAATGCTAGCATTCATTTCAAGAGGACTAGTATATAAAAACAAGGATGTAATGCTGAGGCTTTATACTGGTGAGGCCTCACTTGCAATATTGTGCAAACACGAGGAAATCTGCAGATGCTGGAATTTCAAGCAACACACATAAAAATTGCTGGTGAATGCAGCAGGCCAGGCAGCATCTACAGGAAGAGGTACAGTCGACATTTTGGGCCGAGACCTCTGCTGCGTTCACCAGCAAATTTTTATGTGTGCTGCTGGAGTATGAAGAAATGTAACATCGACATCAACAATTGGGAAACCAATGCCAAGGACAGGGAACTCTGGCAAGCCGTCATCCGAGAAGGAACAGCAACTTTCGAAGCCAACAGATGTGCAGAATTAGAAGAAATGAGAAGAAAATGGAAAGAGAGGCAGCAACAACCAAAGCCCGATCTGCCATCTGGAATTACCTGTCCTGAATGCAGGAGAACTTCCAGAGCCAAGATTGGGCTCATAAGCCACTTGAGAGCCCATAAGTAGATCAACAGAATGAAGACCATCACCCTCGACCTCGAGGGATAGCCATGACACGACGGATTGTGAGCAGTTTTGGGCCCCTTATCTATGCTGATATTGGAGAGGGTTCAAAGGAGGTTCATGAGAAGGATTGTGAGAATGAAAGGATTACCATATGAGGAATGTTTGATAGCTCTAGGCCTGTACTTACTGGAGTTTAGAAGAATGAGGGGGGATCTCGTTGAAACCTATCAAACTTTGAAAGGCCTAGATAGAGTGAACGTGGGGAAGATGTTTTCTATAGTGGAGGAGTCTAAGACCAGAGGGCTCACCTCAGAATAGAACAGAGATGAGGAGCAATTTCCTTAGCCTTAATCAGAGAGTGGTGAATCTGTAGAAATTTTTGCCTGCAGGCAGCTGTGGAAGCCAAGTCATTCGGTGTATTTAAGGTGAAGGTTGATAGATTCTTGATAAGTCATGGAATATGAACTGCTGCTACTAAGTTAACAAATGCCAGTGATAATAAACCTGATTCTGATTCTGAGTAGGCCCTCCGGCCCTACAAGCTGGTGTGCCCAGCGATCCACAATTTAACCCTAACCCAATCATGGGACAATTTACAATGACCCGTTAACCAACCAATCGGTAGCTCTTTGGGCTGTGGGAGGAAACCGGAGCACCCGGAGGAAGCCCCCACGGTCACGGGGAGAACGTACAAATTCCTTACAGACAGTGTCTGGAACTGAACCCAGGTCTCTGGCACTGTAAAGCGTTGTGCTAACCACTACGCTACCTTGCCACCTGCTGAGCATGTTGCTCTGAATTTCCAGCACCTACAGGATCTTTTTGTGCTTATGATTGACCCTTTCCTGGCTTTGGAGATAATTTTCCCCTTGTGTGCCCCTGAAGATCCCCCTTGACACCTGTGAGTTACCATCTGACAACTGCAGATGGTAGGGACCATGTAGGAAAAGGTTTCCTCTCTTCCTTCTGCATTTTTGCCTCTTACTTTCAATCTCTGCTTCTTCAGAATTTCTTTATTGCTTCTTTAGTATTTCACTGTAATGATTCTTCCATCGATGATTTTTACGACCAGGCATTAACCTCAGCTCGAGCTGCTCTCTTGAGACGTGTAAGGGAGAGGAAAAATTGTCTTTAGGGACATTATTTACCCCTTAACTAACGTTCCCAGTCAGCACCTCAACAGGTCAGGCAGCATTAATGGAGATAAATAAACAGTCATAGGATATACAACATAGAACACTACAGCACAGGAACAGGCCCTTCGGCCCATACTGTTGTGCTGTACCAGCTAAAAAGTGAATCAAAAGCCTCTAGAAACCAATCCCTCCTACCTACACAATGTCCATATCCTGCCATTTTCCTTACATCCATGTGCCTATCTAAACGTCTCTTCAAAACCTCTAGTATATTTGCCTTTCCCACTATCTCAGGGACCCACCATTCTCTGAGGAAAAAGCTTACCCTTCACATCCCCTTTGAACCAACTCTCCTCTCACCCTCAGTGCATGCCCTCTGGTGTTAGATATTTCTACCGTGGGAACGAGATGTTGCATGTCCACTCTATGCCTCTCGTAATCTAATGAATCTCTGCCAGATCTCCCCTCAGTCTCTGACGCTCCAGAGAAAATAAACCAAGTTTGTCCAGCCCCTCATGATAGCACACACCCTCTAAACCAGGCAGCATCCTGGTAAACCTCTTCTGCACCCTCTCCAAAGCCTCAACATCCTTCCTACAGTGGGGGCGACCAGAACTGTAAGCAATACTCCAGATGTGGCCTAACCGGAGTTTAATAAAGTTGCAACACAAACCCTTGACAGTCGACATTAAACAGTCAATGTTACAGATCATTTTGTTGTACTCACGACACCAGGAAGACACAGTGGCTACACTTTAAAACTCATTCACGAGCTGTGTGGCACTTTAGCATGTCGTCAGGTCGTACAAAGTCAAGCTCATTCTCTCAATGAGGACTGGTAAACTCTGTGGCTGTACCACACCAGCATGAAGCTACTGCTGTGGAGCTCAGTGATGTCAGGCTTGACTAAGGTAATGAAAGATAAAGATATCACAGAGTGACATAATACAGAGTAAAGGCCCTTTGACCCCCATTATACCCGGGTGCAATCTGGGTCATATTACGATCGAGGAACGTGTTTGTAGACCGGATATTGAACTTGTTGCTGTTGGAGTCCGGCCACATTCCACCGAGATACAACACTGGGCAGCACAGGAGGTCGTTCCTGCCTGTGGCCATCGAACTTGCAGCTCCTCCCGTGGAGGGTCAGACACCCTGAGCCAATAGACTGGTCCTGGACTTATTTTCCATCTGGCATAGTTTGCATATTGCTGTTTGATTGTTTGTGGTTTTTGTATTGCTATATTTATGCTCTGTTCTTGGTTGGTGCGGCTGTAATGAAACCCAATTTCCCTCGGGATCAATAAAGTATACCTATCTATCTATCTATACACCTCTTAAAGTCCAACCCTACATCCTCATCGTGAGAGCTGGAAAAGGGTAAGGCCGGCCAACAGGGCTCGGGTGAAGATGTATAGGCCAATCCCCCGTGCAGTGGATGCAGTGGATTGCTGAAGTGTTGAGGAACTCCAACCATACCATTGGCTTCAGAGCATGATGGAGACGGGAGGTCATCGATGGCCCTATACTCCACCGGGAGTTAAGCTCCCAAGTACGTAAGTAAGTGCTCATCATACACTGTCAACTATCAAGCACCCACTCAGATCCACCCAATTGATTTATTGTCTTCAGATTCCAGTAAACTTCCCCCCAGACTCCACCATTCATCTACATACTGGGGCCAATTAACATTGGCCAATTAAGTTCAAAGCTCAAAGTTCAAAGTCCATTTATTATCAATGTATACATTATACAACCATGAGATTTGTCTCCTTACAAGCAGCCACAGAACAAAGAAACTCAAAAGGCCCTATTTAAAAAAAAGACTGACAAACAGCCAATGTGCAGAGAGAAAAAAAAACAACAAATCATGCAAACAACAAATGATGCCAATAATGTTCTGAAAGAAATCCACAAAGAGAGTCCGTCCACAAACCCTCAGGTAAGCACAGAGCAGAACAGCGAAGTGAACCTGTCCATCCCTCACCCAGGCCCTGATACCCTGAGCTTTTCAATCTGGCCCAGTCCCTAAATCATCGTTCAAACATCGGGTTCAGTTACTTCGATACCGTCTGGGACTTGGACCATGCCACCTTGTTTCGGCCTGCAGCCGATCTTTCTAACTCAGCCCGGTGCTTAAATTATCATCTGAACATTGCTACCAATCAAACTTCAAAGTTCAAAGTAAATTTATTATCAAGGTACATATATGTTGTGAGATTCTTTATCACACAAAGATAGACAAAAAGTCAATGTACAAAAGAAGGCAAACTGCAAATACAAAAAAAGTAATGAATAATATTGAGGATGTGAGTTGTAGAGTCCTTGAAAGTGAGTCCATAGGTTGTGGAATCAGTTCAATGTTGAGGTGACCGAAGTTATCACTCCCCTGAACACCCACAACTCTTAGGGAGCTTGAAGAAACTGGATGATCCAGGGATGATTCATCCGGTCACAGGAAGAAGATGCAACCTTGGATAAGCAGCACTGAGGTCAGGATCGAACCTGCATCACAAGAGCTAAGAGGAAGCAGCTCATCGAGCTGTTGCAAAGTGCCACCCTTGACAATGAAAATGAGATTAATAAGAACATTATACCCGAGACCATGGCAGAGCAAGAGGGAACCATTGACTCAAATGGAGCTACTCACAATCGTAAACATTTGATGCGGCACGGTACCGTAGTGGTTAGTGTAATGCTATTACAGCACCAACGATGAGGTTTCAATTCTGCCTATAAAGAGTTTGTATACTTTCCCTGTGACCCTGTGGGTTTCCTCTGAATGCTTCCGTTTCCTCCCATATCCCAAAGACGTGTAAGTTCGTAGGTTTATTTATTGATTGGTTTATTTATTGAGATATAGCCTCTTCTGGCCCTTCAAACGGTGCTGCCCAGTAATCCCCCAGTTTAATCCTAGCCTAATCGCAGGACAATTTACGATGACCAATTACCTCTTTGGACTGTGGGAGGAAACTGGAGCACCTGGAGAAGACCCATACAGTCATGGGGAGAACGTACAAACTTCTTACAGGCAGTGGCGGGAATTGATCCGGGGTCACTTGTACAGTAAAGCATTGTGCTAACCACTAAAGTACCATGCTGCCCTTAGTTGGTCACATGGGTGTAACTGGGCAAAGTGGGTTCATTGAAGGGCCGGTTATCGTGCATTTTCTTTTAAAAAATTCATCTCCTATGGATAGCGAAGAGGACCAATCGCTAGGTCCTGGACCAAATAACACGGACTTTCCTTGAACCTTGAGAAGGAACCAAACTAACCTGGACAGATGATGGAGCCAAACCAAAGAGCACAGAGGACAAATGTATCTGGCATAGTGGAAGGAGGTGGAAGAAGAAGGAAGGCAGTTAGCCAAGTGGTTATGATTACGGTAGCAACGTTACGGAGATGCGGAGGAATTTCTTTAGCCAGAGAGTGGTGAATCTGTGGGATTCTTTGCCACAAAGAGCTGTGGAGTTCAAGTGTTTATGTATATTTAAGGCAGAGGTTGATAGATTCTTGACTGGTCAGGGCATGAAGAGATATGGGGAGAAGGCAGGAGATTGGAGCTGAGAGGGAAAATTAGATGAAATGGCAGAACAGACTCAATGGGCCAAATGTTCTAATTCAGCTCCTGTATCTTATGGTCTTTAGGATGCAGTTGATGATGGATGGCCTTGGATACTGGTAGTCCATGGGATCCTGAGCAGTCAGTTCTAACTTGACAGCCCTTGACTAAAGACTCCACTGCAGCAAACTATCTGTCACCGCACTGGCAGGGAGTTGAGTGAGTTTTGAATATTGATGAAGGTTTCACACAGGGATGGCATTTTCCACATCTACAGAGAATGATCAACAGCTAGAAATGAATTTCCTTGCTCAACAAGGTCTTGGAGTGATTACAATTACAAGTCAACGGCCATGGTTTCTAAGTATTAGTAAATTGCCAACCTGGCTCCCTCTCACTGATTTAAATTTACTTCTGTAAAAGTTGAGGGCTCGTTGGATGTGGCAGGTCCTCTGGAGTGTAAGAATTCACTTTGGATTCCAGCAGTTACCACGCAAGTTGTTAGGGTTGTTAAGAAGATGTATAGTGTTTTGGTCTTCATTAGTCTGGGAACTGAGTTTAAGAGCTGTGAGAAAATGTTGCAGCTCTATAAAACTCTGACCACACTTGAAATATTGTGTTCTGTTGGCTTGTTATAGGAAGGATGTGGAAACTTTAGAGAGGGTGCAGAGGAGACTTACCAGAACGCTGCCTGGATTAGAGGGAATGTATTAATGAGGATAGGTCGAGTGAACCAGGGTTTTTCTGTTTGGAGTGGAGAGGGATGAGAGGTGACTTGATAGAGGTGTTCAAGATGATAGGAGGCATAGATCGAGAGGTCAGGCAGAGTCCTTTTTCAGGAAAGACATGGCTAATACAAGGGGCATAATTTTAATGTGATTGGAGGGAGGATGTTTGGAGGTAAGTGGCTTTATGCAGAAAGTGGTGGGTGCCTGGAGGACTCTGCCAAGGGTGGAGATAAGGCAGATATATTAGGGCCATTAAACAAAACTCGTAAATAGGCTCATGGGTGATGGAAAATGGAGGGCTATGAAGGAGGGAAGGGTTAAATTGATCTCAGAACAGGCTAATAGTTCATCACAACACTGTGCTGTAATGTTCCATGTTCACTGTTCAAAGCCACAAGACATGCTGATTTGGAAACACATCAAGCCTTCTTCATTGCAACTGGGTTTATATCCTGGAACTCCTATCCCAGCGCCGCAGGGGTATCTTCGTCAGAAGGACTGCGGTAGCTAATGACAGTGAGGGGAACAAATACAGGATTAATGTAGGAATAGTGTCAGTGGGTGGCTGATCATGGGTGTGGATGTGGGGGGGTTAAAGGGTCTGGTCCCTTGCTATATCTCTCTCTATAACACCAATAGTCTATAAAGGGAGAAACATACACTCAGAGGCCACTCTATTAGGGTCACATGTACACCTGTTCATTACTGCAAATACCTAATTAGCCAATCAAGTGGCAGCAACTCAGTGCTGAAAAGCATGCCGACATGGTCAAAAGGTTCAGACCAAACATCAGAATGGGGAAGAAATGTGATCTCAGTGACTTTGACTGTGAGAAGATTGTTGGTGCCAGATGGGGTGGTTTGAGTATCTCAGAAACTGCTGATCTCCTGGGATTTTCATGCACAACAGTCTCTGGAGTTTGCAGAGAATGGTGCAAAAAATATCCAGTGAGTGTCAGTTCGGTGGGTGAAAATGCCTTGTTATTGAGAGGTCAGATGAGATCGGCCAGACTGTTATAAGCTAACACAAAGTGACAGTAACTCAAATAACCACGCGTTACAACAGTGGTGTGTAGAAGACAATCCCTGAATGCACGACATTGCACATCTTGAAGTGGACGGGCTGCAGCAGCAGAAGACCACACTGTGTCCCACTCCTGTACCTAATTAAGTGGCCACTGAGTATGAGGGCCGGCAGTTGGAATAGCAAGATCACAAGCGACAAGAAAAGGAGCGGGTAAGAGTGGAACCCCTTTTACAGGCTTGGGACAGGAAGGACAGGCGTGGGTGCGGCAGACTGGGGGAACTCCCAGTGATGGACTTGAACCTCAAGAGATGCTTACTTGGGTGGGGATGGAAACATGGAACGGGGAACCCCATTGGCACGCTTGGACCACAAAAGATGGGCACTTGGAATGGGGTGAAAGTGCTAAAGGAATAGGCAGAGGGCGGGAATAAGTGGAGGAAATCGAAAGGAGACGGAGAAATCCCAACTGGTGTGGGCTTGGTGGCGTCCCGACTCCAGTGCAGCGATACTGGTAAAGCTGAACAGTACGGATGTGTGACGCCAGCTCTGCACAACGATTAACGAATAATTAGCACTCCATGTCAAAAATGATAATATCGACTACATTTTTATTTATTATTACCTCAGTATAAATTCCACATTGAATCCCATTTAAATCATCTTGAAGATTTTCCAAAGAATTAAATTTATTGTAGAAGGCGAGAAGATTTAACTGATTTTCTTAATCTCGCCAGAATGTGACGATACTCCCATTTAAAAACAAACTATATTTAGTTTTTATTTGGAAAAATCCTTGTGTTTTTGCAGGTGCAGTAAATATGCATTCCCTTGTAACTGCAGCGATCTCGTTGTAACAGTCGGTGTCACTGTGGGGTACAAACAGAGTCCAACATCTCCACTCAATTTCCAAAGTCTGCTATCGCAGCAAGATTATTTCCTCCCTCTTGACTATCCCTCTTTCTTTTATTTTAATGTTTTTTTTTTGCGGTTCTCGAGGCGAGTGTGTACATTTTCTTGTGGCGTGTGGCGCGCTTGCGTTTATTTATCTGCTTTCTGTGTGCGCGTTTACGTTAAATCTCGTTTAACAAGAGGCAACATTCTGTCACCTTGGTGCGAAGATAACGGGTTTGAGGAGGATTTTTTTTAGTCTCGGAGAGCTGCAAAAGAAACAGCGGTGACAGCGAGAGAGAGAGAGACAAAAATACCCCAAAATGTTGCTGGAGCGTCTTCCTGGAATGGACTCTGTGCATCTTTCCCCGCCCGGTCTAATTTCTGAGCAAGTCTGCGCGTCCAAACTAAGCTGCGAATTGTGATCCAGTAGCGAAAGCCTTCAATGCAAAGGTAAGATTGTGCTTGGCGTGGGGGGAGCGGGACGGAGCAAGGGAGAAGAAGCGTATTGATGTTAAAAGTTTTAGATTGTAAGTGTTACTGCTAGCGTTTGTTACCGCGTGACATTGACCCGTGAAACTAAGGTTGAAATACATCACTTGTGGGATCATAAAACAAGGGGCTCTTAAAACGGACGCTTAACACAACTATTAAACACTGTTTAATTCGGCAATTTGCTTCGTTACGTCTGGAGAATTGCCCTTCGCGGCCGTATCCAGAGTTAAAGTGTCAACCTTGCGCATCCCTCGTATTTAAACCCATCTGCAAACCCTTCCAAGCAAATCTTGTTGCTTTTGCAAATGGTTAATCTGTCATTTTAACTGACCCGCGTTTGGGGGAACCTATCAGTCAGCAACACCAAATGAAAATAGATCTCCTACGAGTAAAAAAGGGGGGAAAATGCGTTAAAATGGGATTATTGTTAAACTAGGAAGATGATTATTTTCGGAGTTATTTCTGAAGTAGCGTCTACATCAAACCATGATTCACCAGCCATACTAAATCCAAGCCATTATATAACTGCTTGCCTGTGTCATTTGCCACGGAGCTCTTACTAAACGTTCGAAATGCACTGGTTTGATTTTGAGTTTATTTTTTAATGGGTGCAACTTTCCAACATGTCTAGATGGTATGTCAATTAGGATAATCCGATTAAGTTCTGTGTATTATTGCCGTTTTGGGGACGCGTGAGCTAGTGATCTCATTGGCACATATAATGCAATTACCTCTAATAAACCAGCATGCATTTTATTAGATATATGTGTGTTTATTTAGATTTTTTTTAAACCAGGGGAAGGTTTACAAAGTCACCATCAACCGTGTTGTGACTCTCAGATACTGAAACCATCCCCTTGTCTTCCTGAATGTATATCTTTTAACCATCTTCTTTAGGCATGTTAACCTGTTGTTTTTGCCCTCAGGAAATGGATCTTTTCCACTGTTTTTCTTCCCCCCCCCCCCCCGCCACCGTCCCAAAATCTAGCCTCCTACCCCGACAACCTACCTCCACATATCTCCTGAAAAAATTTTATGCCGTAACACAGTTTTTGGGAAAGAGTGGGGGGGGGCACCTTAAACATGTTGTAAGCAGATTGGATTGAGCAATTTTGGGGTGGGGGGAACACAAGCACTGGCATTGCCAGCTGCCCCTGAGAGCGAGGGGTTAACTGGGAAGGAGTGAATTTAGTCCCAAAGCAGTGTTTCGGTGTACAGGCTGGGGACCAGTCGCTTTGTTAATACATTGATTGGTGGGTCAGTGGGTGCATGGACAGAGCCCAAGGGAGGGTGAGGAGATAGCTGAAATCGTGTGGTCTCTTGTGTATCTGTGTCTGGACAAGGTGGGCTGACTTGTGATTTAAAAAAAAATTCAAACAAGACCACCTCTCAGATGACTCTGCTTTGAAACAGCATATCATGGTTGACATTTTGTCCAGTTGTTCATTAGATTAGAACCAAATGCAACTATTATTGGCTCGAGGACCTCAGCCCAGATTGTTGACTCCTTATTCCTTTCCGTAGATGCCGCCTGACCTGCTGAGTTCCTCCAGAATTTTGTGTGTGTGAATGTGTTCGTGTTACTCTGGGTTTCCAGCATCTGCACAATCTCTTGTGTTTCTGATGAAGGGACTCGGCCCGAAACATCAGCTCTTTATTCCTCTCCATAGATGCTGCCTGACCCACTGAGTTCCTCCAGCATTTTGTGTGTGTCTTACTCTAGATTTCCAGCCTCTGCAGAACCTCTTGTGTGTTATTGTTGGGCAGTTTAGGGAAGGTTAATTTTGCTTGTTGGGTGCGAGTGGAAGTTATGGGCCTTGCGTGTCTCACCATGAGGTAAGATCTTCAGCAGCGGGCGGTGAAGTATATCGGCTGTTCAGTGACGTCGGCAAGTTCCCTTTGCACACCGCACATCTCTATCTCCTACCTGTCGGTAAAAAGGACCATTTCTGCTGAGTGATCCCCTTCAATATGCTCTTGTTTGTTGTAAGCAGACAGATCACATGATGCCACGTAGTCCACTTTTGCTGGATCCTCCGCCATTATTCAGATACAGCGCTGAATAGGCGCTTCCGGCCTTTCGAGCTGCGCCACCCAGCAGTCCCCTGATTTAACCCTTGTCTAAGCATATGACTATTTACAATTAACCTACGCCTTTGGAGTATGGGAGGAAACCCATGCAGTCACGGGGAGAACGTACAGACTCCTAACAAGCAGTGCAGGAACTGAACCTGCTCCCCTGTACTGTCAAGGGGTTGTGCTAACCACTACAGTTCAGCAGCCGATTCTGTCCCCACCGGCAATCGCCCCTCCTGTTATCGGCTGAGATGCCACCTGCCAGAATGCCAGGATGCACCTCACTGCTCAGCCAGACCAAACCATCACACTTCCCCCATCCCCCCTCACCAGGATCACTCGCCAAGGGTCTTCTCTGGTAATTACTCCTAACTTGCTTGTTTTCATCTCTCCAGGTTTCTGCTCCCATTTTTAAGAGTGGCAAGGGTTGGGGGGTTAGGTTGGTGGAAGAGCAGATGCTCCAAGGTTCTAGCCCGCCCTCTGGCTTCAGAGAGGATCCAGTAAGGGGTAGCGGCAGAGAGAACCACCGCCTAAACCTACAATGCCTCCTCCATTCTGCCCGCCTCCCTGCTGAGCCCGTTCTGTCACTACGCAGGTTGTGGGAGCTGTGGCATCAACTGATAACCAACACAGCTGCTAATATTTCCTTGTGACTGTTTATACTCCTGGTGGTGTGGCTCTTGTAATTACAGTGAGACTACCGCAGACACACAGGAGGTGGTACCCAGATATAGTTGCCTCCCAGTCTGAACTAAGGAAACGACATTCACAGAGTTATCACTTTCCATTGATAGAGCCTGAACCTGGAGTGAGCCTGCTTTCAACCTCCCAAGCCACCCATTTACATTGGGAATGACTTGAACCCAGTTTACCTATCTTGGCCAGTACCCGGATAGACTTTACCATCAAATGTGCGTCAATCTCAGTCTGTATATCAGTTATTGAACCCCAGCTCAACAGTTTGTTAAGAGAGTTTCACGACCCCGTGTGTGAAGAACAGCTTCCTGATGTCATCCCCGAATTCTTCGCTCAATTCTTCGCTCAATTCTTCACTCGCTTGTCCTTGCCACTGAACTTCACACAAGATTTTTTCTCTCCTCTCTCTCTCTTACTCTCACTCTCTTACACTCCTTCTCTCCTCTTTTACTCTCTCTCTCTTTCATTCTTTCTCTCCTAGACATGTTCCCCTCACACTTCGCCTCGCTCTCTTTTGTGCTCCTCAACTCTCTTGCAGTCCCTCCATCTTCTGCTGTCAGTTTTCTACTCCGTTTCTCCCTGCCACTTTCTCTCCCAACTCTCTCACTTGCCCTCACTCCCCCTCTCTTGCTCTCCACCCCTCCTCCTCTCTCCCGCACACTCATTCCTTCTCTTTCTCTCGCATGCTTCCTCCCTCTCTCGCTCATGCTGTCCCCTCTTTCTCTCTCTCATGTTGTACCCCTCTCTCGTGTTCCCTCCCTCGCTCTCTCTCACGTTCCCCCTCTCTCTCATGCTTTCTCTCCTCTCTCTTGTGCTTCCTCTTCCTCACTCTCCCCCCTCTCCCTTTCTCCTTTTCTCTCAGGCTCCCTCCTTCCCTCCACCTTCTGCACCTGCTTAGGTCAATCTTAACTGAAAACAATCCCACTCTCAAGCTTTAACCCTTCTGCCACCATTTTCACTGCACACTCTAATGCCGCCGAAGATCTTGCCTCCTTTCCCATGTGAAGCATCCACAGCTGAACACAATACCCTAGATGCATAGAAAGGCAATGAAACAATGGGCATGTAGAGGATAATTCCTTTTGTGGGGGAGTCTAGGACCAGAGGGTACAGTTGCCTCAGAGTACAAGAACAGGACAGCGATGAGGAGGAATTTCTTTAACTAGAATGTGGTGAATCTGTGGAATTCATTGTTACAGACAGCTGTGGAGGCCAAGTTGTTGGGTCTATTTAAAGCAGAGGTTCATAGGTTCTTGATTAGTCAAGGTGTGAGAAGATATGGAGAGAAGGCAGGAGAATGGGGTTGAGAGGGAAAATAAATCAGCCAAGGTTGAATGGTGGAACAGATTCGATGGACCAAATGGACTAATTCTGCTCCTATGGCATGGTCTCCTATTCCCCCTTGGAAGGCTTTCTGAATGCAGAGTGTAGTAGTGGCTAGGCGTTGGTTTCCACAACTGAAATCTGTTTTTGTTGATGGCATCTAAGCAGAATTGACCCTGACTGGACTAACGGTGGAAGTTGTCATATTACTCAGCATTTCTATCATTGTTTTGTGACCTCTGGTGGTAAATAACCTTTCATCCTCAAGCAATCCTGCAGTCCTATTCACCCAACTGAATGAAGAACATCCAGAGCTAGGCAGAGAGCTGAAACGCAGGACCTCCAGGGTGCTAATCTCTGGACTGTTGCCTGGGCCACACGCCAGTTAAGGGTAGGAATAGAATGATTTGGTAGATGAATGCATGGCTGAGGAACTGGTGCGAGGGGCAGGGTTTCAGATCTCTGGATGGCTGAGCTCTTCTGGGGGAGGTATGACCTGAACAAAAAGGATTGGTTACACCTGAACCCGAGTGGGACCAATGTCCTTGTGGGCAGATTTTCTAGAGCTGTCGAGGAGGCTTTAAACTAGCTTGGCAGGGGGATGGGAACCAGAATAATGGAGCTGCTGGTATACAAGTAGAGGCAGTTTGTAGTGAGACTGTGAAGATGGACAGGCAGATGATGGGGCAAAATTGTAGTCAGTGGGATGAGTTGAAGAGTAACATGGGGAGGCAGAAATGAAAAGGGTGACGTATACAGGACTGGGGTGTTACCTTTGAATGCATGCAGTATACAGAATAAGGTAGATGATCTTGTGGCACAGTTGGAGATTGGCATGTATGACGTTGTGGGCATCTCTGAGTCGTGGCTGAAAAGATCATAATTGATAGCTTAACATCCAAGGGTACACATATTGAAAGGACAGGCAGGTAGGCAGAGGGATTTGGGGTGGCTCTGTTGGTTTAAAAAAGATGAAATCAAATCTTCTGAAAGAGGTGACATAGGATTGGTAGCTGTAGAGGCTTTGTGGGTAGAGTTAAGAAACTCCAAGGGTACAAAGACCTTGATGGGAGTTATATACAGTAGCAGGATGTGGGAGACAAATTAGCATGGGAGACGGAAAAAGGCATGTGAAAAGGATAATGTTACGATAGTCAAGGGGCAAAATCCGAGGGGGAATTTGCAGAATGCCTATGTGATGGCTTTTTAAAGCAGCTTATGGTTGAGCTTACTGGGGAAAGGCAATTCTGGATTGGGGGTGTTGTGTAATGAACCAAATTGAATTAGGGAGCTTAAGGTAAAGGAATCCTTGGGAAGCAGTGATCATAATGCAGTGGGATTCGCCCTGCAGTCTGAGAGGGTGAAGATGAGAGGAAGGATGTTATGTTGAGGCTTTATAAGGCATTGGCTGGACAGCACTTGGTATATTGTGAGCAGTTATGGTTCCCTTTTCTGAGAAATGGTGTGATGGCATTGGAGAGGATCCAGAGGAGTTCATGAGAATGTTCAGAGGAATGAGAAGTTTAATGTTTGAGTATCATTTGATAGCTCTGGGCCTGTACTCGCTGGAGTGTAGAAGAATGAGTGGGGATCTCATTGAAACCCGTTGATTATTGAAAGGCTTAGATAGAGTGGATGTGGGGAGGATGTTTCCTATGGTAGGTGAGTCTAGGACCAGAGGGCACAGCCTCAGATTAGAGGGACGTCCATCTAGTACAGAGATTAGGAGAAATTTCTTTAGCTGGAGGATAGTGAATCTGTGGCCACGGATGGCTGTGTAGGGCAGGTCATTGTACATATTTAAAGTGGAGATTGATAGGTTCTTTATTAGTCAGGGCATCAAGGGTTACTTAGAGAAGGCAGGAGAATGAGGTTGAGAGGAATAATAAATCAGCCATGTTGGAACGGCAGAGCAGACTCAATGGGCTGAATGGCCTAATTCTGCTCCTATGTCCGACCTCTTTATCTGATGGTTACTTTCAGTCATCTGCATCTTCAGGTTCCATTGCCTTCCCCCGCTCATTAATTGGCCTTGCATGTCAAACTTCACACTGACTACTGGATCCCCTGCAAAATGATTGTGCGGGCTCTGATGGCACGGTGACCGGCAAACAGAACAATTGATGTAGAGATGCGAGTTCAAATCTCACCAGTGCTTGGGGAAATTTAAATTCCAGTAATTAATAAGCCTGTAATTTAAAGAAAATGCTTTCAGTATTGGTGAGTATAAAGCTGTCTGGTTGCTGTAAAACTCTGGGAAGGAATAGGAAGGAATATCTTCTGTTTGGTCTGGTCTATTTACGACACTCAAAGCCATCGGCTCTCTTTGAAACTTCCCAGAAGTCGACAGGTCCTCCCCAGGTATTGTCAGATGCTGTTCCTCTGTATTGTTTTTAGGAGCAGGGCTAGGCCATTCAGCCCATTGTGTCTGCTGTCATTTGATCATTGCTGATTTAGTATCCCTCTCAACCCCATTCTTCTTCCTTCTCCACATAACCTTGGATGCCCAGACTAATCAAGAACCTGTCAGCCTCCACCCCAAATATGCCCAATGACTTGGCTTCCACAGCTGCCAGTGGCAATGAATTCCACAGATTCACCTCCGTCTGGCTAAAGAAATTGCTCCTCGAATGGACACAAGAAAAAAAAACAGCCATGGTTGAATAGCAGAGAAGATTCAATGGGTCAAATAGCCTAATTATGCTCCTGTGGCTTATGGTCTGAGCTGAGCACGATGCTGAATGAAGCCAGTTCCATACCTCTGCAAGTGATCGATGTGCTCACGGGTCTATCTAAAAGCCTCCCAACTGTGTCTGTGAACTGAGTTCCCGCACAGTAAAAGATGTCTGCACCCCGCAGTGGCGGGAAAATCCATCCTATGCAATTGTAAACTGGGGAAGATTTGTCCTCAGTTCAGCACACAGACATATTTATCAGGAGCACTGCATATGCAGGGCTCATAGCATTGTCAATGATCCCTCCCATCTGTCCAACAGTCTCTCTGACCCCCTACCATCAGGCAGGAGGTACCGCAGCATTAGAACAAGAACTGTTAGGATGGGAAACAGCTTCTTCCCCCAGGATCTAAGAGTACTGAACTCCCTGTTACCTCCCAGGTCTCATTACTTATGAAGTACCAGTAGTGCATTATACTGTTTACTTTTTAACTTGTGTCCTAACTGCACCTTATTATTTGTTAATTTATTTGTGCTAATATGGCTTTGTGTGTGAGTTGTACGTACTGTGTTGTGCACCTTGGTCCAGAGGAACATTGTTTGGTGATTTATTTATTGAAGGCCCTTCCGGCCCAAGACTAATCACAGGACAATTTACAATGGCCAATTAACTTACCAACTGGCATGTCTTTGGACTGTGGGAGGAAACCAGAGTGCCCAGAGGAAACCCACGCAGTCACGGGGAGAACATAGAAACACTCTGAAGACAGTCGCTGGTACTGTAAAGCACTGTGCAAACCACTATGCTACAACGCCACCCCTCATGGCTGGATGACATTAAACTGAACTTGAACTTGAAAGGAAGATAATGTTAATTCCTCCGCAAGTTCAGTACTAACCTTGGTTGTTGTCCATTTGGAGTTTGCAGGCTCTCCCTGTTATTTTTTTTTGCAAAAATACGCTTATTACAAATTACATTCTACAACAAACACAGAGACAAGAACGATGACTAACACTATCAGTGACATGAGCTAAAGTAAAACATTCCCATCCCTGTCAAGGATGGCATTTGTCCCCTGTGGTGCCCAGTGGTCCCGGAACATCTCCATATTGCACGTCTTCCCTGTGTGGGTTTTTCCCCTGGATATTCCGGTTTCTTCCCATATCACAAAGGCGTGTGGGTCAACAGGTCGACTGACCACTGTGAATTACCCTAAGTGTTCAAAGTAAATTTTATTATCAAAGCACTTCTATGTCACCATATACAATCTTGAGATTCATTTTCTCGCAGGCATACTCAGTAAGTCCATAATAAGACAGCAATTCAACCCAGTGTGCAATGGACAATAAATTGTGCAAATACAAGAAGAAAAATAATAATAATAATGAATAAGCAATAAAAATCAGAGAATGTGAGATGAAGAGTCCTTGAAAGGGAGCCCGTAGGATCTGGGAACAGTTCAGTGATGGGGCAAGTGTTGTTATCCCCTTTGGTTCAAGATCCTGAGGATCAGTAACTGTTCCTGAACCTGGTGGGGTGAGTCCTGGGGTTCCTGCACCACCTTCCTGATGGCAGCAGTGAGAAGAGAGCACGACCTAGATGGTGGGGGGGGGGGGTTCCCTGATGTGGGATGCTGCTTTCCTGAGACACCATTTCACGCAGATGTGCTCAATGGTTCGGAGCAGAGGCTGGAAGGGCCTTTTCTGTGTTGTAACCTCATGAACAAACAAGTAAATAAGTAAACAAGGTAATGATGGATGCTGCTTTCCTGCAACACTCTGTGTAGGTGCGTGGTGGGGAAAATAGGCATTTATGGCCAAGTGACCAAGCATGTTAGAGGGGTAAAGAGCAGGAAAGGGTTATGAATTTTGAGTACAAAACAGTACAGCACTGGAACGGCCCTTCGGCCTGCAATATGAAGATGATAAATTAAATTAATTCTCTGCTGTCTGCATGTGATCTTCTTCCCTCCACCTCCTGTATATTCATCTGACTGGCTTTAAAAAAAGAACCTCTTAAAGTATCTGTTGTTGCTTAGAGAGTGGTAGGTGCCTGGAATGCATTTCCTGGTAGTCCATTACAGGCACCAACCACTGTCTGTGTAAACACAAAGTCAAACAAAAAAAATGCCCTGTACATCTACGTCTTCCTTAAAATTCACACCCCCCCCCCCCCGCACCTTAAACGCATCTCCTTTAGAATCTGATATTTCTACTCTGGGGGGGAAAAGATTCTGTATGTCTATCCTGTCTAGGCCTTCCATAATTTTATAAATTCCTCTCAGGTCTCCCCTCGGTCTCTGACGCTCCAGTGAAAACAATCCGTTTGTCTGACCTCTGATTTCTCATATCCTGAAACCCAGGCAGAACCATGGTAAACTTCTTCTGTACCCTCAGTAAAGCCTCCATATCCTTCCTGATGGAGGGTTTCAGCCCGAAACCTCGACTGTTTGCTGAATTCCATTGATGCTGTTTGCCTTGCTAAGTTCCTCCAGGTGGTATTTATGGCCTTCCATTGGGACTCGGTATAGACTCGACGGGTGAAAGACCTTCTTGTATATTATAAGAGGTTTGCAGTCGATTAGCGCTCATCTGTAATAACAACAACATCTTGTGGATAAAGGAATAAAGAAATTCTGGCTCTAACACGATGTTCACCTGCGGTGTTAATCCATCAACCATTAGCTGTATGCTGATGAGATCCTACACTTTGGTATTTCTTCCCCAACACACTCTCAGTTTCTTTCTCTCTCCTCCCTTGAGATGCTCATTAAAACTAGTCTCTGACTGAGATTTATATCATCTCATATTAAATATCTTTGATTATCTCTAGAGTGGAGATTTCCAAGCTTTTTCAAGCCATAGACCAATACCATTAAGCAAGAGGTCTGTGAACCACATGTTCAGAATGCCTGCTCTAGAACATAACCGTATAATTCTAGAGATGTTCTGCCTCCATTGTAATGTGTCTAATTTCTTAGATATATTTGTAGTAGATCTATGATATATGTAGATATTATACATCATAGACATTCAATATGAGATATTATTAGAATTTGGGTACAGTACTGTACCCAAAGTCTTGGGCACATATATAGTTGGGGTGCCTAAGACTTTTGCACAGTACTGTATTTGTCAACGTTGAGTGGAGAATGAGTTTGTAAATCTGGAGGGAGCAAAGGATATTGGAAATGGCGAGGGTGGAGTGCTGCAGGAGGGGTGTGGGACAAGTGGCAGAGAAGGAGGGCCAGGGGCAGAGATGTGGCATGGGTGCGAACACACCCTGTCTTGAGACACCAGGCAAGATCATTTGGTTTATTGTTCATTACAGAATGCCTCTCTGGTGCTTCCCACTCCCTTCCCCTTTTCCCAACCAGGAGTCCCCCTCTCCCTGCCCCCTTCCCACACTCAGTCCACAATAGAGACCCATTTCAGAATCAGGTTTATCATCACTCACAAAAGTCATGAAATTTGGTTTCTTTCCTTGCAGCAGCAGTACAGTGCAATACAGTACATAAAATTACTGTGCACCCTAGCTATATATATATGTGCCTAAGACTTTTGCACAGGACTGTATATTATAATAAAGATATAATATTAGATATTATTAGAAATTAGGTATATTATCATGGACTATAATATATATATTTTATACTAGAGATAGATATTAGATATATTATAATATGGGGTAGCGCAGTGGTTAGCACAACGTAGCGACTGGAGTTCAATTCCTGCCACTGCCTGTAAGGAGTTTGTATGTTCTCCCTGTGTTCTCCGGGTGCTCAGGTTTCCTCCCATAGTCCAAAGATGTATCAGTTGATAGGTTAATTGGTCATTGTAAGTTGTCCTGTGATAGACTAGAGTTGAATAGGGGGTTGCTGGCAGGCTCAAAGGTCAGAGGGGCCTATTCTGTGCTTTATCTCAATAAATAAATAAACTGAAAAAAATATATAAATTAGATATACTATAATTAAGATTAAATATTATCTCTAGGATATATAGAGTATTTATTATTTAATATCTCTGCAAATGCTTCCGTACAAAGTTTGGTTAGACCGTTTCTCCCCTAATGATCTTGGACTATTTAACAATGTGGGGAGGATCTCTACATTATATCCAAATTGCTGTAGCTTTAAGACATGGAACTGAGTGAATGACGAGGTGCATCGTTTCCAAAAGAGAGGAGCAAAGGACATAAAGGCAAGCCGTTAGGACAGCAGTTTGGTTTAATTATTTTCAATAGGAACATGGGAGGGAATTACTATATGAAATTATTCCATCTTAGAAACAGGATATTTGGGTCCCAGATGCTTTTGAATTGACTTCTTGGTGAATAAATGGAACTGAAATATAATGCTCAACTGTATTCACAGTACATCGCTGAAATATTTATAAGATCTACTGGCATTGTGTCCATGGGTACACTTCAACCGAGCTATTTCTATGAGATGTGGCTCTGCTTTGGCATTTATGATCCCTGGATATTTTTTTTTACCCTGGAATATATCAGCCTGAATTTTTTATTGGTCTTGGGCACCAGATCAGCAGGTTCAACTGTGCATATGCTAAAGGAAATAGATCAAGTTCTTCAAAAGAGGGGGTGGGCTTTGGGTTTTATTGAATTGGGAACTCATGGAGCTAGGATGGACCAGGCTGTGCTGTCCTGTGCCACAGTCATTCTCACCATAACGCCATTAGACATAGGAGCAGAATTCGGCCATTTGGCCCATTGAGTGTGCCCTGCTATTCTATCATAGCTAACTTATTATCCCTCTCAACCCCATTGGTTCCATTTAATGTCAGAGAATGTATACAGTATACAACCTGAAATTCTTACTCTTCATGGATGACCGCGAAACTGAAGAAAGTCCCGAAGAATGAATGGCAGAAAATAAAACATTAGAACCCTAAAGCCCTCCCATGCACAAGCAACAGAAAAAGTATTAACCTTCCCCCTATTTGTTCCAGCGGAAAGCATCAGTACCCCCCTCACCACCCACCATGCAAGGAATAGCAAAGCCTCCAAAGAGTCTGTGAACTAGTCCATCAAAAACCTCTGTTTATCCTAACAGTTCAACATCCCACAGGCTCTAACTCTCTCTGTCTGTCTCACTAATGAGGGACAGAGAAGGATTACACCTTCCACAGCAAGAGGAGGGACTGACAGCTTGCTGTTTCAATGTTACAAGTCAGCATCATTGCTTATTTGAGCTCACCCGACTCATGAACCAGCAGACTCTTCTTGAGGGGCAGGGAGAGGGAGAAAAAGAGAGAAAGCAGATGCCTCTGACAGCGCTACCCGCTGTCTTGATATTCTGATCTCCTGTGATGCTTCAGTCAGCGATACTGTTGAGGAAGTGGGTCGTCCACAGGGCACACGTCTTCGAGGCCACTCCTGGAGGTGTTGAAAACGCTAGGCAACTCGGTGAGCTCTGGGAGCGGGGAACCTGAGGCCGTGACGAGCCGCAGTTTGAGTGCAGCTGTAGATCACTGACTGCAACAGTGCCTCGGCCACCTTGAGAAGGAGAGAAGAGACATTAGAGAGAATAGGCAGTGGGAGCTTATCCCCACCACCACCTCTGGCTATAACAACCTTAAGGAACCATTGGTAATTTAAGCAGCTCTGTAAACTAATCTCCACTGGCTACCCAAGGTCCATATCTCTCCATTCTCTGCATAGTCATGTGCCTGTCTAAGAGCCTTTGTTAAAATCTGTTTCCCCCCCCCCCCATTCATATTTTCCTATTTCCATACAACAGAGAAGGACACTGAGCCTCTGCTGTACACTGGGCAATCCCATTCCCTTGCTGATATTCCTTGGAACCTATTCTCCCCTGTTCCCTTCATCGCTCCCTAGACTCTCCCATCCACTTGCAAACTAGTGGCAATCGACAGCGGCCAGTTAATCTCGCTACTCACGCACCTCTGGGATGTGGGGGGAAACCGTTGGCATGGTGGCATCACGTTAAAATGCCATCGGTGACCCAGGTTCAATTCCTGCCACTCTCTGAAAAGGAGCTTGCACCTTTGCCCCATGACCACACGGGTTTTCCCCCCAAGATTCCCAATATATATAGGTTAGGTTAATTGGTCACATGGATGTAATTGGGCAACACAGGTACTGATGAAAGGTCTCAGCCCAAAATGTCGACTGTTTATTCCTTCCCATAGATGTTGCCCGACCTGCTGATTTCCTCCATTTTGTGTGCGAGTTGGGCTTGTTGGGTCCCAAGAGCCCGGTACTGTGCTGTATCTCTGAATCAATTAAAGCCAGGGCACTCCATGGAAACGTCACAGGAAGAACATGCAACGGGAAGATCTCTGAACTTTGAACTTTGGCACAGACCACTCCGGAGGCCAGATCGTTGGAGCTGTGAGCGATTAACATTGTCTACCTTCTCTGCCATCGGCTGAGTAGGCTTCTGGCCACTTCGAAGATGAGAGCCTATCACTTTGATGAGCCTGGGCTCAAAGCAACTGGATCAAATAAAGATTTCATTTCTACCAGTGTAAATGAGCTGTGTTCCAAAATTTAACTGGATTTAATTAGTAAAGGCTGGCAAGCCTGTTCCATTTGATCTATAGAATCAAAGAAAATCTGCAGCTGGGAAGAAGACCATTCAGCCCATCATCTGTGCTGGTTGGTGAAGAGCTCTCCAACCTGATCTATTCATCCAGTTGTGAGTCTTTATTCCTGTAGCTTGTGGCTGCTCAAGCATACATCCAAGTACTGGTTAGCATGGGGGGCGGTGGTTTATGCCTCTCCCACCCTCTGCAGCAAGGTGTTTAGAAGAATCACAATCAGTATCAGGTTTGGTCGTGAAACATTGTTATCTGGCAACAGTACATTGTAATATATAATAATAAAAACTGTAAATTACAGTAGGAAGTGTGTGTGTATACTATGTGTTAAATTAATTATATTTGTATAAATTTATGTTAATATGTTAAATAAGAAATGCAAGAAGAGAAAGAAAAGTCGTGAAGTGAGGTAGTGTTCATGGGTTCAATGTCAAATCAGAAATCGGATGGCAGAGGGGGAGAAGCTGCTCTTGAATCATTGAGTTTGTGTCTTTAGGTTTCTGTAGCTCCTTCCTGATGGTAGCAATGAGAAGAGGGCATGTCCTGGGTGATGGGGGTCCTTAATGATGGATGCTGCCTTTTTGAGGCATTGTTCCTTGAAGATGTCTTGGATATGATGGAGGCTGGTGCTCAGGATGGAGTTTACAACTTCCTGCAACTTATTTGGATCTTGTGTGGTACCAACCCCCCCCCCCCATACAAGATGGTGATGCAGCCAGTTTTCTCCCAAGCCCTCTACCACCCCTCCCCCACACCCCTGGAGGGTGAGGTTTTCTCTCTTCATCCCTCCAATTTACTACAGCATCACAGTAGCATCACGGTTACCACAACACTATTACAGATCCAAGCTCAATTCTGTCATCCTCTGTAAGCGAGTTTGTGTGCTCCTTCCCCTGTGCACATGGGTTTCCTCTGAGTGCTCTGGTTTCCTCCCAAAGTCTAAAGACGTACAGGTTAGTAGGTTCATTGGTCATTGCTAATTTTTCTGTGATCAGGCTAGGGTTAAAATCAATGGGTTGCCGGGCGCCGTGTCTCGACGGACCTGAGGGACCTGTTTCACGGTGCATCTCTAAATCACCAAGTTATTTGGAGTTCATGGCCCCTGGTTTTTGACACCGGATCCAAGAGAAGTAGTTACTTTGGTTCTTTGCTTAATATAATTAGGAAGCTTTAGAGAGGATGCAGAATGAGATTTACCAGGATGCTGTCTGGATTAGAGTGCATGTTTTATGAGGATAGGTTGAGAGAGCTGAGGCTTTTCTGTTTGGAGTGAAGGAAGATGACAGTCGACATGATAGAGATGTACGAGATGATGAGACTTTTATCCAGGGCGGAAATGGCTAATATAAAGAGGCGAAATTTTAAAGTGATTGGGGGGGGGGGGGGAGGAAATATCAGAGGTAAGTTTTTTACACAGAACATACAAACTCGCTTACAGAGGATGATAGAATTGAGCTTGGATCTGTAATAGTGTTGCAGTAACCGTGATACTATTGTGATGCCGCAGAAAATTTTTACACAGGGTAGCAACTGTCTGGAATGTGCTGCCATGAGTGGCGGTAGATACTGATACGTTGGGGACGTTTAAGGGACTCTTGGATGGGCACATGGTTGATAGAAAAATGGAGGGCCGTGGAGGAGGAAGGGTTATATTAATTGAAGAGCAGGTTAAAAGGCAGGCACGATACTGTAGGCTGAAGGACCTCTGCAGTGCTGTAGTGTTCAGTGTTTCTTTGTCCCTTCGACAAGCGTAGTCCATCCAACCAAAAACAAAATCTGCAGATGCTGTAAATCTCAAAGTTCAAAGTACAAAGTTAATTTATTATCAAAGTCCATCTATGTCACCATATACAACCCTGAGATCCATTTTCTTGTGGGCAGACTCAATAGATCTATAGAATGATAACCATAACAGAGTCAATGAAAGACCGTCCAACTTGGACGTTCAACCAGAGTGCAGAAGACAACAAACTGTGCAAATACAAAAAGAAGAATTGATAATAAATAGACAATAAATATCAAGAACATAGAAACATAGAAACATAGAAAATAGGTGCAGGAGTAGGCCATTCGGCCCTTCGAGCCTGCACCGCAACTTATTATGATCATGGCTGATCATCCAACTCAGAACCCCGCCCCAGCCTTCCCTCCATACCCCCTGATCCCCGTAGCCACAAGGGCCATATCTAACTCCCTCTTAAATATAGCCAATGAACTGGCCTCAACTGTTTCCTGTGGCAGAGAATTCCACAGATTCACCACTCTGTGTGAAGAAGTTTTTCCTAATCTCAGTCCTAAAAGGCTTCCCCCTTATCCTCAATCTGTGACCCCTCATTCTGGACTTCCCCAACATCGGGAACAATCTTCCTGCATTTAGCTTGTCCAATCCCTTTAGGATTTTATACGTTTCAATCAGATCCCCCCTCAATCTTCTAAATTCCAACGAGTACAAGCCTAGTTCATCCAGTCTTTCTTCATATGGAAGTCCTGCCATCCCAGGAATCAATCTGGTGAACCTTCTTTGTACTCCCTCTATGGCAAGGATGTCTTTCCTCAGATTAGGGGACCAAAACTGCACACAATACTCCAGGTGTGGTCTCACCAAGGCCTTGTACAACTGCAGTAGTACCTCCCTGCTCCTGTACTCGAATCCTCTCGCTATAAATGCCAGCATACCATTCTCCTTTTTCACCGCCTGCTGTACCTGCATGCCCACTTTCAATGACTGGTGTATAATGACACCCAGGTCACGTTGCACCTCCCCTTTTCCTAATCAGCCACCATTCAGATAATAATCTGTTTTCCTATTTCTGCCACCAAAGTGGATAACTTCACATTTATCCACATTAAATTGCATCTGCCATGAATTTGCCCACTCACCCAACCTATCCAAGTCACCCTGCATCGTCTTAGCATCCTCCTCACAGCTAACACTGCCGCCCAGCTTCGTGTCATCCGCAAACTTGGAGATGCTGCATTTAATTCCCTCATCCAAGTCATTAATATATATTGTAAACAACTGGGGTCCCAGCACTGAGCCTTGCGGTACCCCACTAGTCACTGCCTGCCATTCTGAAAAGGTCCCGTTTATTCCCACTCTTTGCTTCCTGTCTGCTAACCAATTCTCTATCCACATCAATACCTTACCCCCAATACCATGTGCTTTAAGTTTGCACACTAATCTCCTGTGTGGGACCTTGTCAAAAGCCTTTTGAAAATCCAAATATACCACATCCACTGGTTCTCCCCTATCCACTCTACTAGTTACATCCTCAAAAAATTCTATGAGATTCGTCAGACATGATTTTCCTTTCACAAATCCATGCTGACTTTGTCCGATGATTTCACCGCTTTCCAAATGCGCTGTTATCTCATCTTTGATAACTGACTCCAGCAGTTTCCCCACCACCGATGTTAGGCTAACCGGTCTATAATTCCCCGGTTTCTCTCTCCCTCCTTTTTTAAAAAGTGGGGTTACATTAGCCACTCTCCAATCCTCAGGAACTAGTCCAGAATCTAATGAGCTTTGAAAAATTATCACTAATGCATCCACTATTTCTTGGGCTACTTCCTTAAGCACTCTGGGATGCAGACCATCTGGCCCTGGGGATTTATCTGTCTTTAATCCCTTCAATTTACCTAACACCACTTCCCTACTAACATGTATTTCGCTCAGTTCCTCCATCTCACTGGACCCTGTGTCCCCTACTATTTCTGGAAGATTATTTATGTCCTCCTTAGCGAAGACAGAACCAAAGTAATTATTCAATTGGTCTGCCATGTCCTTGCTCCTCATAATCAATTCATCTGTTTCTGTCTGTAGGGGACCTACATTTGTCTTTACCAGTCTTTTCCTTTTTACATATCTATAAAAGCTTTTACAGTCAGTTTTTATGTTCCCTGCCAGTTTTCTCTCATAATCTTTTTTCCCCTTCCTAATTAAGCCCTTTGTCCTCCTCTGCTGAACTCTGAATTTCTCCCAGTCCTCAGGTGAGCCACTTTCTCTGGCTAATTTGTATGCTTCTTCTTTGGAATTGATACTATCCCTAATTTCTCTTGTCAGCCACGGGTGCACTACCTTCCTTGATTTATTCTTTTGCCAAACTGGGATGAACAATTGTTGTAGTTCATCCATGCAATCTTTAAATGCTTGCCATTGCATATCCACCGTCAATCCTTTAAGTGTCATTTGCCAGTCTATCTTAGCTAATTCACATCTCATACCTTCAAAGTTACCCCTCTTTAAGTTCAGAACCTTTGTTTCTGAATTAACTATGTCACTCTCCATTTTAATGAAGAATTCCACCATATTATGGTCACTCTTACCCAAGGGGCCTCTCAGGACAAGATTGCTAATTAACCCTTCCTCATTGCTCAAAACCCAGTCTAGAATAGCCTGCTCTCTAGTTGGTTCCTCGACATGTTGGTTCAAAAAACCGTCCCGCATACATTCCAAGAAATCCTCTTCCTCAGCACCTTTACCAATTTGGTTCACCCAATCTACATGTAGATTGAAGTCACCCATTATAACTGCTGTTCCTTTATTGCACACATTTCTAATTTCCTGTTTAATACCATCTCCGACCTCACTACTACTGTTAGGTGGCCTGTACACAACTCCCACCAGCGTCTTCTGCCCCTTAGTGTTATGCAGCTCTGCCCATATCGATTCCACATCTTCCCGGCTTATGTCCTTCCTTTCTATTGCGTTAATCTCATCTTTAACCAGCAATGCCACCCCACCTCCCCTTCCTTCATGTCTGTCCCTCCTGAATATTGAATATCCCTGAATGTTGAGCTCCCATCCTTGGTCACCCTGGAGCCATGTCTCTGTGATCCCAACTATATCATAATCATTAATAACAATCTGCACTTTCAATTCATCCACCTTGTTACGAATGCTCCTTGCATTGACACACAAAGCCTTCAGGCGCTCTTTTACAACTCTCTTAGTCCTTGTACAATTATGTTGAAAAGTGGCCCTTTTTGATGCTTGCCCTGGATTTGTCGGCCTGCCACTTTTACTTTTCTCCTTACTACTTTTTGCTTCTACCCTCACTTTACACCCCTCTGTCTCTCTGCACTGGTTCCCATCCCCCTGTTGTGAACTAACCTCCTCTCGCCTTGCCTCTTTAATTTGATTCCCACCCCCCAACCATTCTAGTTTAAAGTCACCTCAGTAGCCCTCGCTAATCTCCCTGCCAGGATATTGGTCCCCCTAGGATTCAAGTGTAACCCGTCCTTTTTGTACAGGTCACGCCTGCGCCAAAAGAGGTCCCAATGATCCAAAAACTTGAATCCCTGCCCCCTGCTCCAATCCCTCAGCCATGCATTTATCCTCCACCTCATCGCATTCCTACTCTCACTGTCGCGTGGCACAGGCAGTAATCCCGAGATTACTACCTTTGCCGTCCATTTTCTCAACTCCCTTCCTAGCTCCCTATATTCTCCTTTCAGGACCTCTTCCCTTTTCCTACCTATGTCATTGGTACCTATATGTACCACGACCTCTGGCTCCTCACCCTCCCACTTCAGGATATCTTGAACACGATCAAAAATATCCCGGACCCTGGCACCAGGGAGGCAAACTACCATCCGGGTTTCAGGACTGCGTCCACAGAATCGCCTATCTGACCCCCTTACTATTGAGTCCCCTATCACAACTGCCCTCCTCTTCCTTGCCCTACCCTTCTGAGCTACAGGGCCGGACTCTGTGCCGGAGGCACGGCCACTGTCACTTCCCCCGGGTAAGCTGTCCCCCCCAACAGTACTCAAACAGGAGTACCTATTGTTAAGGGGCACAGCCACCGGGGTACTCCCTATTACCTGACTTTTCCCCTTCCCCCTCCTAACCGTGACCCACTTGTCTGCCTCCCATGGCCCCGGTGTGACCACCTGCCTGTAACTCCTCTCTATCAACCCCTCAATCTCCCTGACCAGACGAAGGTCATCGAGCTGCAGCTCCAGTTCCGTAATGCGGTCCCTTAGGAGCTGCATCTCGATGCACTTGGCGCAGATGTAGATGTCCGGGAGGCTTGGAGACTCCAGGGCCTCCCACATCCGACACCGAGAACAACAAACTGCCCTCACACTCATATTGCCCCTCTCCTCAAATAACAACAGAAAATGAATACCAAACCTTCCTCGCCTCGCCCGTTTCTGCCTAAGCCTGTTGAGCCGAAGCCCTTAAGTCCTCACTCTGCTCCCGGCTCACTCCGCCGCCCGCAAACTTTCAAGCAACTCAATGCATAAAAGCATGCAGATATGGTCAAGAGGTTCAGTTGTTGTTCAGACCGAACGTCAGAATGGTGAAGGAACGCCATCTAAATGATTATGACTGTGGAATAATTGTTGGTGCCAGTCGGGGTTATTTAAGTAACTGCTGATTTCCCGGGACTTTCATGTACCGCAGTCTAGAGTTTACAGGGAATGGTGCGGGGGAGAGGGGGGGGGGACAAAAACATCCTGTAAGCTGCAGTTCTGTGGGTGAAAGCACCTTGTGAATAAAAGAAGTCAGAGAGGAATGGCTAGACTAGTTCAAGCTGTCAGGAAGGTGACAGTAACTTAAATAACCATGTATTACAGCAGTGGTGTGCGGAAGAGCATCTCTGAACGCACAACACGTCAAACGTTAAGGTGCATGGGCTACAACAGCAGAAGACCATGGACATTTACTTTGAACTTTGAATCCATTCAATATCTTACCCATTTTAATAAGAAATAGAAGCAGGATAGGCCATTCAGCCCCAAGTTCGGTTTCACCATTTAACAAGACTGAGGCTGACTGCCTGTCTCAGTTCCCCTTTCCTGAACTAACTATACTTCCCATGATTTAGCTGATAGCTATCAATCCCTACCTTGAATATACTCAGCAACAGAGCCCCCATAACCATCTTGGGTAGAGAAATTCCCTCGGAGTGAAGGAATTTCTTCTTTATCCTCAGTCTGAGGTTGTAACCATTGGATCTAAACACTCCATCCAGGAGATAGAGTCATAGAGCTATACAGCTTGAAAACAGGCCCTTCAGCCCAAATGGTGCATGCTGTCCAAGATTCCCCATATCTCTCTAAGCCTTCCTATTCTGTGGTCTACAGCAGATACCATCTTGCTGGTTCCCCATTCTCATCTGGACCTCCTGGACAACCAGAACACATGAATTCAACCCATCTCATCCATGCCAACCAAGCTGCCTCCCTGAGGTAATTCCACTTGTCTGCCCATTTGTTATTTGCCATGTCGGATGATGTGGCAATGATTATTCTTGGCAAATCTTTCTGCAGAAGTGGTTTGCCATTGCCGCCTTCTTGGCAGTGCCTTTACAAGACGGGTGACCCCAGCCATTATCAATCCTCTTCAGAGACTGTCTGCCCGGCGTCAGTGGTTGCAAAACCAGGATTTGTGATATGCACCAGCTGCTCATACGGCCGTCCACCACCAGCTCTCACGGCTTCACGTGACTGACTGGGGGCTAAGCAGGTGCTACACCTTGCCCAAGGGTAACCTGCAGGCTAGTGGAGGGAATCTTGAAATTTGTAAGGTATTGAATGGGTTCAAAGTTCAAAGTAAATTTATTATCAAAATACGTATATGTCACTGTATATTACCTTGAAATTCAGTTTCTCGCAGGCGCCCACAGTACAACAAAGAAATACAATAGTATCAATGAAAACCTACACACAATGGCTTTCAAACAACTAATGTGCAAAAGGAGACTAACTTTGGAAATATATGAAGAGTACATAAATAATAATATAAATAAATAATACTGAGAATGTGAGATATAAAGTGCTTGAAAGTGAGCCAATAGGTTGTGGAATCAATTCAGTCTTGAGTCATAGAAAAGTACAGCACAGAAAAAGGCCCTTTGGCCCATCTAATACATGCCAAATCATTTAACCTGTGTACTCCCATCGACCTGCACTGGGACTCTGGCCCTCCATATCCATGTTCCTATCCAGACTTCTCTTAAACGTTGAAATCGAGCTCGCATGCACAACCTGCACTGGCAGGTCATTCCACAGTCCCACGACACTCTGAGTGAAGAAGATTCCCCTTGTGTTCCCCTTAAACTTTTCACCTTTCATCCTTAACCCACGGCCTCTAGTTGAAGTCCCACCCAACCTCAGAGAAAAAAAGCCTGCTTGCATTTACACTATCTATACCCCTCATAATTTTGCATACCTCTATCAAATTTCATTTCAATCTTCTATGTTCCAAGGAAAAAAGTCCTAACCTATTCAATCTTTCCTTATAATTCAGGTCCTCCAGTGCCAGCAACATCTAAATTTTCTCTCTACTCTTTCAACTATATTTACATATTTCCTGTAGGTAGGTGACCAAAACTGCGCACAATATTCTTAATTAGGCCTCATCAATGTCTTATACAACTTCAACATTACATTAGATTAGATTATGAGGACACTCAGTCCTCGTTTATTGTCATTTAGAAATGCATGCATTAAAAAATGATGCAACGTTCCTCCAGAATGATATCACAAGAAACACAGGACAAACCAAGACTAAAACTGACAAAACCACATAATTATAACATATAGTTACAACAGTGCAAAGCAATACCATAATTTGATAAAGAGCAGACCATGGGCACGGTAAAAAAATGTCTCAGAGTCCCGATAGACTCATCATCTTACGCAGACAGTAGAAGGGAGAAACTCTCCCTGCCATGAACCCCCAAGCGCCACAAACTTGCCGATGCAGCACCACTGGAAGCACCCAACCGCAGCGGACTCTGAGTCCGTCCAAAAACTTCGGGCCTCCGACCAGCCCTCCGACACAGCCTCTCCGAGCACCATCCTCTGCCAAGCGCTTCGACCCCGCCCCGGCCGCCGGGCAACAAGCAAAGCCGAGGACTCGGGGCCTTGCGCTCCAGAGATTTCGGACCACACAGTAGCAGCAGCAGCAAAGCAGGCATTTCAGAAGTTTCACCAGATGTTCCTCCGTACTCTCACATCCGTCTCCATCAAATCAGGATTGTGCACGGCACCCTACTTGACAAATAACAGACATCACCACCGGAGTTGCCACTGCGAGCTGCGTCGCGTCGCCATCTTCTCCTCCCTCTCATCTCATATCCCATCTCGTGCACTCAATACTGAGTTGAGTGAAGTTATCCGCACTGATTCAGGAGCCTAGTGTTTGAGGGGCAATAACTGTTCTGAACCTGGTGTGTGTGTTCTGAGGCTCCTGTACCTCCTTCCTAATGGCAGCAGTGAGAAGAGAGCATGACCTAGAGAATTGGGGTCCTCGATGCTGGATATTGCATTCTCGCGGCAGTGCTCCTTGCAGACATGCTCGTGGTGGGGAGGGCTTTTCCTGTGATGGACTGGCATATATCCACCATTTTTCTTGTTGGCTTTTCCATTCTTGGGCGTTGGTGTTTCCGTATCAGTCTGTGATGCAACCAGTCAGGTTTGAGCAGCTAGAGGTTGTGGGACGATTTCCACAAGGTGGGGTGGCTGGAGAAAGGAGATGCAGTCAAAGGAAAGAAGGATTGTGAATCTTTTGGAATTCAAACTTAAGTTTGTTGTCGTGGGCATGCATACACAGGATATAAATGCCCTGAAAATTAGCCTCTTTGCAGAGCAGCACAGCACATTACAAACATGACAAGAATATGTTAACATAAATTTAAATAAACATAACTTATAGAAAAATTACACGACAAAATAAACATTACAACACTCCCGCAAGTTAAAAGAGAGAAAATGAGAAAAATAGGCTGAGGTAGTGTTGGGGTTTTCAGGTTGGTTTAAGAATCTGATGATTCCAGCGCCATGGTAACGTAGCTCAGGGCAGCAGAGTTCGGCGTTTGGAGTTCAATTCCAATGTCATCCATAAGGAGTCTGTACATCCTCCCCGTGGAATGCGTAGGTTTTCTCTGCTTTCCCTCTACGGTTGAAAGGCATACCAGTTAGTAGATTAATTGGTGTTTGTAAATTGTTCTGCAATTAGGTTAGGGTTAAATTGGTGTTGCCAGGGGTTGCTGGGCTCGAAGAGCCAACAGTACCTATCGTGCTCTATATGTTTAAATAAATAAATACAATTCTACATACAAAGCAGAGATGGACTTTTTAGGGATTGAAAGGGAATTAAAAGGACTGCATCAGAAGCAAGATCTCCTTGAGTACTTTCAGCAACGCTGAAAGAGGCCATTTAACAAGGCTGGGGGACAGAGACATGGTGGATGAACTTAATAAGTATTTTACATCAGCCCTCAATGTAGGAAAACACCAGCAGTATGCCAGTGATTCAAGAGCGCCAGGGGGCAGAAGTGAGTGTTGTTGCTATCACTAAGGAGAAGGTGCTTTGGAAGCTGAAAAGTCTGAAGGTAGAGACGTCATCTGGATCAGATGGCCTACACTGCAGGGTTTCTGAAAGAGGTGGCCAACAAGTTTACGGAGGTATTAGTAATGATCTTTCATGAATCACTAGATTCTGGAAGGCTGGAAAGTTGCAAGTAGCCCTCTACTCTATAAGAAAGGAGAGAGGCAGACTGAAGGAAATTATAGGCTAGTTAGCCTGACTTCAGTGGTTGGGAAGATATTAGAGTCCATTATTAAGGATGAGGTTTTGGGGTACTTGGAGGTGCATGATAAAGAGGGACAAAGTCAGCATGGTTTCCTTAAGGGGAAATCTTAGCTGACAAGTCTTGGAAATCTTTGAGGAGATAACTGACGGGATAGACGAAGGAGTCAGTGGTTATTGTTTACTTGGTTTTTCAGAAGACCTTTAACAAGATGCCCCATTTGACGCTACTTACCAAGATAAGAGTCCACGGTATTACATGGATAGAAGATAGGCTGACTGGCAGGAGGCGAACAGTAGGAATAGAGGGCCCTTTCTGGTCGGCTGCTGATGACTAGTGGTGTTCTTCAGGTGGTCGATGTTGGGACTCTTCTATTCATGTAATATGTTACCGATTTGGATGATGGAATTGATGGCTTTGTGGCCAAGTTTGCAGATGGTACAAAGACAGGTGGAGTGGAAAGTGGTATTGAGGATGCAGGGAGTCTGCAGAAGGACAGACAGATTGGGAGAATGGGAAAAGAAGTGGCAGATGGAATGTAGTGTAGGGAAGTGCATGGTCATACTCTTTGGTAGAAGGAATAAATGTTTTCTAAATGGAGAGAAAATTCAAAAATCAGAGGTGCAAAGGGACTTGGATGTCCTTGTGCAGGATTCTCTCAGAGGTAACTAGGAAGTTGAGTCGGTGATAAGGAAGGCAAATGCAGAGTTATCGTTCATTTTGAGAGGACTAGAATCTAAAAGCAAGGTCATCATGCTGCGGCTTTATGAGACATTATCAGACTGTACTTGGAGTACCGTGAGCAGGTTTGGATCCCTTATCTAAGAAAAGATGTGCAGGCATTTGAAAGGGTCCAGAGGAGGCGCACGAGAATGATTCTGGGAATGAAAGGGTTAAGAAAAAGTGAGAAGCATTTGATGGCTCTAGGCCTGTACTCACTGGAGTTTAGAAGAATGGGGAGGGGGTTCTGACTGAAACCTATCAAATATTGAAAGGTCTAGCTAGAGTGGATGTGGAGAGGATATTTCCTATGGTGGGGGACTCTAGGACCAAAGGCCTCAGCCTCAGTATAGTTCAAAGTTCAAACTAAAATTTATTATCAGAGTACTTACATGCCACCACAGGTTTATTTTCTGTGGCATAATTAGCAAATCTAAACAAAGATATCCAGTTTGAACAGAGATGAAGAGGAATTTCTTTAGCCAGAAGGTGGTGATTCTGTGCAATTCATTTCCATAGATGGCTGTGGAGGTGAAATCATTGGGTACATTCAAAGTGGAGGGTGACAGGGTCTTGATTAGTAAGGGAGTGAAAAGTTATGGGGAAAGCAGGAGAATGGAGTTGAGAAGGATAATAAATCAACCACGATGGAATGGCAGAGAAGATTCAATGGGCCAAACGGCCTAATTCTGGCTCCAATGTCATATAGCCTTCTGCTCATATGGAGAGTGTACAAACTCAACAGAGACAGCACCCAAGGTCAGGATCAAACCCTGGCCTCCAGCGTGGTGAAGCAGCTCCACCTCTGTGGCCCAGTGCTGCCCTACTTGACTGGGGAAGTATTTTTAACGAGCTACTCCCATGATCATATAATGAAAAGCAAGGAGTGGCCCCATCTTTACACATGGAGGAGCAGTATGGTAAGAAATTGTTTCAGCTGCTTGCAAAGTCAATGAACGTCTTTGATATTTCTCTTGCTTCACTTGCCAAGGGAGAAATTTGGTTCTGAATTGGTGAATCATATGATTCCTTTCCTGTGTGGTTCTATTCTCTTTAGTGCACCTGAACTCTGTCTATACTTCTCGCTGTCTCAATAAAGCAGCCACAATACTCAAATATCTCACCCTCCCAACATGGACATTCTCTCATTCTCTCTTCTCCCCTCTGCCATCGGGCAAAAGATACCAAAGCCTGAACGCGCGTACCACCAGGCTCAGGGACAGCTCCTACCCCACCGTTATAGGGCTATTGAATAGCTCCCCAGTGGACTCCTGATCTCACAATCTACCTCCTTATGATCTTGCACTTCATCATTTACCTGCTCCTGCACTTTCTCTGCAGCTGTTACACTTTTATTCCGCACCATCCGCCACAATTGGGAATTCCCGGTGGCCAAACATTTTAATTCCCATTTCTAGTCTCATTCCCGTTCTGACAAGTCAATCCATGGCCTCCTCTTGTGCCAAGATGAGGCCACCACCAAGGTGGAGGAGCAACACCTTATATTCCATCTGGAGAGCCCCCAATCTGATGACAGAAATATCAAATTCTCCTTCTGGTTAACAAATTCCCCCTCCATCAACTTCTCTATCCCCCACTCTGACCTTTTACTTCTTCTCACCTGCCTATCACCTCCCCTGGGTCCCCTCCTCCTTCCCTTTCTCCTCTGTCCTCTCTTATCAGATTCTTTCTTCTTCAGCCCTTTACCTTTTCCACTCACCTGGCTTCACCTATCACCTTCCAGCTTGTCCTCCTTCCCCTCCCCTCACCTTTTTATTTTGGTGCCTTGCCCCTTCCTTTCCAGTCCTGAGGAAAGGTCTTGGCCCAAAAAGTCGACTGTTTATTCATTTCCATAGATGCTGCTGAGCTCCCTCAGCATTTTGTGGGTTGCTTTATTGTCCATTTTACCTTGCTTTATTCTGTTTTACCTTGTTCTAGCTCAATGCACTGTGTAGCAATCTGATCTGTATGAACAGAACACAAAACAAGCACTTCACTGTATCCTGGTAGGCAAGGCATCCGTTAGTCTTGCGAGACCATGGATCTGTGCCTGGAAAGTCTTCACTTCCCAGGGCACAGGCCTGGGCAAGGTTATATGGAAGACCAGCAGTTGCCCATGCTTCAAGTCTCCCCTCTCCACGCCACCAATGTTGTCCAAGGGAAGGGCATTAGGACCCATACAGCTTGGCACCAGTGTCACTGCAGAGCAATGTGTGATTAAGTGCCTTGCTCAAAGACGCAACACGTTTCCTCGGCTGGGGCTCGAACTCACGACCTTCAGATCACTAGTCCAATGCCTTAACCACAGCCACGTGCCCACACTAGTATCCTGGTACATGTGACAAGAATAAACCAATTCTAATTCCATTTCCCAACATGAGTGCGACTGATAATTCCACGTGGCTGGGGTGCCAAGAGTCAAGGTCTGCCTTCACTCCTTCCTCAATTGTGAAGTTGTAGCATGTGTTTCTGTGCTTCCACTCACTCCTCATTCTCTAACCACCTGCCCTGATCCCTGCAGCCAGGAGTGTCATATACCTGTGCCAGGTAATATTGAGTGTGTACGCCTTTAAGAGCTGTACCACGTGACCAGCTTCTCTATCTGTACATATTGCTACTCTGCTAGTGTTGAATGTGTCAGAACTGATTTGATTTAGGGAGTGGGCACACGGTAAAGGAACGTTCTCCTTCTCCTGTTCTGTTTCTCCTGTGCTTTCTCACGCATTTGTGTGTGTCTGTCTCTCTGCCTCTCTAACTCTGTCTCTGTCTCTCTGTCTGTCTTTCTCTAGGTCTCTTTCTCTGTCTTTTTCTCTCCCTCACTGCCTGCCTGTCTCCGTGTCTTTCTCCCAGTCTTGTGCTTTCACTCACTCTATTTCTCCCCTCTGTCCTCGAGCTCTCCTGTTTTCTCCCTTTTGTTTGCATTCTCCTCTCTTACAGTCACAGTCTCCTTCTGTGCCTCTCTTTGTATCTGTCTATCTTGTTCTCACCCCCCTCATCCTCTCTCCCCAACCTGTTGCCCTCCCTTTGTCTCTGTGATTTCATTGTCACACTCACATGTGCTCAATTCTTATTGCTTCTTTCCCTCCAGATCTCTCTCTCCCCTTTCTCTCTATCTCTCTGTCTCTCTCTCCCTGTCTCCACTCCTCTTTCTCTCGCCCTCTCTCCCCCTCCCCCTCTCTTCCCTCCCCTCTCTCCCTCTCTCTCTCTCCCTCTCTCTCCCCCTCTCTCTCCCACTCTCTCCCCCCTCTCCTCCTCCCCTCTCTCCCCCTCTCTCCCACTCTCTCCCACTCTCCCCCTCTCTCCCCCCTCCCCCCTCCCCCTCTCTTCCCTCCCCTCTCTCCCTCTCTCTCTCCCTCTCTCTCCCCCTCTCTCTCCCGCTCTCTCCCCCCTCTCCTCCTCCCCTCTCTCTCCCCCTCTCTCCCACTCTCCCCCTCTCTCTCCCCCCTCCCCCCTCCCCCTCTCCCCCTCTCTCCCCCCTCTCTCCCCCCCCATCTCTCCCTCCTCCCCTCCTCTCTCTCTATTGCCCTCCCTCTCTTTCAATGAAGCTCCAGCTCTCGTCCAGCACCTCAGAGAGTGATGTTCATACTGGTGACACCTAACTCAGATACACTTGGTTCTGCCTTTTGGCCATGTTGCAAGAAGAGGCCATGTGGACACATCACAACTACAACGACACATTTTGGCACATTGTTCACCATTGAGTATCATAATGTTTTTTTAAAAATTTATTAACATGGTATGTGCATATGTCACCATAAGATTCATTTTCCTGCAAACATTCACAGTAGAACAAAGAAATACAATAGAATCAATGAAAAACTACACACAAAGACAGACAAGTAACCGATCTGGAAAAGACAAACTGTGCTAATGTAAAAATAACATAATGATGATAATAATAATAATAATGAAGCCCGGTGGAAAAGCAGAAATCTGTCATGCTGTTACATTGACTACCAAAAAGCATTTGATTCTGTCCCACACTCATGGTCAATAGATGTTCTTCATATATATAAACTACACCCAATACTTGTAAGATTCCTGTATCATCTGATGGAGCGTTGGGTGATTACAGTACACCAATCTATTAACAACCAAAAAAGTACAACCACCATTCTCAAAGTAAACCAAGACATTTTTCTCCAAGCCCACTATGGTTCTGTCTAGCTTTAAACACGCTCTCTAATTTACTAAATCAAATGAGAATAGGGTATAAAATCAGAGACAGCCAAATGAATTATATCCTGACACGCCTTCTCCAGATTCCTTCATCGGTAAAGCTAAAGCAATTAATTTAAGAAATAGGCTTATTCTCTAAAGATATAAGCATGAACTTTGGACAAGGTACTGGGAGTACAGAACATTAAACTTATACAGAAAGATACAACAGAGCAAGTAGAACAGACAGCAGAGCAGCCGGATACAATACAATGAATATGAAATGTATGTATCTGGGATATCAACGAGCAAAGAAAATAGATCATAGTGTGATAAAGGGAAAACTTTCGACAGAATTTACTTAAAAGCTTGAGAAGATCTGTCAGATAGAGCTCAGCGGTAAAAATATACCAAAGGCAATAAACACTTTTCCTATACCCATATTAATATATTCTTTTGGGATGATATTTTGGTCCGAAACCGATCTGGAAAGTTTACAAAGAAAAACGAGAACTAAAATGACAAATGTACACTCAAATGTACTTAGATTAACAATACCTAGGACAGAAGGGGGAAGAGGAACAACAGACATTAACAATTTACACAACACTCAGATAAAACTTTTAAAGATACGCAGTATTTCCATCAACAGGATTCAACAGTTCACACCAGCACATGCAATTCTGATAAGTACACACCACTAAAATTAAATGAAAACATAACCCAGAAAAATGAAGAAATTATCACTACAGAAGGAAAAGTGAACCAATGGAAGAGCATGGCCCTCCATAGAACACATCCCCGTGATCTGAGCAGAATACATGTCGACAAGGAAGCGTCGAAAGCCTGGCTCAAAGTTGGAGACCTCTTCCCAGAAATAGAGGGGTTCATTGTGGCTATAGAGGCATCCGTTAGTCTTGCGAGACCATGGATCTGAGCCTGGAAAGTCTTCACTCTCCAGGGCACAGGCAAGGTTGTATGGGAGACCAGCAGTTGCCCATGCTGCAAGTCTCCCCTCTCCACGACACCGGTGTTGTCCAAGGGAAGGGCATTAGGGCCCATACAGCTTGGCACCGGTGTCATCACAGAGCAATGTGTGATAAAGTGCCTTGCTCAAGGACACAACACGTTGCCTCGGCTGGGGCTCAAACTCACGACCTTCAGATCGCTAGTCCAATGCCTTAACCACTTGGCCACGTGGCTATAGAGGACCAGGTGGTTAATACAAAAAAGATCAAAATTACATAATAAAAGACTGACAAATTCAAGATGATAAATGCAGAAAATACCAAGAAAAACAAGAAACAACCAAATACGGTACAGGGTCCTGCATCCGTTTAACTCAATCTGATTACTTACACAGGCACAATCAAGAGGCAAACATCATTCTCCAAAATCTTGCTTTAAAATACAAGCTCATAAGAGAAATCATACCTTACTGTAAATACAAGCCAGATCCAGTTTTAGAGTCAGAGTCCCACAGATTATGTTACAACTGATCCATTATTACAGATGCAATACTACACGATAAACAAGCAAGAACAACTTAATAGATCTAGCCATTCCAAACACACACAACATACAGAAATCAATCAGTGAAAAGCACCAGAAATATGTTGATTAAAAGAGGAAATTGAAAGACTATGGAACACGAACAGGGGTATACATCGTCCCAATAGTAATATCTACAACTGGTATCTTTCCAAAGGCACTACACAATAGCATTAAACAATTAGGGCTACACAGCATTATTTATGTAAATCTTCAGGAAGCCACAATACTAAACACCACTAGAATAGTCCAAAAGTTCCTAGCATTTGAGAAATGAAAACAACAGGAATTCTGCAGATGCTGGAAATTCAAGCAACACACATCAAAGTTGCTGGTGAACGCAGCATGCCAGGCAGCATCTCTAGGAAGAGGTACAGTCGACGTTTCAGGCCGAGACCCTTCGTCAGGACTAACTGAAGGAAGAGTGAGTAAGGGATTTGAAAGTTGGAGGAGGAGGGGGAGATCCAAAATGATTGGAGAAGACAGGAGGGGGAGGGATAGAGCCAAGAGCTGGACAGGTGATTGGCAAAAGGGATACGAGAGGATCATGGGACAGGAGGTCCGGGAAGAAAGACACCCATCTGTTACTTATTTTTATACACACATTCTTTCTCTCACTCTCCTTTTTCTCCCTCTGTCCCTCTGAATATACCCCTTGCCCATCCTCTGGGTCCCCCCCCATCTTTCTTCCTGGACCTCCTGTCCCATGATCCTCTAGTATCCCTTTTGCCAATCACCTGTCCAGCTCTTGGCTCCATCCCTCCCCCTCCTGTCTTCTCCTATCATTTCGGATCTCCCCCTCCCCCTCCAACTTTCAAATCTCTTACTAGTTCTTCCTTCAGTTAGTCCTGACGAAGGGTCTCGGCCTGAAACGTCGACTGTACCTCTTCCTAGAGATGCTGCCTGGCCTGCTGCGTTCACCAGCGACTTTGATGTGTGTTATTTGAGAAATGAGCGTGCTTGGCTATGCCTGTAGCTCAGGTTTTACCAGCTTGAGCTGAGAAAAAATAAAAATACAATGATGATAATAATACTGAGAAAATGAGCTGTAGAGTCCTTGAAAGTGAGTCCATAGTTGTGTTCAGTGATTGGTTCTGTGTTGAGGTGAGTGAAGTTTAGAAGTTTAGAAGCCTGGTGGTGGAAGGGTAATAACTATTCCTGAACCTGGTGGTGTGGGACCTAAGGCTCCTGTACCTCCTTCATGATGGCAGCAGTGAGAAAAGAGTGTGGCCTGGATGGTGGTAGCCCCTGCTGATGGATGCTGCTTCCTTGTGGCAGCACTTCTTGTAGATGGGCTTAACGATGAGGAGTGTTTTCCTGCGATGGACTGGGTTGCATCCACCACTTTTTGTAAGCTTTTTCCAGCCTTGGGCATTGGTGCTTCCATACCAAACTATGATACAACCAGTCAGGATATTCTCCACTGTGCATCTATAGAAGTTTGTCAAAGTTTTAGATGACATGCTAGACTACCCTTGGTCAGTAACGGTATCCTGGTCAGTCATGCTCCACCTTTCCCTTTTAACTGTTGTTTCTTTCTCTCTTCAGGATTTTCCCATGTTTGCCAATATGGCCAAGGACATTTCTCCAGCCTGGACTAGAGGGCCACAGTCATCTACTGCTGGGATATTACACTCCGACACAGAGGATACCGGGATAACGGAGAATACGGCATTGTCAGGCGAGGAAATCCCAGCTGAGGAGGCTTCGCTGGAGCCAGATGACGAGGTGCCCTACCCAGAGCTGGCTCCAGTAGTCTTCTTCTGCATCAGACAGACCACCCGCCCTCGTTGTTGGTGCATTAAGGTAGTGTGTAACCCATATCCTTTACTGCTGAGTTACTTGGACACAGAACAGTAACTCATGTACGAATGCTTGTAACGAACAGTTTTGACATTTGATTTACTTTATGGTGTCAACCTATCCAAACATTTTTGAGTGAAAGACATTTGGAGCAATGGTAATGAAGAACTGGATGGTTGAAGCTCCTGGTAACATGTTTGCTGATTCATGTTCTTGCTGCTGAATGGCACTTTGACTTGATTGTGGAGGTTGGAGAATTGAGAAGATGCCAGCAGCTCCTCTGGGAGTGACGGAACAAAGTTTGTAGGGTGTTTTTGGCTTTGTGGAAGAAAAGTTTGTGTTTCAGTGGTGGTATCTGCAATTCAGTATTGAGGAGCCAAATGTGATTGATGATGATGGGAAGCTTCTTGTTAAATGCATCTTCTTTTTATCATCCAGGACTAAAACTCTTGGAGTACCATGGCTTACTAGAGGGTTACACCGTTGATGAAATCCTTCAGTTAGACCATTTTCAGAAGACTTTAATTACTTACTGCCTGCTATGCCTGATAACGGTTAGGACAGCAATGAAAGTTCTCCACCTGTCTGTCCTTGGCCACTCGGATGTAGAATGATTCTTCATTGCTGTTCCCATGATAATTTTGTTTTGCCAACCAGAGTTGTTCCTTCAAGTGGACCATAACCTTGTTGTAGGGTCTGAAGGCAGGTCTTTATGCTTTGTCTCTTGGTAGGGTCACCATGCCAAACAGGTCAAAGGGTAGAGGCCAGACTAAGAGTGGTCCACTGGTCCTCCTGGTCCAGGGTTTCAGCTCAGGGCTAGCAAACCAGACTGGTAAAAACAAAATTATTATGGAAACAGCAATGGAGAATCCTATTACATCTGTGCACAACGGTATTCCTGAGTCTCCACCCGGGAATTGCATGACTGACAGGAGTGAAAACCGAGCTGCCGACACAAAGAAGGAAGTCCTGAACATGAGCAGAGATGGAATACCTTCATTGCTGCCCTAAACACCGGCAGTGTAACTGGCAGTAGATAAATAGACAGACTTGTTAGTCCTGAACTGACCCCTTGAACCTGGAAGATCAGTAGACCACTCTTAGTCTGGCCTCTACCCTTTGACCTGTTTGGCATGGGTGGCCCTACCAAGAGCCAAAGCATAAAACCCTGACTCCAGCTAACATAGCGGTCCTGGTCATTGAGGCATGCAAGCCTTTAAGCCATGACAAGGTAGTCATCCTCTCGAAGGTTTTCAGAAGACTTACTTGGTCTTATCTAGCTGCGTATGTACCATGGATAGAAAGCCTTATTTGGTGGTCAATCCTTGAATGTGCAGTTCTTCTCTAGATGTGCGCGTAAGGTGACTGGACTTGATAGGGGTCTATTTTTATTCTGGGGGGCAATCCAATTGGATGGGTGGTCATTTTCAGCAGCTTTTGGAGCTCCTCACATCTTCCCGTTGTACCATTGCCCCACGAGGCACAGTTCCATAGTGGTTCTAAGTTCTGGACCATTCATTCAGAGATGTGAGTCACAACCAAAGCAGTAATGAAGTTCAATGAATTAAATAAGTCGGGGGTTTAAAATAAAACACTTAATCAAACTAACAATAACCATGAAATGCTGTCTAGTTCACAGACTGGAGAAAAATAACCTGCTATTCTTGATGTTTTAAGGGTGCAATCACTCGAGTCGAGTATGATGTTCTCCTAGGGGGTTGTCTATTGATGGATCCTCAGGAGGCTGTAGAGGCTGATTTGGGGTCTGTGTATTCTCTTGCAGCGTTGGTAAGAGTAAGTGGTGGCTGTGGTTAGAGGCTGGATCTTTTGGTTGTTCAGTTTTTCTCTGCAGTGCAGCAGCGGTCGTTCTCTTGTAGCGCGGCTCCCTCTTGAACAGACCTCCTCCGGGCGTATCTATCGAGTGCCACGTCATCCCAGTTTTTCAATGTCACATTGAATTTCTTCAGGCTGATTTTGATGTTATCTTTGAAGCATTTCCCTCACCATCCACTGATCTTCCTTCAACTGGAAGTAGAGGATCTAGTCTATATGAGACGCCAGCCCCAGTGATGTAGTTGAACCCCTTCTCAGTTCAGGGGTGAATAGAAGTGGATGGTAAGTGCTGACATTGCTTCTGACATCAGTATTGATTGAATTAATTTAAAAATCTCTAGACCCATATACTGCGTAGAAGTTGGGACTGCTAAACTCAATGTAATCAAAATTCACTCCATCAGATATATCCAAACATTTTAATGAAGACTGAATTGAACTGAAATTAATTGAATTGAATTGAATACGGGGAGTAAAAATTTTACGTTACGCTTCCGTCTAAATGTGCAATGTGCAATTTATAGTCATTTATAATAAATAGTATGTACAACAGGACAGTAACAAGATGGTTAAATAAGAAGTCAGTATAACATAGAAATACAGTTGCGTCAGCATGGGTTAATCAGTCTGATGGCCTGGTGGAAGAAGCTGTCCCGGAGCCTGTTGGTCCTGGCTTTTATGCTGCGGTACCATTTCCAGGATGGTAACAGCTGGATCAGTTTGAGGATGGGTTGACTCGGGTCCCCAATGATCCTTTGGGCCCTTTTTACACACCTGTCTTTGTAAATGTCCAGAATAGTTCACAACTACAGATGCACTGGGCTGTCCGCACCACTCTCTGCAGAGTCCTGCGATTGAGGGGAGTACAGTTCCCATACCAGGCAGTGATGCAGCCAGTCAGGATGCTCTCAATTGTGCCCCTGTTAGGATTTTAGTTCTTAGGATCTGGGGGCCCACACCAAGCTTCTTCTACTGTCTGAGGTGAAAGAGGCACTGCTGTGCCTTTTTCAGCACACAGCCGGTATGTACAGACTGCGTGAGATCCTTGGTGACGTTTATGCCCAGGAACATAAAGTTGTTCACCCTCTCAACCCCAGATCCATTGATGTCAATAAGGGCTAGCCTGTCTCCATTCCTCCTGTAGATCACAACCAGCTCCTTTGTTTTCGCCACATTGAGGGAGAGGTTGTTTTCTTGACACCACTGTGTCAGGGTAATGACTTCCTGTCTGTAAACTGCCTCATTATTATTTGAGATTAGTGTTGTCAGCAAAGTTCATCCCATAACATAATAATTAAGAGCAGAACTAGCTTCCCTACCCTTTGTCATCTTCCTATCCTTCGTCCTATTATCCCGCAGATCTCCATAAGTCTTGACTCCTGTAATATCCAGAAATCTATTGATCCCCACTTTGAATTAGCTTCCACAGCATTCAGCGGTAGAGAACTTCAATCTATCCGATCACCTTTTTGACTTGTGTTGCTATTTTGAGTGGGTACTGTATTGTGTCGCTGGTTCCCCCTGCTCCTCTACATGTACTTAACTCATTTTCTGAGATGCTTGTGGTCTGTGTCCTCCTGCCATCAACTCTCACACGTTTGAATTGAAATTAATTTCCCAATTATATGCCCTTCTACACATTTATTATATGCATGTGGCCAAGTGATTAAGGCATTGGACTAGTGACTTGAAGGTTGTGAGTTCGAGCCCCAGCCGAGGCAACATGTGTTGTGTCCTTGAGCAAGGCACTTAATCACACATTGCTCTACAACGACACTGGTGCCAAGCTGTATGGGTGTTAATGCCCTTCCCTTGGACAACATTGGTGTCATGGAGAGGGGAGACTTGCAGCATGGGCAACTGCTGGTCTTCCATACAAACTTGCCCAGGCCTGCGCCCTGGAGAGTGAAGACTTTCCAGGCGCAGATCCATGGTCTCGCAAGACTAACGGATGCCTTAATATATTTTTTCATGACAGATGATTTAGTTATTTTGAGAAGCAAGTTACCTTCACACTTCATGCAGGTTAGGTTTATGTTGTTTCTAGGCAGTGAACCTCTGAGATAAAACCACTGCCTGGCAGGTTGGAGCACAATGCGACCATTCTCTTTGCCTTTGGGCTCTGGGGTATGGTGCAGAGCAAATGTATGTGTCTTACTGACCGCAAAGAGGAATTTCTCAAAAATGCTCCTGCTTCACCAGTGGCCTTTGGCAAGGGGCATTCATTGAAGTGGAAGGTTGGGCCATCTGATGAATGCATGGTCCAATGGGTCTGGACCCACATCCGTTATATCTCGACAGAGTTGGGTCTTGGCCCATCGGAACATGAATGTCTCTTGGCCACCCTCTCAGATAGCCCAGCACTCTACCCCACTTAAGGACCTTTTAATCAAAGTTCAAAGTAAATTTATTATCAAAGTACATATATGTCACCATATGTAACATTGAGATTCATTTTCTTGCAGGCATACTCAATAAATCTGTAATAGAATAATAACCATAATAGAATCAATGGAAGATCACACCAGCTTTGTGTTCAACCAGCATGCAAAAGAAAACAAACTGTGCAAATACAAAAAGAAAATAATAATAAATAAATAAATAAGCAGTAAATATTGAGGACGTGAGATGAAGAGTCCTTGAAAGTGAGTGCGTAGGTTGTAGGAACATTTCGATGATGGAGCAAGTGAAGTCGAGTGACGTTATCCCTTCTGGTTCAGGAGCCTGATGGATGAGGGGCCATAACTGTTCCTGAACCTGGTGGTGGAAAGCCTGAATCTGCTGCACCTTCCGGATGGCAGCAGCGAGAAGGGAGCATTACCCGAGTGGTGGGGGCCCTCGATGATGGATGCTGCTCTCCCGCGATGATGCTCTGTGTAGATGTGCTCAATGGTGGGGAGGGCTTTACCCTCGGTGGACTGGCTCGTATCCCCTACCTTTTTGTGGCATTTTCCCACCATGATGGGCTTGGCCAGAAGAGACCAAAAGACGTAGGAGCAGAATTAGGCTATTTGGCCCATCGGGTCTGCTCTGCCCCATTATCCCTCCCAACTCCATTCCCCTGCCTTCTCTTCCTGCAACCTTTGACCCTTCACTAAAACCTCCTTAAAGTCTATAAAATAAACCCTATTCTTTGATGGACCAAAAAACAGTGCCACAGTAGCCTTTTAATTGGTGTTTGTGTAGGCCAATGACAAGGCTTCTTCAAACAGACAAGTGAATGGCTTTAATAACTTGTTTTTCTCAAAGACGTAAAATGAGGCTATTTGGTCCATTGAGACTATGCTAGCTCTCAGAGCAAAACCATCTATTGCATCTCATGTATTTTGCTGTAACCTCACGTGTCATCAACTGCCCCCTTTTACTAATACAAAGGACCATATGCAATGGCGAATTAATCTTAATGGCGCAATGCAAGAGTACCAAGATATGTAAAGAAACAAGACTTTGAAAGATTTAAAAAAAATTGTGTTCCATCTAAATAACACTTAGCAATCTCTACTTTATGACTAGACAATTTCCATCTGAATATTTAGTTAGAGGTGAGCTCGCTTGGTCAATACAATTCTCCTCGCTGTGAACGATGCCCAAGCAGGTTGGCTGTGCTGCACGAACACCAATCAAACGCTAATGTGACGCTGTTCATTTTAATACTTTTTGTTGTGTCTTCGTTAATATTCATTAGCTTCCTGATTAATATTCATAGGTTTGGGCTCACGCCTGGCAAAGATTCATGAGAGGCAGGGAAGCACAGTGAAAGCAGCCTATCCTGGAGAAATCAGGCAGTAATTTGTGACGATGCAGGAAGGTGGGAAGAGGTGATGGGCCTGTTTGTAATCTGTGAAAGCCACCTTGCGAAGGGAGAGAAAAGGTGGTGTATGTTTACGAACGTCAGTTCTAATGTGACAGAAGTGCTTCCTTCTTCTTGTGTGGGACAGAAAGTAACTTACTTCTGCTCTGGTTTTGTGAGTTCTGAGGAGGCTTTTGAGGCCAGTGTGTGATCTACAGACTCTTAAACAGAATGGGCAGTTGGTAGCTGACTGGGTGGTTAAAATTCAAAGTAAATTTACTATCAAAGTATGTTTATTTATTTAATATTTATGGCGATATAGTGCGGAATAGACCCTTCTGGTTTTCCGAGTCACGCCATCCAGCAATACCCCGATTTAATCCCAGCCTAGTCCTAGGACAATTTACAATGACCAATTAACCTACCAACCAGTATGTCTTTGGACTGTGGGAGGAAGCTGGAGCACCTGGAGGAAACCCACGCAGTCATAGGGAGATCGTACAAACTCTTTACAGGCAGCATTGGGAATTGAACTCAGGTCACTGGCACTGTAAAGTGAGTGTAGTCCAACCCTGAGATTCATTGTCTGCCAGGCATTCACAGTAGAACAAAGAAATGCGATAGAATATATGAAAAGCTACACTTAAAGACTGACAAACAGCCAATGAGAAAGGCAGACTGTGCATATTTTTTAAAAAAACTATTTATTTATTTAGTTATTAAGGTACAGTGTGGAACAGGCCCTTCTGGTCCTTTGAGGCACACCTACTAACCGGAACGTCTTTGGACTGTGGGAGGAAACCAGAGCGCCCGGAGGAAACCTACACGCTCACGGGGAGGACGTACAAACTTCTTACAGGGAACGGCAGGAACTAAAATGGGTTGCTGGTACTGTAAAGCATTATGCTAACCACTATGCTACTGTATCACCATATACTACCCTGAAATTCATTTTCTTGCAGGCATTCACAGTGGATACAAAGAGATACAATAGAATCAATGAAACAAAAACTACGCACAAAGACTGACAAACAACCAATGTGCAAAATAAGGCAAGATATGTAAATAGAAAAATAACTAAGTAAACAAAGAGTGCTGAGAACATGAGTTGTAGAGCCCTTGAAAGTGAATCCATTGGTTGTGGAATCAGTTCAGAGTTGAGGTGAGTGAAGTTAAACACACTGGTTCAGGAGCCTGATGGCTGAAGGGTAATAGCTGCTCCTGAACTTGGTGGTGTGAGATGTAAGGCTCCTGTATCTCCTTCTTGATGACAGCAGTGAGAAGAGAGCATGGCCTGGATGGTGGGGGTCCTTGAAGATGGAAGTTGCTTTTTTGTGACAGGGCTCAATGGTGGCAAAGGCTAGGCACTTGCTCAGGTGTTTTCTTTCTTCCTCTGTTCACATTAGACCTCTGTGTATCCCCAATATATAGACTTGACGCACTCAGTACCACCCCTAACACTTCATTTCCACTCCAGGCAGCTGTAATCAGAGATTCCCAGGAGTCGGTCGGAAATTGAGCATTTCCAAAGCAAGAATATTGTCAGAGAGCTTCGAAAAGGCAGGGTAAGGTCTTTATGAAAGAAGCAGAGAGTTGGTAACATTTCGGCAGTGAAATCTGAGCTTAGTCCTTGGTCTTGCACGCTGTGCTGCAGTCTAATCCTTCCCAAATCCCATTATTGGATCCCAGCCATCCATTGGGAGACGTTGCCAGGCTGCCTTTGTGCCAGTTAGCTATGTACTGACAGATCCTGGGGTCCAAACCATTTCAAAGCCGGTAAACAAAGCATAAAGAATTCATGACGAGGCCACCCTCAGGGTGAAGGAGCAACAACTCATATTCTGTCTAGGTAGCCTCCAACCTGATGGCATGAACATCGATTTCTTCTGGTGTTTCTTTTTCTGCCCCTTTCCTCTTCTTCTATTACCCACTCTGGCCTTTTACCTCTTCTCTTCACCTCCCCCGGCATTCCTTCTTCTTCCTTTTCTCCTGTGGTCTACTTTCCTCCCCATATCAGATTCCTTCTTCTCCAGCCCTTGACCTTCCCCCCCACCTGGCTTCACCTATCACCTTCTAGCTTGTACTTCTTCCCCTTATTCTGGCATCTTTCCCCCTTCCTTCCCTGTCCTGATGAAGGGTCTCGGCCCGAAACGTCGACTGTTTATTTATTTCCATGCATGCTGCCTGGCCTGCTGAGTTCCTCCAGCATTTTGCGTGTGTTGCTCTGGATTTCCAGCATCTGCAGGATCTCGTGTGTTTATGAGGGATTCTCGGATGATTTGTGCGCATTGACTCAATGATCTAGAAGGAAGTTTGTTGGCCTGTGGAAGAGCGGTAAATCACGCAATCGGGTTCGCAAAACTTGCTGGGATGAAACGATTGGAACCTTTGAATTAAAAGTGATGGTGGTGTGATCTTTGAATTTCTGTCATCATTTTCCTCATCCCAGGAGTCCTCAAAGCTCCACCAAGTTGATGAAGTAACACTGAAGTGGAACATAGAACAGTACAGAACAGGAACGCACCCTTCTGTGCATGGCGTTGTGACAAACTAGATTAGTAGTAACTAAACATCCCTTCTATCTACACAATATCCAAATCCCACTATTCTCTCATACTCACCTGCCTAATAGCCTCTGAAATGTCTCCAACCTCTCCACCATCACTACCGACCCTAGCAGTTCATTCTGGGACTCACTATTCCCTGTGTAGGTAAAATCTTGCCCTGCACATCTCCCTTACCTGCTCTCACCTTAAATACACACCCTCTAGTGTTAGATATTAGACACTGGAAAAATGACTGTCCCTCTGACATTGTGGCACTCCCGCAGTACTGTCCCTCTGACAGTGAGACACTCCCTCAGTACTGTCCCTCCAACAGTGAGACACTCCCTCAGTGCTGCCCTCCGACAGTGAGACACTCCCTCAGTACCGTCCCTCCGACAGTGTGACACTCCCTCAGTACTGTCCCTCTGACAGTGAGACGCTCCCTCAGTACTGTCCCTCTGACAGTGAGACGCTCCCTCAGTACTGTCCCTCTGACAGTGAGACGCTCCCTCAGTACTGCCAGTAGTTCAGTGCTTTCTCAATATTCCACCGAGGCATTGACCTGGATTTTCTTTACATATTTATTTTTGCTCTCGGAAAAATCCAATTCTCCCACTCTTTTCCCTGTCACCTATGCTCTCTCACAAATAGTCATAAACATCCCACCCTCAACCCGACAGCTCCCACCCCGCGCCGAGCTAACAACCTGCATGCCTTTGGGATGCATGCAGAAAGTGAAACAGCCAGAGGCAAATCAAGCAGTCGGCAGGGGAACGTGCACAGTCCACACAGCCATGTGTTTGGAGGTGTGCGCCTGTGTCTGACTGCACCTTGTTCTCATCCAGTGGGTAAGAATGTTGTCTATTGCGTGAGAGAGAGTGCGTGCTCGCCTCGAGCAGTGTGTTCAGACACAGTGCTCTGTTGTCAGGAGGAATGGTGTTTCTGAATAAAATCTCTTTTCATCATTTCTTTGGCAAGCAGTCAAGGCAATAATGCTGTCCGCATCGGCATCCATCATTACTTAGTGGAACTGTCGCCATGCTGAATATCATCCTACAGCTGTGTTTCCTCACTTGCTAGCAAGACGTTGGGGTGTGATGAATCTGCCTGGGGCTGCCCTGCCCGTCACTCTGAAAGTTACCTCGGTGCACAGACCAAGAGAGGTCCCAACTCCCGTCTGATTTCCCTTGGATCCATTCTTCCTGTTGGTGTGGTCTGAGGGGGAGATTCCAATGTGGGCAAGGAATCTTGTGTGCAGCCTCCCATAATTGAACAGTATATGGTGTCCAGGAGGTGGAAGGTTAGGTTGGAGCCACATTAATTTAAAGAGCCTTGCTTACTATTTAATTGGTATATTCCACAAGGAGCTGATGGAGTAACATGTGTGCTCTGTGTGTGTGTGTGTGTGTGTGTATATCGTGTCTACATTTCCATGAAATCATACCTGTACATATAGCATTGTATAAAAAGATCGGGTATCAGGAACATATATATAGCTGGAGTGCCTAAGACTTTTGCATTGAACTGACACTCCGTGGATGTTTTTTTTTGCACCATTCTCTGTAAACTCTAAGGACTGTTGTGCATACAAATCCGAGGGGTTGAGCAGTTTCTGAGATACTCAGACCACCCCATCTGGCACCAACAACCATTCCACAGTCAAAGTCACTTAGATCACATTTCTTCCCCATTTTGATGTTTAGTCCAAACAACAACTGAACCTCTTGGTCATGTCTACATGCTTTTCAGCATTGCGTCGCTGCCACATGATTAGCTGATTAGATGTTTGTATTAACTAAGAGGCCTAATAAAGTGGCCACAAAGTGTAGTTATGCCTGTTTGTGTGTAGATATGGGTGATCTCTGCTACTTTGGTGGCAAGCCGGTGTGTGTGTCTCTTCAAGTACCTGTAAATTGTAAAGATTTGTGCATGCATGTGAAACACCCTGGTTTCCTTGCCTGCGTAAATCTAGGGATGGCACACTCAAGTCCCCCCAACCTCATGAGATAGAGACAGCTCAATCCCACCCCAAACCCCGGCTCGTGTGGCTGCTGTATAATTTGCCACCCTGTTACAAATTAGTGCTGCGAAATAACAGACACAGTACACTGCATACGATTATAGGAATTATATTTATGAATTTTAACTAAAGGTAGAGAATAACAAAAAGAAAAGGGCCCATTCTAATTAAACAGTCAAATGTGCACAAGTTGGAGCTCATCGTGAACTTCTCTATCACTTACGCGCTGGGCCCTCGGTCAACGTGAAAACACACACCACCTTCTGAATGTTTCTCACAATCCATCTCGAACAAACAGGTCTCCCACTGGATCATTTGCTACGACCGGTTCTCCCCAGCGTCTTCTCTCTTCATCTCGTCTCAAAACAAAAGCGCCAAGCCCAACCTTAGCGTCACAAAATACTCTGCAGATGCTGGGGTCAAAGCAACACTCACAACACGCTGGAGGAACTCAGCAGGTCGGGCAGCATCCGTGGAAATGATCAGTCAACGTTTCAGGCCAGAACCCTTTGTCTGGACTGTAGAGGGAGGGGGCAGAGGCCCTATAAAGAAGGTGGGGGGAGGGTGGGAAGGAGAAGGCTGGTAGGTTCCAGGTGAAAAACCAGTAAGGGGAAAGATAAAGGGGTGGGGGAGAGGAAGCAGGGAGGTGATAGGCAGGAAAGGTGAAGAAGGAATAAGGGAAAACACAATGGGTAGTAGAAGGAGGCGGAACCATGAGGGAGGTGATAGGAAGCTGGGGGACGGGGCAGAGTGACATAGGGATAGAGGAAGGGAGGGGGAGGGAATTACCAGAAGTTGGAGAATTCTATGTTCATACCAAGGGGCTGGAGGCTACCCAGACGGTATATGAGGTGTTGCTCCTCCAACCTGAGCTTAGCCTCATCATGGCAGTAGAGAAGGCCATGCATGGACATATCTGAATGGGAGTGGGAAGCAGAGTTGAAGTGGGTGGCTACTGGGAGATCCTGTCTGTCTTGGTGGACGGAGCGGAGGTGCTCGACGAAGTGGTCCCCCAATCTGTGTCGGGTTTCATCGATGTAGAGGAGGCCGCACCGGGAGCACCGGATGCAATAGATGACCCCAACAGACTCACAAGTGAAGTGTTGCCTCACTTGGAAGGACTGTTTGGGGCTCTGAATGGTGGCAAGGGAGGAGGTATAGGGTCAGGTGTAGCACTTGCGCTTACAGGGATAAGTGCCGGGTGGGAGATTATATTAACCAACCTTAGTGTCCCTCACCAGAGAAACCTCCCCTCAATTCAACCATCCTAATGGATGGCACACATTTCTCCTCATATCTTATCTTCAACAGTAACCCAAACAAGCTGAAAACAGAACAGACTGCTCTTACAGAACTGTGAAAATGAAATACATACAGCATAACAGTAAAAATGTGAACCTGGGATTACACGTGTGCACACTTCTGCACATGAACGAACGTGTGTGTGTCTATAGGCATGTTCAGTATGTGCTTGAGTGAGTGTTTCTGTGTAAGACCCCATGCATGTGTGTTTGCAAGAATTGATATGTCAAAGTCACTTCATTATCAAATTTCATATATGTCACCATATACTACCTTGAGGTTCTTTATTCTTGAAAGCGTTTACAGAAAAATAAAGAAATACAATAGAATTTAAGAAAATCTATACACAAAGACTGACAAACAACCAAAGTGGAAAAGAAGGCAGATAGTACAAATATTGTCTTTCAGCCTTACACATGTATGTGGCCAAATGAAACATCATTCCTCTGGGCTGAGCTGCAAAATTACATGTGCGTATAGTCACACACTGCACATATAGCTGTGGAACTTTGTAGCCTCGGTTGTTTCGAGGCCTCATGCCTCGAGCTTGCCTGCTACTGCAGACCAGGTGAGAAGACGCGGAAGCGTTATAGCGCAGCATCTGCGCTGGTCTGGAGCCTGGCCTCCCTCGTCTGTGCTGCTCTCTTGTGTTTGGACGGTGGAATGATAGGCTGGATTGGGTGCATCTGTGCACTGCCAGGAGACTTTGATTGCCGCACATTGTCTTGAACTGTATTTATCTGTTTTTTTTCAAGTGAATTTGCTTTTTTGCTCGCTACTTTGAATTAGGTTATTCACTATTTTGTATGTTACTCGCTATTTTTGAATATTTGCTTGCTATTTTGAATGCTTTGCACCTTGGCCCCAGGGGAACGCTGTCTCATTCAGCTGTTTCTATGTAGGTTTGAATGATAAGTAAACTTGATTGATTTGATATGTTAATGATTCAGCACATGCAGTCACAAAACCATATTAGCCAAAGTCCCTGGTTGACGTGGCTTATGGGCTGTTGGTCTGAAGCCATGTTCCTGCAGGAAGAGCATGGAGCAGTTTCTCATCTCACACTGGGTCAGTTGCAGGTGAAGGAAATCCATTTTGTTTTCCATGGAGTGAACAGTGAAGAGCAGCGTCAATGGGAGAGCTGCCCTGCAGGGGTTAGCTTTTAACCTGGCACGGATTTCAGTGCACTTGCCGTGTGTCTGCTTTCTCTCACAACACTTTCAGCATTTCCTCCCCTGGGTGGCTGTAACAGCCGGTGCCACAGAATGGGGGCTTCTCTATGCAATAACTCGACACTCACAACACGCTAGAGGAACTCAGCAGGTCAGGCAGCATCCGTGGAAAAGATTGGTCGACGTTTCGGGCTGGAACCCTTCATCAGGACTGTAGAGGAAAGGGGCAGGGGCCCTATAAAGAAGGTGGGGGAGGGTGGGAAGGAGAAGGCTGGTAGGTTCCAGGTGCAAAACCAGTAAGGGGAAAGATAAAGGGGTGGGGGAGAGGAAGCAGGGAGGTGATAGGCAGGAAAGGTGAAGAAGGAATAGGGGAAAACGCAATGGGTAGTAGAAGGAGGCAGAACCATGAGGGAGGTGATAGGCAGCTGGGGGAGGGGGCAGAGTGACATAGGGATAGGGGAAGGGAGGGGGAGGGAATTACCGGAAGTTGGAGAATTCTATGTTCATACCAAGGGGCTGGAGACTACCTAGACGGTATATGAGATGTTGCTCCTCCAACCTGAGCTTAGCCTCATCATGGCAGTAGAGGAGGCCATGTATGGACATATCTAATGGGAATGGGAAGCAGAGTTGAAGTGGGTGGCTACCGGGAGATCCTGTCTGTTTTGGCGGACGGAACGGAGGTGCTCGACGAAGTGGTCCCCCAATCTGCGTCGGGTTTCACCGATGTAGAGGAGGCTGCACCGGGAGCACCGGATGCAATAGATGACCTCAACAGACTCACAAATGAAGTGTTGCCTCACCTGGAAGGACTGTTTGGGGCCCTGAATGGTGGCAAGAATAGGGACAGGTGTAGCACTTGCGCTTACAGGGATAAGTGCCAGGTGGGAGATCCGTGGGGAGGGACGTGTGGACCAGGGAGTCGCGGAGGGACCAATCCCTGCGGAAAGCGGAGAGGGGTGGAGAGGGAAAGATGTGCTTAGTGGTGTGGTCCTGTTGACTCCGCAGCTCCTCTGCTGTCGGTCTGGCTAGTGAACTACTGAAGCGAGCCTACCGTATTTTGTTTTATTAACGTCCAAAAGGGTGTAACGATCATAAGAGAAATGTTTAAGACAAACACTTGTATCATTTGTTAGACCTGGAGAGGCTGATACGGTTCAGTTCGCCACCATCTTACTGGAAGTCCCGTTTCAATCCACCTGTGAGGTTTCTTCTGTCGGTGAATAAAACTGGGATGGCAAAGTAGCCTCACACACAAAATGCTGGAGGAAATGTTACAGGTCCTGCTGAAGGGTTTCGGCCTGAGATGTCGACTGTACTTTTTTTCATAGATGTTGCCTGGCCTGCTGTGTTCCTCCAGCATTTTGTGTGTGTTGCTCAGATTTCCAGCATCTGCAGATCTTCTCTTGTTTGTGAGGCAAAGTAGCCTAGCAGTTAGCATGATGCTAACCCCGGTGCAATTCCCGCCACTGCCTGCAAGGAGTTTGTACGTTCTCCCCGTGACCGCGTGGGTTTCTTCGAGTGCTCTACCTTCCTCCTACAGTCCAAAAACATGCAGGCGTTGCCGCTTGTGAGTGGGAGTAGGGGGAGTGGTTTGGGGTTTTAACATTTTCTGTCGTTCATTCTTTGGGATTGTTCTTCTGTTTCATGGATGTCTGCGAAGAGTAAGAATTTCAGGTTGTATACTGTGTACGTTCTCTGATATTAAATGGAACTGTTGAACCAATGGGGGGGGGTAGATTAATTGATCACATGATGTAATTGGGCAGCACGAACTCAATGGGCCAGAAGGGCCTGTTACCATCCAGTGTCTCTATAAAAAAAAATTCCAAGGCAAACTGAGAGCACTGTGGAACTTGACTAGTTGCTTGAAACCCCATGTTAAGTTTAAAAAAAAAAGTTGAGGAGTTTTGGGAAGTGGTTCCAAAGCAGTGAAAAGGCAGCAAACTGCTCTCCCCACAGGCGAGCTGTTATATCATTTACTTTAGAACCTCTTTCAAAGAAATGCTAACAATCAAGGCACCATGGGAAGCCCTTTAATCGTAGCCATAGTAACATACTGACTATGATTTCTGTCCATGTTCTAGGAGCTGTTTTCTTTGAAAGATTTCGGAGTCCGAGCAATGCAGACTTCTAAGTCAGCCAAAGAAGATGCCAGATCTGGCTAGATGACTGTTCGTTTTAGGTGGAGCTGAGTCAGGGAAGATTGTGTGCCCCTTTCAAGTTTTTCCCACTCCTATTAGGGAACAGGCTATGTCACATCCATGCCAAGATCATTCGTTCATTATGTGCTGTGTCGTATGACGTGGCCAATCATGGTCTTTCTGTGACCCTGGCTGTTGTTGGCAAATTCTTCTACCGAAGTGGTTTGCCGTTGCCTCTTTCTAGGCAGTGCCTTTACGAGACAGATGACCCCAGCCTTTATCAGAGACTGTCAGTGGTCACATAACCAGGACTTTTGATCTGCACCAGTTGCTCATATAGTCATAGTCATAGTCATACTTTATTGATCCCAGGGGAAATTGGTTTTCGTTACAGTTGCACCATAAATAATAAATAGTAATAGAACCATAAATAGTTAAATAGTAATATGTAAATTATGCCAGTAAATTATGAAATGTCCAGGACCAGCCTATTGGCTCAGGATGTCTGACCCCCCCAAGGGAGGAGTTGTAAAGTTTGATGGCCACAGGCAGGAATGACTTCCTATGATGCTCTGTGCTGCATCTCGGTGGAATGAGTCTCTGGCTGAATGTACTGCTGTGCCCACCCAGTACATTATGTAGTGGATGGGAGACATTGTCCAAGATGGCATGCAACTTAGACAGCATCCTCTTTTCAGACACCACCGTGAGAGAGTCCAGTTCCATCCCCACAACATCACTGGCCTTACGAATGAGTTTGTTGATTCTGTTGGTGTCTGCTACCCTCAGCCTGCTGCCCCAGCACACAACAGCAAACATGATAGCACTGGCCACCACAGACTCGTAGAATATCCTCAGCATCATCCGGCAGATGTTAAAGGACCTCAATCTCCTCAGGAAATAGAGGTGGCTCTGACCCTTCTTGTAGACAGCCTCAGTGTTATTAGACCAGTCCAGTTCATTGTCAATTCATACCCCCAGGTATTTGTAATCCTCCACCATGTCCACACTGACCCCCTGGATGGAAACAGGGGTCACCGGTACCTTAGCTCTCCTCAGGTCTACCACCAGCTCCTTAGTCTTTTTCACATTAAGCTGCAGATAATTCTGCTCACACCATGTGACAAAGTTTCCTACCGTAGCCCTGTACTCAACCTCATCTCCCTTGCTGATGCATCCAACTATGGCAGAGTCATCCGAAAACTTCTGAAGATGACAAGACTCTGTGCAGTAGTTGAAGTCCGAGGTGTAAATGGTGAAGAGAAAGGGAGACAAGACAGTCTTGTCCATATGACCATCCACCACCTGCTCCCAGGGCTTCACATGACCCTGACTGGGGGGATAGACAGGTGCGACACCTTGCCCAAGAATGACCTGCAGGCTAGCAGAGGGAAGGAGCATCTTACACCTCCTTTGGCAGAGACGTATCTCCACTTGACCATCCTGTGTCAGGACTTTCCACAAGCAGTAAGGCTGATCAACACCTCCATCCACTAAGCCACCCCTCCACACTCCCAACCACCACTACCTTGTCATTTCCTGTCAAAGTCACTTTCTGCACAGACACTCCTGTGCCTAGCGTCACTTTATGGACATACTATCTATATATATGTTATCTTATGTATTTATATTTATTATTTTTTTATTGTGGTCTTTATCTTATTATGTTTTTTGTGCTGTATCAGATCCAGAGTAGCAATTATTTTCTTCTCATTTACACTTGTGTATTGGAAATGACATTAAACGCTCTTGAATCTTGAAGTTGCGCCTCTGTTTTCTCGGTCAGTCTGAAAAAAATATCATCGAGTCTGGTATTTATTACCTATTCCTATGGGAGGAGAACTGGTGAACTGTCCTTGCTAGGATCAACAGGGTTTTTTTCCCAGGGTTGGGAATCAAGGACTAGAGGGCTTTGGTTTAATGTAGCGGTGCCCAAACTGGGGCCCATGAACCCCTTGCTTAATGGTATTGGCTTATGGCATAAAAAAAAAGTTGGGACCTCCTAGCTTAAGGTGAGAGAGGGGAGATTCACTAGGAACCTAAAGAGCAACATTTCACCCAGAGAGTGGTCAGTACGTTGAATGAGCTCTTAGTTGCGCTCCATAGCTGCTGTGTGACCTGCTGAGTTCCTCCAGCATCTTGTGTGTGTATTGAAAGAGCTGCCAGAGGAAGTACAGTACCACTGTCGTGTAGCGATTGGCGCGGCTGCTTTACAATGCTAGCCATCACCAGGCGGGGTTCGATTCTGTAACGAGCACGTTCTCCGATGACTGTACAGGTTTCCTCTGGGAGCTCCAGTTTCCTCCCACATTCCAAAGATCTACATTTATGGTTGGTTGAGTTTGTGGGCATGCTATGTTGGCGCCGGAGACTTGGAATTGGAAAAATCACAAGGATGCAAATGACGCATTTCACTGTAGGTTTTGATGTGCACGTGACAAGTGAAGCTAATTCATAATCTCTCTCTCTCTAAGTCGTTGAGGCAGGTACATTTTAAAAACATTTGGACAAGTACAGGGATTGGAAAGGTTTAGGTCAGGGGTTCTCAATGTTCTTTTATGCGATTAGGCAAGTGGGCCCCAGGTTGGAAACCCTTGGTTTAGAGAGATATCGGCCAAATGTGGGCAAATGAGACTCGCTTTGATGGGAATCTTGGTCAGCATGGAGCCGAATGGCCTGTTTCAACTCTGCGTGACTCTATCACTTGCTATTGTTCTGTCGTGAAGGTAGTCTCGCAGAGCTGTTGGAGAGAGAGGTTCAGCGTTTAGATACAACGATAGGGTAGCATTGATGCTGTCCAAGTTGCATGCCATCTTGGACAATGTCTCCCATCCACTACATAATGTACTGGTTGGGCACAGGAGTACATTCAGCCAGAGACTCATCCCACCGAGATGCAACACAGAGCGTCATAGGAAGTCATTCCTGCCTGTGGCCATCCAACTTTACAACTCCTCCCTTGGAGGGTCAGACACCCTGAGCCAATAGGCTGGTCCTGGCACAATTTACATATTACTATTTAATTATTTATGGTTTTATTACTATTTAATTATTTATGGTGCAACTGTAACGAAAACCAATTTCCCCCGGGATCAATAAAGTATGACTATGACTATACAGTATATTTTCAAGGTGGAGTCAGAATCAGGTTTAATATCACTGGCATATGTCAATTTACACTAAGTGTAAATATATATATGTATTAAATAAGTTGTGCAAAATGAGAAGGATGATGTAGTGAGTTTCATAAGTCAAATGTCCATTCAGAAAGATGGCAGAGAGGAAGAAGCTGTTCCTGAATTGCTGAGTGTGTGCCTTCAGGCTCCTGTACTTTCTTGCTGATGGTAGCAATGAGAACAAGGCATGATCTGGGAGCTGGGGGTCCTTAATGATGGATGCCACCTTTTTAAGGCGTCGCTCCTTGAAAATGTCCCTGATGTTGTGGAGGGGAGCTAGTGCTCGTGATGGAGCTGATTGAGTTCATAACGTTCTGCAGCTTATTTCGACTGCGTGCAGTGATCCCCCACCCCATACCAGATGGTGACGCAGTAAGTTAGATTGCTTTCTACAATATACCTGTGGAAATTAGCGAGTGTTTTTGGTGACATACCAAATCTCCTCAAACTCCTAATGAAGTATAACTGCTGTTGTGCCTTCTTTGTAACTGCATCGATATGCTAGCCTCAGAAATGTTGACCACCAGGCACTTGAAATTACTCACCATTTCCATTACCGATCCCTCGGTGAGGACTGCTGTGTGTGATATGAGGGAACCCTGCAGGTGGTAGAGACCCTACTGGATGCAGATACTGGATTCTAGAGCAACAAGCATCCTATCGGAGAGAACTTTGCAGGTCAAGCAGTTTGTACGTTCTCCCTGTGGCCACATGGGTTTCCTCCCGCATTCCAAACATGAAAGGTTCTGCACGTTCTGCAAATCCTGAGCAGCACACACAAAACGCAGGAGGAACTCAACGAGCTAGGCAGCATTTATGGAGAGCCTGAGAACCTTCATCAAATCAGTCCAGACTTTTTCGCCCAGAATGTGGTGCATATATGGGACGAGCTGTCAGAGGAAGTGGTTGAGGCAGGTACAATCCATAGTGTTTGAAAGACATTTGGACAGATATATGGATAGGAAAGATCTGGAGGGATATGGGTGCAAAAATGGGCAAATGGGGCTGGCTTAGGTGGGCATCTTGGTCAGCATGGAGAAGATACTTTATACTTTATTGTCGCCAAACAATTGATACTAGAACGTACAATCATCACAGCGATATTTGATTCTGTGCTTCGTGCTCCCTGGAGTACAAACCGATTGTAAATATTAAAACCTTAAATTATAAATCATAAATAGAAAATAGAAAATGGAAGGTAAGGTAGTGCAAAAAAACTGAGAGGCAGCTCCGGATATTTGGAGGGTACGGCCCAGATCCGGGTCAGGATCCGTTCAGCAGTCTTATCACAGTTGGAAAGAAGCTGTTCCCAAATCTGGCTGTACGAGTCTTCAAGCTCCTGAGCCTTCTCCTGGAGGGAAGAGGGATGAAAAGTGTGTTGGCTGGGTGGGTCGTGTCCTTGATTATCCTGGCAGCACTGCTCCGACAGCGTGCGGTGTAAAGTGAGTCCAAGGACGGAAGATTGGTTTGTGTGATGTGCTGGGCTGTGTTCGCAATCTTCCGCAGCTTCTTCCGGTCTTGGACAGGACAACTCCCATACCAGGTTGTGATGCACCCTAGAAGAATGCTTTCTACGGTGCACCTATAAAAATTAGTGAGGGCTTTCGGGGACAGGCCAAATTTCAGATGAGCTGAAGGGCCTGTTCCTGTGCTGTTATCATCATGATGTGCTGCGTCATATGATGTGGGTGATCATGGTCTCATGGCCATGATTGTTCTTTGCAGAAATGGTTTGCCATTGCCTTCTTCTGGACAGTGTCTTTACAGGACGGGTGAGCCCAGCCTTTATCAATACTCTTGAGAGATTGCCTGACTGGTGTCAGTGGTCGCATAACCAGGACATGTGATATACACCGGCTGGTTTTGCGTGACCCTGATCGGGGGTGGGGGGGCTAAGCAGGTGCTACACCTTGCCCAAGGGTGACCTGCAGGCTAATGGGGGGAAGGAGCACCTTACCCCTCCTTTGGTAGAGACGCATGTCCAACCTGCCACCTGTGCTGTATTACTCTGTAATTCAGCTGAACTGACCACTTCCTGGACCCAGCAGCTGTGCTGGACCAGCGGTGGAGGGATCTGAGTTAGAATGGCATAGGTTCGAGTCCAGCCCAGAGACCTAAGGGCAAAATCCATACCTGATCTGTCAGCACTGTACTGAGACAGTGCCAGACTACTGGGAGGGCAGTCGTTACATAACACTAAGATGTGTTTAAGAGGCTCAGAGACAGACACATTAGAATGGAGTGCTATGGACCTTGTGTAGGCAGGAGGGACTTATTTACTTTGGTGTTTAATTACTAGTTTAATTAGTTTGACACAACATAGTGGTTCAAAGCTCCTGTTCCTGTGCTGTTCTGTTCTAAATCCTGCAGTTAATGTCAATCTTCTATTCTGCTTGGCCTTGTTGAAACAAAGCAACCCAGGATAATATTTCAAAGATGACCAGGGATCCTTTCTCAGAACACCGCCAGGTTGGAAGAGAAACACCTCAAGCACCTTACCTCCTTACCTGCCCACCACCTCCCTCTGGTTCTTCTCCTCCTTCCCTTTCTTCCATGGTCCTTTACCCTCTCCGATCAGATTTCCCGTCCTCCAGCCCTTTATCTCTTTCACCTATCAGCTTCCCAGCTCTTTACTTCACCCCCTCCCCCTCTCCTGGTTTCACCTATCACCTAGTACTTCATCCTCCCCTCCCCCCACTTTCTCATCCTGACTTCTCATCATTTTTTCCCAGTCCTGCTGAAGAATCTCGGCCCGAAACATCGACTGTTTATTCATTTCCATAGATGCTGCCTGACTTGTTGAGTTCCCCCAGCATTGTGTGTGTGTTGGTTTGGATTTCCTGCATCTTGAGATTTTCTCAAGTTTGTGACACCTCGCATTCTGCCTGGATAGCCTCCAACCTGATGGCATGAACATCAATTTCTCCAACTTGCCATTCCCCATTCCGGCTCCTGTCTAACCCCTTCTCTTCTCCTCACCTGCCCATCATCTTCCTCTGGTGCCCTCCTCCCAGCTTCTCACGTCATCCCTTGCTCCCCTATCCACCCACCTTCCCCCTCACCTGGTTTCACCTATCACCTGCCAGCTTGTACTACTGCCACCGACTCCACCTCCTTGTTCTGGCCTCTTCCTTTCCAGTCCCGATGAAGGGTCTCGGCCCAAAACGCAGACTGTTTATTCATTTCTGTTGATGCTGCCTGACCTGCTGAGTTCCTCCAGCATTCTGTGTTTACTGCTCTGGGTTTCCAGGATTTTTGGTCAGAATATATCCCATAATTAACGTTACTGAAGGAATATTACACTGTGGTTCACGCAAGCTTGTCGTATGTGGATTGGCTTCCCTGCTTTGTCTATCCCATCCAGCGACTGCACTTCAAAATCAATAATTTCTGCAAAGGCTGGTGCTGCAGGAATGGCAACCTCTCTCTGCTTGTGGAGCCAAGCCAGGGGGTGAGGCAGTGGTTCAAAGGTTCATTTATTATCATGGTATGTACAACTCTGAGATTCTTCTTCTCCAGATAGCCACGGAACAAAGAAAAAGGATGGATGTCATTCTAGAGGGAACCAACAAACCCACTCCCTGCTCAAAAAAGAATGGCAACACAATCATCGACCTCCCAAACCGCCCCCCTGCAAGAAATTCAATAAGAACATTGGCCTCCAAATCCCTCCCTCCTCATACAAAAAGCTAAAAAAAAACGCAACAAGAACATCGACCCCCAAATCCTCCTCCCCACACAAAAAACAAGGAAATAGAGATTATAAAAACTACAAATCTGAAAAAAGTCCATGGTCCAGCCAATGCTGAATACCTTGGTAACATCATCTAACATAATTGAAAGAAAGAAACCCAGGGGCCTACCCCCCAGGCATAGTGATAGGTGTGAGATGAAGCAGGAACTGCAGGCCCAGAAGCCCTTCCTTGCTCTTGAAGTTTCTTGTGCTAAGTATTTGTGACAGGAATCAAAAAGTAGAGGCATTCTGCTGAAGGATATATCTCTAAATACCGTTAGAGATCAACAGAGATTGTCTAATCCCTCTCTCCATTTGGCTGAACTTTGTATCTCAAACCAAGCAGAGATGAAAGGAGAGTGACTTGATGGACTGTACATCTCCGGACTCGGCCTCCTGAATTTTTAATGCCCCTGTTGTTTGCTGTTCCTCCGCTTCCTTCGGTTTCAATCTCCTGAAACAGAGCTGGAAGCTGCCAGGCTGCGAGAATCCTCACCTGCCTGAGGAAAAGATCAGCCAACAGAAAGCATGGGTGCTAACATGGCAAGGTTTTGTTATTGCCAGTGTGATTGCAAAGCCAAACAATCTCTTTCCTTACTAGATCTGAAGGCTCTGTGTGCTTAGGAAAAGGGTTACCACATACCCTTCCATTTTCTTTCCTCCTCCCTCTACACATCAAATGTTGTCTCCTTCTGACCCCCGATTTGGGTCTATTGCCTTCTCCCTCAACCTCAGTTCCTTAGAGGAGCTCCTAGCCGCTCAAGGGCCTGTGAATTTTTCCAGAGAATGATCCTATACTGAGCAATAGACGAAGTCAAGTTCATTGTCAGATGCATAAGAACATGTGCATAGAGGTGGAATGGAAAACAGCAACAACACAGACACAGAGTATTAGTGATGCAACAATCCCAGGAAAACATAAATTAAACATAATTCTTACAAAATTGTAGGAGAAAGAACACAATTAGAACAAAAGATCAAACTGTTTTGGCTGCTGTTGGTTGACACTGACTGACCACACAACCTTCCCTCCGACTGAGGCGTCAAGCAAGGTTGACCTCGGCCAGGACGAGAGCGGACGACGGGCGGGTGTTCCGAGTCATCTGCCTGCACTTAACCGGGCTTCCCCTCCCTCTTGCTAGCTGCTGTCGGAGGAAAGTGGAGGAGTCTTGGGATCCACGTTACGAGGATTGGTCGGAGAAGCTGTGGACTCGTTTTGGGGGACTTTGGGGTTCATGTTGCACGCGTTCTGATTCTGGTTACTCTCTCTTTTCCCTTTCTGTTTCTGAACGGTTTGACCAGGGCGATCGATGTGGTCTAGTGCTTTGCCCGGCAGTGGGCTAGTGGCACGGCACTGAACTGAGCTGAGCTGAGTACTCCGGGACTCCTGGTTTGATGTTTGTTCTTCTGTGTGTTGTCCGCTTGCCTTCTGCCATTTGCACAGTTTGTTCTTTCCGTTTTCTGCGAGATGGTGTGTTTGATGTTTTCTTGATGTTTCTCTGTTTGGTGGCTGCCTGCAGGAGGGCAAATCTCAGGGTTTCCTTCTGTACTCTGTAAATGTACTTTGAATCTTTGAATGGACTGCTGCTGCAAAACAACAGATTTCACGACATCAGACATCCCACCTCTCCCGGAAGTTCTGGGAGTCTCCCGCATATTAATAGTGGCTCCCTGATGCCCGCAGATTATAAACAATATCACGGAAATCAATTTTTTTGAGAGCGAGTGAGAGAAAAGCAAGAGAGAGAGCGCGCGAGCGACCACGAGAGAGAGAGAGAGAGGGAGAGAGCGCGCGAGCGAGACTGCGCCATGGCAGAGTGTTCCAAAAAAAAAATAAAATGTACGTCACCCCAGACTACACTAAAGTGTACCCCTGCCTAATAGGGGTCAAAATAATGACAGTGTTGCTCACTGCACTGTTTGCAACAGTGGCTTTTCTATTGCCCATGGTGGGTTAGGACTGTAAAAGACATGTTGAGGTGAGTTTAACAGGTGTCATTTGTTCATTAGCATAGCTAATGTTATTTAAACTAGCTGGCTGGCTGCTAAGGAGCTACTCTATTGCAGACATCCCACCTCTCCCGGAAGTTCCGGGAGTCTCCCGCAAATTGATGGTGCTACCTCCCTGAAATGAGTTTTTGCAGGGTGGGATGTCTGCGACATGTGCCAGTGATATTAAACTTCCTTCTGATTCTGAATTCATCCCTCGCCCTCCTGCACCCCAGGGTAAACAGACCTAGCCTACCCAATCTACCTCATAACTAAAACCATTCATTTCTGTCCAGCATTCTAGCAAATCTCCTTTCCACTCTCTCCAGCACGTGCCTGATTATAATCCCACTGTTGTCCATGGGATACTGCTATGCATGCCCGTGCAAGGCTGCTCCTGTCGGTATAACACCAGCTGCACCTTTTTTGCTGAGGAGGTGCTTTGCAGAGTCTGGAGAGGAAGGTGAAAGGCATTATAGAAATGCAAGTCCTTCCCCTCGACATCAATTCTACCTTCATGGACAGACAATAAATTATTAATCACAGCAAAGGGCTTTGATATTGCCTGCTGGGCCTCCAGCCGTTCTATGTAGAGGCTACATAAGCACAAACTGGTCAGGCCTCCAAATGTTTCTAGGTGGAAGACACGTTGCAAATATTGACAGGCTTCCAGGAGCTACAGGACTGTCCATTGCTGGCAGTACTGTGTGAATAAGGTGATAGACAGAAGCCAGAATTCTGAAAAAGTTTTTTTAATCTGGTTCTCATCATTGTATACAAGGAGGCTATTCGGCCCATTGGGTCAATGCTGGCCCTAGGAAAATAATCTTCTGTACTGAATAATAATTGTATAGAAGGAGGCTATTCAGCTCATTGGGTTAATGCTAGGGCCGAGGGAAATAATATCCAGTACTGCTGCAACTTAATATTATATTTTATTTATGTAGAGGCACAGCGTGGAATAGGTGTTTCTGGCCCTTCACGCCGCGCTGCCCGGCAACCCCAGATTTAATCCTAGCCTAATCACGGGACGACTTACAATGACCAGTTAACCTACTCACCAGCATGTCTTTGGACTGTGGGAGGAAACCAGAGCACCAATGTTCCCTTTAATTTGTAAATGGCCGGTGTGTCCAAAAATCTTACACTGTGCAATTTTTTTGCCCAGTGACAACAACGTGTGTGCACTGAATAATTTCTTCAATAAAGACAGTATATATAAGCCAGTTCTAAAATCTGCAAACAAATTATCGCAAACTCCACGTTGTCAACCCCATCCACATCAGAAACCGGAAAAGGAAATGTGATTGTGTACAATTGTAAATATACTTAACATGTCAACAAGGTAGAGAGTGACAAGCCTTTGTGCGCAGTTTAAATTCCTCTGTGCACTAGTAGCAAAAGATGTGTGTGCACACACACCTCAGAGGGAACATTGCTGAGCACCCAGACAAAAACCCATCCATTCCTGTGACAGGAGGTACAAACTCCTTACAGAGGACTCTGTGCTAGCCGCTAGGCTACCGTGCTGTGTATAGAATTAACAACAGAGCAACAGGCCCGTCAGTCAAATACACCTACCTGAGCTGGTCCCTTCTGGATGCGTTAGGCCCACGTCCCTCTAAACTGGTCCCATCACTGTACCTGTTCAAATGCATTTTAAACATTGCAGTCATACCCCTATCTCTACAATTCCGTTTCACATACTATGTGAAAAATTTGCTCCTCAGATCCACTTAAAATTTGTCCTCTCACCTTAAATTAATACCCTCCGGTTTTAAATTTCCCTACCCTGGGGAAAATACTGACCGTATCTGACAGTTCTCTCTCTCTCTTCCCCCTTTCCCCTTTTCCCCTCTTCCCCTTCCCTTCCCCCTTTCCCCATTTCTCTTCCCCTTCCCCTTTCCCTCCTTCACCCTTCTCCCTTCTCTCTTCCCTCTTCACCTTCCCTCTCCCCCTCCCCTTCCCCTTCCCTCCCCTTCCCTCCTTCACCCTCCCCTTCCCCATTCACCTTCCCCTTCCCACTCCCTCCTCTCCACTTCTTCCCTTCCTTTCTCCCCTTCTCTTCTCCCCTTCTCCCTTTTCCCACCTTCCCCTTCCTTCCCATCCCCCTTCTCTTTCCCCTCTCCCACCATTTCCCCTTCCTCCTCCCCTTCACCCTTCCCCTCTTTCCCCCTTTCCCCACTTCCACCCACTTCCCCTTTTCCCCCTTCCACCCCTTCTCCCCCTCTTCCTCCACCTTCCCCATCCCCCTCCACACCCTCTCTCCCCCTCTCTTCCTCTCTCTCCCCCTCTCCCCCTCTCTCCCCTCTCTCTCCCCTCTCTCCCCCTCTCTCCCCTCTCTCTCCCCTCTCTCCCCCTCTCTCCCCCTCTCCCCTCTCTCTCCCCCCTCTTCCCCCTCCCTTTCTCCCCTCTCTCTACCCTCTCTCCCCCTCTCTCCCCCCTCCCCCCCTCCCCCTCTCTCCTCTCTCTCCCTCTCTCTCCCCCTCTCTCCCCCTCTCCCCCTCTCCCCCTCTCTCCCCCTCTCTCCCCCTCTCTCCCCCTCTCTCCCCCTCTCTCCCCCTCTCTCCCCCTCTCTCCCCCTCTCTCCCCCTCTCCCCCTCTCTCTCCCCCTCTCTCTCCCCCTCTCTCTCCCCCTCTCTCTCCCCCTCTCTCCCTCCCCCCCTCTCCCCCTCTCCCCCTCTCTCTCCCCCTCCTCTCCCCTCTCTCCCCCTCCTTCCCCTTAACCCTTCCCCTCTTTCCCCTTTCCCCACCCACCCACTTCCCCCTTTCCCCCCTCTTCCACCCATTCTCCCCTCTTCCTCCACCTCTCCCCTCTTCCTCCACCTTCCCCATCCCCTCCACACTCCCTCTCCCCTCCCACTCTCTCTCCCCCTCTTTCCCCCTCTCCCTCTCTCTCCCCCTCTCCCCCTCTCTCCCCCTCTCCCCCAACTGTCCCACCTCCCCTTTCCCTTCTGCCCTTCCTTTTCTCCCCCTCTTTCCTCCTCCCCATTTCCCCTCCCCTTTACCCCTTTTCTCCTTCCCATTTCCCCATCCCTCCTACCCTTCCCCCTTCTCCTGCCCCTTCTCCCTCCTCCTCTTCCCCGTCCCTCTTCCCCTTTCCCTTCCCCCTTCCCCTTTTCCCTTCCCCCTTCCCCCTTTCCCTTCCCCCTCCTCCTGCCCCTTCTGCCTCCTCCTGCCCCATCCCTCTTTCCTGTCCCTCTTCCCCTTCCCCCTTCCCTCTTCCCCTTCCCCTTCCCCTTTCCCCTTCCCCTTCCCCCTCTTTCCCCCTCCCCCACTTCCACCCACTTCTCCCTTTCCCCACTCTTCCACCCCCATACTCCTCCTCTCCACACTCCCCCTCTCCCTGCCCCTCCTCCTCTCCCTCCCCCTCTCTCCCCCTCTACCCCTCCTCACTTCTCCCCCCCTCACTTCTCCCCCCTCACTCCTCTTTCCCCTCTCTGCCCCCTCCCCTTTACCTTCTTCCCCATCTCCCTCTCACCCCCTTCTCCCCTTCTCCCCCTCTCCCCTAACTCCCTGTCTCCCTTCTTCCCCCACTCTCCTTCCCCTTTTCCCCTTGCCCCTTCCCCTCTTCTCCCCTCTTCCTCACTCTTCCTCCCTCTTCGCCACTTCTTCCCCTTCCCTCTTACCCCCTCTTCCCCCCCCTCTCCAAACCTCCTGCCTCTCACCTGAAACCTATGCCTCTCTTAGGAGACACACCCGCTATGGGATACTCGCTCTCTCCATCTACCCTATTTATCCACGGTCTCAGTTCTCTCAGTTTCCTTCTGTCCAGGGACAATAAATTCAGCATCTCATCTTAGAACTCTTAGATAGGCACGTGATTGAAAGGAAAATGGGGGGAGGTATTAGATTGATCTCGGAGGCACAACATCATGGGCTGTAAGGCCTGCACTGTTCTCTGTTCTATAACTGTAATGCTCCAGAAATGGTGAGTCTCAGAGACAGGTTGAGATGTTGGGGAGGGAATTCCAGCAGTCAGAGGAGCAAGAGGCCAGGATCGGAGGAACACAGTAATCTAGACACAACAGACAAAATGCCAGAGGAACTCAGCGGGCCGGGCAGCACTTGTGGAGTGAAATGGACAGTGGGCCTGAGTCCCGACGAAGGGTCTTGACTGGAAAAGTTGATTGTCCATTTCCCTCCACTAATGCTGCCTAACCTGCTGTTTTCTGTTGTTTGAACAAAGACCGTAGAACATTACAGCACCGTACAGACCCTTCAGTCCACAGTGCAGTGGCAACATTTTGACCTACTCTAAGATCGATCCAACCCTTCCCCCCTATCTTACCCCCTATTATTCTATCATCCCTGTGCCTATCTAAGAATTTCTTAAATGTTCCTAATGTATTTCCCTCTTCCACCAACCCTGACAGGGCGTTCCACGCACTCGCCAATCTCTCTGTTTAAAAAAAACTACCTCAGGTATCACTTCTTTCTTCTAATTACATGATGCTCCCTCGTATTATCCATTTCTGATCTGGGAAAAAGTCTCTGTGTATCCACACAATGTAAGCCTCTTATATCTTGTACAACACTATCAAGTCTTGTATCTCTCATCTTCCTTCGCACCAAATAGAAAAAAACTATAGTTCGCTCAATCTATCTTCATAGGACATACTCTCTAGTCCATGCAGCATCCTGGTAAATCTCCTCTACACCCTCCCTAAAGCTTCCACTTCCTTCCTACAATGAGGTGCCCAGAACGGAACATAATATTCCAAATGTGGTCTAACAGGAGTTTTATAGAGCAGCAACATTATCCCCACAGCTCTTGAACTCAGCTCTTTAACTAACGAAGGCCAGCACACCATACACCTTCTTAACCACCCTATCAACTTCTGAGGCAACTTTGAGGGATCTGTGGCTGTAGACCCCAAGATCCATCTGTTCCTTCACACTGTCGAGAACTCTGCTATTAACCCTGATTTCAAGTTCAACCTCCCAAAGTTTGTTGATCTAGATCCCAACATCTCCAGAAGTCATGCAAGGCTGCCAGAAGTCACCAACTGGACAAGAGGTAGTTGTGCTCTCATCTTCCTCCTTTCCCATGAATTCAAAGCTGATACGGTACTGTGTGTAGCCCAGGATGAGAGGAGGGCAGCAATGGTTGACAGAACATGGAGGTGAAGAGATCTTGCCCGCTGTTTGGCATGGGCTCTAGGATATCTACCACTGGCATTGATTTTCTTGTGTGGGCAATCACCTAGTCATTAGAGCAAATTAATTTAACTTTAATATCAGTGATGAGAGAGCAGATTTTCTGTTTTATTTTCAATGCTTGGACACTGGCAGTAAGAGGAACACCAACACAGCTGCCACCTTGCATATTTTAGTCAACCAATCTTCGGAATGATGACAAGTGAGTTCTTCGTGAGTAATATGAATGTCACCTTTGCCCTTTTATTTTCTTCTTCTGCTTTAAAGTGGCTCTGTTTTAATGTGAGTAATCTGTTGAAGATAAAAACATATTCGCCCATGATAGAGACCTCAGCACTGCTGATTACTTTGCTGTTTAATTATGGATCCGGGAGAGAGCGGACAGCAAGTGATAGAATCTGATTAAGTGCCCTTTCTGATCTGAGAATTCAATGCAGGCCACTTGGAAGAGTTTAATAATAAAATTCAAACACTCAGTGGCCACTTTATGAGGTACACCATACACCTGCTCGTTAATTGCCTGCCTGTTATGCTACTTGCGTCTTGGGGCAGCAATGAAAGTCCTCCATCTCTGGCGGTGTTCATGGCTTCCTTCATCGTGTCAGTAGATTCCTCTCGGTTTTCACTACTGTCAGTCATGCAGGTCCCGGGTAGAGACTCAGGAATACCGTCGAACTCAGATGTAGAAGGATTCTTCATTGCTATTTCTGTAACATTTTTGTTTGACCAGTCAGCATTGTTAGCCCTGAGCTGGACCCCCAAACCTGGAGGACAGGTGGACCACTCTTGGTCTGTCCTTTACCCTTTGACCTGTTTGGTATGGGTGATCCAACCAAGAGACAAAGCATAATGCCCTGACTCCAGCCTACGTCGCTCTCTGGGACATTGGGGCACACAAGCCTCCAAACCCTACGACAAGGTTGTGGTCCTCTTGGAGATGATTAATGCAAATATCTAATCAGCCAATCATACAATTATGAATGCATAAAAGCATGCAAACATGGTCAAGAGGGTCAGTTGTTGTTCAGAGCACACACTCAGAACGGGGAAGAAATGTGATCTACATTGTTTTGACAGTAGAATGATTGTTGGTGCCAGATGGGGTGATTTGAGTATTTCAGAAATTCCTGATCTCCCGGGATTTCCATACACGACAGTCTGTAGAGTTTGCAGAGAATAGTGTGAAAAACAAAAAATAAATATCCAGTGAGCAGCAGTTCTAGGGGTCAGAATGCCTTGTTAATCAGAGAGATCAGAGGAGAATGGTCAAGCTGACAGGAAGGTGACAGGAACTGAAATAACCACACGTTACAATAGTGGTGTGCTGAAGAGCATCTCTGAATGCACAACATGTCAAACCTTGAAGTGGATGGGCTACAGCAGCAGAAGACCATGAACGTGCACTCGATGGCCATTTTATTTACAGGAAGTACCTAATAAAGTGGCCACTGAGTGTAAACATGGAATATTACAGGCTCTTTGGCCCACAATGTTGTGCTGACCTTTTAACCTAATCTAAGGTCTATCTTATCCTCCCCCCCCCCCCATTTATCTTCCATTCAGGAGCCTATCTGACAATCTTCTAAAAGTCCCAAATATATCAGCCTCTACCGCCAGCCCATCAATGCATTGCATTCACTCACCATTCTCTGTGTAAAAAAACCCTACCTCGGACATCTCCCCCTATACTTCCCTCCAACTGCCTTAAAATTATATCCCCTCCTATTTGCTATTTCCACCTTTAGAAAAAATCTCTGGCTCTCCATTTCATCCCTGCCTCTGACCATCTTGTATACCTGCATGGAATCCGAAACGGAAACATAGGATACTGCGAGAAAACATCTCATCAGGTCAGGCAACGTTTGTGTGTGAGTGTGTGTGTGTGTGTGTGTGTGTGTGTGTGTGTGTGTGTGTGTGTGTGTGTGAGAGAGAGAGAGGGAGAGAGAGACGGAGGGAGAGAGAGAGGGAGACGGAGGGAGAGAGAGAGAGAGGGGGAGAGAGAGAGGGAGAGGGAGAGAGAGGGAGAGAGAGAGAGAGGGAGACGGGGAAGAGAGGGAGAGAGAGGGAGACGGGGAAGAGAGAGAGAGATGGGGGGAGACGGAGGGAGAGAGAGAGGGAGAGGGAGAGAGAGAGGGAGAGAAAGAGGGAGGGAGAGAGAGAGAGAGAGGGTGAGAGAGAGATGGAGAGAGAGGGGGAGAGAGAGGGAGATGGAGGGTGGGAGAGAGGGAGATAGAGAGGGAGAGAGAGAGAGACAGAGGGAGAGATAGAGAGAGAGAGATGGAGGGAGGGAGAGAGAGAGACGGAGGGAGAGATAGAGAGAGACGGGGAGAGAGAGAGAGAAGGAGAGAGAGAGGGAGAGAGAGAGTGAGAGAGAGAGGGAGACAGAGGGAGGGAGGGAGAGAGAGAGAGGGAGAGATAGATAACTGTTCAGCTCTGAGATGCCTTTTCAGAATTGAGTTAGTCTCACTAGCAGACAAGGTGGAAGAGGGTCATGGGTGAAACAAAAGGAATTTAAGACCATAATATATAGGAGCAGAATTAGGCCAATTGGCCTATTGTGTCTGCTCCGCCATTTCATCATGGCTGATCCATTTTCCCCTTAGTCTCAATCTCCTGCCTTCTCGCTGTAACCCTTCATGTCCTGACTAATCAAGAAACTATCAACTGCCTTAAATACACCAATGACGTGACCTCCACAGCCGCCTGTGGCAATGAATTCCACAGAGTCACCACCCTCTGGCTAAAGAAATTCCTCCTCATCTTCTTCCTAAAAGGACGCCCCTCTATTCTGAAGCTGTGCCCTCTGATCCTAGGTGCTCCCATCATGAAAAACATCCTCTCCACATCCACTCTGTCGAGGCCTTTCAGAATTCGATAGGTTTCAGTGAGAATCGTCACTCACTCTTCTGAATTCCACTGAGTACCGGCCCAGAGCCATCAACTGGTCCTCATATGGTAACCCTTTCATCTCTGGAATAATTTCTCCAATAGGGTGAAATAACAGGGCCATTAAAGGTGAATTAAGCTTTGTCGTCTGTGTAAAGTGTTACTAATATTCATGTAATATTGTATAGTCTGTTCACCAGCATATCGTTAGATTTTAACCCTTGCGACCTAGCCAGCACATAGAGTAGCAATTAGTGTAACACTGCATCAGTGGCAGTGACTGGGGTTCAGTTCTGCTGCTGTCTGTAAGGATTTTGTACCTTCTCCCCGTGACCGCGTGGGTCTCCTCTGAGTGCTCTGGTTTCCTCCCACCACGCCATCCTCAATGGACTCATCATCGACTATATCAAAAGATGAGGTTAGAATAGCGGTTCCCAACCTGGGGTCCATGGCCCCCCCGCCCCCGTTAATAGTAGGGATCCATGGCATAAAAAAAAGATGAGAACTATTGGGTGAGAATTAAGCATGCACAGTCACTGGGAGCAGCCATCATTACTTTCCACTTGTCCACTAGAGGGCACGTGAAGCAGTCTTGACTCAGTCTGTCTGCTGGTGGTGTAGTGGTATCTGCACCGGACTTCGGAACAAGAGTTCTCAGGTTCGAATCTGGCCGGCTCCACTTTCCATCCGGGCTGGGTTGAGGGTCAAGCTCGTGGAGAAACAGCAAGGTTGCCGCCCAAAAAGACGTGGGGAGGAACTTTAACTTGGCCTACTCATAATACAATATGGAAGCAGGCTTTTCAGCCCATCTGGTCCATGCCGAACATAGCATCCTCCCTGCTAGGCCCAGTTGCCCGTGTTTGGCCTGTAACCCTCCTAGACCCTCCCCTCCATGTACCTATTCAAATACCTCTTAAATGTTTGTTTCTTTGTTTATCTATTTAGAGATACAGTGTGGAACAGGCCTCCTCCGGCCCAACGAGCACCACACAGCAACCCACCTACTTGACCCTCGTCTGATCACAGGACAATTGACAATGACAAATTTGGGCTGTGTCACTCATAAGGGTCAAGGAAAGATTCCATCGAGAGTACTACTTTATCGTGGGCTCCTTTCAAGGCAAACTTGGAAGCATCCAGTTTAAACCATAAATCACATTTGTACTAAAAGGACGTGCCTTGCTTTATCAGTGATCTAATCGCAAGAGATTCTGCTGGAGGTCCAGAACAACAAGCACAAAATGCTGCAGGAACTCAGCGAGTCAGGCAGTGCCTACAGAGTGGAATAAACAGTCAACATTTCGGCAACTTCAACAAAACTGGAAAGGAAGGGGGCAGAAGCATGAAGGTCTCGGCCTGAAGCGTTGACTGCATTCTCCTCCGTAGACCTTTTAGTTTCCTCCATCATCTTGTACCCAGTGTCCTAAGGTTGTCACAGGGGAGCGAGGTAGATGCCAGGTGGGTTTTGCCCTACCGATGGAATCTAGAACACAAAATCAAACTGTGTAGTATTATACAGTCTGACTAATGGTCCATGGTTGAAAAAATTTTAACTCTTACCTGTCTGCCTCGCCATTCAATAACATCAGTGCTTATCTGTTAAGTGTGAACTGTATCTCATAAGAAAGGGGGTCAAAATTAGATCAAAGAATGATCAACACACAAAAGGGATGGTTCCCTTGAATACACAGTCACCAATATCAGTTAGCCTAGCACTGTAAATTGAGGGGAACTTCCACTGAACCTAGGATTAGAGTTAGACACTTGCCATATATGATGGTATGAGGTGGAATTTTCTCTGTAAGTCTATGAATCTTTAGAATCCTCTGCCCTTCTGGTTTTATAAGCCTGCACTGCCCAATGACACACAATCCATGAAAACTATTTACGGACAGCGAAGGAACTGTACCCGAGTCGCTGGTACTGTAAGAGTGTTATGCTAACCGATATGCTACCGTGCTGATGAGACCCCTTTAAGACCATAAGATAAAGGAGTAGAATTAGGCCATTCAGCCCATCAAGTCCGCTTCCCCCATTTCATCATGGGTGATCCATTTCCCTCTCAGCCCAATCTCCTGCCTTCTCCCCATATTCCTTCATGCCCTGACTAATCAAGAATCTAGAAACCTCTACCTTAAATATACACAATGACTTGGCCTCCACAGCCACCTTTGGCAATGAATCCCACTGATTCACCACTCTCTGGCTAAAGAAATTCCTCCTTATCTCCTTTCTGAGAGGATGCTCCTCGATTCTGAGGCTGTGTCCTCTGGTCTTAGATTCCCCCGCCAAAGGAAACATCCTTTCTACATCCACTCTTTCGAGGCCTTTCAACATTGTAGAAATTCTGCTTTGAGCACCCTTTTTCAGTTTCATATCAACGAGGATCAATAGGGGGCTATGAGTAGATGTCACTCATCAGGGGTTGTGTGAGGAGAATGGAGACTGTTGTTCTATGTGTGGAGGGCATCTTATATCAAACTCTTATATCTGCCTAGGAGCATGTGTGTGATAGAACAGTGCAGAAGGAGCTCTATGCTGTATCTAATCCCTTTTGTCCACCGGGACCATCAGATTGGGCAGCATATAGAGCTTTACTTTACTTTACTTTATTGTAGCCAAACAATTGATACTCGAGCGTACAATCATCACAGCGATATTTGATTCTGCACTTTGCGCTCCCTGGAATACAAATCAACAGTAAATAGTAAAAATTTAAATTATAAATCATAAATAGAAAATAGAAAAATGGAAAGTAAGGTAGTGCAAAAAAACTGAGAGGCAGGTCCGAATATCTGGAGGGTACGGCCCAGATCCGGGTCAGGATCTGTTCCGCAGTCTTATCACAGTTGGAAAGAAGCTGTTCCCAAATCTGGCCGTACGAGTCTTCAAGCTCCTGAGCCTTCTCCCGGAGGGAAGAGAGACGAAAAGTGTGTTGGCTGGGTGCGTCGTGTCCTCAATTATCCTGGCAGCACTGCTCCGACAACGTGCAGTGTGAAGTGAGTCCAAGGACGGAAGATTGCTTTGTGTGATGTGCTGCGCCGTGTTCACAATCTTCTGTAGGCTCCTTCCGGTCTTGGACAGGACAACTTCCATACCAGGTTGTGATGCACCCTAGAAGAATGCTTTCTACAGTTTTTTTACATTGTACATAATCTGTACTCCCCCTGTCCTTGGAGAGTTTGACAGGACAGTGCAGAAAGGTTCTGTATCTAACCTATGCTATATACTGGCATAACTAAATCAATAGTGTATAGGACATTTTCTCTGCCTCTAACCCCTATTGCAATTTTGTTTGTGTTTTATTCACAAGCTTCCATTCTGTTTGTTCATTTTTATAGTAAAATAAAATTATCAAAATATCTATCTCAAAGCACTTAACTTAAAACATTGTTCTTCTTGTCGAGGACGCACAATGGCCCTTGCTGACTCAGTCAGTCCTGGAAAGTCTCTGCCAAACCAACCAGTGCTGCTCTGCCTCTGAGGGAGTTTGATGTTGAGGGAGCTTATTCTGTATCTAACCTGTGCTACCCCTGTATGGGGAGTGTCTGATGAGGGAGAATAGAGGAATCTACTCGGGCAGCAGGGCACCATGGCAGTTAGCGTAACACATTACAGCGCATGCTGTAAGATCGGGGTTTCAATTTCCCCTGCTGTCTGTAAGAAACCTCCCCGTGACTGTGTGGGTTTCCTCCGGGTGCTCTGGCTTCCTCCCACAGTCCAAAGATGTGCAACTTAGTAGGTTTTAGGCATGCTATGTTAGCAACGTAAGCGGGCCAACCCCAGCACAACCTTCGCACTATGTTAGTCATTGACACAAGACAATGCATTTCACTGTGTGTGTCGATGTTTCGACATTTACTCAATCCGCGCTGAACTGAGGTGGAGCCTGTGGCCTTCTCCAGCTGCTCCGCAATTTGTGTCTGAGGACTCACTTTCATTCCAAATGCTATTTGCTTACCTTTATTGTTTGCACGATTTGTTTTTCTTTCTCTCTGCGCATTGGGCATTTGTGGTTTTTTAATGGGTTCTTTTGGGTTTCTTGTTTTGTGGCCACCGGTAAGGAGACAAATCTCAAGGTTGTCTAATGTATAGGTACTTTGATAATAAATGTACCTTGAACTTTGAGCTTTGTACGTGTAATAAAGTTAATCTTAAATCTCAATCCATTGGAACTCTATACCGTGCAAATGCTTGATTGGATATTATAGAAGATGTTTTTATCTGCATCAAACCTGTGCTGTCCCTGCCCTGGGAATAGTTGATGGTATATTGTAGAACAGGAGTTCCCCACCTGGGGTCTACGGACTCTTTGATTAATGGTATCCGTCCATGCATAATAAAGGTTGGGAACCCCTGTAGAGGAAGTTTACCTCTGTGCCTGCTCTATGCTATCAGGGTAGGCAGAGCTCACTTGTTCCTCCTCTGTTGCCGAAGGGTAGGCAAACCACTCTGTGTTTGAGTGGTATCCCTTTTTCTCGATGCTGTCGTAGGATGTTACTGAGGTTTGGCGTTTATGGATTGGACTATGGCCTGCGGACTTTTTCAGTCTTATGGTTTTTATATTCTGCGTTTCTGCCTGATTTTTCTTGTTGGCTTGTTTCGTTAGTTTTTTTGTGTACGGGGGGAGTCAGGTTTGGGGGTTGATGATTGTACCACCATTTTTTTTTGTATTGGAGGGTGGGTTTGACATTTTTCTTTGAACGATTCCCATGGTTTTCTTTGTTTCGTGGCCACCTGGAGAAGATGAATCTCAGAGCTGTGTACTGCATACATATTTCGATTAATTCAATTCATGGTTAGTTGTCATTCAACAATAAATTAATACTCATGAATACAGCCAAATGAGACAGTGTTACTCTGGGGTCAAGGTACAAAACACAATACCAACAGTCTCACACAGCACAAAGCACACTTCTTCACTTTTGAAAATTTAGAGGAAACTTACCTCTGTGGCTACTCTAGCAGGGAAAGTCGCTTTTTATCTAAACTTGTGCTGTCCCTGTCCCAGAGCTGTGGATGGGACAATGCAGAGAATCTTTAGCCTGCTTGCCAACTTTACTGTACCTGCTCTGAAATTTTTAGGTGGTGGCATTGAATTTTCCTTAAAGAAGCACTTGCAAACAATAATAATCTTAAACAAACAGAACTTTTAAAAAAGTCCTAAAGGACTTGATGGCTGATGATTGTTAATTGCCTGACAAAATCAGGGATACATAATTTAAATAGCAGAATGTCTGAAGTTGTGATTGAGCCTTGTCTGTTCTTGTATTTACAAGCCTTGTGAGAATTGCATTGATATGATTTGGTGTACTTTATTGCATTTTATATGAAAGCAAAAAGGTCTTTATTTTGATGTTACAATTAGCTGTAATTTGAAAGTTCTGAATTAATTTCTCCTTCCTTTAATTTAGCAAAGGAGATTATTGATTATAAATGAGCGGTTTCAACTTTACAAAATTTTAATTTTGATGGGTCTCTGCTCGTGCTATTTAATTAGAGAATATATTTCAATTTGAGAAGAATAATGGATGTTATTTTCTCTTTCTCTCTGATAAGAAAAATTAAATTTGGTTATTTCCAGCAAATGGGATATTATTCAATCTGTTCTTGTTTTGCTTTCTTCAGTAATTAAGTTCACCATTTGTCCTGTTGCATGCACCAAGTGACATCATCTTGCAGCTGCATCCCGGATAAATTACCTGCACACTGTCCCATCACCCACTGGCAGGCCAGGGACAGTGGAGGCAAAACTCCCATCACACGCTCCCAGGACAGAGACAGCATGGGGTAGATACAGAGGAAAGTTTCCTCTACACTGTCCGATCAGACATTCCTAGGGCAGGGACAGTGCAGGCAAAACTCCCATTACACACTCCCAGGACAAGGGCAGCACGGGGTAGATACAGAAGAAAGTTTCTTCTGCACTGTCCCATCACTCACGGGCAGTGCAGGTTAGATACAAAGTAAATCTCCCATCACATACTCCCAGGACAGGGACAATGTGGGTTAGGTAGAGAGGAAATGCTCTCTCTACACTATCCTATCACACAGTCCTTGTTCAGGAACAGCATGGATTAGAAACAGAGGAAAGTTCACTTGGCACTGTCCCATCAAGCACTCCCTGGGCAGAAACAGCATCAACGTCAAAGCTCAAAATAAGTTTATTGTCACAGTTCATATATGTCACCACATACAACCCTGAGATTCATTTTCTTGTGGGCAATCACAATAAATACAGGAAACACAATAGAACAAATGAATGACCCAACAGACAAGCAATCGATGTGCAAAAGACAACAGACTGTTCAAATACAAAAAGAAAGAACAAAAGAAATATTAGTTATAATAAATAAATAAGAAATAAATATCAAGAACATCAGATGAAGAGTCCTCGGAAGTGAGTCCATATGTTTTGGGAACGGTTCAGTGATGGGGTGAGTGAAGTTGAGTGAAATTATTCCCTCTGTTTCAAGAGTCTCATGCTTGAGGGATTCCTGAACTTGGTAGTGCGAGTCCTGAGGCTCCTGTACCTTCTTCCCCATGGCAGCAGTGAGAAGAGAGCATGGTCTGGGTAGTGGGATCCTCGATAATGAATGCTGCTTTCCTGCCACAGCTCTTCATGTAGGTGTACTCAAAGGTGTACTCATGGGTTAAATACAGAGGAAAGATGTCTCGGCACTCTCCCATCACACACTCCCAGGGCAGGGACAGTACTGGTTCGAAACAGAGTAAAGCTCCTTTCACACTGCCATGTCACACATACCAAGGACAGAGAAATATAGGTTAAATATTAAGCTTGAAAGATAATAGTCAGGTCCGAGGCAGAGCAGAGCTTCCTCAACACTTACAATATCCAGTTCTCTTTCCTACACTGGCCTGGCATGTCATGGGCTTGTAGTCAGTCTGAGACAGGCACCATAGTTCCAATGAGAAGATATATTGGATATCAGCAGAAAACCCAATCATCCAGCATCCTCTTTGACTTTCTACCATCAAGCAGGAGATTCTGATGCATAAAGACAAGACGGTCAGGATGGGAAACAGTTTCCTCCCTCAGGCCATTAGACTCCTGAACTCCCTGCCGCTTTGCAATCTAAGTGTCACCGGATAATCCGTTCTGTACTTACAATATTTAATTTATGCACTTTATTTATGCATAATTCAGCTGTAGATTTTATCCTTACTTTCCTAAATTGTCGTGTGCTATGTGTGTTACTGTTTGGAGAAGCGTTGTCTCATTTGACAGTGTACATGTATATAGTTAAATGACAATAAACTTGACATCACTTGACTTGACAGCTCATTGTACTGATAAACACAAGATATTGTGCAGATCACCAACACAAGGAAGTCTGCAGATGCTGGAAATCCAGAGCAACACACACAAGATGCTGGAGGAAATCAGCAGGCCAGGCTGCATGGATGGAAATGAATAGACAATCGATGATATGGGCCAAGATTTTCTTCAGGACTATGCTGCAGGTGGTGGAAATCCAGAGCAACACACACACAACGCTGGTGGACCTCAGCAGGCCAGGCAGCATCTGTGGAGAAGAATAAACAGTAGACGTTTTGGACCAACCCTTCATCTGGAAATGCTGACTGTTTAGTCCTCTCCTTAGATACTGCTTCACCCATTGAGTTCCTCTGGCATTTTGTGTGTGTCGTTGGTATTGGTAACCATTAGAGCAAGCAGCGATTAGGAGGGAGTGACAGGGTAGGTGGAGCAGCCTAATGGACTGAGAGAGCACCAAGTTAAGCCGAAGTGTATCGGCTGTCTCTCATGTTACCTTGGCAACGAACAAACTGCTGAAGGAACTCAGCAGGTCACGTAGCACTTGTGGGCCCTTCACATCTCGACCCAAAATGTCGATTTCCCTACACTAATGCTGCCTGAGATACCCCAGCAGTCTGCTTTCTACTCCAGATTCCAGCAACTGCAGTCCATTTCCTTAGCCCGTAGAAGGTCATTCGGCCCATTGACTCAATGCTGGTCATCAGTGTATTTCAATAAAGTTCAAAGTAAATTTACTAGACAGGGCAACAATTGTTTTTTGAAAGTGTTGCTTCTTCAAAATTATTTTGTATATAATAAACTTCAAGCTGAACACAAATATAATTTCAGATTACTTGCATCATGTAGGAATTTGGAGAAACAAGAAATTAACTTTTATTGAACATAATGTGTTTAATTGCATAATGGTGCTGGCGCTTTGCAATAGTTCAACTAAGCTAAGAATGTTTTGTTGATGATTTTCATTTGTACTCAGTGATTGAGGCTTCTCGTCTAAATGTCCAACAATAATCTGCCAGCATTGATGGATTCCAGTTGCCCTGATACCGTTTCTCCATGATCGCAATGTCCTGATGAAACCTTTCACCATGATTGTCACTGACAGCGCCAAGATTTGCAGGGAAGAAGTCTAAATGGGAATGCAGAAAATGAATCTTCATGTTGCAATTCATGGCTTTGTGTGCTTGAAGCATGTTGTCCACCAGCTGCACGTAGTTTGGTGCTCTGTGGTTGCCAAGAAAATTTTCAACGACATCCTTAAATGCCTTCCATGCAATTTTCTCCGGTCCCACTAGAAGTTCTTCGAATTGCCTTTCATTGGCGACCTGTCCGATATGTGGACCGACAAAAATGTGTTCCTTTATCTTGGCATCAGTTATTCTGACTTGAATCATAAATTGAAATAACAAGTAAAGACAATTTCCAAAAATTGTGTGTGATAGGGAAAATTCATGGTAATTTTCATGATCAGCAGCCCAAAATCCATAAGATACACCGAAAAGTATTCAGGAAGCAAAATCCTTGTTGTCCAGTGTTATCAAAGTACCTATATCTCACCATATACATGACATAAGAACATAAGAAACAGGAGCAGGAGTCGGCCATCTGGCCTGTCGAGCCTGCTCCGCCATTCGATAAGATCATGGCTGATCTGACCATGGACTCACTTCCACCTACCTGCGTTCTCCCCATAAACCTAAACTATTTACTGAGGTAAATGTACTGCTTCATTGGGCAGAGATTTCCACAGATTCACCACTCTCCGGGAAAAACAGTTTCTCCTCATCTCTGTCCTAAATCTACTCCCTGAATCTTGAGGCTATGTCCTCCAGTTCTAGTCTCACCTATCGGTGGAAACAGCTTTCCTGCCCCTATCTTATCTATCCCTTTAATAATTTTATATGTTTCTATAAGATCTCCTCTCATTCTTCTGAATTCCAGTGAGTACAGTCCCAGGCGACTCAATCTCTCCTCCTAGTCTAACCACTTATCTCTGGAATCAACCGGGTGAACCTCCTCTACACTGCCTTCAAAGCCAGTATATCCTTCTTCAAGTAAGGAGACCAGAACTGCACACAGTACTCCAGGTGCTGCCTCACCAATACTCTGTACAGTTGCAGCATAACTTCCCTGCTCTTAAATTCAATCCCTCTAGCAATGAAGGCCAACATTTCATTGCCTTCTGATAGCCTGCTGCAAACCAACCTTTTGTGATTCATGCACAAGCACTCCCAAGTCCCTCTGCACACCAGCATGCTGAAATCTTTAGCATTTAAATAATAATCTGATCTTTAATTTTCCCTTCCAAAGTGGATGACCTCGCATTTTCCAACATTGTACTCCATCTGCCAGACCCTTGCCCACTCACTTAACCTATCTATATCTCTCTGCAGATTCTCCATATCCTCTGCACAATTTGCTTTCCCACTCAATTTAGTGTCATCTGCAAACTTAGATACACCACACTCGGCCCCCTCTTCCAGATCATTAATGTATATCGTGAACAGTTGGGGGCCCAGCCTCGACCCCTGTGGCACACCGCTCACCACTGATTGCCAACCACAGAAGCACCCATGTATCCCAACTCTCTGCTTTCTATTGGTTAACCAATCCTCTATCCATGCTAATACAGCACCTCCAACTCTATATGTGCTCATCTTATAGATAAGATGCTATCAGTTTCTTACAGGCATTCACAGTAGAAGAAAGAAATGTAATAGAATCAATGAAAAGACCAAATTAACCACCGATTTTCCTACAGATTATTTTCTCATGCATTGTCTGACCATCAACCCACACCCAGGGTGTTTATCTCAGCCGATTAATCTACCGACCCCCAGATATTTGGGATGTGGGAAGAAACTGGAGCACCCTGTGGGTAAAACTCACACGGTCCCAGGGCGAATGTGCAAACTCCACCCAGACAGTGCCCGAGGCCAGGGTTGAAACCAGTTTGTTTAAGCCGTCAGCTGTGCCACAAGATAAGTGAAAGCACACACCCCACTTGTAATTAACCTGCTTTAATTAATTGCTATTGTCAAAGCTGTTCATTATATTCCCTATCTGAAGTTCATCACCACTGAATTTGAAGGGTTAATCCACAAGGAAATTCTGCATGGTTTGAACCTTTAGTCTCCTGACTGTAGAAGATTAAGGGATGATGCTAACAAGATGATTAAGATAATTAGAGGATTTGATTTTTCTCTAATAGTGAGTCCCGAGATGGAGACATAACCCTTAATGTGAGAGCCAGGCAGCTCAGGAAATGCCTCTTAATTTTATTTATGTATTTATTTAGCAATACAGACTGTTCTGGCCCCATGAGCCGTTGGCCCAGCAACCCACCGAATTAACACTAGCCTAATCACAGGGCAATTTAAATTTAAATTTGAAAATTTATTTAGAGATACAGTCCCTTTGCGGCCCATTGGTCCGCACCGCCCTGCAACCCACCGGTTTAACACAGGGCAATTTACGATGACCATTGATCCGGTACGAACTGGACGGTGGGAGGAAACCGGAGCACCCAGAGGAAACCCCCGCAGTCACGTGCAAACTCACAGCCCCCCAGTCCAAAAGACCCACTGCGTTTCCAGCAGAGCGATCCCACAGAGAGGGAAGACGAGGAAAGGTCGAAGGTGTGAGGAGCAAGTTTATTTTTTGCACAGGGAGTGGTGGAGACCTGGAACGCACTGCCTGGGATGGTGGGAGAGGCAAATACGAGGGGTTTTTAGAAGATATTTGGATTGGCACATCAAACTGAGTGCAATGAATAGAAGGATATGACCATTATGTTGGCAGAAGGGATTAGTTTAGTTGGCCTTTTGATTACTAATTTAATTGGTTCAAGACAACATTTGGAGCTGAGGGGCCTGTTTCTGTGCTGTACCATTCTCTGGTCTATTTTCCACGAAGGGATGAGATAGCAGCATTACTATAGCTGATGTGCCCAACCTAACTTTCCCTCCATCCATTCATCACTCAAGTAAATTGTCCAGGAGACATCTGTAATGTGTGGAGCGTGCAGTTTTGAAATCTGCGCATCACTTTGCAGGTGATGTGCTGGAGTGCGGGTCACGCTTTCTCACTGAGCAGTGGGAGATCGCCTGCTGAAGCAGGGCAGTCGTGAGCTGCTGGCGATTTGCACTCAATTCATCAAACACCGAGTGAGGTGACGTCAAATGGAAGAGAACCTGTGCTGGCCGTTTACCGCAACGCCCCGAGGAACAGGGAAATCCTCGTTCTCCGATGGGGGAAGGGAGGGTGATTTGTGGAGTCATACAACATCAAAGCTAGGCCCTTCAGCCCATCTAATCCACTCATTCCTCAAAATAAGGACACAAGAGATAGAAGAAGGAGTAGGCCATTTGGCCCGTCGAGCCTGCTCTGGCATTCAATAAGATCATGGCTGATCTGACCATGGACTCACCTCCACCTACCTGCCTTTTCCCAAAACCCTTAATTCCCCTGCTCTGCAAAAAAAAAAGCGTCCATTAACAATAATTCTTGACTTCATGACAGTCCTCAATCTGAACAATAATGGAAAATGGGTGACTTTAGATCCGGATGTTCAATAAGAAAACAAAGAGGATATTTAATCCCTCTGATCCATCCTGTGCTTCACTGAGATCACAGCTGATCTGCGTTTCAAAGTTCAAAGTAACTCTATTATCAAAGTAGGTATATGTCACCATGTATAAAATTTGAGTACGTCTCTCAAATAGTCCTGTAAAATTCGCATGTGATGGACAGATTAGACATCAGAAGGATGTTCCTGATGACCGAGAAGTCCAGGACTAGAGTTGTCACGGTCTAAGGAGAAGGCAGAAGACTGATCTGAAAACACACAAGAAAAGGTTTTATCAAAAGCAAGTCTGCGAATATCTGCAGGTCCACTCGGGAAATAGAAAATCAATATTGCGAGCCCGAGTCCAAATCTGAGTCAGCTGCAGGTCGAAGTTCTGGGGCGAGAGGATTCTTCAGCTACTTCAAGGTTCAATGTGTTGTGTGTTGAGATGCTCTTTCGCACACCATTCTTATAATAATGCGTGGTTACTTGCCTTACTGTTGTCTCCCCGTCAGCTTGAACCTGTCTCACCATTCCCCTCTGACCTCTCTCATTAACAAGGCATTTTCGCCCACAGAACTGCTGCTCACTGAATGCTTTTTTTTTGTTTTTCGCACCATTCCCCGTAACCTCTAGAGACCATAGTGCATGAAAACCCCTGCAGACCAGCAGTTTGTGATGTACTCAAACCACCCCATCTAGCATCAACAATTATTCCATGGTCAAAGTCTCGTTAATGAGCAGGTGAACAGGTGCACCTAATAAAGTGGGCACAGAGTATATGTATGTGAGTGGTGGGAGAGATGAATAAATGGGACTTGTTTTTTGTTGTGTTCTGCGTTGTTCTCCCGAACATTGTGGGCATGCTATATTGGCGCCATAACATGTGGCAACACTTGCGGGCTGCTGCTAGTGCACCCTAGGGTGTGTTAGGTGTTAAACACAAATGGCGCATTTCACTGCATGTTTCGATGTGCAGGCAATAAATAAATGTAAATCTTTAGAAATTCTTTCCGTAGAGAGTTGGTGAAATTCTCCACCACACAAAGCAGTTGAAGCCAAATCAGTTAAAATATTCAGGGAATTAGGTATTTTTTATGGGGAGCGAAGGATTGAGGAAGGCCGGGAGGAAACTAGATGAAGGGTCTGAATTTCGTTGATCAGCCATGGTCATATTGAATTGGAGAACAAGCAGGAAGGGCCGAATGGCCTTTTCCTGCTTTTATATTCTATGTTTCTATTCATTATGATTTTTCACAGACATAAAGTGCTTGAAACGCTCAGTAGGTCAGGCAGCAGCGATGAAGAAAGAAACGGAGGAAACGTTTCAGTTGAACTGCTACCACAAAGAACTAGTTGGAAGTAGGAAAGGGAGACAAAGCGCTTAGCTTTAAGTTGCAGAGGAGGTGGGGAAGGAGTGACTGATGGTTAAGACGATGAGCGAAGAAGTATGAACGATTATGTAGAATGTATAGATGAAAGGAACCTTCTCCCCCATGGCAGAGATGTTGTAAAGTTGAGGGCACAGGTTCTGAGGCTTAGAAGACATTGAAGAAAGATCTTTATTTCCCACCCAATGGATGGGTGGAATCTGGAACACCAGATTCAAGTTTAATATCACCGGCATATGTTGTGAAATTTGTTGTCTTTATGGCAGCGGTTCAATGTAGCACAAACTTTGTACATAATAATAGAAAAAAACTGTGAATTACAGTAAGTATCTATATAGTAAGAAGTTAAATTAAATAAGCAGTGCAAAAATAGAAATAAAAAAGTAGTGAGGTGGTGTTCATGGGTTCAATGTCAAATCAGAAATCGGATAGCAGAGGGGAAGCAACTGTTCCTGAATCATTGAGTGTGTGCGTTCAGGCCCCTGTACCTCCTCCCTGATGGTAGCAATGAGAACAAGGCATGACCTGGGTGATGGGGGTCCTTAATGGTGGACGCCACCTTTTTGGGACATCGCTCCCTGAAGATGTCCTGGGTAGTACGGAGGCTGGTGCCCATGATGGAGCAGATTAAGTTTACCATTCTCTGCAGCTGACTTCGATCCCGTGCAGCCCTCCCCTGCCCCATCTCAGACGGTGGTGCAGCCAGTTAGAATGGTCTCCGCTGTATACCCATAGGAATTTGCAAGTGTTTTTGGAGACATACCAAATTTCCTCAAACTCCTAATGAACCTTCTCCACACTCCAGGTCCCCCACCACTCAAGGTCGTGGCGCTCCTTCAGTTCCAGCCGCCAATTCATGCTTCAATTTAATGAGGCACCACAGTACCTCTGCAGAAATCTGAAGAAGAGTTCTGCCTGAATGGCTGCCGGGCTGAAGTACTCTGCCTTGGCCTTGGCAGCATTCCTGTAAATCTATTACACTCTCTCTCCAGCTTGCTAGCACCTTTCCTGTTGAGTTTGGTCACCGTGCTATTGAAAAGGTGTAAATAAACTGGAAAGACTCCAGAAAGCTTGTACATCTCACTCACCTGGCTTCACCCGTCATCCTGGGAGCTTATGCTCCTTCCTGTCCTCCTCATTCTGGCCTCTTCTTTCTTCCCATCCAGCCCTGATGAAGCGTTGACTGTTTATTCCTCCCTATGGATGCTGCCTGACCTACTGAGATCTTCCAGCGTGCTCTGTGTGTTAACCTGGATTTCCAGCACCTGCGGAATCTCCTGTGTTCAAAGGGACGCCCGGGTAGAGGGACTGAGGTTGAACAGGCTATGACATTTTTGTGGTGGCGTCGCGGTTAGCGGACGCCATTACAGCTCGGACCTTTAGAATTCAGGGTTCAATCCCAATGTCCTCTGTAATGAATTGATTGAGATACAGTGAGGAACTGGCCCTTCTGGTCCTTCGAGCCGTGCTGCTCAGCAATATTCCAGCTTAATCCTAGCCTAATCACGGAACAATTTACGATGACCAATTAACCTACCAACCGGTACGTCTTTGAACTGTGGGAGGAAACCGGAGCACCTGGAGGCCAGGGGGAGAATGTACATACTCCTTACAGTCAGAGGCAGGAATTGAACCCGGGTCGCTGGTACTGTAAAGCGTCGTGCTAACCGCTACGCCGTTCTGTACGTCCTCCCCGAGGAATGCGTGGGTTTTCCCCGGGTGCTCTGGTTTCCTCCCACAGTCCAAAGGCGTCTGAAATAAAATCTTCAAGTCCAGGAAATATTTCACTCAACTTTACTTGCCACATCTTTGAAATGTTCCCACAACCAATAGGCTCACTCTCAAGGACTCTTCATCTCAAGTTCTCGATATTTATTGCTTACTTATTGGTCATTATGAATTGTCCCATGACTAGGTTAGGATTAAATCAGGGTTGTCGGGGATTGTAGGGCAGCACAGCTCGATGGGCCGAAAGGGCCAATTCCACACTGTATCCCTAAACAAATAATTTTTTTCCCCCTTGGAGCACGGAAGACTGAAAGGTGATCTTTTAGAGGCACATAAAATCATGAGGGGGATAGGTAGAGTAAATGGACTCAATTTACTTTTCCCAGGTTTGGGGAATAAAGAACTAGGGGGCACAGGAACTTGAGGGGCAACTTCATTTTCACAGAGGGGGTGGTATTTATATGGACTGAGCTGGCATTAAAGAACATTGTAAGAGACAGTTAGACTGATAAACAGATCAGAAAGGTTTAGGAGATTATAGACTAAAATCAGCCCAATAGAACTAGCTTGGAGGAGCATCTCGATTGGCATGAACATGATGGGCTGAAGGGCCTTTTTCCATGCTGCTGGACTCTCCAGAGTTTAAAAGGTATCCTGAATCACCAATGTGTGGAAAACTATGGACCAAGAGTCAGTAAGTGGGACTGGTGTCAATAACACTGCCCAGAAGAGGACAATGGCAAACCATCTCTGTAAAAAAATTAGCCAAGAACAATCATGGTCTTGTAAAGATCATGATCACCCATGTCATGAGACACGGCACGTAACGGACAAATCAATAGCACAAGAGGTTCTGCAGATGCTGGAAATCCAGAGCAATGCGCGCAAAATGCTGGAGGAACTCGACACGTCAGGCAGCAACCGCTAACGATGATGACGATGGCATCCATCTGTCTCAAAGGACAATAGTGTACAGTGGCGCTGGAGTGACCTCTCCAGGGCATAAGCCTGGGCGGAAGGTATGGAGATCCTGGGATGCCCAGTCGTCAAGGTCCCCCTCTCCGCCTCACTGGTGTAGTCTAAAGGAAAGCAAAGCAATATGTTTGACATCGGCTTGGCTGCAGGGAGCTGCCAGACGGATGTTCAATGACGTCCAGCCGCCTTAGGGGCTCCACTCTGGATTTGCTGTCTGGGCTTACTCCTGTTGTCTTTGTCTCTCCCAAGGCTGCCCACAAGGCAGCAACTAGGGAGGGGAATAAATGGTGGACGTTTCGAGCTGATACTCATCATCAGGAGAGGTGTCAATGTTGGATTGCCATCCTGGACCCAATCAGCTGTTTGTTGCTGCGTCTATGAATCAGTTACCTGCCTGGACCTTCTCCACGAACCTCCTCCCTCCCATCCTGCCCGCCGCGTCCCAAACTTTACCACTGACCAAACATGAAAGGCACTCGTAAAATGCAAGTTATTTTTCATCATTGTAGCTGTAGTCATGTGAACTGGTCTTGGAAAATACTAGAAGATGCAGTTACTGCTTAAATCTCAATCCACTTAAATGCTCAGGGAGCTGACAGCAGGAAAAACATTATCAATCTCCTTTTCCCAGGGCATGGATAACTGTCAGGTGCGGGAATATTTTAGCAAGAAGAACACGGTTAATAATTTCCCTCCTCCTTCCCGCTTTCTCCTATGGTCCATTCTCCTCTCCTATCAGATTCCTGCCTCTCCAGCCCCTGACCTTTGCCACCCACCTGCCGTCATCTATCACCTTCCAGATAGCCTCCTTCCCCTCTCCCCACCTTGTTTATTCTGGCATCTTCCAGCTTCCTCTAGAAGGACCACACCCTTGTCACGGTTAGGAAGTTTGCATGTCTCATTGACCCGGAGAACTGTGTTGGCTGGAGTCAAGGCTCTACGTTTGGCTCTTGATAGGGTAACCCGTGCGTAATAAGTCAGAGGGTAGGGGTCAGACCAAGAGTGGAAGCTCTGAACACCGCCAGAGATGGAGGACCTTTCGTTGCTGCCCTAAACGCCAGTGGTGTAGTGGGCTGTAAGTGAGACTTCTCCCTTCCTTTCCAGTCTTGAAGCAGGGTCTTAGCCCAAAAAGTTGACTGTTTATTCCTCTCCAGAGATGTTACCAGACCTGCTGAGGTCCTTCTGCAGTTTGTCTGTGTTGCTTTGGATTTCCTGCATCTGCAGACCTCCTCATGTTTACAGTTAATACTTGCTTAAATTCTGGATTCTTTTTAAGCACCTTGAAGTTGTGGCAGGGGTGATGGTGGTGTGGGTGGGAATGGGGCGGTCTATCACTGACCCATGTTGCTATCTCTGCAGTGCACCAATCATTCCTTGGGTGTCTTGGAAAGGGAAGTGCATTTATTGTTATAATTATGCAGTGAGTTATCTTTGTTATATGGGACAGGAATAGAAGAGGAAGATAATTTAATAGAATAAACCCAAGAAGAGCCTGGAAGTAACACACACAAGATGCTGGAGGAACTCAGCAGATCAAGCAGCAGCTATGGAGAAGTACAATAGAATGTATCTCCTTCAATAGATGCTGCCTGACCTGCTGAATTCCTGCATCATTTTATGTGTGCTTCTCTACACCTTCAGCACCTGCAGAATCTGAAGTTGTGTAAGCAGGTACCATTCCTCATGGAAACCCATTCAGTTAGGGAGCCCTGGAAAAGGTATTCTGGATATTTGGGATGGTTGGTCTGGTTAGAATATGGAGAGAGATACACAGCGCATATCCATCTGTCTGTCTGCACACAACACGTGTATCCCCTGCATATTCACAAATCTGCAAGCTGCCACAGGTGTCTCTATGCATGTCTGAAGCATGGACTAATACAGAGCACAGATATGCAGCTCACAGATCTAACTATCTCAACACACACACAGATACACACACACACACACACACACACACACACACACACACGCACACACACAGCTGTTCACACGTGGATACACACACACACGCACACACACAGCTGTTCACACGTGGATACACACACAGATACACAAGGATATACACACACATGTACACGCATGGATACACACATGGACACAAACAGATGCACACACATGGATACACACACACACACACACACACACACACACACACACACACATACACACGGACACACACAGATGCAGATGGACACACATGGACACACACACGCAGACGTACACACATGGATACACACACACACACACACACACACACACTCATAGACGTACACACATGGATACACACACACACACACACACACACACACACACAGACACACAGACACACACATAGACGTACACACATGGATACACACATGGGCATACACACAGATGTATACACATGGACATACATACGGACACACACAGATACACTCACAGATAAGGCAAATGGATATGCACATTCTGATATGCACACACTTAGATATGCACACTCAAATACGCGCACACACAGAGATACGTAGATATATGCACACAGATATGCGCGCACACACACACACACTCACTAGATTTTCCTCATCCTCCTTGCTTTGTTGGAATTGAGTCAAACAGCAGAATGGAAGCACCATTGCTGACAAATAGTCACCCATTCAGCAACCTCCCCATCCACGGGGCGATGTGAGAGGGCAATTAGGAAGGTTTTGCCATACAGAATGACTGATCAAAAGGAAATGGATATACTTGACTTACAATGGGAGCAAACTGTAACGGTTGAAACCCATTGAGATCTATTATAATTTTGTGGACTAGAATTGGACAGCCCACAATAGAGGAACACAAGAACCTTTGACACATAGGGATTCTATAAAAGAAAGTGAATTTTCCTGAGGAATTCCACACAATAGCTGTGTGCATATTTTGGATTGTGGATTTAGTTGTTTTGTGTGTGTTCTCTGGCTCAGTCGGAGCTGATGTCCAGCCTGGGTTGAACTGCAGACGGAATGACTCAGAGGTCTCCAATGGACGTTATAAATCAATCAATTTGATTTTTTTTTCATAATCCATGAAAATTCTGAGCTAAGCGCAAGGTTTCTTAGCAACCCTGAGTGGTTTGCGATGGTAAGTGGTCACCCTTGGTTAAGAGTTGCTTAAAGGAGCAGAGACATCATTGGGGAAAAGAGCTCCTTATGTTTAGCTTAGTACTCGAGGCACTTCATAGGAGATTTCACGAACCAATAATTTGATGTGAACTACACAAGAGTATATTGGGTCAGGCGATATAGCATTTAGGCAGAGATGATGTTGAGGATGCATTTGAAGGAGGGTGAGAGTTTTAGGAGAGAAATTCTAGTGCTGGGACTGTTCATCACTGGTGGAGCTTTTAAAATTAGGGTGATCAAGAGACCTGGGAAGCTGGATGAAATTACAGAACTGAAGGAGGGGGGAAGTCTCTTCTTAGGCATCCGTTAGCCTCGTGAGACCATGGATTTGCGCCTTGGAAGGTTTCCAGGGCGCAGGCCTGGGCAAGGTTGTATGGAAGACTGGCAGCTGCCCATGCTGTAAATCTCCCCTCTCCACGCCACCGATGTTGTCCAAGGGAAGGGCACTAGGGCCGATACAGCTTGGCACCGGTGTCGTCGCAGAGCAATGTGTGGTTAAGTGCCTTGCTCAAGGACACACATGCTGCCTCAGCCATGGCTCAAACTAGCGACCTTCAGATCACTAGACCGCGCCTTAACCACGTGGCCACGTGCCAACACAAGGGGGAAGTACCCTAAAGGTTAAGCTGCAGGTTGAGTCAGTTGTGAAGAAGGTGAATGCAATGTTGGCATTCATTTCTAGAGGTATAGAATATAAGAGCCGGGATGTGATGTTGAGGCTCTATAAGGCACTTGTGAGACCACACTTGGAGTATTGTTTGCAGTTTTGGGCTCCTTACTTTAGAAAGGATATACTGACAGTGGAGAGGGTTCAGACAAGATTCACGAGAATGATTCCAGGAATGAGAGGATTACCGTATGAGGAACGTCTGGCAGCTCATGGGCTGTGTTCCCTGGAGTTCAGGAGAATGAGGGGGATCTCATAGAAACATTCCAAATGTTAAAAGGCCTGAACAGATTAGATATGGTGAAGTCATTTCCCATGGTGGGGGATTCTAGGACAAGAGGGCGAGACTTCAGGATTGAAGGACGTCCTTTTAGAATTGAGATGCGGAGAAATTACTTTAGTCAGAGGGTGGTAAATTTGTGGAGTTTGTTGCCACGAGCAGCTGTGGAGGCCAAGTCATTGGGTGTATTTAAGTCAGAGATAGATAGGTTCTTGATTAGCCAGGGCAACAAAAGGTATGGGGTGAAAGTAGGGGAGTGGGGATGACGGAATGAAGTGGATCAGCCCGTGGCTGAATGACGGAGTGGACCCAGTGGGAAGAATGGCCTACTTCTGCTCTTAAATCTTATGGTCTAAGTATCTTTCCATGACAAAATAATCTGTAGACATTTTATTAGTTACCTCCTATACTTAATAAAGCGGCCACTGAGAGTATGTTTGTGGTCTTCTGCTGCTGTAGCCCATCCACTTCGAAGTTCAAGATGTTGTGCATCCAGAAATGCTCTTCTGCACACCGCTGTTGTAACGTGTGGTTACCTGAATTACCGGCGCCTTCCTGCTTGAGCAACTCGAGCCCAAAATGTCGGCTGTTTATTTCCGTCCATAGATGCTGCCTTACGCATTGAGTTCAACCCCACTTAGTGTGTGTGTGTGTGTGTGTGTGTGTGTGTGTGTGTGTGTTGTGAAAGGAGATACTGGGAAGGAAGGTGACTGGAAAGTAAAAAAAAAAAGGTTCAGATGTTGAAAATCTGAAATATAATCTTCAAGTCCAGGAAACGTTTCACTCAACTTCACTTGCCACATCATTGAAATGTTCCCACAACCAATGGACTCACTTTCAAGGACTCTTCATCTCAAGTTCTCGATATTTATTGCTTACTTATTTATTATTATTATTTCTTTCTTCTTATATTTGCACAATTTGTTGTCTTTTCCACACTGGTTGAGCACTCAAGTTGGTGCTGTCTTTCATTGATTCTATAATGGTTATTATTTTATTATGGACTTACTGAGAATGCCTGCAAGAAAATGAATCTCAGGGTTGTATATGGTAACATATATGTACTTAAATAATAAATTTACTTTGAACTTTGAAATGCTCAGCGGGTCAGGTAGCATCTGTGCAAGGGGAAGAAGCTGATGTTTTACTTAATTCAATAGAATGGGGGAAGCAAGTTAGTTTTTAGTTGCAGAGAGTGCGGGGTTGAGAAAGATAGGATGGAGGAAGAACTCAAAAGTCCATGAACCCTAAGACCCTGTAACCCTGTAATTTGTAATTTAAGACAACTTGCACGTCATATAAAAGAATGATAAGAGACCCATCACAAATTTGCGTACCGCTTCATCGACCAACTCTGCACCGTCCGCCACAAGCGGGACTACCCGGTAGACAAACATCTTAATTCCAATTCCCATTTCTGTTCCGACATGTCGGTCTTCAGCCTCCTCTTGTGCCAAGATGAGGCTAGTCTCAGGGTGGAGGAGCAACACCTTATATTCCATCTGGGCAACCTCCAACCTGATCGCAGGAGATATCGGTTTCTCCTTCCGGTAAACAAATCCTAGCCCCCACTCTGATCTTTCACTTCTTCTCACCTGCCTATTATTCCGTGCCCCCCCCCTCCCCGGGTCCCCTCCTTCCCCGTTTCTCCTATGGTCCACTCTCCTCTCATATCAGATTCCTTCTTCTCCTGTCCTTGACTTTTCCCACCCTCTTGGCTTCACCCATCACCTTCCAGCCATTCTCCTTCCTCTTCCTCCACCTTTTTATTCTGGCGTCTTACCCCTTCCTCTCAGTCCTGAGGAAGAGTCTCGGCCTGAAATGTCGACTGTTTATTCCTCTCCATAGATGCTGCCCGACCTGCTGAGTCCCTCCAGCATTTTGTGTGTGTTGCATCGGGAACCTGATATTGATTCTGAGGGCAAGGTTAGGGTTGACGTGGTGATGAGGTTCTGCTGACGTCATCGGGCTGATGCGGGATGTTTACGTTACATATGCCTCAGCTTTTTCTTTCTCCTTTGGCAGAGGACATCTCCTACAGCTCTGCCATGTGTTCACGTTGTTCCCTTGCTTGTCTTTTTCTGGTTTTCAAATTTCCAAACATGTGCTAGTACATTAATTGGCTGCTGTAAGTCAACCCTTGTGTCAATGAGTGTCAGGAGAATTATGGGCATGTGAGAGAGAATATGTCACGGTGCGTGGGATAGTTTTGAGAACCAGCAGGGACCAGGTGACCCAAGAAGCCTCCTTCTTTGAGATTAAGTGAAAATAAAACTTTAAAAAAAGGGAAACATGAAAAAAAATGGACTCAAAAGGCGGAAGTAGTGGACGAGGGGACTATAGAGTGAAAGTGTCCAGAAATTGGGAGCTGTGGAGATATTTGAAACAGGAATTAGGGCTTTAAAGTCTGGAAGATCAAATCAACATGTGAATCGGTGTCGAGGGTCAAAGTTCATGGCACAGGGTAGGACATGGGTGATGGATGAGCTGTAGTTTCAGATGTGATGTCCGGTGGAGTGCGCTCTCAGAGGGTGTAAAAGATCATTTGGCCAATATCCGGGTATTAGACTGGGGAATTCCCAGTGCTCTGGCTAACACTCACTCCCTAATCCACTTGACCGATCACACCGGACAACCAAGATTTTGCTTCCTGAACACTCTTGGGTGTATCTTCTGGATTTGGGGCTGCTGATCATGAAAATCACCATGAAATTTCCCTACCATGAACCATTTTTTTTTGCAATCGACTATATTTATTTCAATTCATAATTCAAGTCAGAGTAACTGATGCCAAGATTAAGGAAGGCGTCTTTTGTTGGTCCACAAATCAAACAGATCATCAATGAAAGGCAATTCGAGGAACTCCTACTGGCACTGGAGAAAATCACATGGAAGGCACTCAAGGATGTTGTTGAAAATTTTCTTGGCAACTACAGAGCACCAAACTACATGTAGCTGGTTGACAACATGCTCCAAGCATACAAAACCATGAAGTGCAACATGTCATGAAAGATTCACTTTCTGCATTCCCACTTAGACTTTTTCCTTGCAAATCTTGTCTCTGTCAGTGACAATCATGGTGAAAGGTTTCACCAGGAAATTGCGGTAATGGAGAAACGGTATCAGGGCAACTGGAATCCATCAATGCTGGCTGATTATTGTTGGACACTTAAGCGAGAAGCCTCAGACACTGAGTACAAATGAAAATCATCAACAAAACACTTTTAGCTTTTTTTTTGTGAAGTACAATCGTGAACAATAGCCAGATCAGAAATGCTGATCAAGTCAACTAGTTCTCAAGAGAACCCTGATAGGCCAATCAGATGGTTCACTGCTGCTCAGCGATAGAACACAAAAAAAATCATATGTCAAGTACATAGAACAGGCACAAGGGTCGCTAGCCCCTGTACCACAGAAACACACCTGAGCGGTGCGGCGGAGGTACGTGCTATGCATGACCTGATTTGAAAGCATCATGTTGACTCATAACAGATCGTGTTCACGGTGGAACAGCTTAGTCAAGGATGGGGTGATTAGCACAGATGGACATATTATACCTCCACTACCCCGAAAGTTGAACAATGGCAAGTGTCAGCATTGTTACGCAATTAAACATATTATATTCATTAAAAGTTAATTTCTTGTTTCTTCAAATTCCTATGTGATACAAGAAGTCTGAAATTATACTGTGTGTGGGCTATCATAAGCAAAAAAGAATTTCTGAGGAAGCTGCACTTTTGAAAAAATTTGTTGTCCAGTGTCATTAGGTGGTGGTTTGTGGATCTTAATGTTCACTGTGGAGTTGCACTGGACACAGTGTAAATGGGAGTTTATCCACTTTGACAATTCAAAAGGAACAGTTTGGTGTTAGTAGGCTTGATGAGAAGGTTAATTACATTTTCATTTACAGTTGCTAATAATGCCCTTAGCATTTTTAACACAAATTCTGGTAATAGTAGAATGTCAGACCTGCTGAATTCTACCACGACACCTGAGTGCTGATTGCAAGTGTCTGATTAGTGTGTAGAACAAGTTGCGTTTTTAATCAGGGGATCCCAGTTGACTTAATGATGGGTCAGAGATTTTATTGTGGTGCGATGCCCCCAATCTCGTTCCGTTTCTCGTTCCAGAAAATATTTCGGCTTTTGTTTTGTTGTGTATATGGTGAGTGCTTGACTCTTGACTCAGTAGAGGACAAAGCTGAATCCTTGATGCAATCCTGACTGCTTAAATAAAATAAAATGCAGATGTGAGAAATATGAAATTTAAAAAAAATATCTGTTGGAAATACTCCGCAGGTCAGGCAGCATCTGTAGAGAGAAAAAGTGAAAACTTCAGTTTTAATTTTATACAGCCTTGTCTGTACTCTCTGAAAAGTGAGGCATTGGTTTGTATGCATCTCCAACACCCCTATTAATCATCTCCATTAGAGTCGAAGACTTGCTGGGTATTCTGTTCTGAAGTAAAATAGAAAATGATTACATGCACTCAGTGGCCACTTTATTAGGTACCTCCTGCACTGTAGCCCATCCACTTCAAGGTTTGACGTGTTGTGCATTCAGAGATGCGCTTCTGCACACCACTGTTGTAATGGGTGGTTATTTGAGTTACTGTCACCTTCCTGTCAGCTTGAAGCAGTCTGGCCATTCTCCTCTGACCTCTCTCCTTAACAAGACATTTTCACCCACAGGATGGCCACTCACTAGATGTGTTTTTTAGTCTTTTGCACTATTCTCTATAAACTCTAGAGACTGTTGTGTGTAAAAATCCCAGGAGATCAGCTGTTTCTGACATACTTAAACCACCCAGTCTGGCACCAGCAATCATCCCATGGTCAAAATTATTTAGATCACATTTCTTTCTCATTCTGATGTTTAGTCTGAACCTCTTGACCATGGCTGCATGCTTTTATTAATTGAGTTGCTGCCATATGATTGGCTGATTAGATATTTGTATTAATGAGCGGGAGAACAGGTGTACCTAATAAAGTGGCCACTGAGTGTAAAGCCTGATTGAGGCTATTCAGCCCCTTGAATCTGTTTCAGTCTTCCATCAGATCATGGTTCACCTGCAGCTTGACTCTATCTGCCATCATATGAAATCTGCTTGGCAGAGCTTCTCCTTAATTTAGATAAATGGCAAAAGAAGTGGAGAGATAATTAGCTGCAGAGTTACAAGTAAATGGGAGAAGGAATGGAGGCTGATCAGCTGGGAGCTGGCATGGAGATAATGGGCTGAACGGCCTCATATTGTGTCCAAATAAATAAGTTGAAAGATTTTTAAATGAATTTGCTAAAATCTGACGTTGAGCCTGGGAGGCTGTACGATATCCAGTCGGAAGGTGAGGTGCTATTCTTCAGGTTTAGGTTATGCTTCATTGGAATGAATCAGGGGACCAAAGTAAAAGAGGTCAGATTGGGAGCAGGATGGAGAGCAGGTGCAGAATGGGGCTGACAAGGAGCTCAGAGTTAGACTTGTGGACTGATAAGACACTCCATAGAGCAATCTTTGGAGAGCCACCTGTTGAAACCTTTGAATGAGGTTTCCTAAGTTGGAAGAAATGCAGGTAAATAGCTGCTTCATCTGGAAAGAGTGTTTGGGACTTTGCATTGGCTAGAGGGAAGAGCGTAAAGGAGCAGATGATGAATCTTCTGCAGTTGCAAGGGAAGTGCAGGGTAAGCTGAAGAATAGTTTTTACTTATTGATAGATTGAATGATTGATTGACATGCACTGGGCCACCCAGCAATCCCCAGTTTAAAGCAACACTTTCAGTACGCTGGATGAAGTTTAACCCTAGTGTAATCACAGGACAATTTGCAATGACCAATTAACCTACCAACAGGTACTTCTTTAGACTGTGAGAGGAAATCAGAGTACCTGGAGGAAACCCGCACAGTCACAGGGAGAACGTAGAAACTCCTTACCAGCTGCAGCGGGAAGGGAGAGTGTAAAAGGTGGAGGGGACCTCGTTGAAGGTGGATGCTGGTTAGGTGGAGAGGAGGGACAAGGGGAAACTCATCTGCATTCTGAAGCAGAGGAGAAGGAATGAGACCCTTGTTGGCCATGGTAGGGTGTTATCCACAGAGGATAAAAGTAGATCTCAGAATAGGGAGAGAATGGGAGAATAGAATAGTGCCTAACAGAAGTGGAGGAGAGGGGGAAGTGTGGCTATGGAATTCCGTGGGATTTCAGTTGATATCACTTGCTAGCCAGTCCCCCAGTGTCACGATTCTGCTGAAGGGTCTACATGTCCATGCAGGCAGGCTGTGTGTCAGGTTTGGCAATTGCGTTCGTGAGTATGTACATTCCATTATGGTGGTATTTAACTACCTTCTTTTTGTTCTAGTCTTGTCGAGACTTGACCAAAAGCACAGCAACATTTATGCACCCTTGTCTGGGAAGGAGGATAACTGTTTCGATTGACGCTGTAAAGAAATGGCATTCGTTTAGTTAATGCTTCCAGCCACAGTGTTGGCACTAACTTCCAGTTTGAGAGTTTTGGTTAACAGCCCTGTCAGCCCAGCGTTTATTGTTTTTTTTCCTTTAAATTCTACAACAGTTCTCATTAGAGTCAGTGAACCGTCAATCTGCTTCAGTCTCTCTCTCTCTCTCTCTCCACACTTGAACCGTATCTAAATGTTTTGACACTAAGATTAGAGATGGTAGAGTCAAGAAGGTTAAGGTCAGAGTGAAGGGAGGAAATGATTGAGATCAGAAGCAGAGTTAATGAAATGCTTCCCTTTGGATCAAATGCAGGGATTCACCATTCAATGTATCTAAGTCAATGCAATGTTCTTCTAAGTTAACTCTTTGATCCTTCACCCGTCTGAGTGCTACTGGTACCATGTAACCCAGTACTACCTGTTGCATGGTCGGGTGGTCAGTGACTAAACCGGCTCCCCCACCAGGCCTGCCTACTGAGGAGGGTGGCTAGACACCCTGCAGGACAAAAAACAAGACCTGTCAAAGGGCGGATGAATCCTCTCGTAGGGTCAACGGCCACCTAGCAAACATGTGCCGTGAAGCGCGGAAAGGGCATCCCTTGCATCGAAGCTTGGTCTGGCTATTCACTGCAACAGATCTTCCCACAGCCTCTTGGACCCCACCATGCTGCTGGATCCAGGAGGGGATGTCGAGAGGGTGGGTCTGGACCTGTGCAGCCCCCTACTCACCTAAAATCCACTCACGCACACGCTGTTCCTTTCTGAGGAGTGGGGTCAACCCCACTAACTGACTGAAAGGAACCATCATCATCCTATGGGATGGATAGCCGGAAAAAAAAAAGATCCTTCACCACCTTTTTGCTGAGGTGAGGCTCCAGGAGGAACCTGGCCAGGACTTTCTTCAACCATTTCACTAACGCCACCACATAGGATTGTGGCCAGTGTTGGAAAAGTGAGGCTGGAGCAACAAAGACAGATATACCAATATTTGTGTATCTGTGCACTTGTAATGCTTCTGTGACACTGTAATTTCCTTTGGGATCAATAAGGTATCTACCTAGCTAGCTAACTTTATGTACTCCCTGTTCTTCTACACTCTGACGGAAAAAGTGCCAAGATGCTCACCCTTTCTCCACATCTCAGTCCCTCAAGCCCTGGCAATATTGTTGTAAATCTCCACTGCACTCTTTCCAGCTAATAGCATCTTCCGTATCGCACAATGACCAAAACTGAATTCAATATTCCAATGTGACCTCAACTTGGGCAACACAGTGGTGTAGTGGTTAGCACAACCCCTTACAGTTCCTGTCGCTGCTTGTAAGAAGTTTGTACTTTCTCCCTATGACCATGTGGGGTTCCTTTGGGAGCTCTGGTTTCCTCCCACAGTCCAAAGACGTACCGACTGGAAGGTTAATTGGTTATTGCAAATTGTCCTGTGATTATGCTTGGGTTAAATCAGGGGTTGCTGGGTGGTGAGGCTCGAAGACCAGAAGGGCTTGTTCCATGCTGCATCAAAATAAATAAATAAATTAAGTTCCACTAGTCATAGAACTTAGAAAATCTACAGCACATTACAGGCCCTTTGGCCCACAATGTTCTGCTGACCATGTAACCTAATCTAGAAGATGCCGAGAATTTCCCTACCGCATCGCTCTTTATTTTTCTCAGCTCCATGCACCTATCTAAGAGTCCCTTAGAATCTGAAGATTTTAAAGAGGTTCTAAAGATTGGCTTTGTTTGCCACGTTTACAGTGAACCAATTAACGTCCAGTGATGTGCACCTTTTGTGTCAATGACCACCACAATCCGTGGGTGTGCTGGGGGCAGCCCGCAAGTTTTGCCACACTCCTGGGCCCGACATAGCAGGCCCACAACCGGCCAACCCTGACGCGTACGTCTTTGGAATGTGGTAGGAAATCGAGTAAAACCATGTTGTCATGGGGAGAATGTACAAACTCCTGACAGACAGTGTGGGAATTGAACACTAATCACTGGCACTGTAAAGCAGTGCACTAACCACTATGTTACAGTGCCTCCCTTTTACTCCTCTCATTCCCACCTTAAATCCAGTCAGTTCTCTCTGTTTTGGATGCTTTTGTTACGGAGGGAGAATTTTTTCATTATCAACCCTATCTATCTATCATCATCATCATTATTTGCCATGTTGTATGACGTGAGCCATCTTGATCTTGTGACCATGATTGTTCTTGGCAAATTTTTCTACAGAAGTGGTTTGCCATCGCCGCCTTCTGGGCAGTGTCTTTACAAGACAGGTGACCCCCCCCCCCCAGCCATTATTAATATTCTTCAGAGATTGTCCACCTGACATCAGTGGTCGCTTAACCAGGACTTGTGATATGAACCAACTGCTCATATGACCAGCCACCACCTGCTCCCATGGCTTCATGTGACCCTGATTGTGGGGAGTCTACACCTTGCCCAAAGGCGACTTGTGGAATAGAGGATGGAGGGGAGCACCTTACACCTCCTTTGGTAGAGACGTATCTCCATCCCGCCACCCAACCCTATCTATACCCCTCAAAAATTTGTACCCCACTGCTAATTCCCCCTGAGCCTTCTGCACTCCAGAGGAAACAAACCTAGCCTATCATGTTCTTTAATCCAAGCAGCATTCTTCTGCACCTTCTCCAAAGCTTCTACATCTTGTTCAAAAACTGTTCATAATATTCCAAATGTGGGCTGGCCAATACTTTCTTAAGTGTCTGTATTGCATCTTTATCTTATGTGCGGTAAACCTTATGCATCTGTCATCTTATCTACCTGCAGATCCAGGTGGAAAACCCCTCCCAAGTTAAAATAAAAACTTCTGAACATTGCTTTGATAGAAGTCCCTTTATACAAATGGCTCAAAACCACCGAGGGTGAGAAGAAAATGCCCCAGATAAATTGCAGCCAATTTAACCAACATAGCTCCTAATGTATAATATCTTTAGGAAATTGCAAAAAAGGATGTTAATGTTTCTTGGCAATTTGGGATTGAAATTTTGAAACTAGTATCTGACGAGGGTATCAATTATGTAACAGCTCGCCAATACGCAGCTCCATTGGGAGAAGGAGATCTGGTCGTAGAGATGGGCCTATTCTCTAAATTGTCTAAACTATAGATTTTTAAAAAAAGTTTTCATTCCTTGAATTGCAAGGAATTTCAGAAATGGGATCTCATAAGAGATGCAGAGTTGAAGGAACTAAGGGATGGCAGGTGCTTGACCGCAGAGTAACCCACAAAATGCTGGAGGAACTCAGCAGGTCAGTCAGCATCTGTGGAGACAGTCGCTGTCTCAATCCTAATGGACACCAGCTGAAGTCTGGGTCCAGTTGAAGGGTCTTGACCGGAAACATTGACTGTCCACTTCCTTCCATAGTTTCTGCCTAACCCGCCGAGGGTTTTGTGTGTTGAAGAAGGAATTAAAGGCCCGACATATAGGGAAGTCCATTCACTGACAGGCCAGCATGCGTGGCCTGTAGGGCAGGGAAGAATATACACTGCTCTGTCATTTAAATTTGCTTATGTGTTCCCTTGCCAACATGTATTTCTGTATTTGTGGTGGTTCCATGGTTGTGGAGCAGTTAACACAGCACGATTACTGTTTGGTGGGGTCAGAGTTCAGAGTTCAATTCCAGCGCCCTCTGTAAGAACAAACGAGAGATTCTGCAGATGCTGGAAGTCCGAGCAACACACACAAAATGCTGGAGGAGCTCAGCAGGCCAGGCAGCGTCTATGGAAAAGAGTAAGTAGTCGACATTTCGGGCCGTATGTCCTTCGCCTGAAGCACACGGGTTTCCCCTGGGCGCTCCGGTTTCCTCCTAAAGTCCAAAGATGTACCGGTTAGTAGATTCTAACTGTAGTTGTAAATTGTCCTGTGATTAGCCTCAGGTTAAATCAGTGGATTGCTGGGTGTCACGCTTTGGGAGGCCGGAAGGGCCTGTTCTGTGCTGTATCTCTAAATAAACAAACAAATAAACAAACAAGCTATCAGCGGTATTGGACTGAGCTGGGAACACATGTTATTTCAGAAGCAAGCCAAAGAAACAATGAATCTGTTTACAGAGAGAACAATTTAATTTCTCCAAGTGAGATGCATAGAAGTACATTATGTATTGAGCCAAAGTGCAACTTCATGGTCCTGGTTTTAGGAGAAACCTATTACTCTGATAATGGATTCAACAGAAGGTGTGAAGATTTGATAAAAGTGGTTAAAATAACATCAGTTGACAGGACAACTCCAACTCTCAGTGCAAAGTTGTCATTGCGCTCGACAGAGATGGTGCTTGGTGCTCGGTGTTGGAGGGCTGGTCGGAGGCTCGAAGTTTTCGGACGGACTCAAGAGTCGGACTGTGGTCGGGTGCTTCCAGGATGCTGCATCGGCAAGTTTGTGGTGTTGGAGGTTCATGGCAGGAAGAGAGTTTCTCTTCCTTCTACCGTCTGCGTGAGATGATGGGACTTTCGAGAGACTTTGAGACTTTTTTTTTTACCATGCCCATGGTCTGCTGTTATCAAATTACAGTACTGCTTTGCACTGTTGTAAGTATATGTTATAATTATGTGGTTTTTGTCAGTTTTTTTAGTCTTAGTTTGTCATGTGTTTCTGTGATATCATTCTGGAGGAACATTGTATCATTTCTTAATGCATGCATTACTAAATGACAATAAAAGAGGACTGCGTGTCCTCATAATCTAATCTAACCTAATTAGCAAAACACAGATCTTATTTGAAATTTTGAAAAAAGGACCAGCCATGATTGATTGTCAGAGCAGACTCAATAGGCCAAATGACCTACGTCTGCCTCTATGGTGTTATAAAAAGTCTTGATGTGTCTGTACTTCTTTGTTTGGAAACCACTATTCGGTCCTCACAAGGGTGAACTGGATGCTTTAATGTTGCTGGTGATCTATTCCTGTGTAACAAATGTTGCTTGTCACTCATCAAACTTCAATGTAAATTTATTATCAAAGCACGTATAGGTCACCATATACCACCTTGAGATCCATTTTCCTGCAGGCATTCCCAATAGATACAAAGACGCTCAATAGAATCCGTGCCACTGTACCGTAGTGTGACGCCATTACAGCTCAGACCTTCGGAGTTCAGAGTTCAATTCCAGTGTCCTCTGTAAGGAGTCTCTTGGGGTGCATGGGGTTTCTCCGGGTGCTCCGGTTTCCTCCCACAGTCCAAAGATGTAGCTGCTAGTAAACTAACTAGTCATTCTGCAGTTGGACAGGGCCCTGGTGAGAACACACCTGGAGTACTGTGTGCAGTTTTGGTCTCCAAATTTGAGGAAGGACATTCTTGCTATTGAGGGAGTGCAGGTTAATTCCCAGGATAGCGGGACTGTCATATGTTGAAAGATTGGAGCGACTGGGCTTGTATACTCTGGAATTTAGAAGGCTGAGAGGGGATCTGATTGAAACATATAAGATTATTAAGGGATTGAACACGCTGGAGGCAGGAAGCATATTCCCGCTGATGGGTGAGTCCAGAACCAGGGGCCACAGTTTAAGAATAAGGGGTAGGCCATTTAGAACGGAGTTGAGGAAAAACTTTTTCACCCAGAGAGTGGTGGATGTATGGAATGCTCTGCCCCAGAAGGCTGTGGAGGCCAAGTCTCTGGATGCTTTCAAGAAAGAGATGGTAGAGCTCTTAAAGATAGCGGAATTAAAGGTTATGGGGAGAAGGCAGGAACTGGATACTGATTGTGGATGATCAGCCATGATCACAGCGAATGGCTGTGCTGGCTCAAAGGGCCGAATAGCCTACTCCTGCACCTATTGTCTATTGTCATTGCAGGACCTGTTTCTGTGCTGTACTTTTCTATGACTCTGCCAATCGCCATTCTGCAGGCAGTTGATGAAGTAGTTAAGGGTGGTTGGCCTAGGATGCCTAAGGTATCAAAGGATATGCATCAGATACGGCAAGTGGGACTCATTTGGGAAGGCATAGAGCATGGAATAATATAGTTCACTCCAGGCCCTTCGGCCCCCGAAGTAGTGCTGACCTATACTAACGTACTCCACAATCAATCTAATCCTTCCTTCCTTCCATAATCCTCCACTGTTTTCTTACATCCAGGTGTTTATCTACGCGTATCTTAAATGTCCCCAGTGGATCAGACTCTACTACTGCCCCTGGCAATGTGTTCCATGCATTCACCACTCTCTGTGTTAAAAAAAAACAACTTTGCTCTGACATCTCCCCTAAACTTTTCTCCACGCACCTTAAATATAACTGCTGTGACATTGGACATTTCTGCCCTGAGGGAAAAAGAAAGTGTTGGCTAGCCACTCTATCAGAGTCATCTTGGTCATCGTGGACAAGTTCATCTGAAGGACCTGTTTCTGTATTGCATGATTTCATGACTTTATGGCAGGAGTTCTCAACCTCTTTTATGCCACGGACCCCTACCATAACAGAGAGGTCCGTGGACCCCAGTTTGGGAACCTTTGTGCTCGAGGAACCCAGCAGGTCAGGCAGCATCAATGGTGGGAAACAAACAGCCAATCTTCTGGCCAAGATGCCTCACCAGGACCTGGACTTACCTATCACCTGTCAGCTTGTGTTCCTCCTCTTCCACCTACCTTCTTTGTTCTGGCTTCTGCCCTCTTTGTTTCCAGTCCTGACAATGGGTCTTGGCTGGAAACGTGGACCTTTCATTCCCCTCCATAGATGCTGACTGACCTAATGAGTTCCTCCAGCATTTTGTAGGTGTTGTTCAATATTTTCAGCTTTGCAGAACCTCTTGTGTCTCTGCTGACCCAAGTCCCCTGACACCCAGATTATCTCTTCCTTTAACAGTTTCCGGGTAACTGCAGCCCTCTTGCGAAGAGAGTTTCAAAGACTCCCAGGCTTCTGGGTGGAGAAGTTTCTTCTCAATATTTTGAACTGTGATCACTCATTCCAGCTACTCAGACAGGAGGGACATCATCCCTGCTTGTGTCTCTCAGACAAATTCCAGACGTTAAAATAAAGCTCTCTCATTCTTTCCAAACTCGAGAACCGGCTTGCTCTCTCCTCATACGACAAATAAACAACCCCAGCAATAAACGCAGTGAACCGTAGCTTTGACTTAGAAGGAAGAGACCAGATCTATTCAATTTATCCCTGATGCCGTCTTGCCTGGGCCCTGTTTAATTGGAGAAAGATGTCACTACACTTGTACTGAAATCCTCTCTCAATAAAGGCCAGATGTGACATCTGCCTTGTTAATTGCTTGTTGTATCTGCATGTTAACTTCAGTGAATCATATATAAAGACCGCAGATCCCTCTGAACACTAACTCGTTTCAAACACTCATTATTTCAAAGTACACGGCCCTTCATTTGTATTATTTCTCTCTAGAGTGGCATACCTCTGCACTAGATCCCATCGACCATTTCCCTGCCCTTTCCCTGATCCTATCTGTACCCCCCGAAACCCCCCTGCATCCTCCTCACCGACCGAATCCGTAGTTTTAGGCTCTCACTGTTTATTTAGTTACTGGCTGTTATGCCACTGGCATTTAAGGCAGCAATGAAAGTCCACCTCTGTCTGCATAGAAGGGTCCATCATTGGTGTTTCTGCAGCAATTGTCCTTTGACCAGTCAGGGTTGTTAGCCCTGAGCTGAACCCCCAGACCTGGAGGAACAGTGGGCCACTCTTCATCTGGCCTCTACCCTTTGACCTGTTTGGCATGGGTGACCCTACCAAAAGCCAAAGCAGAAAGACCCGACTCCAGCCAACGCTGCTCTCCGGGTCATTGAGGCACGCAAGCCTCCAAACCCTACCACAAGGCTGTGGTCCTCTTGAAGACTCTCACAGCAGGCGAATTTAATTTCAAGATATTTAAGATTGGGTGGCACCACAACGGTTAGCATAATGATATTACACCCGCCAGCAAGGCGGGTTCAATACTGCCACTGTCTGTACGGAGATTATACATCCTTCCTGTGACTGCGTGGGACTCCCCTGAGTGTTTCCTCCCACATTCCAAAGGTGTTAGGGTTAGTAGGTTATTTGGTCACATGGAGCCAGCAAGATGATGCCAGTGAACAACGCGGCGAACGGCCACGTCCTGCAGACAGTTCACGAAACTAATTCTTTTACTACTTCTGTTGTCAAATATGATTCTACGACCAAGCTGCGTGCGATCGAACCTTTTTGATGTGGTTTTTTTTGTGCGGATTGAGCGATCTGCTGCTTTGCTGCGCCCCGAGGGAGCTTCGTGAGCTTGGTGCCGAGTGTGCGGCCTGAAAGGCTGGCGACGAGGCCTAAGCCCACAATCGACTCTACCGCTCCCCTCTGAGGCGTCGAGCAAGGTTGAAGTCGGCAGGGATGAGAACGGAGGACAGCTGGTGCTCCCCACTGTCTGCCTGAATTTGTCCGGTCTTCCTTTCCCTCTCGTTAATTGCTGTTAGGAAGGAAGTGCAGGAGCCTTCGGGCTCCATGTTGATCAACGAGTCTGTGAACTAGTCTTGGGGGACTTTGGGGTTCATGCTGCCCACGTTTCTGGACCCTGGTCACTCTTTTTTTAAAGCTGTTTTTGAACAGTTTGAACAGGGCGATTGATGGGACTGGAGTTCTTCAATGAAGATTGCTTCACCCTGTGGCCTGCAGTGGGCTAGCAGCGCAATGCTGAACTGAATTCAACTGAATACCACGTCCCATTCCCATTCTGACATGTCTATCCACGGCCTCCTCTACTGTAAAGATGAAGCCGCACTCAGGTTGGAGGAACAACACCTTATATTCCGTCTGGGTAGCCTCCAATCTGATGGCATGAACATCGACTTCTCTAACTTCCGCTAAGGCCCCACCTCCCCCTCGTACTCCATCTGTTACTCATTTTTATGCACACATTCTTTCTCTCTCTCTCCTTTTTCTCCCTCTGTCCCTCTGAATATACCCCTTGCCCATCCTCTGGGACCCCCCCCTTGTCTTTCTTCCCGGACCTCCTGTCCCATGATCCTCTCGTATCCCTTTTGCCAATCACCTGTCCAGCTCTTGGCTCCATCCCTCCCCCTCCTGTCTTCTCCTGTCATTTTGGATCTCCCCCTCCCCCTCCAACTTTCAAATTCCTTACTCACTCTTCCTTCAGTTAGTCCTGACGAAGGGTCTCGGCCTGAAACGTCGACTGCACCTCTTCCTAGAGATGCTGCTTGGCCTGCTGCGTTCACCAGCAACTTTGATGTGTGTCAACTGAATACTACTGGATTCCTGTATTAATAGACAATTTTGTTCGCTTGCTTTTTGTCGTTTGCGCAATTTCTTTTTTTATGCGTTGGTGTTTGATGTTTTCTTCAGCGGGTTCCATGGCATTTCTTGTTTCATGACTGTCTGTGGGAAGACAACTCTCAGGATATATTTTGTATATGTTGTTGTTGTTCGTCCATCGTTGTCGTCGATGAAGACCTCGACACCACTATGATGATGATGGTGTCGAGACTAACGTGTGATTTGGATTTAAGTGAGGGAGAGTTGCGCAGCGTCAGCCTCGCTCTCTCTTCCCAATTCCCATCTGGATCCAGTGACAAGACAGAGTCAAGACGGCTGGAGATGGGACTAGGCGCAGTGGATGACCAGGACGTCTTCTGTGTCTTGTCCTGCTCTATACGTTCCACGACGCTTGCAGAGACCGCCTTCTTGACCGTTGGACCTTCCGTTGGTCTCGTCCGCTCAATCCGCCGGAGTCTGTCTTCACATGCTGGGATAGACAACTCCCTAACTCACTGAGGGTTTGAGACCCGTCGGCTACCCTCACCTGGTTTAGCCGGCTTGTCGAAGCCGTTGCCCGGGGTGTGGCCGCTGTCGCATGCAAACAGCTACGGGGAGCCACAGGTGAGAGCTGAGTGCCAGGTGGGGACCAAAGGTGGGACTAACCGCCTTGAAAAGGACGCGACATGTTCCCCCACCAGAGGTGCTACCCCTCCCTGACACCCCATACACCCCGTTTGTATATGTACTTTGATAATAAATGTACTTTGAATCTTTAAATGTTAATTGTGTGGTGAAACCTCTTAGGGCCAGAAGAGCCTGTTAACGTGCTGTGTCTGTAAATGAAGTAATATATGAAACTAATACAGAGTTCAAAAAATATTGTTGCTAATGACCATGAAACTTCCAAGTTGTCATAAAAATCTGTCGTGTTCGGTGCAACACGCTCAAAATGCTGGAGGGACTCAGCAGGTGAGGAAGTAACTACGGAAATGGGAGGCCAAGGCCCTTCTTCAGGACTGGAAAAAAAAGTGATGGAAGGGGAAGGAAGCTGGGTAGAAGGTGATAGATGAAGCCAGGTGGGTAGGAAAGGTAAAGGGCCGGAGAAGAAGGAATCTGACAGGAGTGGGGGAGTGGACCATAGGAGAAAGGGATGGAGAAAGGGACCCAAGGGGAGGTAAAAGGCAGGCGAGAAGAGATAAAAGGGCAGAGTGGGGAATAGAAGGAGGGGAGGGGTAGGGATTTTTTTTTAACCTGTAGGAGAAAGTGATATCCGTGCCATCAGGTTGGAGGCTACCCAGACGCAATATGAGGTGTTGCTCCTCCACCCCGAGGGTGGCCTCACCTTGGCCCAAGAGGAGGCCATGTTCCGACATGTCAGAATGGGAACGGGAATTAAAATGTTTGGCCACTGGGAAGTTCCGCTTGTGGCAGATGGAGCAAAGGTGCCCGATGAAGTGGCCCCCCCAGTTTATGACGGGTCTCACCAGTGTAGGGGAGGCCGCATTGGGAGCACCGGACACAATAGATGACTATATAACAATCACAGCACGGAAACAGGCCATCTCGGCCCTTCTAGTCCATGCCGAATGCTTACTCTCACCTAGTCCCACCAACCTGCACTCAGTCCATAACCCTCCATTCCTTTCCTGTCCATATATCTATCCAATTTTACTTTGAATGAGAACATCGAACCTGTCTCAACCACTTCTGCTGGAAGCTCGTTCCACACAGCTACCACTCTCTGAGTAAAGAAGTTCCCCCTCATGTTATCCCTAAACTTTTGCCCCCTAACTCTCAACTCAATTCGCAGGTGAAGTGTTGCCTCACTTGGAATGATTATTTGGGGTCCTGAATGGAGGTGTCTGGGAAGGTGTAGCGCTTAGGACGTTAGCAGGGATAAGTGCCAGGAGGGAAAGTAGTGGGGAGGGCTGAATAGACAAGGGAATCACAGGGGGATGGGGGAAGGTAAAGATACGTTTGGCGGTAGGGTCCCTTTGGAGATGGTGGAAGTTGTGGAGGATGAAGTGTTGGATGTGGAGGCTCATGGAGTGGTAGATAAGGGCAAGAGGAAGTCTATTGCTGTTAGGACGATGAGAAGATGCGGTGAGTGGGGATGTTCGAGAAATGGAGATGAAGGTGAATTCAGCGTCAATGGTGGGGGAAGGGAAACCCTGTTCCTTGAAGAAGGAAGGCATCACTGATGTCCTGGAAAGGAAAGCCACATCCTGGAAACGGATGTGGCAGAGGCGAAGGAACTGAGAAAAGGGAATAGCAGTTTCACAGGTGATAGGGTAGAAAGATATACCATCAAGATATCGTGTCAGTGTCACCTCCATACCAGGTGGTGATGCAACCAGAAGCAGAATGTGACCTCAAACATTAACTCTACTTTCCTCTCTACAGAGGCTGCCTGACCTGCTGAGTGTTTCCAGATTTTCCAATTTTAGCTTCAGTTTCCATTATCTGCATTTTTCAATTTTCATTTACCCGACAGCAATAATCGGCGCAAGCTAATCGGAATAACGTGCCATTGACACGTGTGTTAGTTAATTGCACATGAGATTAACTGATGCACAGACATCAAGACCGAGCCCAGATCACTGGTTAACTAATGACCGGTGAAGGCAGTTCCACAGTTTTGTTAAAGGAGTGAGTTCCAGGAATCAAGTTCAGGTCTATTGTCATTCAACATATACATGTGTATCACCTAAAGATACAATGTGCACAACAGAGCACATATAACCCACACGCAACACATAAATTAGCAAATTGTAGAGACATAGAAAAACATAGAAAATAGGCGCAGGAGTAGGCCATTCGGCCCTTCGAGCCTGCACCACCATTCAGTATGATCATGGCTGATCATCCAACTCAGAACCCTGCCCCAGCCTTCCCTCCATACCCCCTGATCCCTTTAGCCACAAGGGCCATATCTAACTCCCTCTTAAATATCGCCAATGAACTGGCCTCAACTGCTTCCTGTGGCAGAGAATTCCACAGATTCACCACTCTCTGTGTGAAGAAGTTTTTCCTAATCTCGGTCCTAAAAGGCTTCCCCTTTATCCTCAAACTGTGACTCCTCGTTCTGGACTTCCCCAACATCGGGAACAATCTTCCTGCATCTAGCCTGTCCAATCCCTTGAGGATTTTATATGTTTCAATAAGATCCCCCCTCAATCTTCTAAATACCAACAAGTATAAGCCTAGTCGATCCAGTCTTTCATCATATGAAAGTCCTGCCATCCCAGGAATCAATCTGGTGAAGATTGTAGAACATATTGCAGAAGATTGGCATTTAGCATAAGTGACATTAATGACACAAGTCAAAAAGTAAACAGTATAATGCTATTGTAACACACACAAAATGCTGGAGGAACTCAGCAGAAGGTCAGACAACATCTAGGGAAATAAATTGACAGTCAACGTTTTGAGCCAAGACCCTTCTTCAGGACCTGCTGAATTCTTCTAGCATTTTGTGTGTGTTGATTTGGATTTCCAGCTTCCGTAGACTTTCTCGAGCTTTGTATAACATTACTGGCACTTCACGCGTAATAAGACTTGGGTGGCAGCAGGGAGTTCGGTACTCTCACAGCCTGAGGGAAGAACTGTTTCCCATTCTTGCAGTCCTTGTCCAAATGCTACGCTATCTGCTACTGATGCCAGCGAGTCAAATTGACTACGGGATGAATTGGAGAGATCCTTGGCAATCTAAGGGCCCTGTCTCTTGGTAAGGGCTTCAAAGAGATTGTGGGACGGATTGGAGGGATCCTTGTGGAGGGATGCTGTGAGTACTGCCTGATGATAGGGAGTCAAAAATATTGTGGAATGGACTGAAGGGATCCGTGCTAATGCTAAGGGGCTTGCATATACGGCCCTCCTGGGAATGATCTCGGACGGGTTGAAGAAGGACCCAGTGGTGGAACATCTTACCAAAAACGCGGTGCTCCTCACACAGAGAAACCAGAATCAAACGTGCAGGCATTGTATGTTGAAGATCTGTGCTCTGAATGTGAAGGGAAATGCACCATAAATCTTCCACAGTCATTGTCTTCGCCGCAGAATTTTATTGATGTTTGGCACAAGCATCCTGTAACAAGGTAAAGGAAAGAAGAGATCATCACAATGTTCCATTAGAAATATTAAGGTCAAAGTTGCATAAGAAATAATGAGAGCTGGTTTAATATTTATGGACTCTGATTCTTTTCCAACACCAGCAATCTAATGGATGCCCCACTCTAATTAAATAATTCACGCTGATTCAATTCTTCAGGTGGAAAGAAAAAGCGTCATTCCTGTCCAAAAATATTTGATGACATCAGATGTTATCAAATAGCGAGGGTGCCCTGACTCTGGGCTATTAATTGACTTTGCAGAGGGAGGCACAGAACTGTGGAACAGTTAGGACATGAAGGAGGACGTTCAGCCCCTCCAGACAAGTCTTTCACCTGTGGTCGGGGTCAGCAGATATAGCCGGTCCTATTTGCCCACTGTTTTCCTGCATTAAAACGTTTCCTATCTGTGTACTTACCCAAATTTCTCTCAAATGTTGTTATTGTACCTGCCCCCAGTGGCGTATATATACACACCACTCTCAGTGTGAAAAAGTTGCACCTCAGATTTTTTTAAAATCTTTTGCCTCTCACCTTTATCTATGCCCTCTAGTTATTGGTTCCCATTCCTTGGGAAAATGATGCTGTACTTTTCCCTTATCTGGACCTCTCATGTATTATACACCTCTATAAGGTGACCCCTCTTGGGGGAGCACAAACTTGTCGTAGGGTTTGGAGGCTTGTGTGCCTCAATGACCCGGAGAGCTATTTTGGCTGGAGTCTCAGCTCTATGCTTTGGCTCTTGGTAGGGACACCCATGCCAAACAGGTCAAAGGTTAAAGGCCAGACTAAGAGTGGTCCACCAGTCCCCCAGGGTTCGGGGTTCACTTCAGGGCTAACAACCCTGACCGGTAAAACCAAACTGTTCTGGAAACAGTAATGAAGAATGCTTCTACATCTGAGTGCGATGGTATTACTGAGTCTCCACTGGGGAATTACATGACTGACAGTAGTGAAAACCGAGCTACTGCCAGAGATGGAGGACCGTCACTGCTGCCCTAACACCAGAATCAGAATCAGGTTTATTATCACCGGCATGTGTCGTGAAATCTGTTAACTGAGCAGCAGCAGTTCAATACAACACATAATATCGAAGAAGAAGAAAAAAAAGTAAATCAATTTACAGTATACTGATTAAAATCGTGCAAAAAACATAAATAATTGTATTTTTCAGAAGTGAGGTAGTGCCCATGGGTTCAATGTCCATTTAGGAATCAGATGGCGGAGGGGAAGAAGCTGTTCCTGAATCGCTGAGTGTGTGACTTCAGGCTTCTGTACCTCCTACCTGATGGTAACAGTGAGAAAAGGGCATGCCCTGGGTGCTGGAGGTCCTTAATAATGGACGCTGCCTTTCTGAGACACCGCTCCTTGAAGATGTCCTAGGTACTTTGTAGGCTAGTACTCAGGATGGAGGATTTACAACCCTCTGCAGCTTCTTTCTGTCCTGTGCAGTAGCCCCTCCATACCAGACAGTAATGCAGCCTGTCAGAATGCTCTCCACAGTACATCTATAGAAGTCTTTGAGTGTATTTATTGACATACCAAATCTCTTCAAACTCCTAATGAAGTATAGCCGCTGTCTTGCCTTCTTTATAGCTGCATCGATATGTTGGGACCAGGTTAGGTCCTCAGAGATCTTGACACCCAGGAACTTGAAACTGCTCACTCTCTCCACTTCTGATCCCTCTATGAGGATTGGTATGTGTTCCTTCATCTTACCCTTCCTGAAGTCCGCTATCAGTTCTTTTGTCTTACTGACATTGAGTGCAAGGTTGTCGCTGTGACAGCACTTCACTAGTTAGCATACCTCACTCCTGTACGCCCTCTCATCACCACCTGAGATCCTACCGACAATGGTTGTATCATCAACAAATGTATAGATGGTATTTGATCTATGCCTAGCCACACAGTCATGGGTATAGACAGAGTAGAGCAGTGGGCTAAGCTCACACCCCTGAGATGCACCAGTATTGATCATCAATGAAGAGGAGATATATCACCAGTCCACCCAGATTGTGGTCTTCCCGTTAGGAAGTCAAGGATCCAGTTGCAGAGGGAGGTACAGAGGCCCAGGTTCTGTAACTTCTCAGTCGGGATTGTGGAATGATGGTGTTCAATGCTGAGCTATAGCTGATGAACGGCATCCTGACGTGGGTGCTTGTGTTGTCCAGGGGGTCTAAGGCCGTGTGGAGAGCCATTGAGATTGCATCCGCTGTTGACCTATTGAGACGATAGGCAAATTGCAATGGGTCCAGGTCCTTGCTGAGGCAGGAGTTCAGTCTAGTCGTGACCAGCCTTTCAAAGCATTTTGTCACTGTAGATGTGAGTGCTACAGGGCGATATTCATTAAGGTAGCTCATATTATTCTTCTTAGGCACTGGTATAATTGTTGCCTTTTTGAAGCAAGTGGGAACTTCTGCCCTTCGCAGTGAGGGGCAGTAGAAAGCGATAAGGTGACCCCTAAGTGTCCTACAGTCCTAGATATAAAGTATAAAGATTATTGATTTAGGTGAAGCCGTAATATTTTAGTAGGTGAACATTGGTGGTATATTGGGTAGGTGGTACACACTGCAACCACTTGTGTGCCAGTGGTGGAGGGAATGAATGACTTAGATGCTGGATGGGGAACTGTAAAAACAAGGTGCTCTGTCCCAGATAATGATGAGCTGCCTGAATGTTATTGGACTCGTCCAGCCAAGTGGCGAGCAGGAAGTCAGAATCGTAGGAGATTCCGCAGTTGCTGTAAATCCAGAGTAATATACACACACACTCAAAGTGCTGGGGGAACTCAGCAGGTCAGGCAGCATCTATGGAGAGGAATAAAGAGTTGACGTTTCGGGTCGTCAGGACTGGAAAGGAAGGGGGAAGAAGCCAGAATAAGAAGGGTTGAGAGGAGGGAGGGGAGAAGGTGTACAAGCTAGCAGGTGACAAGTATCTTCCCCATTCCTTCTCAGTCCTGAAGAAGGGTCTTCGCCTAAGACACCGACTGTTGATTAATTTCTGTAGACATTGCCTGACCTGCTGAGTTCCTCCGGCACTTTGTGTACGTTGCTCTGGAGGCCCTCTCATGTTTGGGCAGTGACAGATGAAGCTAGGTTCTGGGGAAGGTTGAGCAGGTGGGGAGTTAGGAGTGACTGAGAAGCTGGGAGATGGTGGGTGGAAACGGTACATGTAGCCATGGCAGTGAGTCTGGGTGAGCACGTGGTCGAAGAGTTGGAGCGCAGCAGAGATAATCGAACAAGAGCAGTGAGGGAAGGCCTCACTGAATTCCCACTGAAGAGGTTTAAACTTCTTCAGGGTAGGCATACCTCAAAGAGACTTCGCAGTGGAGTAGGAGGAATTCATAAACACAGGAGATGGAGAGCATTCCATCACCCTCCTGAAGATCCTGGAAAAACTCTGGGACATCAGGAGAACACACAACCTTCTTTAGAACGTAGAAGATTGAAAGGAGATTTGATAGAGGTTTACATAATTTTGAGGGGTATAGATATGCACGCAAGCTTTTTTTATTGAGGTTGGGTGGGACTACAATCACATGTCATGACTTAAGGGTGAAAGGTGAGAAGTTTATGTGTGTTATGTATACTACTGTGCTTTACACCCTGGTCCAGAGACACGTTGTCTCATTTGGTGGTACACATGTATATAGTTAAATTACAATAAAATTGACCTGACATGGCATTTCGTATACAGAGGGCGGTCTGTATGTGGAATGAGCTGCCAGAGGAAGTGATTGAGGGATATACAATGATACTTAAAGGAGATTTGAATAGCTACGTGGATAGGAATGGTTTCTGTATGGTATGGGCCAAACAGAGACCAATGGGACTGACTTGGTATAGTAGATATATTAGATTTTTGAGCGAGGGAAGGGTTGGGGTCTTTGGGGTTTGCGAGTTTTCATTTCTTTTTCTTTTCGTGAGGGGGTGGGGTTGATGTAATTTCTTTCAACTACTTCTATGGATTTTTTCTGTATTTCATGGCTATCTGGAGAAGGCGAATCTCAGAGTTGTATTCTGCGTGCATACTTTGATAATAAAATGAACCTTTGAACCTTTGGGTGCATATCATGGTCAGCATGGATTTGTTGGGTCAAAAGCCACCTTCTCTTCTGTATGATTCTATGAATTTCAATGATGAGTGGAGAAAATCTTCCTTGTTGGAGACGGCCATTGCCTGGTGTTCTTATGACATTTTTCTATACCCGATTGCTATGGAGACATAGAGTCATACAACACAGAAACAAATTCTCCTGCAGATTGAGTCCACATCAACCATTGAAAACCTATTTACACTGATCTCACTTTATTCTCCCCCCCCCCCAAACATTCCCCTCAACACCCCTCCCCAGATTCTGACGCTCACCTAGACACTATGGATAATTTACAACCTTTTTTTCTCTAGTCCCTGATGAGGGGTCTCGGCCTGAAACGTTAACTGTACTCTTTTCCATAGACTCTGCTTGGCCTGCTGAGTTCCCCTAGCATTTTGTGTGTGTTGTTTGGATTTCCAGCATCAGCAGATTTTCTCTTGTTTGTAATTGGACCATTTGCAACTGCCATTTAACCCCCTCACCCCGCCAACTCCACATAGAACAGAGAATTGTACAGCACAGGAACTGGCCCCTTGGCCCACAATGTTGGGCCAAACCAATTAAATGGGTAATCAAATAGCCAATCTCTTCTGCCTACACAATTCCCATATCCTTTCATTTCCCTCCTATCCATTTGCCTATCTAAATGTCTCTTAAAAATCTCTAATGTACCTGCCGCTACCGCCATGCCAGACAGTGCCTTCCAGGCACTCACCACACTCTGTGTGGGGGAAAAAAAACCTTACCCCTCACCTTATAAAGGTGATCTGTGTCGCGTTGCATGAGGAGCATGGATGAGCCAGTTCATTGGCTGTGAATGAAACTGAGCAATGTGCAGTCACCAACAAACGTCCCCACTCCAGACCTTGCTGATGGATAGGAAGTTGGTGATAAGGCAGCTGATGACGGCTGGGTCTAGGAACTGCCAGAGAGGAACTTCTGCAGAGATGTCCCAGGGCTGGGTTGATTGATCTCAAGCAGAATGTCAATCAAGATGTTTTTACCCAAATCTCTTGAGCAGGACTCAAACCCACGACCTTCTGACTCACAGGTGAAAGAGTAGTCTACTGATCTGTGAGCATAATAGAGAATTACTTGCACTTGATATGTGAAGAGCATGGAGAAAGTATAGACTGGAATAGTTCTGGGATGAGGAATTTCAACTAAAGAGGATAAGACTGGAAAGCTGTAGGTGTTTCCCTTGGACCAAGGGAAGACTTGATCAAGTTGTAGGAGATCATGACGAGATTAGACAGGGTAAACAGAGAGATGGGCGGCAGGGTGGAGATATGTCTCTGCCAAGGCAGGTGTAAGGTGCTCCTTCCCTCCGCTCGCCTGCAGGTCACCCTTGGGTAAGTTTTATCAGGATCGTGTGAAGCCACGGGAGCAGATGGTGGATGGTCGTATGAGCAGCTGGTGGGTGTATCACAAGTCCTGGTTATGCGACCACTGACATCAGGCAGACAATCTCAAAAGAGTATTGATAATGACTGGGGTCACCCATCTTGTAAAAACACTGCCCAGAAGAAGACAACGGCAAACCACTTCTGTAGAAAAATCTGCCAAGAACAATCATGGTCATGGATAGACAATGACTGCCCTCATCATTCAACATGGCACATAATGATGATGTCATACAACACGGCACATAATGATGATGGTGAAATAGGGAGAAAGTGGGACACTTGTGGGCTGCTCTCAGCACATCCTTAAGTTTTGTTGGTTGTTAACGCAAATGGTGTGTGTGATAAGTAAGTAATTCTAAATGAATCTCTGTTGCAGTTCTTCAAGTGGTAACAAAAATGGTGTCAAAATGCCTTTAATAGTCATGAAGATGTTTGATGTTCCTGGAGTGTTCATTATCCCTAATGCGAGCAGATGAATGGAACATTGTGCAAATTAATTTAGCGATTAAAATTTTTTGGGTAAGTCTCAGGAAAAGAATTAGCTGAGCTTCTTTTTTCTAATCAAGCAATCAATGTTCTTTTCCCTTTTCATCCTTCTTGCCTGATGAGGAACGAGCTGCCTGGGTAGTGTTATTGTGCTGAGCACACTCCGAGTGAGCTGGTGTGAGATCCAGGAGTGGATACTGATGATCTATTCGACTGTGTCGGCTGCCAAGGTCAGCCTGGTCTTACCTCAGTTGTTGGGGAGGGAGTTGTTATTAGCAGGAACAGGTGATTTTTACTGTGCTCACATTTACTGAAAATTGATTAAGTGCATTATATGAAAGTTTACAAGCTGACTATAAAGTATTAGTGGTAAGGAGCAATGTCCAATCTAATAATTGGAGCTTTCGATCTACGTTCTGCTCCTGTCCTGGCTGAATTATCCATGATTTACAGGCGAGGACTTGCAATCTCCGAGGATCGCATTCTGATTGAGAAGTTGGTCTGGCAACAGAGCTTGCAGCACTTCGTTCTGTTCCATTCTCTTCCTTTCGTGCCTCCCTCGGTTTTAGTGTCTTTCTCATGCTGTGTCTGTGGGTAAACTGTGTGTGTCAGTCCACCCCTGCTCTTCCCTCTCTCCTCTTTCTCTGCCTCGGTCTGGGCCACTTCTCTGGACATACCAATCCCTCTGCCTGATGTGCACACTCACAAACTTTCTCTCACACTAGTGTACACAAACATTCTCGTACATGTGTGTACGTGTGTGTACGTACGAGAATGTTTGTGTACACTAGTGTGAGAGAAAGTTTGTGAGTATATATATACACACACACATACACATACACACCATTCACACACACACAGACACAAACCCACACACACACACTCAAGTACTCATATACACTCAAACCCATACACAGTCATATACATTTGCGCACATGCGTTTAGACACACTCACACTGACACACTCACACACTGACACTCTCACATTCAGACACTCTCACACATAGACTCATTCACATTTACTGATACACTTGCACAGACATTCTCATGCTTAGACACACTCACACTGACACGCGCACACACACACACACACACACACACACACAGTTAAATTGGCATAGCCTCAGTTCTGTCGCCTGGTTACGTTTCTGCCCTGAGTTTCTTCACCATGAGTGGAGGTTTCCTGGAGAGTTTGGGGAGGTACTGTACGTGGAGCGGTATGGCCTGCCTGAAGATGGTTGGGATTAGGCAGATCAGGTCAGCATGGACTAGATGGGCCGAGGGACTTGCTTCTGTGTTGTACTACTCTATGTCTCTCTGACACCCATCTCCACTCTCAGTCCTGGAGCAGGGTCTCAACACAAAGCATCGACCAGCCCTTTTGCCTCCTCGGATGCTGTCTGACCCCTGGACCCCTTCCAGCAGTTTGCTTTGCCAGCTACATTCCTGGCAAAACAGCAGAGGGAACACTTGCGACGTACCAGATTAGTTATACAGGTGCATTGGGATGCCCTGAGAGGGACGAGAAAGGTACTATAGAGATGTAGCAGCAATCTGCTGTGGGAACTCAGCAGGGCAGGCAGCATCTATGGAGCTTTACATTTCTGATGTAGATTTTTATCCCAGAGCATCAACAACACCGCACAGATGCTGCTGGACCCACTGGATTCCTCCTGCAGATTGTTTGTTGTTCTAGATTCCAATGCCCGTGGTCTCTTGAATCACTAAAGAGATGCACAAACTCCTGATCCCTTTGAAGGGACGCCTCTTCCAAATGAAGACCCTGAACCTGAGGGTACCTCCACCTCCACCCCGAACACTTTCCTCCTTGCCCTCATCGTGTGTGTGACCGGCATTGGCTTTGGCAGTGAAGGGGTTAATGCTGGTTGTGCCTACGTCAAACGATGGCTTAACTGGCCCTAAAAATAACAGGGCTGGGGTTTGAAATGAGGCAGCCAGGTTTATGCTAGTCGCATTTCCAGCCTCAACAGGGAGATGTCTGCTACCAAAGGAAAATATTAACCTTTTATTAGTGTTTTGTTACTATGGAAACTCCTGCTTCCACATCACTGATCCTTTGCTTATATTAAAAGGAAGTTGACTTTCTGACTTGCAAGAGATTATCCGTAAGACAGATTACCTCTGAGTTGCTGGACGCGGCTACGCTGCGTGGTTTCCAGAAGTTTCCGTGGATGCTGGGCGGGAGGAGGAGCCACGGGTGGTCATATAGGCAGATCCTGTGGTGAGCAAGCAGATACCATCCCTGAGCCCTGTCAACCTCTCATGACCCTGTGTGGGCACGCTGCTAGGATGTGATGTTTCATCATTAGCTGTAGATTAATGGACCTCACCTTCACTTCTCACCTTCGTCACGAGGCTGGGGATTCACCTCCCACTCTTGCTGATAAGCAGGGGGAGGGAAGCCGTTACTTGAATGACATTAATTTGAAGCTCTCAAAACTGTCTCATCACTTGCAGTTCTGGTCACTTCAGGAAGGATGGGAAGGCTTTGGCGGGGGTGCAGAAGAGGTTTAACAAACAAGAAACTGGGTGCGTCAGGTAGCATCTGTGGAAGGGTTAGCACCTTGGGGCCGAGACTCTTCATCTGGATTGCTGCCTGACCCACTGATGTCCTCCTGCATCTGGTTTGTTGCCCTCAGATTACGGCAACTGCAGTGTCTTGCGTTGCTGGGTTCACCAGGATGCTGCCTAGATTACAGAGTGTTAGCTATCATGTGAGGTTAGATTGTTCTTGCTAAATTTTGCAATTCCAAAATGTCAAATTAATTGAAAGAAAAACACGCAGCCCTGGATACGCTGTGTCGTTATTACTTTGTGAGGCACGCACGTGGTGCGGTGGCATAGTGACGTATGCCATTCACATACTTTTATATATATATATATATCCTGCAGTGAATTATGAAAACAATGAAGAATGATTAATCAAACAATCAACATTATGTGCCGCGTCACATGACGTGGGAGTTCATGGTCTTACAACCATGATTCTTCTTGGCAAATTTTTCTATAGAAGTGGTTTTCCGTTGCCTTCTTCTGCACAGTGTCTTTACAAGAGAAGTGACACCAGACAGTGTCAATACTCTCCAGAGATTGTCTGCCTGGCATCAGTGGTCACATAACCAGATATACACCGACTGCTCATATGACCATCCACCGCCTGCTCCCGTGGCTTCACGTGACCCTAATCGGAGGGCTAAGAGGGTGCTACACCTCACCCAAGGGTGACCTGCGGGCTAGCAGAGGAAAGGAGCACCTTGTATCTCCTTTGGTAGAGATGCCTCCCCACCTCCACCACCCAAAATGATGCTGGGCATAAGGTGACTGATGGGAAATAATAAAGTAGTGGTGGAGTTAGTGGGTGGAGGTGTTGATCAGTCTTGCTGCTTGGGGTAAGTAAATAGTTTTGAATCTAGGTGGTCCTGGCATTGATACTACGCAGCCTTCTCTCACAGTAGCGTAACAGTTAGTGTGATGCTATTACAGCTCGGGGTTCAGAGTTCAAAGTTCATTCCTGGTGTTCTCTGTAAGGAGTCTTCGTACATCCTCCCCGTAGAATGGGTCGGCTTTCTCCGGGTGCCTTGGTTTCCTCCCACAGTCCAAGGACGTACCGGGTAGGTTAATTGTAAACTGTCTGGTGATTAGGTTAGGGTCAAATCGGGGTTGTTGGGGGTTGTGGGGCAGCGTGGACAGGCCCATTCCGCACGCATATCTCTAAACAAATAAACATGCCGCGGAACGCGCCATTTGGCACTGCCGAACAACACAGCCCGAGAATTTTGCTGGGGGTGGGGGGCAACCCACAAGGGTCACCACGCCTCCAGTACCAATATAGCATGCTTACAACTCACCAAACCGAATTCTAACCGTACGTCTTTGAAACATGGAAGCAAACCAAACTGAACAGGTGGGAAATGCAAAACTTCCAACAGAGAGCGGCAGTAATCGAACACTGTATAGCGATTGTGCTGACCACCACGCTACCATGCCACCATTTAAGAACCACCTGGACAGAAATGGATGTAGGAATATGGATGGGATTAGTCTGGAATAGCACCAGGATCCTTAGTCCAAAGGATCTGTTCTCCTACTGTAATTTTCTATGTTCTATGTCCATAATTCCTGTGATTCTATTTCGATGTAGCTTATGGGACATTTCTTTGTCGTCCTGTGCCAATGTTTATCCCTTCCTCAGTCCAGGTAAAGCACCTCGACATGAAATTCTAACTATCCATTTCCCTCCGCTGTTACTGTCCGACCTGCTAACTTCACTTCCCAAGCAAGCTGTGTGTGCACTGCCATGGAGTGCATTGAATCTGGCAATCAATGGATTCTCAGTATCGAAGAGCGACAAGGACAGAGCAGGGGTAGGTCGCAATCACACACCGACCTCGCACTTAATGTCAGAAAGACCAAGGAGCTGATTATTGATTTCAAGAGGAGGAAAGTGGAGCTCCGTGAGCCAGTCCTCATTGGGGGAATCAGAGGTAGAAAGGGTCAATAGACAACAGACAAATAGGTGCAGGAGTAGGCCATTCAGCCCTTCGAGCCAGCACCACCATTCACGGTGATCATGGCTGATCATCCACAATCAGTACCCTGTTCCTGCCTTCTCCCCGTATCCCTTGACTCTGCTATGTTTAAGAGCTCTATCTAATTCAGGGTCAGCAATGTTAAATTCCTCGGTGTTATCATTTCAAAGGACTTGTCCTGCAACCAGCCCGTAAGTGCCATTACAAAGAAAGTACAGCAACTTTCTTAGAAGTTTGTAAACATTCGACATGTCGTCTAAAACTTTGACAAATTTCTATGCATGTCTGGTGGAGTATATATTGACCGGTTGCATCACGGCCTGATACACCAATGCTCTTGAACAGGAAAGCTTACAAAAGGTGGTGGATACAGCCCAGTCCATTACAGGTAAAGCCCTCCCCCACCACTGAGCACATTTTTGTGGAGCGCTGTTGCAGGAAAGCAGCATCCATCATCGGAGTCCTCCTGCCACCCAGGTCAAGCTTGCCTCTCACGACTGATCAGGAAGGAGGCACAAGAGCCTCACGACTCACACCACCAGGCCCAGGAACATTTATTACTCCTCAGCTATCAGGGTCCTGAACCAGAGGAAATAACTTCACTCACCCTATCACTGAACTGTTCCCTCCACCTATGAACTCACTTTCAAGGACTCTTCATCTCATGTTCTCGATATTTACTGCTTATATATTATTATTATTTTGTTTGTTTCTTTGTTGCTTGTTTGCATTTAGTGTGAATGTCTGCAAGAAAGTGAATCTCAGGGTTGTATATGGTAACATATATGTACTTTGATAATAAATTTACTTTGAACTTTGAATTGACCATGAGCTTATAGAATGACAGAATAGCCCAGAGGAGCCAAATGGCCTTTACACAACATCTTCCACTCCTGCTTTTCATACCCTTTCTGTTATATTTAAGTTTCACGCTCTGTGTCCTAATAGTTCTCCAAGTTTCTTATAACCAAAGACTTTCAGCCCATCAAATCTATACGCTCAAGGAAATCCATCCTCCAACTATTCTTGCTTTCTCTCATACATTCATCAGATTCCAATCAGTCTCCCCCCTAATCTCTCTTACACCCACTTACAGGCAGGCAATTTACAATTATCCCATCAGTGGGGAAAAACCGGGACACCGGGAGAAACCCAAGAATTACAATGAGAATATGCAAACTCCACCCGGCTTGAAACCAGCTCACTGGAGCTGTGAGCCAAGTTCTTCAATGTAAATTTCCAGCCAGGTTTCTGGGGAAGATGCATTCTTTAGAGAATGAATGAGAAGGTAAGGCAGGTTATCTTATCTTGCAAGCCACCCACCTTTCTGAGAGCACGCAGACTGATATTAAACCTTCCCACTGATTACCACTCTGTGAAGTGACCATAACCTAACCACCCGTGAGAGCAGAGTACGGCTTATTGGAACCGAACTGATTGTAGACTCGGTGAGACGAATTGCTTTGAAATCAATGCGGCAGGAATCAGTCCTCACGTATAAAATAGAAATCAAATTAGCAATCAAGGCAAGGAAATCATGCAGGGCATAATGCCCCGTCTTGCAGGAAATGAGTATATTCAATGCAAATTTGCTTAGCAGTCTTCAGTAGTGATTTGGGAGGTAGGGAGGACGAACAGCATCCATTATACAAGCAGATTGAAACCGTACCAGAGACTGTTCCAATATGGTAGTGTTGGGTTCACTGTCTGCAAAGCTCAAAGCTCAAAAGACGATTTCAAGCTCTATCCAATACAGATATCTATGGATGTATCTGCTATAGGGAGTTTATACAATATTCACCTACTCTTCAAGTACCAGCTATCTAGCCTCTGCAGCAAGGTTCACCTGCTAATACCCATTGCTTGATTAGTCTCCATCGCTCCCAGCTAACTAAGTAAAGTCATGGAAAATTACAGCATAGAAACAGGCCCTTCAGCCTATCTATCTTGTGCTGAGCCATTTAATCTGCCTACTCCCTTCGACCTACACTGGGACCACAGTCCTCCATACTTCTACCATTCATGTACCTATCCAGACTTCTCTTAAACTTTGAAATCGAGCTCGCATGCACGACTTGTGCTGGCAGCTTGTTCCACACTCTCCTCATCCTCTGAGTGAAGAAGTTTCCCCTCATGTTTCCCATAAACTTCTCACCTTTCACCGTTAACCTATGTCCTCTGGTTGTAGTCCCGCCCAACCTCGGTGGAAAAAGCCAGCTTGCATACCCCCTATCTGTACCCTTCATAATTTTGTACACCTCTATCAAATCTCTCCTCAGTCTTCTATGTACCAGAGAATGAAGTCCCAACCTATTCAATCTCTCGTTATAACTCAGTTCCTAAAGACCCGGCTACGTCCTTTTAATTTTTCCCCGTATTCTTTCAACTTTATTTACACCTTTCCTCTAGGTAGATGACCAAAACTGCACACAATACTCTAAATTAGGCCTCACCAAATCTGATACAACTTCAATATAACATCCCACCTCCTGTACTCAATACTTTAAACTAGTAGTTTAAACATAGTTATTTTATTTTTAATAACTATAATAGTCATTTTTATTTTTATGTTTAAATTCATACAAATAATTCTCAACACACATTTATCACTCACAGATGACCTCTAATTTATCTAAATTACAAAAGATTTATAAACTATACAGGATTTCCAAACACAGGTACAATTCTTACGAAACCAGAACATAGCAATGAGTTGGAAATGAATGAGTCATCTGCCATGGAAACCAAAGGTTGAGGAATGAATTCAAGTTCTTCTTTCTATAAACCCAACTTTCTGTTGTTCTTCTTCTTGCCATTCCTAACAATCTCCAAACTCTAGTGGTATTTATACTATGTTCTACTAGGTTACATCATCTGCATGTGAAGTTTTCCAGCTACCTTTGCTGGGACAAAGTAACTCACACAGATGGTCTTAAAAGCTTCTGACAACAGAAGTCCCAAACAATGGTGTGAAGGCTGACCCCCTGAGTACACTAATATCCAAATTTGTAACCATTTGTGATGTGCTAAGTACCTTAACCTCATTATCTTGCATTTGGCTAATGGAGACAGGTCTCCTAATCACTTTGCTTCACCAAGCTCTTCCTCCAGCTTCAAACTGATTGCTGCTTGCAATTTACTGGGGTCTGGTTCTTGATAACAACAAAAAGGTGAACAAAGACTATTTTGTTAACAGTTTAACTTTATTACTAACAACTCTGACCCTTTGGGAAGGTCACACAGCTGTGCTAGAAAGCTGAGGTTGGTAATAAGCTTCTCGGGCCCTTGAAAGTGAATATCCATCACACTGTTAAGTCAAGTCAAGTTCATTATCATACGTATGTGCAAGTATGGTAAGGATCAGGGTGCAATGAAATTTTACTTGCAGCAGCATTACAAGTAGAATCAGACAACAACACACAGACCTTATGTTGTACATAAATTATTAGTGCAAAAAACTGGCTGAGTGAAACACGACATTAGTGCAGAAAAAAAAAACCACAGAGACAATTCAGAGGAGAAAGGTTCTGTATGTGAAATGTGTTGAGCCTATCATGATCTCTAGAGTCTGTACACAGACTGAAAGCTGGAGAGGGAACAGTAGGCGTTCTAACCTAGACCGCATCAGAGGCTGTGCTCGCATGATGTTTGTGTCACTGGCCTGGTATCAGGAAGAACAGGAAAAAATCGGTTCAAATCCCACCATGGGGAAGTTCACCTGTGAATCTGCTGTGTCTGGTGGTCGCAATGTGGCCTCCACTACACTGGTGAGACCCATCCTAAATTGGAGGGACACCTCATTGAGCACCTTTGCTCCATCCACCAAAAGTGAAAGATTCCAGTGGCCAAATACTTGAATTCCAATTCCTATTCCCGTTCTGGTCCATGGCCTACTCTTATGACACGATGTGGCCATCCTCAGGGTGAAGGAGCAAATATTATATTCGGTCTAGGTAGCATCCAGCCCAATGGCATGAATATCGATTCCTCTTTCTGGCAAAAAAAATCCCTCCCCTTCCCCTTTCTGTTCTTCACTTTGGCCTTTAACTTCTTCACACCTATCACCTCCCCCTGGACTCTCTTCCCCATCTCTTTCTCTTATGGTGCTCTCTCCTCCACTATCAGAATCTTTCTTCAACAGCCCTTTACCTTTCCTGCCCACCTGGCTTCATCTATCATCTTCTAGCTAGCTTCCTACCCCCACTCCCTCCTTTTCATCCTGGCATTTTCTCTTTTCCTTTCCTGTCCTGAAGAAAGGTCTTAGCCCAAAACATTGACTGTTTATTCATTTCCGTAGACGCTGCCTGACCTGCTGAGTTGCTCCGCCATTTTGTGTGTGTTGCATGGGGGAGGGGGGCGGGATTTGAATTTCTTGTTCTTCTTTAGCCCGTCGTCCCTACTCATCAGTGTCCTCTGTCCTAGGCTAATTCTTTAAGTTGTCTCCAAGTATGGCCCATGTTTGAAGATTCTTCCTCTCCCTGGTCTTTGGAGTTTTTGTTGGTGTCTCTGTAGCTCTGGGTTTCTTATGGGATGGAGTTTTCCAACCCTCCTCCTTTTGCAGCTGGGGTTGGCACCGTCCATGGTGGATTTAGTTGGAGTTTAGTTAACCATTTAAATAAGAATCAAAGTGGACTCAGAAAATAGCATTATTTCTGTGCTGGAAGTTGTGTTAAGTCCTTTAAGAAGTTAGAGTCATCGTTTCATGCAGCACAGATGCAGTTTACCAAGTCTACCACAATCAGAAAGCACCAGTCACATGAATGCCTACATTCCCATCATTTTTCCCTCTAGGGGCTACTTAAGGCAGCCAACCGACCTTCCCATTCAGCAGAAAACACTACCGACCACCTCTTGCACAACTCTGGACCTGACTTTGATTGTGTTTTTTTACACCAATGTCTTTCTTTGCACAAACTTTTTCTTCACTGTCTTCCTCCCTTCAGAAAGAAGGTACAGGAGCCTTAGGACTCACACCACAAGATTCAGGAACTGTTATTGCCCCTCAACCATCAGGCTCCTGAACTAAACTTCACTTGAACTAACTAAACTGAACTAAACTCCGTTCACTCAACTTCACTTGCCCATCACTGAAATGTTCCCACACCAATGGACTCACTTTCAAGGACTCTTCATCTCATATTCTTGATATTTATTGCTTATTTATTCATTATTATTTCTGTTTTTTTGTTTTTGCACAGTTTGTTGTCTGGCTGAAACCCCTAGATCAGGGGTCCCCAACCTTTTTTTACACCGCGGACTGGTTTGATATTAACGATATTCTTGCGGACTGTAATTCTTTACAGTTAGGGTTGCCAACTTTCTCACTCCCAAATGAGGGACAAAAGTAGCAGTCAAATACGGGACACTTAAGTTTACCCCGAGAAAGACTACCATGACCATGAAGTCTTGTGCGGGCACCTGTGTGCGCATGCACGTATGTGCCGATTTTTTCCCACAAATCGGTTTTGGCTTAATCTTCCCAACTACACTGCACATACATTATTTCTTATTTCTATAGGCTGTGTATTTATCATAACATTCCTGCTTTTACTATATGTTAGTGTTATTTTAGGTTTTATGTGTTATTTGGTAGGTTATTTTTTGGGTCCAGGAATGCTCAAAAATTTTTCCCATATAAATTAATGGTAATTGCTTCTTCGCTTTACGCCATTTCGGCACGAAAGGTTTCATAGGAACACTTTACCTTAGCAGGGGAAATACGGGACAAGGGCGGTCCCGTATGGGACAAACCAATTTAAGCCCAATATATGGGATGTCCTGGCAAGTACGGGACAGTTGGCAACCCTATGTTCAAGTTCAACAGTGCGTGACAGGGAATGAGGAAAGGTGCAGCTGACTCATATCGTTCCCTCACGGCCCGGTAGCACACGGTTTGCGCCCGGTGGTTGAGGACTGCTGCCCTAGATGGTGCAAGAGGTGGTCCGCAGTGTTTATGTTGCTGAGTGGGAAGGTCATTTGGCTGCCTTAAATTGGCCCTAATGGGAAAAATGATGGGAATGTAGGCATTCATGTGAGTGGTGCTTTCTGGTTGTCAGAGACTTGATAGACTCTGCCTGTACTGCAGGAAACAATGACTCTAACTTGATTCTGTTATTGTTATTGTTCTATAGATTTATTGAGATTGCTCCCAAGAAAATGAATCTCAGGGTTCATATATATGTACTGTGATAATAAATGTCCTTTGAAATGTGAACTTTGCCCTATATGGTTTGTGTACAGTTTAAATTCTGTGTGTTATCCGTACCTACGTGGCTGTGATGCTGCTCCTAGCAAGGCTTTTTCCATTGTACCCGTATCTTACCACATTTATGCTCACAGTAATGAACTTGACACATCTTTGGGACGTAGGAGGACACTAGAGCACCCAGGGTGAGACCATGCCCTCGGCGAGGCGAGCACCCAAGCCCCACAGAGGCAGCACCGTAGGTTAGGATTGAACCTGGGTCACTGGAGGTGTGAAGGATCGGCTCTACCAGCTGTTCCATCTGTTACCTTTAGCTACTGCCGTGCACGAGTGGCCAGTTCCGCCGCTGCGATTATCTTCTGAAGCAGCCCAGTGTGTTGAAGTGATCACGACGTCTGATGTTACACACAGAAAAAACCCCCACCTTCAACAAGGTTAAATTCTGAGAATGTTGCTTGCACTCTGTCAACTTGGGAAGGAATGGGGGGGAATGTAATTAGAGTGTCCAAGATGATTAAATGGCTCTTGAGCGAGAGAGTCTGTAACAAAAAAAAAACAGCACAAGCTTAGAATTAGAGCTAGGCTATTGAAGGATGGAGAAACTACTTCTCATCTCTTTAGAGTTCCCTTCCCAAGAGCGACATGAAGATTAAATGTATTCAAAAGAGGAGGACAGCAATTTTTAAAAATATTAACATGAAGTTGCCCTAGAAGACAAGGTGAAGGAGAATCCTAAGGGATTCTATAGGCACGTTAAGAGCAAAAGAATTGCAAGGGACAAAATTGGTCCTCTGGAAGAATAGAATGGTAATGCATGTGTGGAGTCAAAACAGATGGGGGAGATTTTTTTACCTCTGTGTTTACTCAAGAGATGGGTACATAGGCAAAGTGGCACTAGCTCATGGACCCTATACCGAATACAGAGGAGGAGGTGTTTGCAGAAATCGCCGGAGCCCTAACAGACATATTTAAAACATCCTTAATGACAGGAGAGGTACCAGAGGACTGGAGGATAGCCAATGCTGTTCCACTGTTTAAAACAAGCTCTAGACAGAAACCAGGAAATTATAGACCAATAGACCAGTGAGTCTGACATCATTACTGAAAGGTATTCTAAGGGACTGGATATATAAGTATTTGGATAGACAGGGACTGATTAAGGATAGTCTACATGGCTTTGTGTGTGATAGGTCATGTCTAAACAATTTGATAGAGTTTTTAGAGGAAGTTATCAGGAAAGTGGATGTTGGCTACATGGACTTTAGCAAGGTTTTCGACAAGGTCCCGCATGGGAAGTTGGTCAGGAAGGTTAAGTTGCTCGGCATTCAAGAAGAGGTAGTAAATTGGATTAGACATTAGCTTTGTGGGAGAAGCCAGAGAGTGGTACTAAATGGTTGTCTCTCTGGATTGGAGGCCTGTGATTGGTGGTGTGCTGCTGGGATCAGTACTGGGTCTGTTGTTGCTTGTCACCTGTATCAATGATCTAGATGATAATGGAGTAAACTGGAACAGTAAATTTCCAGACGACACCAAGATTGGGAGTGCAGTGGACAGTGAGGAAGGCTATCATGGCTTGCAGTGGAACCTGAATCAGCTGGAAAACTGGGCTGAAAAATGGCAGATAGAATTTAATGCAGACAAGTGTGAGGTGTTACACTTTGGTAGGATTAACCAGCGAAGGTCTTGCACAGTGAACAGCAGAGCACTGAGGAGTGTGGTAGAACAAAGGGATCTGGGAATACAGGTCCCTAATTCATTGAAGGTGGCGTCACAGGTAGATAGGGTCATAAAGAAAGCTTTTGGCACATCAGCCTTCATAAATCAAAGCACTGAGTACAGGAGATGGGATGTTATATTGAAGCTGTATAAGACATTGCTAAGGCCTAGTTTAGAATATTATGTGCAGTTTTGGTCACCTACCTGAAGGAAAGATGTAAATAAGGTTGAAAGAGTACAGAGAAAATTTACAAGGATGTTGCTGGGTCTGGAGGATATGAGTTATACGAAAAGATTGAATAGGTTAGGACTTTATTCCTTGGAGTGTAGCAGATGGAGAGGAGATTTGCTAGAGGTGTACAAAACTATAAGGGGCATAGATAGGGTAAATGCAAGCAGACTTTTTTCCATTGAGGTTGAGTGGGACTACAACTAGAGGTCATGGATTAAGGGTGAAAGGTGAGAAGTTTAAGGGGAACATTAAGGGAAACTTCTTCACTCAGGGGTTGGTGAGAGAACCTGTGGAATGAGCTGCCACCACAAGTGGTGCATGCGAGTTTGATTTCAATGTTTAAGAGAAGTTTGGATAGGGTTCTCGATGGTAGTGGTATGGAGGGCTATGGCCCGGTGCAGGTTGATGGGAGTAGACAGTTTAAATGGTTTCGGCATGGACTAGATGGGCCAAGGGGCCTGTTTCTGTGCTGTACTTTTCTATGATTCTATGAGTCTGACTCTGTTGGCCACAGAGGTGAATGGCTTTAATGATGATTGCTTTAATATATATCTTCATACACAACTGACATGGAAGCATTTGTATAACAAGAAGCGACCTGCCTCATATTATTAATCATTGCAACAACATAGGTTTCAGTTAATCTAGCCATTTTGTGGAAAATGCCAATGTTTTTTTTAAATGTAAATGGGAGTTGAAACAATCCTCATTGTAATAGTCAAGATGTCAAATCCTGTTCTGTGGGAGATTTATCATGACCTGTGCACCGTGTGAGAGTGATCAGCTTTATATCCTTTGGCATCTCCGGAGACTTGGGAGATCCCACGGCCAAGGAATTACCTTTCCAAAGTGTAGCTAGTGTTGCAATGTGACAGCTGATGACTGAGAAGCCACAGCTGGCAGTGGGAGGAGGTTGGGGGTTTGAGATGAGGTACACTACCACTGAATGGTTACCTCCTGCAATGCACACAGTGGATCAGAGGGTCAGATGTCGCCCGACTAACAGCCCACTTTGCACTGATTGGGGTCAACTCTTCTTCTCCCGAACTCCATTATCTTTGCCACTCAGTCCCTTCGGGAGAAGAGGAGGGAAGGAGGGAGGGGACTGCAAGTCATGTTTCATGAGACCTCCAGGTGAACCAGATGTACGATTGCATTAATTCTAATGAGCCGGCTCTGGATTCTTAACTCAGAGTAACCAAGCAACATGCCTGCTTGTACATTAGTTCCCTCTGTAGCACCTCCCTCAATGCGCCTTCTTGATTGGCTCCCTCTGACAGCAGGGTTTTAATCTAACAATATTAGTCACTGAGTTTAATTCAGAAAGAACTGAATGGCCAGCTATGACGCAATTACTCTACACAAAAACAGCATCAGATTGGTTTATTAACAGTATTTATGCATAGGCCTTTGCTGCATGTCTAAATAGATCAGTATGAAGAGCCTCAACCCGAAGAGTTGACTGTCCAGTCCCTCCTCCACGGATGCTTCTTGACCTGCTGAGTCCCTCCATTATTTTCTTCTCTTGCTCCTTTAACCGGAGCCTGACTGACTAATAATCACACAGAAGGAGGCTATTTGGCCCATTGGTTACATACTGGCCCCCCACCTGAGCAAACCATTAGTCCCATTCCCTGTATTCCCTCCTTATTTAGAAGAAGAGTTGGGATCTCATTCAAACATACTAATCACGGAGAGGGGCCTAGATAGAGTGGACATGCATAAAACATTTGCAACAGTGGGATAGTGGAGGACCAGAGGTCATGGCCTCAGAATAAGAGGATGTTCCTCTAGAACAAAGAGGAGGAGGACATTTTTTTAGCCAGAAATGTGTTGGGAATGTGTGGAATTTATTGTCAAGGATGGCTGTGCAGTCAAGTCATTGGATATATTTAAAGAGGGGGTTGATAGGTTCTTGATTATTAAGAGGATCAAAGGTTATGGGGAGAAGGCAGGAGAATGGAGTTGAATGGTACAATAAACCAGGTTAATATCACTGGCATGTGTCGTGAAATTTGTTAACTTTGTGGCAGCAGTATAATACAATACATGGTAATATAGAAAAAAGTAAATCAATTACAATAAGTATATATGTACATTAAATTTTTAAATTAAAATACAGTGCAAAAACAAAAATAAAAGTGAGGTAGTGTTCATGGGTTCAATGTCCATTCAGAAGTTGGACGGCAGAGGGGAAGATCCTGTGCCTGAATCTCTGAGTGTGTGTCTTCAGGCTTCCGTACCTCTTTCTTGATGGTAACAACGAGCATGTCCTGGGTGATGGGGGTCCTTAATGATGGATACCACTTTTCCACCGTTCCTTGAAGGGTCTTGGGTACTATGGAGTCTAGTACCCAAGATGAATTGGGTAATTTTACAACTTTCTGTAGCTTCTTTTGATCCTGTACAGTAGACACCCACATACCAGAGAGTGATGCAGCCTGTCAGAATGTTCTCCAGGGTACATCTGTAGAAGTTTTCGAGTGTTTTAGGAGACAAGCTAAAATCTCCTGAAGCCCTTAATGAAATATAGCCACAGTCTTGCCTTCTTTATAGTGTTTGCAACAGTGGTTGAAAAATGTGCATTTTGCATCCTTAGAAAGCTCTACTATCCTTTCCTGCCAAGAGTATGCTATTGAAGTGTAGTCACCAGGATAATGTTGGAACTGTGGTGGCCATTTTACTTCGGAGCTCCCATCAAGCAATAATTACCAATTACACCCACACAAAATGCTGTAGGAATTCACCAGTAACGCATACACAAAATATCGGAGGAACTCAGTCCAATCCTCTTTATTCCTTTCTGTAGATTCTGCCTGACCTCCTGTGCCCATCTCGTCCGAGACTCCCCCAGTATAGGAAACATCCTCTCCACATCCACTCTACTTAGGCCTTCCAATATTCAATAGTTTTCATTGAGATCCCCCTCATTCTTTTTTAGCTCCAGTGAGAACAAGCCCAGAGTTATCAAATGCTCCTTATATTAAACTCTTTCATTCCTTGGATCATCCTGTGAACTTCCTCTGGACCCTCTCCAATCCCAGCACATCTTTTCTGAGATAAGGGGCCCAAAACTGCTCACAATATCCAAGTGTGGTCTGACCAGTGCCCTGTAAAGCCTTAGTATTACATCCTTGTTTTTGTACTCTAGTCCTGTCAAAGTGAATGCTAACATTGCATTTGTCTTCCTTACCACCAATTCAGCCTGCAAATTAACCTTTAGGGAAGGCTGCATGAGGACTCTTTGCACCTCTGATTTTTGAAATTTCTTTCCATTTATTCCTTCTACCAAAGTGCATGACCAAACACTTCACTACACAATATTCCATCTGCCACTTATTTGCCCATTCTGTCAGTCTGTTCAAGTTCCTTTGCAGACACCCTGCTTCCCCAACACCACCTGTCTTTGCATTGAAGAATGCGGGGGGATCTCATTGAAACCTACCAAATATCGAAAAGCCTAGATAGAGTGGAGTGAAGAGGATATTTTCTATGTGGGGGAGATTGGGGGTCTAGGATCAAAGGGCACAGTCTCAGAATAGAAGGACATCCCTTTAGAACAGAGAGGAGGAGGAATTTCTTCAGTCAAAGTGTAGTGATTCTGTGGAATTGATTGCCACGGCCGGCTGTGGAGGCCAAGTGACTGGGTATATTTAAAGTGGAGATTGATAAGGTCCTGATTAGTAAGAGTGTCAACGGTTATGGGAAGAAGGAAGGAGAATGGGGTTGAGAAGGATAATAAATCAGCCATGATAGAATGGCAGACTCGATGTGTCAAGTGGCCTAATTCTGCTCCAATGTCTTGTGGTTTCATAGTTGTGCCAGACTAATTAAGATAGCAATTAAACGCTTCTTCACTAATCTCTTCGAAGATAACATCAATATCAGCCTGAGGAAATTCAACATGACATCTAAAAACTGGGAAGACGTTGCACTCAATCGATGCACCTGGAAGAAATCTGTTCAAGAGGGAGCTGCGTTACAGGAGAACGATATCTGTTATGCCGCAGAGAACTGTGAAAGGAGAGAGTGAACAACCAAAAGACCCAACCACTAACTATAACCACCACTTACTCTTGCCCAGATTGCCTCTACAGCCACCTGTGGACCCACCAACTGACAACCCCTTTGGACGGGGGTTCCCCGCCTTTTATGTGCCATGGACCCCTATGGAAGGGTCCGTAGATCCCAGGCTGGGGACCTTTGCTTTAGGAGAATATCATATTTATTTTTACAGCACGGAATAGGCCATTCCAACTCTTCGATCGCGCCGCCCAGCAATCCCTGGACTTAATCATGGGACAAGTTACAATGACCAATTAACCTACCAACCAGAAGGTCTTCAGCCTTGGGAGAGGAAACCCACGTGCAAACTCCTTACAGTCAGCAGCGAGAATTGAATCTGGGTCACCTGTACTGGAAAGCACTACACTACCGTGCCGACCAGGTGATACATTACGACTACATAGATGCCTTTTAAATCCCTCGGGTTTTTGCCTCCACTACCTCTCCCGGCAGAGCATTCCAGGCACCCAACCCTCCCTGTTAAAAAAAAACTTGTCTTGCACACCTATTTTGAACTTACTCCTTTGCAGCTTAAACCATGCCCTCTTAAGGGAATGTGTATTTGGTCCAAAGAATGTACCATTTCCTTCCATGCCAGCCATTGCTAGCAATACCTGGTAGCCATTACTCACAATTAAAGGCATCTGTTAGTCTTGCGAGACCATGGATCTGCGCCTGGAAAGTCTTCACTCCCCAGGACACAGGCCTGGGCAAGGTTGTATGGAAGACCAGCAGTTGCCCATGCTGTAAGTCTCCCCTCTCCACGACACCGATGTTGTCCAAGGGAAGGGCATTAGGACCCATACAGCTTGGCACCAGTGTCGTCGCAGAGCAATGTGTGATTAAGTGCCTTGCTCAAGGATACAACACGCTGCCTCAGCAACCTTCAGATTGCTAGTCAAATGCCTTAACCACTTGGCCACATGCCCAACACTACTCACAATACATGCCTGCCATTACTAGCAATACCTGGTAGCCTTTACCAGCAATACATGCTAGTCAGCACTAGCAATACTTGGAAGCTATTACCAGCAATACATGCTAGTCAGCACTAGCAATACATAATAGCCATTACTGGCAATACATGGTAGCCATTACTGGCAACGCATGGTAGCAATTACTAGCAATACATGCCAGACATAAATAGCAATATATAGTAGTCCTTACTAGGAATAATAATGCTAGAGTGATCATACCCCTTATTTTACAAAGCCAGCATGCCTCACATACCTTTCTTTGATTAGATTGAAAACTCTGGTGTTAAGACAAAAAACAGCACTTCCAAACCTAATATAAAATTCTACTGTACTTTGGCCATTTTTTTTTCCAAAGGAATTCTTCACTTCAAGCCTGAATTAATTACTAATTGGGGGCTCTAGGGACTGAGACTGCAGAAGCAAATGCATTTAGACCGGGAGCAAATGAAGATGGCAAAATTTCTTCATTGTATTAGAGCCAGATGGGATTTATAGAGTCTCATGGTCTCTACTAGAAATTTACTAATGAGCTGAATTTAAATTCCTAGTCACTGGAGGATTTTAATTCATGTCCCTAGATTATTACTCATAACCATATTACACTCAGTGGCCACTTTATTAGGTACACCTGTACACCTGCTCATTAATGCAAATATCTAATCAGCCAATCATGTGGCAGCAACTCAATGCATGAAAGCATGCAGACATGGTCAAGAGGTCCATTCATTGCTCAGACCAAAAACTAGAATGGGGAAGAAATGTGATCTAAGTGACTTGACTGTGGAATGAATATAGGTGCCAGATGGGGTGGTTTGAGTAACTGCTAACTCCTGGAATTTTCATGCACAGCAGTCTCTAGACTTTATAGAGAAATGTGCAAAAAAAAAAAAACCCAAACAAACAAAAAGCCCAGTAAGCTGCAGTTCCATGGGTAAAACACTTGGTTAATGAGAGAGGTCAAGGGAGAATGGCCAGACTGGTTCAAGCTGGCAGCAAGGCAACAATAACTCAAATAACCACGGGTTACAACAGTGGTGTGCAGAAGGGCAACTCCTAATGCATGCCACGTTGAATCTTGAATTAGATAGAGTAATAGACTCATAGAAAATTACAGTGGAGAAACAGGCCCTTTGGCCCATCTAGTCCATGCCGAACCATTTAAACTGTCCTACTACAGCAGAAGACAATGAACGTACACTCAGCCCACTTTATACGGCACAAGAGATACTGACTAAAGTGGCCACTGAGTGTATTAAAATGCAATCAGTGAAAGAACGTGGACATTGCTGGAAATACTAGCATTTATTGTCCACTCCTAATTCCGCTGATTTGAGGGGCAGTTAATAGCTAAAACACATTAGTGAACCTGGGGTCACACCAGGCAAAGAACATAGAACGTAGAATAGTACAGCACAGTACAGGCTCTTCGGCCCACAATGTTGTGTCGACCCTCAAACCCTGCCTCCCATATAAGCCCCCACCTTAAATTCCTCCATATACCTGTCTAGTAGTCTATTAAATTCCACCAGTGTATCTGCCTCCACCACTGACTCAGGCAGTGCATTCCACGGACAAACCACTCTCTGAGTAAAAAACCCTTCCTCTAATATCCCCCTTGAACTTCCCACCCCTTACCTTAAAGCCATGTCCTCTTTTATTGAGCAGTGGTGCCCTGGGGAAGAGGCACTGGCTATCCACTCTATCTATTCCTCTTAATATCTTGTACACCTCTATCATGTCTCCTCTCATCCTCCTTCTCTCCAAAGAGTAAAGCCCTAGCTCCCTTAATCTCTGATCATAATCCATCCTCTCTAAACCAGGCAGCATGCTGGTAAATCTCCTCTGTACCCTTTCCAATGCTTCCACATCCTTCCTATAGTGAGTCGACCAGAACTAGACACAGTACCCCAAGTGTGGCCTAACCAGAGTTTTATAGAGCTGTGTCATTACATCGCGACTCTTAAACTCTATCCCTCGACTTATGAAAGCTAACAGATTCCCTTTCTTCCTGGCCATTACTGAACCAGATGGCCTTTTGCAACGATCCATTCATGGTCACTGTGACTGAAACTAAATTTTCTTCAACATTCCTATTTTGTTTTGCTGGGTCTTGAACTTTTCATTCCTGCACCGGTGATTTGAACTCTATACCACTCTCCTTCCCTGCCCCATGTTGCTCGCACCACTCTATTTGGTACCTGCTGCACCTATTGAAGTGGCCACTGAGTATATGTTCATAGTCTTCTACTTTAGTGGCCAATCCACTTCCAAGTTTGACGTGTTGTGCACAAGTGAATGCGATGCACTGCCAGGGGTGATGGGAGAGGTTGATATATTTGTGACTTAAAAAGAAAAACTCTTAGATAGGCTCCTGGATAAAAGAAAAATGGAGGGTTATGTGGGAGGGAAGAGTTAGATTGAGTTGGTAGGTTAAGAGGTCAGCACAGCATTGTGCACTGAAGAGCCTGTGCTGTGCTGCATGGTTCTGTGTTTACACTCAGTGTCTATTTTATTAGGTACTTCCTGTACTTAATAAAGTGACCAGTGAGTGTATGTCCATGGTCTTCTGCTGCTGTTACCCATCCACATTAAGCTTTGATGAGTTGTGCAATCAGGGATGCTCTTCTGCACACCACTGTTGTAACGTGTGATTACTTGAGTTACTGTCGCCTTCCTGTCAGCTTGAACCAGTTTGCCCATTCTCCTCTGACCTCTCTCATTAACAAGGTGTTTTCACCCGCAGAACTGCTGCTCACTGGATGCTTGTTGTTTTTCGCGCCATTCTCTATAAGCTCTAGAGAATGTTGCGCATGAAAATCCCAGGAGATCAGCAGTTTATGAGATACTCAAACCACCCCATCTGGCACCAACAAACATTCCCAGGTCAAAGTCAATTAGGTCACCTTTCTTCCCCATTCTGACATTTTGTCTGAACAGCAACTGAACCTCTTGACCACGTCTGCTTTTGTCATGAGTTGCTGCCAAATGATTGGCTGATTAGATATTTGCATTAATGAGCAGATATTCAGGTGTACCTGATAAAGGAGCCACTGAGAGCATTTGGCAGCGACAAATGGATAATATTTTCTTCAAAGCATGAACAATTTCTATGATCTGAGGCTATTGAATTAAATTAGTAAATTTAAAAGGATGACAATAAGATTAAAATCTTTGATTAGCCTTACTGGAAAGAAGGATATTTCCAGAAGTACTTGGGTACAGGAGGGCATTGGAGAACTTTGGTGGGTTGAAAGTTCATCTATAATAAACTGTGCAGCATCTCATGAAAGGCCTTTTTATCTGGAGAAAGATGACATTTCTTAAATGCATTCTTGTTTTAGTATAATTTGGATGTTTGATTGACAGTGTGTGCAGGAGGGACATGGAAGACTTCTGGCTTAATTGTAGGTTGTCACATAGGAGTGATCGGAGAGCTGCTCATCCCAGAATCACTGCAAATATGCCACCAATCCCATCATAATATGTGTATAATCCACCAACAAGCTGAAAGAAAAAAAAATCACTGGAAATTTCTCTGGTTCCAAGTTATACTGGAAAACCGACCAGTACGGGAGTCAGGGTCAGAGGCAGTTACAGAGATGGGGAGAGGGACGGGCAAGGGGGGGGGGTGCTAAATAAAATTTTAATTCAAGGAACTTGGTTGGGGGCTGTGTGGTAAACCATACATATATGTTGTAACTGGGTTACCTGTCTGGACACGCCCCTCTGCTGACTGCTCCTGTGTCTCCTCCCACAGACCCCTGAATAAAGGTGATTTCGCCCTGCTCCTCCTCCTCAGTCCAGGGGCAGACACGCAGCATGTTGGAAGTCATATTTTACTGCGAATAAAAGCCTTTCAGTATTTACCCTACTTCAGTCTTTTGGAGTAATTGAAGGTGCATCAGGCTGTCAAATGCACAGACAGAGCCAGGATTAACCCGTGCCTCTGGCGCTGTAATTGCGTCACCCAAAATGTAATGTAGCCTCATTATCTCCTTGCAGAAAGGTGGTAAATCCTTGGAATACTCTTGTCTAGAGGGCTCCAGAGTGCTCACTAACAACAGAGACCAGTGGAGTCCTGGATATTAAGAGAAGCAAGAGATGGGGGGCGTGCGGGAAATAATGCAGGAAACACTCCGTTGTGGGTGGTAGATGCTGATGCATCCGGGACATTTAAAAGACTCTTAAGAGACATGGATGAAAGAAAGATGGACAACAATTTTTTTCAGAAGTGTTGTTTCCTCAGATTTTATTTTGTTTCTGATAGACCACTTGAATCTGAACACAAATATGATTTCAAACTACTTGTATCATGTAAGAATTTGGAGAAACAAAACATTAACTTTTATTGAATATAATGTGTTTAATTGCATAATGGTGCCTATGCTTTGCAATAGTTCAACTAAGCTATAAATGTTTTGCTGGTGATTTTCGCTTCTTGCTTAAGTGTCCAATAATAATCAGCCAGCATTTATGGATTCCGATTGCCCTGATACTATTTGTCCATGACTGCAACGTCCCGGTGAAACCTTTCACCATGCTCATCACTGACAGTGCCAAGATTTGCAGGGAAGAAGTCTAAATGGAATGTAGAAAATGGATTTTTAGTGACATGTTGCATTTCATGGTTTTGTGTGCTTGAAGCATGTTGTCAACCAGCTGCACGCCTTGTGCTCTGTAGTTGCCAAGAAAATTTTCAACAACATCCTTGAATACCTTCCATCTGATTTTCTCCGGTCCGACTAGAAGTCCTTCGAATTGCCTGTCATTGATGACCTGTTTGATTTGTGGACCAACAAAATCGCCTTCCTTAATCTCGGCATCTGTTACTCTGACATGAATTATGAACTGAAATAACAAATATAAGCAATTTTTTTAAAAAATAGGGAAATTTCATGGTGATTTTCATGATCAGCAGCCCAAAATCCATAAGATGCATCCAGAAGTATTCAGGAAGCAAACCCTTTGTTGTCCAGTGCTATAGCCTGTGTAAATGTGAAGGGTTAGATTGATTGTGAAGTAGGTGAAGAGGGCAGCACAACATCATGGGCCAAAGGGCCCGTACTGTGCTGTAATGTTCTGTGTTCTATGTTGAAGCGGAGCTGAGGTGGAAGACGAGGCCTGATCATAAACAGCGGAGCGGGCTCCGAATCAGATTCCGAATCAAAATCAAAATCAGGTTAAATATCACTGGCATATGTCGTGAGATTTGTTTTAATAGGGCTGCAGGTACATTGCAATACATAATAATAAAAATTGTAAATTATAGTAAGACATACCAAATCTCCTCAAACTCCTAATGAAATATACCTGCTGTCGTGCCTCCTTTGTAGCTACATTGATATGTTGGGCCCAGGATTGACCCTCAGAGATGGTGATGCCCAGAAACTTAAAGTTTCTCACTCCTTCCATTTCTGATCCCTCAATGAGGATTGGTGTGTGTGTTCCTTTGTTTTGCCCTCCCTGAAGTCCACAATCACTCCTTTGGTCTTAGTGATGTTGAGTACAAGGTTGTTGCTGTGGCACCACTCAACCAGCTGACCTACCTTGCCCCTGTGCGCCCTCTCGTCACCATCTGAAATTCTGTCAGCAATAGGTGTGCCGTCAGCAAATTTATTGATAGCACTTGAGCTGTGCCTTGCCACGCAGTCATTTGTATAGAGCGTGTAGAGCGGTGGGCTAAGTGCAGGTCCCTGAGGTGCACCAGTGGTGATTGTCAGCAAGGTGGGGATGATAGTTCCAACATTATAGTCATAGTCATACTTTATTGATCCCGAGGGAAATTGGTTTTTATTACAGTTGCACCATAAATAATTAAATAGTAATAAAAACCATAAATAATTAAATAGTAATATGTAAATTATGCCAGGAAATAAGTCCAGGACCAGCCTGTTGGCTCAGGGTGTCTGACCCTCCAAGGGAGGAGTTGTAAAGTTTGATGGCCACAGGCAGGAATGACTTCCTATGACACTCTGTGCTGCATCTTGGTGGAATGAGTCTCTGGCTGAATGTACTCCTGTGCCCAACCAGTACATTATGTAGTGGATGGGAGACGTTGTCCAAGATGGCATGCAACTTGGACAGCATCCTCTTTTCAGACACCACCGTCGGAGAGTCCAGTTCCATCCCCACAACATCACTGGCCTTACGAATGAGTTTGTTGATTCTGCTGGTGTCTGCTACCCTCAGCCTGCTGCCCCAGCACACAACAGCAAACATGGTCGTACTGGCCACCACAGACCCGTAGAACATCCTCAGCACCGTCCGGCAGATGTTAAAGGACCTCAGTCTCCTCAGGGAATAGAGACGGCTCTGACCCTTCTTGTAGACAGCCTCAGTGTTCTTTGACCAGTCCAGTTTATTGTCAATTCGTATCCAATTGTCAATTGTCGTATTGTCAATTATGTCCAATGTTGAAATGGGGCTGAGATGGAATAAGAAGCATGACTGCTCATAAATGGTGGAACGGGCTCGAGTGACCAGATCTTTTATTCCTGCTTGTATTTCTTACGTTCTGAATGCTTGGTTTTCTTTGTCTATAAAAAGCTATCAACCCCTGTCTTCAACGGAGCAGAGGGAAGTGTGTAAACTGTGCAGTATGTATAAGTGGAAGTGTCCCTTTAAGAACTAAGTGCACCCTGTACTGTAACTTCTTGTGTGAGATTTCGCTGTTATCTGAGAGCTGCTGCCTTCAATAAAAGATGTCTTAAATGATAGCTCTTCCCCAGCTGCTCGTTCAGGAGAATTACTCCATAAAGGATCCCACAGGTACGGCAAAGAGGGGAAACTTTTCCCATAAATGGATGTTTCGAGGCCCAAGGGGCACAGATTTAATGTAATGGATGAAAAAATTCTGAACAAATTTAAGGAAGACTAATTTTATGTTGAGATCATTTGGAACCAACTGCCTGTAAGAGAGGCATGAACGACATGTGAGAGGGGATTTAGTAGGTGCTTAAAAGGACTTTATTTGATTCGCACAGCACAGAAACGGGACCTTCAGGCCAACACATCCATGATGACTACGATGTCTCTTTTGTTCTAACCCATTTTTATTTTATTTTATTTAGAGATACAGCACAGAAACAGGTCCTCCCAGCCCAATGGCCCCCACACCGCCCAATTACACCCATGTGACCAATTACCCAGAGCATATTGATACAGCAGGGCCCAGGCCTTAGAGCAAAGAACAAACTGATGTATGGGAGATTTAAACGCTGGGATAGATGGAATAAAATGGCAGGGCGTCGGGACCGGTGATGGGGGTCATGCCAGTTCTCCTCACTGCTCCACGACGTTTACTCCTCTCTTCGCTGCGTTGAGGCTGAGGCTATGAGCCTGTTCCTGTTCCGGCTGCTCCAGGCGCTGTGTCCGAGGGTTCACCTTCATTCAAAACGCTGTTTGCTTACTTTTATTGTTTGGATGATTTTTTTCCCCTCTCTCTGTGCACGTTGGGTGGTTGTCATTTTTTTTGTAATGGATTCTTTCAGGTTTCTTGTTGTTGTGGCTGCCTGTAAGGAGACGAATAACAAAATTGTATAATGCATACATACTTTGATGATACATGTACTTTGTACTTTGAACTTATTAACCCGCATGCCTCTGGAGTGTGGGAGGAAACCAGAGCATGCAGGGGAAACCCACCTGGTCACGGGGAGAATGTACAAACCCTTTACAGACAGCAGAGGGAATTGAACCGGGGTTACTGGGGCTGCAAGGCATTGCGCCAACTACTTCACTACAATTCCTTCTTTGCCTTGGCGATCCAACTGCTCATTCGGGAACTTCTTAAATGTTGTGAGATTCTTTGCTACCACCAGCCACTTCAGGAGGAAAAGCTTCAGGAGATTTTTTCTAAACCTCTAACTCTTAGCTTAAAACAATGCCCTCTAGTTTTTCCCTCTGTTATGGGGAAACAATTCTTCTTGTCCATGCCTCCTCTCCTAATTTTGTGGTGGTTATCCAATTTCCAGAGCCCGAGGGGCTTATTGCCAACCTCAGCTTTCTAGCACAGCAGCATGCCTTTCCAAAGGGCCAAAGTTGTTTCTGATGGGGCTAGGCTTGTTACAAATATTCCTTTCTTAGCTGCTTGTTGTAAACGAGAACCAGCCTTCAGTTCTTAATGTAAATTACAAGCAATAAATAATTTGCAGTTGAAAGCACAGCTTTGCAAACAGGCTGCTGGAGTGAGGGGGAGGTGGTGTTGGTGGTGTTGGTGCTGGGCACTAAGAGATGTGGTTTGCAAAGTGGAGTGACTATGAGATGTCTTGTCTGCATTAGCCAAATGCAAGAAAATGGGGTTGTGTCACTTAGCACATCAAACATGGTCACAGGTAAGATCAATTAATGGTTGGGATATTTGTGTACTCAGAGTCAGACCTCACAGTATTAATTGTGGTTATCTGTGATCTCTGTCCTCAGAAGTTTTTAGACCATCTGTGTGAAATACTTTGTCCCAGCAAAGATACAGTGGCATGCAAAAGTTTGGGCACCCCGGTCAAAATTTCTGTTACTATGAATAGCTAAGTGTTTAAAAGACTAATTGATTTCCAAAAGGCATAAAGTCAAAGATGACACATTTCTTTAATATTTTAGGCAAGAAAGCTTTTTTATTTCCATCTTTTACAGTTTCAAATGAACAAAAAGGGAAAAGGGCCCGAAGCAAAATTTTGGGCACCCTGCATGGCAGTACTTAGTAACACTCCCTTTGGCAAGTATCACAGCTTGTAAACACTTTCTGTAGCCAGCCAAGAGTCTTTCAATTCTTGTTTGGGGGATTTTCACCCATTCTTCCTTGCAAAAGGCTTCTAGTTCTGTGAGATTCTTGGGCTGTCTTGCATGCATTGCTCCTTTGAGGTCTATCCACAGATTCTCGATGGTGTTTAGGTCAGGGGACAGTGAGGGCCATGGCAAAACCTTTAGCTTGCGTCTCTTGAGGTAGTCCATTGTGGATTTTGAGGTGTGTTTAGGCTCATTATCCTGTTGTAGAAGCCATCCTCTTTTCATCTTCGGCTTCTTTTGGAAATCAGCTCATCTTTTACTCACTTAGCTATTCACAGTAACAGAAATTTTGACCAGGGGTGCCCAAACTTTTGCATGCCACTGTATATGGAAAGCATCACATGCAGGCAATGCCAACTAGTACCAAAACAGAATAAATATTATAAAACATTGGAGATTGTTTGGAATGACAAGGAGAATGGCGGAAAGATGGGGTGACAGAACAAAGAAATGGAATTCATTCCTCAACCTTCAGATTCTGTGCCAGATGACTTGTTCATCTGCAACTATTTGCAATGTTATTTTAGTCTGTAAGAATTGTACCTGTATTTGGAAATCCTTTGCAGTCTGTAAATCTTTTGCAATTTGGAAGTCGTTCATAAATCAGAAAACTTCTCTGAGTTTTAAATGTGTGGTAGAACTATTTGTCTAAATTTAAATGGATATCATTAAAAATAAAATACGCTGTTTTTAAACTACCTTGTCATTTGGAAGTATCTCAAATAGTGAGGATTAGGAGGTAAACCTTGCAGCAGACACTAGGCAGTGAAATAAGTTTGTCCTTGAAGAGTAGGTGGTTACAGTATAAATTCCCTATAGCGAGGGCACCTGTAGATAGCAATATCCGATAGGGCTTAAAATCTTCTTTTGAGTTTATGGCTTTGCAGTCAGTGAAGCCAATATCATATCAGTTTCTGTGTTGTGGGGCATTAGGACTAACTTCAGAATCAGTATTAGGCTTAATATGACTGGCATCAAAACTTTGTACCATATTTGTCAATGTGGAGCAGAGAGGAAGTTTGTAAATCCGGTGAGAGCAAAGGACGTAGGGAATGGCGAGGGTGGAGCACCACGGGAGGGAGCAGCACAGGAGGCAGAGAAGGAGTGCCAGGGGCAGGAGGGGTGGTGCGGGTGCAGACACACCCAGCCCTGAGACACCAGGCAAGGTCATTTGATTCCAAACAACTGGTTTATTGATCATTACAGAATGTCTCTCTGGTGCTTCCCACTCCTTCCCCTTTCCCAACCATGATTCCCCTCTCCCTGCCCCCTTCCCACTCTCAGTCCACAATAGAGACCCAGATCAGAATCAGGTTTATCATCACTCACATATGTCCTGAAATTTGCTTTTTTTGTGGCAGCAGTACATAAAATTAGTGCAGTCCTGTGCAAAAGTCTTAGGCACCCTGGCTATAAATATGTGTCAATGACTTTTGCACAGGACTGTAGCTGCACATTCTTAGGATGTGGGAGGTAACACATAAATATCAAACTATTGAACATATCTATTGACTATTGAAAGGCCTAGATAGAATGGATGTGGAGAGATTGCTTCCTATAGTGGATGAGTCATGACCAGAGGCACAGCCTCGGTGTATTAGGATGTACCTTTAGGACAGAAATGAGGAGGAATTTCTTTAGCCAGAGGGTGGTGAATCTGTGGAATTCATTGCCACAGACGGCTGTAAAGGCCAAGTCATTGGGTATATTTAAACCGGAGGTTGATAAGTTCTTGATTAGTTGGTGCATCAAAGGTTATGGGGAGAGCGGGAGAATGGAGTTGAGAGGGTTAATAGTATTGTGTGCTGTGAAATGTTCCTAAAGTGTTGAATGTGTGCCGTCCAGCTCCTGTACCTCCTTCCCTTTGGTAGCAATGAGAAGCGGGCATCTACTGGGTGATGGGGGACCTTAAGGATGGATGCCACCTTTTTGAGGCATCGCCTTTTGAAGATGCCCTGGATGGTGGGGAGGCTGGTGCCCATGATGGAGCTGGCTGAGTTCACGACTGCCAGGGACTCCATGCGCTGAACAATCTCCTTCTGTGCTGTGCTTTCAGTGTGACAGGGAGTATCTACTAGTGTGCCACAATTATATGAAAGCAGTGAAGTAGCCTGCGAGCGTGAGCTCCAAACCAGGGGGACAGGTGAATATTCGATTGTGTGGAATAGAGGCAGATAGCATGTGACTGAAGTAGTAACCTGATGGTGTAGCTTCAAATCCCACCACAGCAACTGAAGAATTTAAATTCAGTTGTTCAAAATAAATTAGAAATTAAGAAGTCAAATCTAAAGGAGAGGAATATCTCGCCAAAACCTCTCAGATACTGAACAGAATGCTTCCATTACTAGAAGAGCAAAACACATCAAAGTTGCTGGTGAACGCAGCAGGCCAGGCAGCATCTCTAGGAAGAGCTACAGTCGATGTTTCAGGCCGAGACCCTTCGTCAGGAATTTGAATTTCGTGCTTGAATTTCCAGCATCTGCAGAACTCCTCGTGATTACTAGAAGAGGCCCAGATCTGAGAGCACAGACTCAGGATAAAGGGATGTCCCTTTAAGACAGAGATGAGGAGGAACTTCTTCAGCCAGAGGGCGATAAATCTGTGGAATTTGTTGCCACAGACGGTTGTGGAAGCCAAATCGTCGTTGTTGTTGATCCTTTCTGTGCTTTGTGGCGTATCAGGTGGCAACCTAGCTGCTTCTATAGGAATTTTTTCCCCTGTTTTTTTATGAGGCTGTGTTCCTAACCCAACGCTCAACACAGCACCGATGGAAAGCGTGCAAACAGACGACCGGATCCGAACGCGGGACCACTCGCCTCGAAGTCCAATGCAGATGCCATTGCACCACCAGCTGGCTTAGGCCAAGTCATTGGGATGGACTTGATTGGTTCCTGATTGGTAAAGAGGATTAAGGGTTATGGGAAGAAGACACGAGAATGTAGCTTGGAAAGAAAAAGTCTCCCATGACTGAATAGCAAAGCAGATTTGATGGGCTGAATGGCCTAATTCTGCTCCTATACCTTATGGTTTTATGTTATTAAGTATTGATAACTATGGAGCTACTTAAGTATCATAAATATTCCTACTAACCTTTCTCCGTCCATTCTAACGTATCTCAAGATATACTCAATGGCTACTATGTTAAATACCTCCCATATGTAATAAAGTAGCCACACAGTGTATGTTTGTGATCTGCTGCTGCTGTAACCCATCCAGTTCAAGGTTTGATGTTTCGTGCGTTCAATGATTCTCTCCTGCAGATCACTGTTGTAACGTGTGGTTATCTGACTTACTGTCACCCTCCTGTCAGCTTGAACCATTCTCCTCTGACCTCTCTCATTAACAAGACTGCTTCACCCACAGAAACACTGCTCAGTGGATTTTTTTTTGATTTCTGCATCATTCTCTGTAATCTCTAGGGACCGTTGCACGTGAAAACTCCAGGAGATCAGCAGTTTCTGAGATACCTAAACCATCTCAATTGGCACCAACAATCATTCCACGGCCAAAGTCACTTAGATCACATTTCTTCCCCATTCTAGTGTATGGTCTGAACAACAACTGAACCTCTTGACCATGTCTGTGTGCTTTTATGTATTGAGTTGCTGCCATTTGATTGGTTGATAAGATATTTGTGTTAACCAGCTGCTGTACAGGTGTACCTAATAAAGAGGCCACTAAGTGTACATAACGCTGCATTTGGCTTTTATTAACTTCTGCTCAAGTCACTGCTTTACTAAAAGATGTCTTGGAAACATCGGCATATCAAAACCTTGACTCCATTCTCTCCTCTCAGACGTCAGTCCTTGGAATTTCGAAGATTGACAGGAGATTAGACCAGGCATAGAAAATTATGAGGGGTATAGATAGGGTAAATGCAATCAGTTTATTTTCCACTGAGATTATGTGGGACTACAACTAGAGGTCATGGGTTAAGGGTGAAAGGTGTGAAGTGCAAAGGGGAATATGAGGGGAATCTTCTTCATTCAGAGGGTCATGAGTGTGGGGAACAAGCTGTCGGTGTTAGTACTGCATGACAGCTCAATTTCAATGCTTAAGAGAAGTTTGGATAGGTACACGGATGGTAGGGGTATGGAGGGCAGTTCAATGGAAGAAGACAGTTCAAATGGTTCAGCATGGACTAGATGGGCTGAAGGGCCTGTTTCTGTACTGTACCCTTCTATGACTCTATAATCCATAAAATTCCCCTTATCCCTCCACAAGATTAAATGCTCTCTCCACACAATCTTTCCAGCCCTTTATTAATTCAAATTTCCCACAGCCACTGCACTCTTCGTGCCGGTTTGAGGACAATTAGGGGTGAGCAATTTAAAGAAAATAAAACTGTGCAGCTCTGAAGAGATTAATCGTCAAAGAACAGCCATAAGCTGGGAGAACAAAGTAGGCCACTTGTTAAAAGCAGTCGAGGCTTCTTCCAAAAGGATAGCACCTCCCTCAAGTCTGGCACTCCAAAAGGAATGAATCCTTCCTACTGAGCCACAGCTGACTTGTGTGATTCAGTTATCAAAACTCATTTGACAGTCTCTCCTGGGATATATTACTTCATTATAGGTGCTGTATAAACACCAGTTGCCGTTCTTCTGCGTCTGATCTTGGATTCAGTCAATTTAAATAATTTAATCAGTCTCCCAGCACGTGTGGCTAAGGACCACGTCATTACTTGCTTTAAAAGTAAGAAGAGTTGGCAGGCAAAGAACCTTAGACTTACTCATCCGTCAGAGCCAATGTTAAGCATAAGATTGCAAATTCAACAAGCTTTTGCACATTTAGATAATGACTTCTGTCTCAGGAGCCTGCAGTCTGCAGACCGTTAATTTAAAAAATGCTCAATTTTATTCCTCCTGATTTAGGCAAACATAATTTCCACCACCCACGCAGACTCGTGTGGATAATCGCAAGCGTGGATCACTGAGGCTTCCCTGTACAGCTGATGGGGAAGCAGAGATTATCCGGGCCCTGGGATGTGGTGAGTTACAAAACGCGTTGGTTCAAAGAAGGGGAAACGCACATTAATACATTGCCTCAGGATATCTCACAGCATTTCAGGAGCTATTCAATCGCAATGTGATCAGTGTTTGAATGGTGGTTAGCATGTGGATTGAGAGGCAGTATTGGCTTAGAATATCAAGAAGAATTCTTCTAGCCCTTCCATATTAGGAGGTCCTCAAATCGGAGTCATTATTTACACACAGTAACCACTTTTGATTCCTCCTGCACCTAATAAAGTGACCACTGAGCACATGTTCATGGTCTTCTGCTGCTGTAGCCCGTCCACCTCAAGGTTCAACATGTTGTGCCTATAGAGATGCTCTTCTGCACACCACTGTTGTAACACATGGTTATTAGAGTTAGTGTCTCCTTCCTGTCAGCTTGAAACAGTCTGGCCATTCTCCTCTGACCTCTCTCATTAACAAGGCATTTTGCCCACAGAACTGCCACTTACTAGATGTTTTTGTTTTGTTTTTCTCACTGCTCGTTGTAAACTCTGGAGACCTCTAAAGACTGTTGTGTGTGAAAATCCAGGAGATCAGCAGTTTCTGAGATACTCAAACCACCCTGTCTGGCACCAACAATCATTCCACAGTCAAAGCCACTTAGATCATATTTCTTCCCCATTCTAATGTCTGGACTGAACAACAACTGAACCTCTTGACCATGTCAGCATGCTTTTATGCATTGAGTTGCTGCCTCATGATTGGCTGATTAGATATTTGTATAAAGGAGCAGGTGTACAGGTGTACCTAATAAAGTGGCCACTGAGTGGATGTAATCTCAAATCCACAGCCTTCAGTAACTCTTCACACCCTTTGCTAATCAAGTACTTATCTGGCTCATCTTTAAGACATTCAAAGACTCAGCTCTTACTGGTTTTTGAGGAACTGAGTTCCGAAGATTCACCAACCTCCAAGGGAAAGCATAAAGTTGCTTCAAAAGGCCTTTCTGTCCATCTTGTTCATGCTGACCATCTTAAGCTAATTGGTAATTCCAAGTTCAAAGTTCAAATTACAAAGTATATTTTATTATCAGAGTACATACATGTCACCATATACAGCCCTGAGATTTATTTTCCTGTGGTCATACTCAGCAAATCTATAGAATTGTAGCCGTAACAGGATTAATGAAAGATCAACCAGAGTGCAGAAGACAACAAACTGTGCAAATGCAGAAATAAATAAATAGCAATAAGTCATGAGAACATGACATAACAAAATAAAGAGTCCTTAAAGTGAGATCATTGGTTGTGGGAACATCTCAATGGATGGGCAAGTGAGGGTAGTTATCCCCTTTTTTCGAGAGCCTGATGGTTAAGGGGTAGTAACTGTTCTTGAACCTGGTTGTGCAAGTCCTGAGGTATCTGTACCTTCTATCTGACGGCAGCAGTGAGAAAAGAGCATGGCCTGGGTGGTGAGGGTCTCTGGTGATGGATGCTGCTTTCCTACAACAGCATTTCATGTAGATGTGCTCAATGGTTGGGAGGGCTGTACCTGTGATGTACTGGGCCAAATCCACTACCTTTTTTTCGTAAGATTTTCAATTCAAGGGCATTAGTGATTCTATACCAGGCTGTGATGCAGCCAGTCAATATACTCTCTACTACATATCTATAGAAGTTCTTCAAAGTTTTAGATGTCATTCCAAATCTCCGCAAACTCCTACGGAAGTAGTGGCAATGCCATGTTTTCTTTGCAATTGCTCTTAGGTGCTGGGTCCAGGACGGGTCTTCTGAAATAACAACACTCAGGAATTTAAAGTTGCTAACCCTTACCATCTCTGATCCTCCAATGAGGGCTGTCTCATGGGCCTTTTGTTTCTCCCTCCTGAAGTCTACAATCAGTTCCTTGGTCTTGCTGACGTTGAGTGAGATGTTTTTGTTAATGACACCACTCAACCCCTAATAGGTGTGTTTCATAGCTGACACTTATTTTTTAACAGTGATCCCAAGTTCTAGATTACTCCACATGAAGGAACACCTTCTCACTGGTTGTTCACTCTAGATCTTTTAACCCGTAGCCTTCGGCCCATCAAGTCCATACCGGCCATCAAACATATGCTTGCATTAATCCTAGTCTTCCCATATTTCTATCAACTCCACACCCCCTAGGTTTTACTGGTCATCTGGGCTCTAGAGGCAATTTACAGTCATCACTTAACCCTCAAGGCTGCGTGGCTTCAGGACGTCGGAAGAAACCAGGGCACCTGGGTCCTCCACACAACCTCAAACGTTGAAAGTTTAATGTAAATTTTTATTATCAAAGTACGTTTATGTCACCATATATAACCTTGAGATACACTTTCCTGTGGGCATACTCAGAAATCTATAGAACAGTAACTATAGCAGGATCAGTGAAAGATCAACCAGAGTGCAGAAGACAACAAACTGTGCAAAATGCAAATGTAAATAAATAGCAATAAATAACGAGGACATGAGATAAGGAAATAAAGTGAGATCATTGCCGACTGCCATTAAAAGTCAGAAGAAGAAGAAGAAGAGATAATGGTTCTGGGAACATCTCAATAGATGGATAAGTGAGTGTAGATATCTACTTTAGTTCAAGAGTGGGGTAGTAATTGTTCTTGAACCTGGTGGTGCGAATTCTGAGACTCTTGTATGTTCCCAAAGATGAGAAAATCTGCAGACGCTGGAAATCTAAAGCAACCCACACAAATTGCTGGAGGAACTCAGCAGGCCAGGCAGCATCTAAGGAAGAGACTGTCAATGTTTCAGGCTAAGACCCTTCTTCAAACCCTGAAACATCAACTGTTTACTCTTTTCCATAGATGCTGCCTGGCCTGCTGAGTTCCTCCAGCAATTTTGTGAATGTTGCTCCTGTACGTTCTACCTGATGGCAGTAGTGAGAAAAATGCATGGCCTGGATGGTGAAGATCTCTGATGATGGATGCTACTTTCCTATGACAGCGTTTCATGTAGATGTACTCAATGGTTGGGAGGACTTTACCTGTGATGTACAGGGCCAAATCCACTGTTTTTTATCAAGGATTTTCCATTCAAGGGCACCGCAAGGAAAACATGTAAGTTCTACAAGGCTGCGCTGGCCGGGATCAAACCGAAGTCACTGGGGCTCTGAGGTGTCCCCCCTCCCTACAAGTTACACCATTGTGCCGGCCCGCAAGGCTTCAGGGTGGCTGATCACACTGGGGCCCTTACTGTGCTGGTATTGCCTACCCATGCCAGTCACTGAATTTGGAAAGTGGCCAGACAGCTGTGAGTGCTTTGCACCGCTCTGTAGCCATGAGAACATCCCTGGTAGAGCAAAGGGATGAAGAGAGAAGAGCCTCCAACCTGATAGCATGAACATCGATTTCCCGAACTTCTGGTAATTGCCCTTCCCCTCTCTCACCTTATCTCCGTACCTGCCCATCACCTCCACCTTCTCTTTCTTTCCTGGATTTCTGTCCTCTCCTATCAGATTCCCCCTCTTCCACCCCTTTATTTCTTTCACCAATCAGCTTCCTAGCTCTTCATTTCACCCCTGCCCCCTCTCCTGGTTTCACCTATCATCTACCACCTTGTACTTCCTCCTCCCCTCCCCCCCACCTTCCTACACTGACTTCTCATCTCATTTTCTGGTCCTGATGAAGGGTTTCAGCCCGAAACGTCGACTGCTTACTCTTTCCCATAGATGCGGCCTGGCCTGCTGAGTTCCTCCAGCATTGTGTGTGTGTGTGTGTGTGTGTGTGTGTGTGTGTGTGTGTGTTGCTCTGAAGAGAGAGGAGATTGATTCTGTGGTGTGGCTTAGAATGACGCCCACGCTGCAAGTCGATCAGAATGTTGACAGCGGCTGGTAGGGGAAAATAGGAAAAGATATTACTTTTTTTTCAAAAGGACAATCTCTCTGAACACAGTGTCATTAAGAAATGAGAAATCTGCCCCTAATATTTATCTGTATGAAAGGTTTAGTCTGTGATTAATACCCGTGTCTGGGTCAAATGGAGGTTAACTTCCAACAATATTACAAAGCATCAGTTTCCATTATCTTCCCTAGACCTGTTGAGTTAATGGTTACTAATTGACTATTTTTTAAAATATTAATTTTTAGTCAGGCTGATCCACTGAACAAGAGATGGCTGAGGAATTGCACTGTCTAATGGCTCAGGTATCGCATTGTCTGATGCCAGGGTTGTGACTGATAGGGACATTACTATCTGTGAGGAAGCTTCCCAGCGCATGGATTAAGGGTCTTTGAACTGGTTTACGGCCAAAGAGGCCACCTCAACCAGCTCAGTGTGAAATTACTGGTAACCCAGAGCTGCTAATGCAACAGAATGGGAGCAATGATCACAGAAGCCATCAAGGTGCTGGAGGAACTCAATGTGTCAGCCAGCACCTATAGACTGACACAGACTGTCAATATTTCAGGTTAAACTTTCTTCTGGATTGGAAGATATGCACACAGTGGCCACTTTATTAGGTACCTCCTGCACTGAGTATATTTCTGTATGTTCATGGTCTTCTGCTCTGTAGCCCATCCACTTCAAGGCTTGACATGTTATGTGTTCAGAGATGTTCCCTTGCGCACCATGTGGTTATTTGAATTATTGTCACCTTCCTGTCGGCTCGACCCAGTCTGCCCATTCTCCCCTGACCTCTCTCATTAACAAGGTGTTTTCGCCCACAGAACTGTCGCTCACTGGATGTCTTTTTCAAATTTTTCACACCATTCTCTGTAAGCTCTAGACACCGAAAATCCGAGGAGATCCACAGTTTCTGAGATACTCAAATTGCCCCGTCTGACACCAACAATCATTCCATGGTCAAAGTCACTTTTCTTCTTCAACTGATATTTGGTCTGTACAGCAACTGAACCGCTTGATCCTTGAAGCTTTCGTGCATTGAGTCGCTGCCAGCTGATTGGCTGACAGGATATTTGCATTAACGAGCAGGTGAACAGGTGTACCTAATAAAGTGGTCACGGAGTGAGATAGCCAGTATAAATCGGTGACTGGAAGGGATGGAGCAAAGATTGGCAAGTGATAGATGGGATCCAGCTGGAATGGAGGGATGGAGTCATAGGCAGAAGGAGGAGGGGGGCAGGTGAGAAGAGTGCTGGAGGGGTGATAGGTTGGTGTCACAAAGGGCTGAACATAATGGGATCTACTAAGAGAAGAAGGTGGATTATGGAATAAACGGAGGGAAGTCGGGAGAGCAGAGGGGAATGGTGAGGGAAGGAAACTTAGCAGGAGGGTTGTGTGGATGCTGGGCAGATGGAGGAGGGGAAAGAGTCATATCGATAGATGGACTAGGAGGAGAGAAGAAAGGGGCAGAGGCAGAGAAGTTGCTGGCAGTGAGAGAATCCGGTGTTGATATCATCGGGTTGTACATTACCGAGACGGGTACAAGATGTTGTACTTCTCGTTTGCATTTGGCTTTGGAGGACAGGCATGTTGGTGTGGGAACGGGAAGAGGAAGTAAATGGCTGGCAACCAGGAGGTCCAAACAGCTGTGGTAGAGGGAGCCAAGGTAGTCACCCAGTTTGCACTGGTCTCATCGATGCAGAGCAAGTTGCAATGGGATCACCTCCAATATCTTCTATATTACTCCAGCGTCTAGAACATAGAACGTAGAATAGTTCAGCACAGGAATAGGTCCTTCAGTTCTCAATCTTGTGCTGAACTAATTAAACTAGTAATTTAACCTTTAACTATACTATTGTCTTCTGCCTAAGCAATTTAACCCTTAACCATACTATTGCCTTCTGCCTACGCAATTTAACCCTTAACCAAACTACTGCCTATTTAATGTCTATTCTCTGCGTATTCCTGTGCCTGTCTAAGAGGCTCTTAATCGCCACTATGTTATTTGCCCCCACTGTCACCCCTCCCAGCACATTTCAGGCACTCACCATTCTCTGTGTAACAAGAACTTGCTCTTCCCACCTCCCCCCCCCATTTCATCCTCTTATTATTAGACTCTTAGATAGAAAAGATACTGGCTGTGTACTCCACCCCTACCCCTCATATAACCATATAACAATTACAGCACGGAAACAGGCCATCTCAGCCCTTCTAGTCCGTGCCGAACTCTTACTCTCACCTAGTCTCACTGACCTGCACTCAGCCCATAACCCTCCATTCCTTTCCTGTTCATATAGCTATCCAATTTAACTTTAAATGACAACATCGAACCTGCCTCAACCACTTCTGCTGGAAGCTCATTCCACACAGCTACCACTCTCTGAGTAAAGAAGTTCCCCCTCATGTTACCCCTAAACTTTTGCCCTTTAACTCTCAACTCATGTCCTCTTGTTTGAATCTCCCCCACTCTCAATGGAAAAAGCCTATCCACGTCAACTCTATCTATCCCCCTCATAATTTTAAATACCTCTATCTAGTCCCCCCTCAACCTTCTATGTTCCAAAGAATAAAGACCCAACTTGTTCGACCTTTCTCTGTAACTTAGGAGGTGAAACCCAGGTAACATTCTAGTAAATCTTCTCTGTACTCTCTCTATTTTGTTGACATCTTTCCTATAATTCAGTGACCAAAACTGTACACAATACTCCAAATTTGGCCTCACCAATGCCTTGTATAATTTCAACATTACATCCTGACTCCTATACTCAATGCTCTGATTAATAAAGGCCAGCAAACCAAAAGCTTTCTTCACCACCCTATCCACATGAGACTCCACCTTCAGGGAACTATGCACCATTATTCCTAGATCCCTCTGTTCTACTGCATTCTTCAATGCCCTACCATTTACCATGTATGTCCTATTTTGATTAGTCCTACCAAAGATCATAACCTTGTAAACTTCTGTCAGTTTAATTAGTAAGGATGCAGAATGTTGCGGGTAGAAGGCAGGAGAATGGGGTTGAGAGAGATAATATATCAGCCATGATGGGATGGCCGAGCAGACTAGTGAAAGTTAAACCACTGAGAGGGAAAGAGGGAGAAAGAGAGAAACTTCCTCAGCCTTTAACACTCCAGGTAAAATAACCCATGTCTGTCCAAGCTATTCTTCAAGCACATGTCCTCTAAGCCAGGCAACATCCTGGTAAACTTCTTCTGCGCCGTCTCCAAATCCTTGACGTGTGGGGTGGGGAACCACACCTTATATAATACTCCAGATGTGGCCTGAACAATGTCTCTCGTGTCTCCACCTATTCGAGATTTTAAGGATTGAGGAATGAATGGATTAAAGTGGGAGATGACGCAATGGCGACATAATAGGGTTCGGTCAAATTGTACGTAGCTGTCAAGGTCAAAGTTTCTTGCGGCCTGAGTTGCTTTTGGAACTAGTCTACCGGGCAGTTGCTCCAGTATTGAAGTGATGGGATGAATATTCCGCTCCCGTGTGGTGCCATCTGTGGTTCTGTGATCGTGACTGGGAGACCACACCGGGAACTCGGCAGTGTGGCTGGTCCATGGACTTCCTTCGATGACCACCCACCTCCATCGGGTAGTTCCCGTGGCCAAGTGAGCCCACAAAGACCCACCCCAAAAGATGCCAAGACTCACCTAGGGTGGATTGGTGGCTGCCACTTGCCAAGTTAGTTGACCATTATACTGAAGTTATTAACCATGCGCCATAAAGCCATCTAGGGTTTATTGCCAGAATTTTTTGCTGCATAATTTGTTTGAACTTTAAGATTCCCTGCAGGCCTGGTTGTTATGGTGACCATGTGATTCAGTTCAGGGACCTTAAGTCAACAGTGAGTATTAAATATTTAAGATTACATCAGAACTGTCACAAGCAGACATGTTATCATTGCAAGTGGCCTGATCACAAATTCGAAATGGAATAGCTGGAATTATAATAGACTCATGTCTAATGGTATTTCTAGTTAAAACACATGAGACTTTTTGAGTGAATTAACCGTGTTCCTGATCAAATCTACAAGGGCTTGCTTGCTCTCCAGTTCTGACCTTCTCTTCCTTCCAAGGCTATTTCATTTCATTTGGAGTCATCATTTCTAGATTATGTACATTGATTCACCTCCTTCATCTCTCCCTCATTTTTCATGTCTCCTGCTTCTTTCCTCTGGCGTCTATTCCTGTTTCTGTGCCTCTTCACTGTCCCTTCTATTTCCTCTTCCTTCTTCTTTCGCTCTTCCTTTGGCCTGTCTCCTTCTCCCACTCATTGGTTTTCACTTTTCCACTAGTTTGTTCCGCCATTCCATCATGGCCGATTTATCTTCCCTCTCAACCCCATTCTCCTACCTTTTCCCTATAGCCTTTGGCATTCTTACTAATTAAGTTCCTATCTATTCTACTTTCTATAAACCCAAAGACTTGGCCTCTGCAGCTTTCCCTGGCAATGAATTCCACATATTCGCCACTCTTTGGCTCAAGAAGTAGCTCCTCGTCTAGATTATCCATTCTCAAGGAACGTCCTTCTATTCTGAGACCATGTCCTCTGGTCCTAGATGCCCCCACTACATTCTCTGTAACTCCACACCTTCTAGGCCCCTCATTCTTCTAAACTCCAATGAGTACAGGCCCAGAGCCTTCAAATGTTCCTCATTCTTTAACTTCTGCATTCCCAGGATCGTTCTAGTAATTCTTCTCTCTATTCTCTCCAATGCCAGCACATCATTTCTTAGATAAGGGGCTCAAAAGTGTTCTTGGACTCTACCTCTCACTCCATTACCAGAAACTGTTTTGCAGCTGAGCTGAAGCCTGTAGGGATCTCAAATAGCAGAGGGAAACAGAGATCCCAGGGAACTGATTGATAGAGATAGCCCTCAACTGTGCACCTGTTCAGAGGTCTCATCATTGCTTTTTCCACAGCTAATTAAACCGCTCTCCATGCCAATGTTAATGTCAGTCATGGCTGGCACGCTATGGTCCTGTGATATCTCTTTAGAACAGAGATGAGGAGGAATTTCTTTAGTCAGAGAGTAGTGAATCTGTGGAATTCATTGCCACAGGTGGCTGTGGAGGCCAAGTCATTGAGTAAGTTTAAAGTGGAGGTCAATAGGTTCTTGATTGGTAACGGCATCAAATTTTGCAGAGAAAAGGCAGGAGAATGGGGATTATAATAGACAATAGACAATAGGTGCAGGAGTAGCCCATTCGGCCCTTCGAGCCAGCACTGCCATTCACTGTGATGATGGCTGATCATCCACAATCAGTATCCAGTTCCTGCCTTATCCCCATAACCTTTGATTCCGCTATCTTTAAGAGCTCTATCCATCTCTTTCTTGAAAGCATCCAGAGACTTGGCCTCCACAGCCTTCTGGGGCAGAGCATTCCATATATCCACCACCCTCTGGGTGAAAAAGTTTTTCCTCAACTCCGTTCTAAATGGTCTACCCCTTATTCTTAAACTGTGGCCTTTGGTTCTGGACTCACCCACCAGCGGGAACATGCTTGCTGCCTGCAGCATGTCCAATCCCTTAATAATCTTATATGTTTCAATAAGATCCCCTCTCAGCCTTCTAAATTCCAGAGTATACAAGCCCAGTTGCTCCAATCTTTCAACATATGACAGTCCCGCCATCTCAGGAATTAACCTTGTGAACCTACGCTGCACTCCCTCAATAGCAAGAATGTCCTTCCTCAAATTTGGAGACCAAAACTGCACACAGTACTCCAGGTGTGATCTCACCAGGGCCCTGTACAGCTGCAGAAGGACCTCTTTGCTCTCATACTCAATTCCCCTTGTTATGAAGGCCAGCATGCCTTAGAGGGATAATTAATCAGCCATGATCGAATGGTAGAGCAGACTTGATGGGCCGAGTGGCCTAATTCTGATCCTATGTTGTATGGTCTTATGGTGGCATCACCGAGGTTGGAAACTGCGTCCACATGATGATCATTAAGTTACGGAATAGGCTAGGTCACAGAGTAATGCTCCATCTACATTCGGGAGGCTGTTTCCAAGAGTGGGAGAGTTCCCATAAGTGGAACAGCTTCAGAATACAGGGACGTCCCTTTAGAACAGAGATGAGGAGGAATTCCTTTGCCCAGAGCATGGTGAATTGGTGGGTTTCATTGCCACAGATGGCTGGGGAGACCAAGTCGTTGGGATTCTTTAAAGCCGAGGTTGATGGTTCTTGATTGGCAAGGGTATAAAGGGTTATGGAGAGAAGGCAGGAGGATGGGGTTGAGGGAGAAAGTAAATCAGCTATGATCGAACCCACACAGCACCTTCCGTTACTGCTCCCAACTCGCACCAAGTACCACTTATCCAGTTCCTGCTGTGCTCCCTGGCTCCCCAGTTCACCAGCACACCGGCACCTTCTGATCGCATGATCTGCCCCTTCACTCTTGGTCATCTCTTCCAGCCCTGTAGCCCTTTCAAACTTTTTGACTCCTTCAGTTCTAGACTTCAGCACACCGCGAAGATTCACTGGTGGCACGCCTTCAGCTGTCTGGGCACCTGGCTCTGGTTTACCTATTACATGAGATAAAAGAAAAGGTCACCTCTTGTATATTTGTCATGTGTACACTGAAACATTGAATTAAAGTATCTATTTGTCTGCATAGAAAGATCCCACAAGCATATCCAATTACTCGGGTGTAGTGTGGGCCAGCCCTCCGATGCAGTTTTCCCACTGCACTTCCAGTATACTGAGAGCATCTCAGAATCAGGTGTCATATCACTGACATATGTCGTGAAATTTGTTGTTTTGTCCCAGTAGTGCATTGCAAGACATCAAAAATTATGATAAGTTATAAGAAATATGCAATAGTATTAGCTGTGCAAAAAGAGGACAAAAAGTGACCCTCATATCCATTTTGCCAATCACCTGTCCAGCTCTTGGCTGCATCCCTCCCCCTCCTGTCTTCTCCTATCATTTTGGATCTCCCCCCTCCCCCTCCCACTTTCAAATCTCTTATTATTTCTTCTTTCAGTTAGTCCTGTTGAAGGGTCTCGGCCCGAAACATCGACTGTACCTCTTCCTAGAGATGCTGCCTGGTCTGCTGCGTTCACCAGCACTTTTTGTGTGGGTTGCTTGAATTTCCAGCATCTGCGGATTTCCTCGTGTTTGCAAAAAGGGCCCTAATGTTCATTGTTTCCTGGTCTGTTCAGAAACCTTACGGCAGAGGGGAAGAAGATGTTCCTAAAAGATTGAGTGTGCACCTTCAGGCTCCTGTACCTCCTCCCTGATGGAAACAATGAGAACAGGGCATGGTCTGGGCGGTGAGGATCCTTAATGATGGATGCTGCCTTCTGGAGGCATTGCCTAATTAATACGCCCTTGATGTGGGGATGCCAGTGCCCATGATGGGGCTGGCAGAGCATACAAACCTCTGGAGCTTTTCCCGATCCTGTTCATTGGTGTCAGCGTATCAGACAGTGATGCAACCAGTCAGAATGCTGTACATAGTACATCAATAGAAATTTGTGAGGATATTTGTTGGCGTACAAAATCTGCTCAAACTCCTCATGAAATATAGGGTGCCTCCTTCTAAATTGCATTAGTATGTTGGGCCCAGGATAGATCTTCAGAGATGTTGATGCCCAGAAACGTGAAGCTGGTCGCCCTTTCCACTGTCAAACCTCGACGATGACTGGTATGTGTTCCCCCGACTTCCCCCATCTGAAAGTCTTACTGATGTTGAGTGCAAGGTTAGTGTTGCACCGCCACTCGACCAGCCAAGCTATCTTAATCCTTTCCGCCTCCTCATCGCCATCAGAGATTCCACCAGCAACAGCTGTGTTGTACACACCCGGACACCTCACCTCATATGCAGAACTTGTAATTGTGTAACACCTTCACTGGTGTTTCACTGAAATGTTGCACCAGAGTGGAAATGTAACCCACCCATCCCCATGGGTGCTGCAGAGAGAGTGCAGAGGAGATTTACAAGGATGTTGCCTGGATTGGAGAGCTTACCTTATGAGAATAGGTTGAGTGAACTTGGTCTTTTCTCCGTGGAGCAGAGGTGACATGATAGAGGTGTATAAGATGGTTAGAGGCATTAATCGTGGGGATAGTCAGAGGCTTTATCCCAGGGTTGAAATGGCTAACACAAGGGGGCATATTTTTAAGGTGCCTAGAAGAAGGTACAACGGGGAATGTCAGAGGTAAGTTTTTCACACAGAGTTTGGTGGGTGCGTGGAATGCACTGCTAGAGATGGTAGTAGAAGCAGATACAATAGAGCTTAGGAAAATAGAGGGCTATGCGACAGTGAAATTCTAGGCAGTTTCCAGAGGAGGTTACATGGTCGGCACGATATTGTGGGCCAAAGGGCCTGTAATGTGCTGTAAATTTCTATGTTCTATGTTTTACGTTCAATCACAAACACGAGAAAATCTGTAGATGCTGGAAATCCAAAGTAACACACACACACACACACACACACACACACACACAGTGCTGGAGTAGCTCGGCAGGCCAGGCAGCATCTGTGGAAAAGAATGAACAGTCGATGTTTCGGGCCAAGACCCTTCTTGATGAAGGTTCATCATGATAAAGGGTCTTGGCCCAAAACGTTAACTGGTAACTCTTTGCCATAGGTGCCTGGCCTGCTGAGTTCCTCCAGCAAATTTTGTGTGGGTTACTTAAAACCATTCAGAAATCGGGTGGCGGAGGGGAAGAAGCTGTTTCGGAATAATTGAGTGTGTGCCTTCAGGCTTCTGTACCTCCTTCCTAATGGTAGCAATGACAGCAAGACATGACCTTGGCGAGGATGTCCTTAACAATGAATGCCCTGTCTTATCCCCCTCTTTCTTGAATGGCCCAACAAAATATTTGGTTCAAGGGTAGTTAGCAATGGGCACTTTCCAGAAATGCCTATGTCTTGTCAATGATTTGTTTTCTTTAAATGAATGCTTTGTTGCTGTGAAATTTGCAAGAAAGACCAGAGCTCTGATCTGTCTATACTAGTTAACACCAAAAGTTCAAGTCTGTGTGTTGTCTTAGCAATGTCTATCGTGATTATAACATGTCAACATGTTCTGTTTATTTTTAGTCAACATGAAACACGTTAACTCATTAAGTTACCTTGTGTATTATGTAACCACTTTTGTCTGCCTGCAAACACTAGTGTTCCTTCCCTTATGCTTTGCTTCCATCTATCTTATCTTATCTGCTCTCGTGTCTGTCTCTATTAGTCCATTGTAATCGGTAAGTGTCACGTTCATCTCCTGTCTGGCTCAGTTCCTGGAACACACAATGTCTGTCTTTGCAAATTATTATTCCATTAATGTCTATTCATGGGTTCTCATAACGTCCTAAATAGAACCACTTAAAAGCTGCCTGAGTCACAAATTCTTACATTTCATATGTGTAGGTGTCTCGTCTAAACCATGCCCCAGTTTTCAAATTCTTGCTCAGATCCCTCCATGGGCTTGGCCTCTTCCTACATTTGTAATCTATTCCATGTGTACAACTCTCTGAGATCTTTGTGGTACCACCAGTTCTGGCCTTAGAGATCTGTGTTGGAAAGTGTGCTGATTGGCTGCATTACGGGAACACCAATGCCTTTGAGTGAAGAATCCTACAGAAGGTGGTTGTGTTGGCCCAGTACATCACTGGTAAAACCCTCCCGATCATTGCACACATCTGCATGAAACATTGCCATAGAAAATCAGCATCCAGCGTCAAAGATCCTCACCGCCCAGTCCATGCTCTTTTCTTACTGCTACCATCAGGAAGAAGGGGCAGGAGCCTCAGAACTCCCATCACCAGGTTCAAGAGCAGTTACTACTCCTCAACCATCAGGCTCTTGAACAAAAGGGGATAGTTACACTCATTTAAGGACTCAGTTATATTTCTATTTCATGCTCGTTTCTAATTGCTATTTATTTATATCTGCATTTGCACAGTTTGTTTACAATTAACAATTCCCGACGTTTAGAGTTTACAGTTACTACTCAATAGATTTACTAAGTATGCCTGCAGAAAAATAATCTCAGATAGACTGTTCATGAATTTTACTTTGAAATTTGAACTCTCAGTCACCCTTCAATTTACTCACTGTAGCGTTGCTGTTGCCAAGACAGTCATGTACGGAATTCTTTTTCTACACACAGTGGTACTTTATTAGGTATAAGAGTGGTACCCAATGTGTTCTTCTGTTGCAGTAGCCCATCCACTGTCTGCCTGAAGTTGCATCCTTGAGCACCAGGTAACTTCCAAATACCATTCCTTTATCGGATCCTCCTTCTCAGCTGAACTACCTCCAATATTTTCTCACTTCTCTTCAAGCACTACACCTGTGGTACAGCGTTCCTCAATGTAATAATGCTTAGTTCACAATTTTTTGGTGTAACACCACTGACACCTCTGCACCATCCACGACAACCAGGACTTCCTGGTGGCCCACCATTTTGATTCCAATTCCCATTTCCATTCCGACGTGTTGGTCCACGTCCTCCTATTGTGCTAAGATGAGGCCTCCCTCAGGGTGGAGGAGCAACACCTTAAATTCCGTTTGGTTACCCTCCGACCTGATGGCATGAATATCGATTTCTCCTTCTGGTAAACAAATTACCCCCCTCCACCACCTTTATTCCCCACTCTGACCTTGTTCCTCTTCTCTGCTGCCTATTACTGGAAAGATTCCCCCTGGGTCCTCTCCTCTCCTCTTTCCCTCTCTCCTATGGTCCACTCTCCTCTCCTATCAGATTTCTTCCTCTCCAGCCCTAGACCTCTCCCACCCACCTGACTTCACCTATCACCTTTCCCTCACCCCACCTTTAAATTCTGGCATCTTCCCCCTTCCTTCTCAGTCCTGAAGAAGGGTCTTGGCCTGAAGCATTGGCTGTTTACTACTCTCCACAGATGCTGCCTGACCTGCTGAGTTCCTCCAGCGTTTTGTGTGTGCCATTGACGTTTTTTGGTTGCTATAGCAGCATAGTGGTTGGCATAATGCTTTATAAAACCAGCGACCCGAGTTCAGTTCCCGCCACAGTCTGTAAAGAGTTTGTATGTTCTCCCTGCGACCATGGGGCTTTCCTCCCAGTGTTCCGGTTTCCTCCCACATTCCAAAAACATACAGGTTACTATGTTGTAGGCGTGCTATTTTGGTGCTGGAATCACTGCGACACTTGCATATCCTCAGACTGTGTTGATTGTTGACGTGAATGACGCATGTCACTGTATGTCTCGGTGTTTAGGTTTTTTAGACTAGTTTAGGAACAGGTCATTGATTTATGAATCAAGTGCATACCGTATGGAACGCGGTTCTTCACTTACAGGAATGCACTGTTCCAAAAAAACACCGAAGCCGTTCACACTGCCCACAGAAACTTTTCCTCAATGGGATATTTTCTAGGAACACATGCTCCTTGTAAATCGAGGATACATAATGGGTAACACAGGGGAGTTTTGGGGTTCTAAAGTTTTAACTATCATTCATTCTTTGGGGCACTCCTTTGTTATTGTGGATGTCTGTGAAGACAAAGAGTTTCAGGATGACAATTACCTATTGAGTGCAATGCGGAATAGGCATTTCAGTCCCTGATGGTCAGAATCAGTATGTGTCATGAAATTTGTTAACTTAGCAACAGCAGTTCAATGCAATACATAATAGGAAAGGTACGTCGCATCCAGAGTTTCTCTGGTTAGTGGACGATTTCCCTCTATGCCTCTCTGACGTAGTGGGGAACCGTGTACGAGGCAAGTTACAGGAGTGGTTTGCCATTGCCTTCTGCCGGGTGAGTTTCCAAAGAGATCACCAGCTCGTAACCCAGCACGGATGGAAAGCGTGCAGGGGAGCCGGCTGGATTCGAACTTGGGACCTTTCGTCCCGAAGTCCGACGCTGATGCCACTACGCCACCAGACGGATCACAATGCATAATATAGAAGAAAAAAAAACACAAAATAAAATAGTAATAATAAATAAAGTAAATCAATTACATTCTATGTATATTGAATAGATTACAAATCGTGCAAAAAACAGAAATTATATATGTTAAAAAAGTGAGGTAGTCTCCAAGGGTTCAATGTCCATTTAGGAATCGGATGGCAGAGGGGAAGAAGCTGTTCCTGAATCACTAAGTGTGTGCCTTCAGACTTTTGTATCTCCCACCTGATGGTAACAGTGAGAAAAGGGCATGCCCTGGGTGCTGGAGGTCCTTAACAGTCAATGCTGCCTTTCTGAGACACCGCTCCTTGAAGATATCCTGGGTACTTTGTAGGCTAGTACCCAAGATGGAGCTGACTAAATTTACGACATTCTGCAGCTTCTTTCGGTCCTGTGCAGTAGCCCCCTCCCCCCCATACCAGAACTACCCAGTAACCAAGTGCCAAACTAAATTAATCCCTTCTGCCTGGACATGGTCATATCACTCCTTTCTCTGCATGTTCACGTTGCCTATCTAAGAGACTCCTAATTGCCTCGACCATATTCTGCTTCTGCTATTACCCTTGACAGTGCATTCCAGACACCCACCATACATAGTTCAATGTCCTTATAACTCAAAGCCCAAGAAACTGAGGATTGGGCAGCGCAGAGACACACCTAGTGGAACTGATTTGCCCGGTGGCTCGGGGTGAATTCTGATCTTGGGTGCTGTCTGTGTGGAGTTCGCACATTCTCCTCTTGGTCGCCTGCTTTTCCTCCAGGTGCCCTGGTTTGCTTTCATGCCCCGAAGACACGTGGATTGATGGGTTAATGAGTTGCTGTAATTTTCCTCTTACACCTGCAGGTGTGGGCATGTGGCCAAGTGGTTAAGGCATTGGACTAGCGATCTGAAGGTCGTGAGTTCGAGCCCCAGCTGAGGGAACGTGTTGTATCCTTGAGCAAGGCACTTAATCACACATTGCTCTGCAACGACACTGGTGCCAAGCTGTATGGGTCCCAATGTCATGGAGAGGGGAGACTTGCAGCATGGGCAACTGCTGGTCTTCCATACAACCTTGCCCAGGCCAGCTTGGAGAGTGAAGACTTTCCAGGCGCAGATCCATGGTCTCACAAGGCACCTACAGGTCAATTTTCAGCAAGGTGTAGCACCTTCTTAGCTAACTCCTCCCTCGCCCCCCACCGATCAGGGTCATGTGAAGCCATGGGAACGAGTGGTGGATAGTCAATGAACAGCTGGTGCATACCATAAGTCCTGGTTCTTCAACCTCTGACGTCTGTACTGTAAAGCGTTGTGCTAACCTCTACACTACCATGCCACCCCTGAGTTCAAGTCCCACCCAACCTCAGAGGAAAAAGCCTGATTGCATTTACCCTATCTATACCTTTCATGCCCTTGTGTGTAGGAGAGTGGCAGAATGTGGGAGGAGTTGATGGAAAGGTGAGGGTTTAAATGGGGGCGGTATAGGATTGCTGTAAGTGGGCGTTTGATAAAGCGAGAGTGGGGTCTGTTTCTACACTGTATTTTTCTACCACTCTTTCGGTAGAGACCAGCGTTGCAAGCAACAGCAGCAATTCCATTCACATAGCCCCTTTAGTGCAGTACTACAAACAGTTTGCTGGAGGAACACAGCAGGTCGGGCAGCGTCTGTGGACGGTAAGGAATTGTTGATGTTTTGGGTTGAAACTTGGTATCAGGCTCCAAACAGCAGGGAAACTGTCCAGTACCCTACCAATCCACACCTTCAAGGTTCAAAAAGTAAATTTGTTATCAAAGTACATATAATCTATCTCACCAGAGATTAATTTTCTTGTAGGCATTCATAGTAGTGCAGTGGTTAGCACAGCACTCTATCTGGAGCTTGGAGTTCAATTCCGGCGCCCTCTGTAAGTTTGTTCGTTCTCCCCAGGGTTTCCTCCCAGTGCTCCAGTTTGCTTCCGCTGTCCGCTGTGTACATAAAACAGCAGAGCAGACTCGATGGGCCGAATAGCGGACTTCTGCTCCTTTGTCTTATGGTCTTATGGTCTACATCTACTGATGGTGCTGGACACATCTTCAGTGGTGTTCCTGGAATCATCGGGTGTTTCGGGTCTTTCAACATCATACAACCTCCTCCACGTGACCCAGCCGGGGCTGATCAGACCCCAGCTTGTGCCCAGATGGCTAGCTACTTATGACTCCATGGCTCCCCTCTTTTGAGACACAGCCATCTTGAGGCCCTCTCTGCCGCATCGGTTGTACTGCGGATGGCTCTCCTCTTCCTCTCTCCCTCGATGCCCAAAATGCTGAAGGCTCTAACTAAGGAACGGGCTGTGAAGTCCAAAGACCTTTCGGTTAGTCAGTTAATTGGTCTTTGCAAATTGTCCCATGACTTGGCTAGAGTTAAATAGGTGGGTTGTTGGGGGGTGCACCTCATTGGACCAAAGGGCCTGTTAGATTAGATTATGAAGACACGCAGTCCTCTTTTATTGTCAATTAGTAATGCATGCATTAAGAAATGATACAATATTTCCTCCGGTGTGATATCACAAAACACAGGACAGACCAAGACTGAAAAAAAACTAACAAAACCACATAATTATAACATATAGTTACAACAGTGCAACAATACTATAACTTGATGAAGAAGTCCATGAGCACCGTAAAAGTTCAAAGTCACTCACATGTCCCACATCTCATGCAGACGGGAGAAGGAAGAAAAACTCTCCCTGCCATCCCCGACCACGGTCCGACTCTGAGTCGTCCAAAAACTTCGAGCTCTGATCAGCCCTCCGACACCAGAATACTGAGCACCATCTCTGTCTGAGCGATTCGACCTCCATCTTGGTCGCCAACAGCAGGCAAAGCCAGGGATTTTGAGGCCTTCCCTCCGAAAGATTCCTGACCGCGCAGTAACAACAGCAGCGAACGAGCATTTCAGAAATTTTTCCAGATGTTCCTCTCTGCTTTCACGTCCATTCTCCATCAAATCAGAATTGTCTACGACCCCTATTTAATGGATACAATATCATTTTTCACCGGAGGGCTGCGCATACGCCCGGTGCGCTGCCTCTCTCCTCCCGCCGTCTCTCTAATTAAGTAAATAGATACAAAGAAGTACAGGAGAGTCAGTGAAAAGCTACACACAAACCCTGATGGACAAAAAATAAATGTGCAAAAGAAGGCTAACTGCAAATGCAAAGTAAGTCAAGTTTATTGTCATTTAACTATATACATGTACATCATCAAACAAGACAATGTTTCTCCGGACCAAGGTTTAAAGCAATGTAGTGCACATAACACACATGTAACACACAATAGCTTAGGAAAGTAAGAATTAAATCTCAGATTAATTACGCATAGATAAACAAAGTAAAGTGCATAAATTAAACATTGCAGGGCACAGCACAAATTATCCGGTGACACTTCAAATGGGATGCGGCAGGGAGTTCAGAAGCCTAATGGCCTGAGGGAAGAAGCTGTTTCCCATCCTGACTGTTCTTGTTTTTATGCATCGGTGTCTCCTGGCTGATGGTAGAAAGTCAAAGAGGATGCTGGATGGATGGCTGGGATTCTTAATAATACTAAGGGCTCTGTGTATGCAGATAATTATCCCTGATGGATAGTAGGGAGACAGCAATGATCCTCTCAGCTGTTCTCACAGTCCTTTGTAGGGACTTCGAATCTGATGCTCTGCTGCTCCCATACCAGATGGAGAAGTAATAATACAATCAATAAATATGTAATAAATAATATTGATAACATGGGATATTCAGTAGAGTCCTTGAAAATGAGTCCATAGCTGTGGAATCAGTTTGGTGTTGAGGTGAGTGAAAGCCGAAGTTGATAAGTTTCATGATTTTGGAACATGGGAGGAGACTAGACCAGTCAGATGAAGCCCATGTGGTCATAAGGAGAACTCCATGCAGACTTCGCCCATGGCCGGGATTGAACCCCAGTCTCAGGAGCTGTGAGGCGGTAAATCTACCACTGCACCACTGACTGGGAGACTCAAAGACAGATCGTAGAACTCATAAGCCATTTAGGGAGGGATTTCCTGAGCATGGAGCCTGGTCTGCTGAGGGCATGGAGACATTAAAGATCAAGATTGGCTTTATTTGATAACATGTACATCAAAACATACTATGAAATATGTCATTTGCATCAAATCGAATCAGTGAGGATTGTGTTGAAATGTCGCCACCTTCCAGTGCCAACAGCATGCCCACAATTTTCTCACCCAAACTGTATGGCTTTGGAATGTGGGAGGAAACTGGAGCTCAAGAGGAAATCCCACGCCGTCACAGGGAGGACATGGAGATTCCTCACAGACAGTGGCATGAATCCGACCGCGATCTTACAGCTGGCTCTGTAAATCGTTGCGTTAGCCGCTATGCTACCGTAGCACCCCATTAAATTTAAGCATGAACCTGCGACCGGAATTGACGGAGCACCCCAATTTTGAGCGGTGGGGACTTGGAGTTCAGAGGATATTCATTCAGAGTTTGAGAAGACTTGGTATGTCTCCAAAAACACTTGAAAATTTCTACAAATGTACCGTGGAGAGCATTCTAACTGTTTGCATCACCTTCAGTGTGGGGTGTGGTTACTGCACAGGATCGAAATAAGCTGCAGAGAGTTGTAAACTTAGCTGCATTGTGAACACTAGTCTCTGTAGTATCCAGGACATCTACCTTCAGGGAGCGATGCCTCAAAAATGTGGCATCCATCATTAAGGATCCCCATGACCCAGGTCATGCCTTGTTCTCATTGCTACCGTCAGGTAGGAGATACAGAAGCCTGAAGGCACTCATTCAGTGATTCTGGAACAGCTCCTTCCCCTCTGCCATCCGATTTCTGAGTGGACATTGAACTCCTGGGACACTACTGATGCACCATCAATAACTCCAAAAGACTGGAAGTAGAGTAAGTACTGAAAGGCTTTTATTAGCAGTAAAATGTGACCTCCATCATGATGAGTGTCATGATGGACTGAGGAGGAGAAGCAATGGCACAATCACCTTTATTCAGGGGTCTGTGGGAGGAGCCACAGGAGCAGTCAGCAGAGGGGTGTGTCCAGACAGGTAACCCAGTTACAACACAGCCACACTCAGGTTGGAGGAACAACACCCTATATTCCGTCTGGGTAGCCTCCAACCTGACGGCATGAACATTGACTTCTCAAACTTCCGCTAATGCCCCACCTCCCCCTCGTAACCCATCCGTTATTTATTTTTATACACACATTCTTTCTCTCTCTCTCCTTTTTCTCCCTCTGTCCCTCTGACTACACCCCTTGCCCATCCTCTGGGTTCCCGCCCCCCCTTGTCTTTCTCCCTGGGCCTCCTGTCCCATGATCCTCTCATATCCCTTTTGCCAATCACCTGTCCAGCTCTTGGCTCCACCCCTCCCCCTCCTGTCTTCTCCTATCATTTTGGATCTCCCCCTCCCCCTCCCACTTTCAAATCTCTTAACTAGCTCTTCCTTCAGTTAGTCCTGACAAAGGGTCTCAGCCCGAAACATGGACTGTACCTCTTCCTAGAGATGCTGCCTGGCCTGCTGCATTCACCAGCAACTTTGATATGTGTTGCTACAACATATACATATATGGTTTACCACAACTACCTCACTACTTTTTTTATTTTAACTATTCAATAGATATATATTTACTGTAATTCATGTATTTTTCTCCATTATTATGCATTGCATTGTACTGCTGCTGCAAAGTTAACAAGTTTCATGACCTGTGCTGGTGATATTAAACCTGATTCTGATTCTGAGTTGGGACGTTTGTAAATCTGGAGGAGATCCTGGGACAGGGAAACCTTGGACGTAAGGGACCATACTTTATAACTTGTCCTATGTAGTCACTTGCATCTTGTCACCTGCAATAACATAACCGCTAGCTTCAAGCAGAATAGGAAGTTCAAAGTTTACAGAGCCGGAACAAATATGCTCTTGGGATCTAGGCAGGATTCAACTTCAAAATAATGATCCCAATCCATCATGACATGTTTGAGACATGAACCTGTTGTCAACTATTTTTGATTGATTTGTTTTAGGCTTGGAGATGAGTTTTTTGAGTTTACCACTTGGGTGTCATCAATCACCTCTCGTGTTAGCAGAGTGACGGTTTTGTAGCTACCGGGAAGGAGCTCACAACAAGTCAAACATGAAACTCTGCATTTTCGTCGCGGCCGGAACCTCAGGACGACCCGAGAGAGTTTCCAGTCAACGAACATAAACATTGGCTTCTTCTCCCTCCCTTTCCAGTCCTGACGGAAGGTCCCAGCCCAAAACGAGATTACAACTGGAGGTTAAGGGCGAAAGGTGAATAGGTTAAGGGGAACATTGAGGGGGAACTTCCTCACTCAGAGAATGGTGAGACTGTGGAAGGAGCTACCAGTGCAGGAGTTGGATGCGATTGGAGCAGTTTGGATAGGGACGTGGATGGGAGGGGCTTGGACAGCAATGGTCCAGGAGCGGGTGATTGGTCCAGGCAGGTTAAATGGTTCAGCATGGACTAGATGGGCTGAAGGGCCGAATGGAAGTGCAGAAGCTTGTGAGAGGCGTAGAAAGGGTAGGTAGCCAAAGTCCACTTCCTCGTTTGGAAACGTCAAACGCTAATAGACGCAGCTTAAATTTGAGAGCGGAAGTTTAAAACAGATTTACGAGGCAAGTTCTTTTTCACATACAGAGCGTGGAAGGGGCCTGGAACGGACTGTCACTTAAGCGGCATTTAGAACATAGAGCAGTACAGCACAGTACAGGCCCTTCGACCCCTCTAGTCCATGCTGACCCACATAAACCTACACCACAGTCAATCTAACACTTCCTCCTGCGTAGCTCTGAACTCTCCATTACACGGTACATAACCATATGCCTATCCAAGTGTCTCTTGAATGTGCCTAACGTATCAGACTCCGCCACCACCCCGGCAATGAGATCCAGCACCCACCACTCTCTCTATGTGGGTACCACGGTTACTGCAACAGAATTGCAGCTCAGGGCCTTGGAGTGCAGATTTCAATCCCAGCATCATACGTAAGGAGACTGTATATCCTGGTGTGGGCTTTCTCCAGGTACTGAGTGTAAATCGTGCGCGTGTTATATGAATATTTCACCTTATACCAAGCTAAGGGACAGCAGGATGCTGCGGGACTGCGGTAAACTGGGGGAAAGGAGAGAGGAACATAAGATATCTGGTGATGCTGCACAGCAAGCTCCTTCCGTTTGCCTGCCAGCAACACATTTGTTCCTGGTGATACCAAGCAGATCACAAGTGGACTAGTCACTGATTGAAGATTGATAATCTTCTGCACTCCCTGGTGTTCTGATTTGAGTATAATATCGAAGTAGCAGGGCGCTTAGAATGTGAGGGAAACTTGCCGCAGAAAGCAGAGAAGCTGTACTTCAGAGGAGAGGCAACTTACTGTCCGAAAGCAGCCCGAGAACTGGGCCGGGGTGGGAATTGTATTACATTGTAAAGTGAGCTACATTTGAGGGCAATTTGGAACTTCCTTGGTATTGCATTACCAGAGGGACAATACTGAGGGAGCGTCTCACTGTCGGAGGGACAGTACTGAGGGAGTGTCACACTGTCAGAGGGACAGTACTGAGGGAGTGTCACACTGTCAGAGGGACAGTACTGAGAGAGTGTCTCACTGTCAGAGGGACAGTACTGAGAGAGTGTCTCACTGTCAGAGGGACGGTACTGAGGGAGTGTCACACTGTCGGAGGGACAGTACTGAGGGAGTGTCACACTGTCGGAGGGACGGTACTGAGGGAGTGTCACACTGTCGGAGGGACGGTACTGAGGGAGTGTCTCACTGTCAGAGGGACGGTACCGAGGGAGTGTCACACTGTCAGAGGGACGGTACCGAGGGAGTGCCTCACTGTCAGAGGGACGGTACCGAGGGAGTGCCACACTGTCAGAGGGACTGTACCGAGGGAGTGTGACACTGTCAGAGGGACAGTACCGAGGGAGTGCCACACTGTCAGAGGGACGGTACCGAGGGAGTGTCAAACTGTCAGAGGGACAGTCAGATGGGAGAATGGATATCTTGACCCCAGTGGGAGTGGTTGAGGCTGAACAGCTGGGAGAAGCTGAGTGTATATGGGAGTAAGCAAGAAGATGATGGAGGGGCTGAAGGGCCTCAGGAACAGCAACATTGAGCAGTTCCTGTGTTAATATTTCTGGGTGCTCAGGGACGCATTATGGGTTATCCATGGCAAGGACAGGAGAGTGACTGTAAGAAGTATGGCCCATTGTAATTTGATCTAACCTTAACCACATTCTTGCGTCTTCATCCCATTGACCCCTTCACAGACCATTTATGAGTCTCCCTCCCCCTTGAATGCATTCAGCACCTCGAACTTTGTGTAGAGAATTTGAAAATTCTCCGCCCTCTGAGAGAGTAACCTCCCTCATCCCCCCCATCTCGTGGGTGACTCCTTAGATTGAAACCACCCCTGCTTCTGGACTCCACCCCCCACCCCCCAAAGGGGAAATATTCTCTCATCATTTACCATGTCCAACCTCCTCAGATTCTTCCTGGTTGTTTTCTGACAGCAGTTCAGTGCCAGAGATATAAAAAATTACTCTAAGTTACATTAAAATGTAAACTAAATTAATAGCACAAAAGAGGAATAGTGAGGTAGTGTTCATGGGTTCATGGGCTGTTCAGAAATCTGATTGCGGAAGGAAAGAGGCTGTTCCTCAAAAAAAAATGGAGTGTGCATCTTCTGACTCATGTGCCTCCTCTCTGATGGTAGTGATGTGAAAAGAGCACATCCTGGATGGTGAGGGTCCTCAACAATGGTGCCGTCTTCCTGAGGCATCACCTCTTGAAAATGTTTTCGATGATGGGGAGGATTCTGCCCGGTGATGGAGGTGTCTGAGTCTACAACCCTCTTTAGCCTCTTTCGATCCTGTGCTGCCGTCAGGTAGAAGGTACAGGAGCCTCGGGACTTGGGACACTGGGTTCAAGAACAGTTACTACCCCTCTACCATCAGACTCTTGAACAAAAGGGATAACCACTCATTTGCCCATCCATTGGGACGTTCCCACAATCAATGATCTCAATTTAAGAATTCTTTACCTCATTACCTCAGATCTCCATCTGGCATAATTTACATTATTATTTAATTATTTATTCTATCTGGCACAATTTACATATTAGTATTTAATTATTTATTCTATCTGGCATAATTTACATATTATTTACATAATCTACATATTATTTAATCATTTATGGTTTTATATTGCTATATTTATTCTCTATTCTTGGTTGGTGCAACTGAAAGGAAACCCAGTTTCCCTCGGGATCAATAAAGTATGACTATGACTATGACTATTATCTCATGTTCTCGTTATTTATTGCTATTTACTTATATTGGCATTTGCATAGCTTGTTGTCTTCTATACCCTGGTAGATCTTTCAATGATCCTGTTATAGTTACTAATCTACTGATTTGCTGAGTATGCTCACAGGAAAATGAATCTCAGGGTTGTATATGGTGACATATATGTAGTTTGATAATAAAATTTACTTTGAACTTTGCATTTGAGTCTCCATATCAGGTGGTGATGCAGCCAGTCTGAATGCTCCGCACCGTATATCTGTAGAAATTTGCCGGTGTCTTTGGAGACATCCTAAATCTCCTCTAGCGTCTAATGAAGTATAGCCAATGGAATGCCTTCTTCGTTATCGCAACATGCAAACTCCACACTTGTTTGTTTCAGTGAGGTCACCTACAATCTGGATGGTCCAAGAATCATAGTGCCCAGAACCAAATCCCTCACCCAACCATCTCCATGCCAAATATCGAGTATTTGGCATGGAGATGTGGAGATGGTTCGGTGTTGGGAGGAGAAGATGGTGGCGCGACGCAGCTCGCAGCAGCCACTCCAGTGGTGATGTCTGTTATTTGTCAAGTAGGGTGCCGTGCACAATCCTGATTTGATGGAGACAGACGTGAGAGCACAGAGGAACATCTGGTGAAACTTCTGAAGTGCCTGCTTCGCTGCTGCTGTTACTGTGTGGTCCGGAACCTCCAGAGGGGAAGGCCCCAGGTCCTCGGATTTGCTTGTTGCTCGGTGGCCGGGGTGGGGTCGAAGCGCTCGGCAGAGGATGGTGCTCGGTGCTCGGTGTTGGAGGGGCTGGTCGAAGGCTTGAAGTTTTCGGACGGACTCAGAGTTGGCTGCGGTCGGGTGCTTCCAATGCATCGGCAAGTTGTCGGCATTTGGAGGTTCACGGCAGGGAGAGTTTCTCCCTTCTGCCGCCTGCGTGAGGTGATGAGTCTATCGGGACTTTGAGACTTTTTTTTTACTGTGCCTCTTTATCAAATTATGGTATTGCTTTGCATTGTTGTAACTATATGTTACAATTATGTGGTTTTGTCAGTTTTAGTCTTGGTTTGTCCTTTTTTTTGTGATATCATTCTGGAGAAACATTGTATCATTTTTTAACGTATGCATTTCTAAATGACAATAAACGAGGACTGAGTGTCCTCATACTCTTAAAAAAAATGTATGTATCTCTATTAACGCCATTTCCCTGGACTTAGTCCCTTGGCCTCCTGTACTTTAGCAGGTGCCTACCCCGCCCACCACTTACATTTCAGAACAGTTTGACCAGAATTGCCTTTCTCTATAGCCAAGAGGTGTCTTCCATTTTGAACTACAGTCGGGAGACCTGCTTATGGATCCCATTGTGATCATGACCTCCCTCTCTGCCCAACCATCCAGCTTCTCTCAGTGCTGCCTCGATTAGCAAGTGTCACAAAAACCTGTGGGTCAATTGTTTAAGAAAAATAACAAAATGGCCTGAGTGGCAAAAATAGATTGAGGTGCTTTTATTTACCTCAAAACAAGAAAAAAACTGGAAAAAATACTATATATATATATAGCCACCCTCAGACTAAACACAAAAGAAAAAAAAAACCCAAAGCCTTGGTCACCTGAGGCTTATAACTGCTAAACCCCTCCCCCTAGACCAACCAAAAGCTAATTAACTCAATTATCCAATTAAAGATGGTATCCTCCACCATCAGCACAGCTGTGCAGGTTGCTGCTGCCTCGAGATGAGACAGCTCCATGCAGCAGCTCTGGTTCAGACCCAGTTACTATTACTGCTGGGGATGAGTGTTTTACTGAGTGCGCCATGTGCCGTCCGTAGTCAGTGATGGGCCTTCGTCACACAAGTCACAGGTAACAACTGGTGGAGTTGAAGTCCATGATATTTGGTCCTTAGGATCTGGTCGATTATGACTCTGGGTTGGTCTTTGTGTTACTGATTATCCCAGCACACGACTTCCTGCCTGTGGTGTCTGCTAACAACCCCTACTGCTGGGTGAGTGCGAGAAGATTCCTTTCTGGTACGGATCAGTTTGCTGTACATGGAGAAACTGGGCCTTCATTTTGCTGAGATTGGTACAGTTAGAGGTGATTTCATTGAAGCTTCCAAGATTTCTCTGTAGTGGGGGGGAAATATTCTCCTTGGTAGTGGAGTTCAGAAACAGGAGTTCACCAGCCTCAGAAAAAAGGGTTGCCTGTGCAGAATTAAAATGAGGAGAATTTTATTCACTTGGAGAATAACAAACACAGAAATGGGACACCACAGTAACGCATCAGTTAGTGCGATGCTATTAAAGCTTGGGGCATTCCGGAGCTCTGAGTTCAATCCCGGTGACAATAGACAATAGACATTAGGTGCAGGAGTAGGCCATTCAGCCCTTCGAGCCAGCACTGCCATTCACTGTGATCATGGCTGATCATCCACAATCAGTACCCTGTTCCTGCCTTCTCCCCATATCCCCTGACTCCGCTATCTTTAAGAGCTCTATTTAACTCTTTCTTGAAAGAATCCAGAGAATTGGCCTCCACTGCCTTCTGAGACAGAGCATTTCACAGAACCGCAACCTTCCGTGTGAAAAAGTTTTTCCTCAACTCCGTTCTAAATGGTCTACCCCTTATTCTTAAACTGTGGCCTCTGGTTCTGAACTCCCCCAACAACGGGAACATGTTTCCTGCCTCTAGCGTGTCCAATCCCTTAATAATCTTATATGTTTCAATCAGATCCCCTCTCATCCTTCTAAATTCCAGTGTATACAACCCCAGTGTCCTCTGTAAGAAGCCTTTGTATATCCTCCCCGTGGAATGCTTGGATTTTCCCTGGGTGCTCCGGTTTCTCCCACAGTCCAATAATGAGCCAGGTAGGTTAACTAGTTGGTGTAAATTGTCCTGTGATTAGGTTAGGGTGAATCGGGGCTGCGAGGTTGCTGGGGCAGCATGGCTCGAAGGGCCAAGAAAGGGCCGACGCTGCAACGTATCGCTAAAAATTAATAAATTTACCTATTTATTAATAAATAAATTAATTCAATAAGTGCCTGGAATTCTCTGCGCCAGACTGTTGTGGAGGATAGGTCAATGAGTTCATTCAAAGCATGGTCTGACCCATTCTTGGACCTTGTGGGATATTGTGATTGTACTTTGCAAAGTGGAACTGAGGTAGAAGATCTGCATGAGCTTAGTGAATGATAGGGGAAACTCAAGCGATCAGTTGGGCTTATCCTGCCTCCTTATATCTACACTCAGAGGTCACTTTATTAGCTGTCTCCTGCACCTTATAAAGTGGCCAGCGAGTGTGTGTTCATGGTCTTCTGCTGCTGTAGCCCATCCACTTCAATGTGTTGTATGTTTAGAGATGATTGTCTGCACACCACTGTTGTAACACATGGTTATTTGAGTTACTGTCGCCTTCCTGTCAGCTTGAACCAGTCTGGCCATACTCCTCTGACCTCTGTCATTAACAAGGTGTTTTCGCCCACAGAACTGCCGCTCACTGGAATTTTTCTTTTGTTTTTCGCACCGTTAGAGTATGTTAAAAGGTTGGCACAACATTTTGGCACAAAGGGCCTGTCTGTCTGTCTAGGTACCATATCCGATGTGGACTTTAGTGACCATGGTTTTCCATATAGATCTATCCTTTGTTCTTTGGATGACTTCCATTTCCTCGATGTGTAGCCACTTGGCTATGCTCTTGATGTCCATAAGCCGAGGTCTTCCTCTAGGTTTGCTCCCCTCAATCTTTCCAGAGAGTATAAGTTTTCCTAGTTTATCTTTCCACATGATGTGTCCTAGGAATCTGAGTTGTCTTTCTCTTATTGTTGGTATGAGTGATTGAACTGCCTGGCCTCTTCTGAGAACTTCTTCATTTGATGTGTGTGTGGTCCATGATATTTTTAACATTCTCCTGTAGAACCATGATTCAGCTGCTTCTAGTCTTTTTTCCATTGCTGGAGAAATGGTCCAGCATTCACTTCCATAAGTCAGGATAGAATAAATGTCGCACTGCAGTATTCTGTTTTTAGTGTACGTGCTCATCTTTCTGTCTGTTAATATGGCCTTCATTTTTTGGAAAGCTTCTTTCGCTATTGCTATTCTGTATTTGATACCTGTGTCGCACCTGCCATTACTTGTTATTAGGCTGCCAAGATATTTGAACTTGTTGACTTGTTTGATGAAAGGGCCTGCACTGTCCTGTTATGTTCTATATATTATGTAGGTCCTGATGGGATGGGAATGATGGAACAGCAGATCAGGAGCCCTTTCCTCATTGTGTTTGAGGGAGTGATCTTTATACTGGCATGTGATTTAGCTGAGACCGGCTCCATTCAAGTGTCACGGCGCTGTAGCTGTTGGTTAGATCACAGGGAAAAGTGTGTCCATTTCACAGCAAGCTTCCTACATCACAGTTCTTTAAAATCCATTAAAGTAGGGCTTAAGCCAAGCTGCTCAGCATATTATTAAGAAAAATCTTTTGTAGCTGGATTCACATGATTGGTATTTAGTTTTTAAACACAAGTGAATTGTAAATTTCCAAAGGATTTTCTGTGAATTTGAACAGTGTCTGCATACTAAAATAGCAGGTGTGTTAAGAAAATACCAAGCCTTTCATTTCGGTAGTGCCTTTCACATCCCTGCCAGTCTTTCCAAAGCCCTTAGCAGCTGGTCAAGGATTTTATAGAGGGCAGTCACTGGTGCATTGTGGGAAACCTGGCAGCCATTTTGTGCACACGGGGATCACACAGTCAGCAGTGCCATAATGACCAGAGGGCTCGTTTTAGTGATGTTGGTTGAGGGGTAAACAATGCTCATTCATTCTGGGAGGGCTCACCTGCAATAGGATTCTCCATACCCCCTGGAGATTCTGAAGAGTTTGGAGATGGAGAAACTGGAGATGCTGAAATCTGGTACTAAAATCCAGATGCTTGAGAATTCAGTGGGTCAGATGGCATCTGTGGAGGGAAGTTGACTATCATCGTTTCAGGCTGAGCTGTTTTATCGAGATCTGAACTGGAAACATCAGCTGCCCTTTTCCCACCCCAGAAGCTGCCAGACCCACTGAATTCACCCAACAGCTCGCTTCTTTTATCCCAAAAAGTTTTACAGAAACATAGCACGTACAAAGCGCCAGTAGCATTACACTGTTTACTTTTTAACTTGTGTCGTAAGTGCACCCTATCATTTGTGAGTTTATCTGGGGTAATATTACTTTATGTGTTGGGTGTGTGAATTATATGTATTGTGCCGTGCACCTTGGTCCAGAGGAGCATTGACTTGGTAATATGGATGAGTACGGTTGAATTACAACAAACTTGAACTTGGAAGTTTCTTCTTTTGAAGACTAGTTACCATTGTAATTGATGCCATAGAGTCACATAGCAAGTAAACAGGCCATTCAGCCCACAGATTCCATTCCAACCTATAAAACCAGTTTACACCATTCCCAATTAGTTTTCTGCACATTTCCTCCAAACCCCACCCAGAATCTACCCATTTACCTTTGCACTTGAGACAATTTACAGTTGCCTATTTGTAGATGCGTCTGTTGTGACAAAAGGATAAAAAATGGCTGGAGTTGCTTTGCACTATAGTCTGAGTGTTTATTAGGTGCATCAAACACCAAACATGACAAAAATGAGCAAAAATGCCGAACAGAAAACTGCCGAAAGATAGCCACCAGAAAACACAATTATAGCTCCATACTATTTTGTCCAGTATATACCCCAGCAGTCCCGATCTCTCTCTCCCACTGTCAGTGATGAGTCCCATTAGACACCAGGACATACCGTCTTTAATTACCAACAAAGTTAACTTAAGACTGCACATGAATTAGAATATAATACACCCCACAATGTACTTACAAATATTTTACAAAGTAAACAAAAGCATCCACCTTAGATACAGTATACGAACGACATATGTGGTGGCTATCCCTTGAGGTCAAGGATGATGGTCTTTGTTCCGAAGAAGTGGTCCACAGGGCGAAGACGTCTGTGCGTGTATTTGTTTAACGTGTACTTGATGTTGCACTCCAAGAAGCACACGATATTTCACAAATCAACCAACTAATTCCAATGGCATGGAAACCACGGGGATTGGAGCTGATGGAACAACATATACACATTTACATACCCACCTTTACTAAAGAAAGAATATTCTGCTATGTATGGCCAGAAAGTCACCACCAAGCCAACCCGAACACATCAGCTCGGTTTATGACCCATTATGAGAATATACTGGGGGGAGGACATTGAAGTGCGCACACTCAGCGCAACGACAGCAGAGTGACAAGGCAATGTTTGCATGTGTGTGTGTGTAGGTGAGCATGTGCGAGGAGTGTGTTTACCCAGCACTCTCCGTCACACCTATTGATCTATGAATTTGAAAATCTTTGGGTTGTGGGAAGAAACCGGAACCCTCATGGGAAACCCAAAAATGAACTTGCAAACACCACACAGACAGCACCCGTGGTCAGAATTGAAGCTGGGTTCTGGGAGATCTGTGGCCACTGCGTTATAAAATTAAATGAGACAGTTCAGGAGGCGTTGGGGCAGACGTCATGGGTGATTTAAAGGGTAGGTTTTAAGGAGTGTGAGTGGTGATGGTGAGGGGGAGAAAATTCCCAAACTTGGACCTCAGTTAGCAGAAGATTTGCACAGGAGGAGGCCTTTCAGCCCACAATGTGTTTGCCATCCATTAGGCTAACTAAAAGTAAATCTACGCAAGTTCCATAACTCTCACCCTGCCTGTTCATGGGCCTGTCTAAATGTCTCTTATTTATTGCTCTAGGATCTGCCTCCATAACCTCCCCTTGAAACACTTTCAAGGCGTCTACCACTCTCATGTAAAAAATGTTGCCCTGTAATTGTCCTTTAAACTTCCTCTTCCCCTCTCACATTTGACCTAGGCCCTCTAGTATTTGACATTTCTAACCTAGGGCTACCTGTCCTATCTATCAATACGGGAAGGGCAGAGAACAATGGACAATATGTTTTTTGGAAGTGTTGCTTCCTCTGAAATTATATTTGTTTACGATAAAGAGCTTGAAGCTGAACACCAATATAATTTCAGACTACTTGTATCACATAGGAATTTGGGGAAACAGGAAATTAACTTTTATTGAAACATAATGTGCTTAATTGCATATCGACGCTGATGCTTTGTAATAGTTCAATTAAGCTAAAAATGTTCTGTTCAAAGTTTTCATTTGTACTCCGTGTCTGAGGCTTCTTGCTTAAGTGTCCAACAATAATCAGCCAGCATTGATGGATTCCAGTTGCCCCGATACCATTTCTCCAGGACCACAATGCCCTGATGAAACCTATCACCATGCTCGTCACTGACAGTGCCAAGATTTGCAGGGAGGAAGTCGAAATGAGAATGCAGACAATGAATCTTTAGTGACATGTTGCACTTCATGGTTTTGTATGCCTGAAGCATCTTATCAACCAGCTGCATGTAGATTGGTGCTCTGTGGTTGCCAAGAAGATTCTCGACAATGAACTTGAATGCCTTCCATGTGATTTTCCCCGGTCCCAGTAGAAGTTCTTAAAATTGCCTGTTTGATTTGTGGACCAACAAAAATGCCTTCCTTAATCTTGGCAACAAATATTCTGACTTGAATTATGATTTGAAATAACAAATATAGACTATTTCAAAAAAACAGTGGTGTGTGTGATAGGGAAATTTCATGGTGATTTTCATGATCAACAGCTGAAAATCCATAAGATACACCCAAAAGTATTTAGGAAGCAAAACCTCATTGTTCAATGGAATTAGATTGCATAGAGCTGAAGAGCATGGAAGTAGGGAGAAGGCGAGGCTGGGGATGAAATAAATATCTTAGAAATTTCACATCACTTGCACCTAAGGGAAATGGGTGAACAGGATCTGGTGCAAGTTAACGCAGAGGCAGCAGACATGAGGACAAGTTTGAAGGGAGGGGGCTTGTGCATTATTGGAACAATGGATTCTGCTGGGAAGAACTGAATGGGACAATGGTGATCCAGGCAGTGAAACACAGGAGAGACTGCTGGCCTCATTCAAGTGAAGTGGACCAAGGGCTTGTTCTCACCAGGGGTGCAAGACCTTGAGTTCTAATGATGACGCATCCTGCATATTTATATCCTGCAGCCATAGAGGAATTTCCAAAAGGTTGTTATAGCCAGGATGGTAATGGGGATAAACTCCCACTGTTGTTTGTTTGTCCTTCGTAGTCGAAGATGACCATGGCTTCAGAGTCAAATGGGAGATTGGTGGCTGTGGGTCCGGAGGTGACTGATGAGGCCAATCCGGGCCCTGAAGGCTTGCCCACATGTGGGACACGAGTGGGTGGGTGCTGTCGTGGCAGTGGATGCTGCTCGGGCCTTGCGCGCAGCACGCTTTCAATGCGCCTCGATGATGCGCCTGAGTTCAGCTACACGGGCTCCTGTGGTGATCTTGCTGCGCCAAGCTGGACGGTCGAGGGCAAGCGTCTCCCACGTGTTGATGTCGACACCCAGGCCTTTCAGGCAGTCTTTGTAACGTTTCTTCTGCCCCCCGACTGAGCGCTTGCCCTGACACAGTTCTCCGTACAGCAGCTGCTTAGGCAATCGGCTGTTTGGCATTCTGACCACATGTCCAGCCCACCTGGCTTGGGCTTTCAGCAGGAGGGTGTAGACGCTGCAAAGCCCAGCTCGTTCCAGGATTTCCGTGTCGGGGACTTTGTCCTGCCACCTGCTATGGAGGAGTCTGCGGAGACAGCTCAGGTGAAAGTGGTTGAGCTGTTTGGCGTGTCTGCTGTAGACAGTCCAGGTCTCGCTGGCGTAAAGAAGGGTGGTAAGGACCACTGCACAGTAGACCTTCAGCTTGGTGGTAAGGCTGAGTCCTCTCCGCTCCCAGACGTTCTCACGGAGTCTCCCAAAGGCGGCGCTGGCTTTGGCAATCCTGTTGTTGACCTCAGCGTCTATGTTCACTGCGCGAGAGAGTATGCTGCCCAGGTAGGTGAAGTTTTCGACTGCCTGGAGGTTCTGGCCCTTCACGGTGATGCGCGGCTCCTGGTATGGCTTTCCTGGGGCAGGCTGGTACATAACTTCGGTCTTTTTGGTGCTGATAGTGAGACCGAAGTTGTCGCAGGCTTGTGAGAAGCAGTCCATTTCACGCTGCATCTCCTGCTCTGTGCTGGCGTTGAGTGCGCAGTCATCAGCAAACAAGAAGTCTCTGATGACAGTCTCCTGCACCTTTGTAACTGCCTGCAGGCGCCTAAGGTTGAACAACCTGCCGTCAGTCCTGTACCTGACGTGGATTCCTTCTTCGTAGTTACGGAAGGCATCTGTCAGCATGGCAGAGAATACCATACTGAACAGAGTCGGGGCAAGAACGCAGCCTTGTTTGACGCCATTTGTCCCTGGGAAGGCCTCCGACTCGTCGCCGTCATCCAGAACTTTTACCATCATACCGTCGTGGAACTGCCGGACGATTGTGATGAACTTGCTGGGGCAGCCAAACTTCTCCATGATCTTCCACAAGCCTTCTCTGCTGACCGTATCGAAAACCTTGGTTAGATCGACAAAGGTCACGAAGAGGTCGCTGTGTTGCTCCTGGCATTTTTCCTGGAGTTGGCGTGCAACAAACATCATGTCCGCTGTCCCACGTTCAGCACGGAAGCCGCACTGGCTTTCTGGGAGCAGACCTTACTCAAGATGTTGGAGAAGGCGGTTGAGCAGGACGCGGGCCAGAATCTTCCCCGCAATGGACAAGAGGGAGATGCCTCGGTGGTTGTCGCAGGACTGGCAGTTGCCTTTCCTCTTGTAGATGTGGACTATGCTGGCATCTTTCAGCTGTTGCGGCACCTGTCACTTTTTCCACATGGACTGGAAGAGTACAGTCAGCTTTTGCATCATGACAGGGCCTCCTGCTTTGTATACCTCAGCAGGGATTGCATCGGGTCCTGGTGCTTTGCCACAAGAGAGTTGCTTCACTGCCTTTCTGACTTCATCTACTGTGGGGAGGGTGTCGAGGTTCTTGTTGATCTCTACCTGGGGCAGGCGGGCAATGGCCTCGTCGTTGATGTCGGCAGGGCGGTTAAGGACGTTGTTAAAGTGCTCAGCCCACCGATCCAGAGTCTGCTTCTTCTCTGTCAGCAGCTGCGTCTCATCTGCGTTGAGGAGGGGTGAGGAGCCGGAGGACTGGGGTCCGTATACAGCCTTAAGCGCATCGTAGAAGCGCTTTACTCGTGGCTGTCTGCATAGCCCTGGATTTCATCGGCCTTCTTGCTGAACCAGCTGTCCTGCATCTCGCGAAGTTTTTTCTGCACCTTTCTTCTTGCGTTGGTAAAGGCATCTTTCCTGGCTAGCGACGTGGGGTCGTTCTGATGCGCTCTGTACTGTTGATGTTTCTCCGTTAGTAGTGCCTGTATTTCTTCATCATTCTCATCGAACCAGTCTTGGTTTCTTCGGGTTGCTGGTCCCAGATGTTCGAGGGCGGTAATGTAGACAGCGTCTCTGAAGGCCGTCCACTCTTCCTCAACGCTAGTCCCGTCTTCCTGTGGTGTGCCCGGTAGTCTGCCTTCAAGGTCATCGACAAATTCTTCTGCAACCCTGCTGCTTTTCAGCTTGGAGACATTCAGCCTCTTTGCAGTCTTCTGCCCTTGGGGTCTTCTCATGGGCAGAATGCGAAGTCTGAACTTGGACACAATGAGGCGGTGGTCGGTCCAGCAGTCGGCACCACACATGGCTCTCGTCACTCTGACACCCATCCTGTCCCTCTTCCTGGTGATGATGTAGTCAATCAGATGCCAGTGCTTCGAGCGTGGGTGCATCCATGACGTCTTCTTACGGGTGGGTAAGTGGAACAGGGTGTTGGTGATGACAAGGTCGTGCGTGGCACATGTCTTGAGGAGTAGAAGGCCGTTGCTGTTACACTTGCCAGTGCCGTGTCTTCCAATGATCCCTTCCCAGGTTTGGTAGTCTGTTCCTACTCTGGCATTGAAGTCCCCGAGAACGATGAGCTTCTCTGACTGTGGGATTGCTGAGATGAGGGCGTCGAGTTCTTCATAGAACTTGTCTTTAATGTCATCTGGGTTGGTCATGGTGGGAGCGTAGGCACTAATCAGCGTAGCACTCTTCTTGTTTGCAAGTGGGAGCTGAAGTGTCATCAGGCGGTCGTTGATGCTCTCTGGGTGCTTGGTGAGTTTACGGGCGAGGTTAGAATTGATGGCAAATCCCACGCCTGCTTCTCGTCGTTCAGCGCTGCTGCGACGGCTCCAGAAGAACGTGTATCCACCACTACGTTCTGTCAGCTGGCCCTTGTCTGCTAGGCGCGTTTCGCTGAGAGCTGCTATGTCCACGTTGTAGCGAGCTAGCTCTTCTGCAACCAGTGCAGTTCTTCTCTCTGGTCTGTCTGCCTTGATGTTACCTCGCAGAGTTCTCACGTTCCATGTGCCAAGGTTGAGCACCATCACTTTCTTCCGCGTTGGGTTTGAAGTCATGACTTGCCCTTGACTTGGATTAAAGTGAGGGAGAGTTGCGCAGGTCGTCAGCCTCACTCTCTCGTCCCGGCCTATCTGGACCCAGTGGCAAGGCTTAGTCGAGACGGCTGGAGATAGGTCAGGATGCAGTGGATGGCCAGCAGTGTTCTGTGTGTCTCACTGTGCCCTCTTAGCGCTCCACGACACATTGCTGAGAATCACCTTTCCGCCCGTTGAACCAGTGACGGTTTCTTCCGCGCAGGTGGCTCACGTGGATTTGGAGATACGCGCAGATTAAGTCGTTGTGTTGCAGGGACGAGGCCCGGAGGTTAAGTTAGGAAGTAGACGAGGGTGTGAGTGTTAACGGCAAACAGGAAGGTGTTCAGGGAAGCAGAAGGTAGGCAGAACTATCCTGACACGGAGCGTAGAAAGGAAAGCGGCAGGCAAAACCTCTCTTGGCACGGGGAGACGGAATTACACAGGTAAACCTCGGTGCTGAAGTAAAACTTAGAATACTTGACACGGAGAGACTGAGTTTCAGAGGTCACCATCGGAACTGAACTGGAAGTTGGAAAACTTACCTTGACACGGAGAGACTGAGTTCCACAGGTATAAGGCGAGGCGGAGGGGGCGAGGCCCGAGGCCTGGAGCTGGCCTGCCGCTCGTCGCGACCGCCGCCGCCTGGTACGGTCGGGAGCAGCTGCAGGACCCGGCGAAGGTGGAGCAGCTAGCGGGCGAAAACAAGCGAGGGGGTGGTGTCATTACCACCCCACTAGGTGATCATCCCAACGGCGGAGCAGGCGGAAGAGGAGACATCTTCCAACGGCTGCAAAGGCGGATGAGGATGTCCAACAATAGGTAGGGAGGCTTGCGAGCACGCCGCAAGAACTGCCGTAGACCCACAACACTCAGGGCTTGTCTACCTAGCGTGTGAAGCCTGGAAACTCCCACTACCTATTAGATGTTCAGCAAGTTTGATGACACTAAGATTGGGGGCGTTGTGGACAGCAAGGCAGGCTTTCAAAGCTTGCAGAGAGACCCGGCCCAACTGGAAAAATGGGCCAGAAAATGGTAGATGGAATTTAATGCAGACAAGTGCGAGGTGTTGCATTTTGGAAGGACAAATCAAGGTAGGACATACACAGTAAATGGTAGGGCACTGAGGACTGCAGAGGAACAAAGAGATCTGGGCGTTCAGATACATAATTACCTGAAAGTGGCATCACAGGTAGACAGCGTTGTAAAGAAGTCTTTTGGCATCCTGGTATTCATAAATCAAAGTATTGAGTATAGGAGTTGAGATGTTATGGGGAGGTTGTATAGGACATTGGTGAGGCCAAATTTGGAGTATTGTGCACAGTTCTGGTCACCTAACTATAGGAAGGATATCAGTAACATTGAAAGAGTGCAGAGAAGATTTACTAGGATGTTGCCGGGTCTTCAGGAGTTGAGTTACAGGGAAAGATTGAACAGGTTAGTACTTTATTCCTTGGAACGTAGAAGAATGAGGGGAGATTTGATAGAGATTTACAAAATTATGAGGGGTATAGACAGAGTAAATGTGAATAGGCTCCTTCCACTTAAATGAGGAGAGATAAATACTTTTCAAATCTTTTTATTGTATATATAGGAAAAATAACATGAGTACATCGAAGTAACAACACTTACAATGCCTCAAAAAAAAACATCATCTTAAAGACTGAAAACAAAATTTTGTGATAACAAAAAAAACCTACTGAGCAGAAAAGTGAGAAAAAAAAGAGAACCCATTAGGTGTACAACCCCGGAGCCATGCGTCATTCAAAAAGCTTCTAAAAATAAACATCAAACCGCCAGCAAGAAAGGAAAATATACTAAAAAAATTCACAAAAGAGGAGAGGTAAATACGAGAGGACATGGCTTTAGGGTGAAGGGGGAAAAGTTTAGGGGGAACATTAGGGGGAACTTCACTCAGAGAGTGGTGGGAGTGTGGAACGAGCTGCCATCTGATGTGGTAAATGTGGGCTCACTCTTAAGGTTTAGGAATAAATTGGATAGGTACATGGATGGGAGATGTCTGGAGGGTTATGGACTGGATGCAGGTCAATGGGACTAGCGGAATAATGTTTCGGCACAGACTAGAAGGGCCGAATGGCCTATTTTCTGTGCTGCAGTGTTCTAAGGTTCCCAAATAGCCTCTGACAACTAAGTCCAGCTCCTGGCCATCATGTGTAGCTTAGCTACTAAGCCCAGCAGAACTATTTCAATTGACAGTGAAGGTGCAAAGGTGGGTTACTGGTGCCTTAGAACCAGTCACTTCGGGCAGATGGGGCTCATCAGCTGTGATTGGCAGCTCATCTAGGAGAAGGAAAACTCTGATCTCAAACTTTCACTGCCTTGTGGCTATACCCACTCATGGGGGAGGCTTTGGGATTAAACCCCGAGGGAAAAATCCAGAGCTGAGGTCCCTAAGGCAGTCCTACATTGAGTTCAATGCTATCTGGCAACTCCTGCAACACTGCTGGTGCCAAACTGCATCGGTCTCTGCCGTTCCTTTGGGTTCATCAGGTGTGGAGAGGGGGAGCCTGCAACATGGGCAACAGCTTGCTCTCCATATTGTACTGTCCAGGCTTGTGTATCACATAGATAGCTAGGACGCAAAATCCATAGTTAACCCTGAATGACGGAGGCCTCAATCAGTCATAGAAGTATACATTAATATTTATAATATGTGATGCACTATGACAGCATATAAAATATAAAATCATCATATAATATTATAGGGTATTCACAGGGCATTATCTCATTACCCATATTATATTTACCGCATTGACACACACACACACATATGTATGCATTGAATTGCTGCACATGATTGGCTGATTAGAATTTTGCATTAATAAGCAGGTCTACAGATGTACCTAGAAATGTGGCCACTGAGTGGATATGTATATGTATGTATAGGACGGACATATATGTCTGCGCATTGGTAGGTGAGTGACATGAAGCTTGTTTCCCTGTTGTTGTCTTGTTGATTGTTGTATTCAGCAGCACTGTCCTACCGAGCTTTGTGGGCCGGATACGTTGGCACCAGAATGTGTATCGCCACCTGCGGGCAGGTGGCCTTCAGCGCACCCTCAGCTGTGTTGGTTGTTAACATAGCCAGCACGTTTCACTGCATGTTTCCAGGTACAAGTGATAAATAAACTTGCTTCTTGAATGGTGCATCTTAGCGCAGAAACGGGACTTTCACCTCAACCAGTCCACGCCCATCTAAGCTAGTCCCATTGCCCACGTTTATCCTGTATCTCTCTATCCATGTACCTGTCTGAGCACCTTTTACCTGTTGATAATGTACTTGCCTCAGTCACTTCTGGCAATTGGTTCAGTGTTCCCGTGTTTCTTATGAATGATGTGTGTGTCCTCAAGGACATTTAGATCATTTACCAAAGAATCTCCGGATGCTTTATAAAGGCTTCAGGCTAAATATTCACCATCCTTCAGATAATATGAAATCGCTTCAAGGTGCAAAGGGTGCCTGGAGGTAGATAAATCTCTCTTCTGTGAAGGCTAAGAGGCAACGTAAAGCAATGCATCTTTCCATCCACTTATCTCATGGAATTACAGAATTGTTACAGTGTTTTCTCTCATCAGGCTGTTGGTTCTTTTCCCAGTTTATGGTTGTGCTGATGGGAACAGTTTCAGTTTCTCTTGTGTGAAACATTTTGATGGCTACTGTCAATAACCCCCCAGCCCCCATCCCTATCGTCACTCTGCTCTGAGGAGACCACCGACAGCCTTGCAACTCTCTCCGTGTGACAGAGTTTCCCGTTTCGCTCCTGTGAATCCCTTCTCCCTGACTGTCGGATTGAGCAGGGTTCGTAATGGTCAAATGAAAAAGGCCTGAATTTGCATAGCTTCCATTCCTTTCAGGGTTGGTCACCGTAGAGATGTACGTAATCCTGAACAAAATCGTGCAGAGAAAGCTCTTGTTCGGTTGGTGATTTGTGCTGGCTGCAGGATATCTTGGGAAAGTCCTCGACTCTTCGCCATACTGCCCTGGAGCTCTGTTAATTGATCTGAAAGGAAAATTGCCTCATTTACAGACAGGGAGAAGAGATGGACCAGGAAACTTAGTCGCAAGAAGAGAATTGCAAATCTAGCAGTGGTCTCCTCAGAGCAGAGGAAGGTTAGAGGTTGGTGGTCACTGATAGGAGCCTCGCTGAGAAATGAAACCGCCTGCAGTGCAGTTAAGCTTCAGTTGTTTTATGTATTCAAACCTGCCAGAGAGGTCAGACCCCCAACAATACAGAAAGTGGTCATCACAGCCCAGCCCATCACAAGCAGAGCCCTTCCCACAATCGAGTGCATTTACATGGAGCGCTGGCACAAGAAAGAAGCAGTGTCTATCATCCACCATTTGGGCCATGCTGTCTTCTTGCTACTACCATCGGGAAGGAGATACAGAAGCCTTGGATCCCACACCACCAGGCTCAGGACCAATCATCCTGCGTTAGAAATGTGCATTATGACCAAATGAAAAATGGCTGGAGTCACTTAGCACTTTAGTGCAAGGGCATTTATTAGGTGCATCAAAAATCAAACTTACAAAAATGAGCAGAAATAGTGAAAAGAAATCTACTAATATTTACAAGAAGATATCAACCAGAAAACACAATAATAACTTTGTGTTTATTATAGTCCAGTAAGAACTCCTGGCAGCCCCCATCTCTTTCCCCTATTGAGGGCAAAGAGCCTCCGTTTTTATAGGCACTAGGTGATGCACTATCAATTACTCCAAAAGACGAAGTAGAGTAAATACTGAAAGGCTTTTATTGACAGTAAATGGGCCAACGTCCATGCTGAGTGTCTGTCCTGGACCGAGGGAGGAGCAGTGGCACAATCACCTTTATTCAGGGGTCTGTGGGAGGAGCCACAGGAGCAGTCAGCAGAGGGGCGTGTCCAGACAGGTAACCCAGTTACAACATATATATATGGTTTACCACACCAGGAAACACCATTTTTAATTACCCACAAAGTTAACTTATGACTACTTAAGTTAAATTGGCATATGATGCACCCCACAATGTAGTTATAATCATATTACAGAATAAGCAGAAATATCTCCCGTAAATACAGTATACGAACAACACATTTACATATCCCCATTACTGAAGGAATGGAACCACAAAGCCAACCGTGCCTATCAGGTCAATTTAGGACCCATTATGAGAATAAACCGGGGAAGATGCTGACATGCAATGACAGCAGAATGACAAGGCAATGTTGATGTGTGTGTCGAAGGGGCACGTTTACCAAGTGCTCTCTGTCACACCCTACAACCATCAGGCTCCTGAAATGCCACGGATAACCTCAGTCACTGTGACTCTGAACAAATTTTTCAAGCTGCAGATTGACTGTTGAGGAGCTACAACCTCTCATTGTTACTTTATTCCTCTTTGCACAGCTTATCGCCTTTTTGCACATTGGTTGCTTGTCCGTTTCTGTATGTCCACATGCAGTTTCTCGTAAATTTTATTGTATGTTTTCCTCTAAATGCCTGCAAGAAAATGAGACTCAAAGTAGTATACGGTAGCAGATGTAGCTTTGATAACAAATTTACTTTGAACACTGGAGCCTCAGAGGAAGACTCATGGGATCACAGCCAACAGCTGGATCTTCATCCACTTAGAAGTAAATCAGGAATCATTACTATCAGCAGCTTCAGGAACCTAGACTATCATCCTTCCCCCCACACACAGCTTTTTCATTGGCTACACCAAGTTCCAGTGCATCATTCAGAACATGCTGGAATGCGTCGATGGGCTGCTTTGGTTTTGGAAGTCTCCTTCCGTTGGAAAGACCATCAGGATTCGGGTAGACTGTGCATTTCTTCGAGGAGCAGTCCACAGTTGTCCCAGTGTGAAAGTACGCTCAGTGGCCACTGAGCTCATGTTCGTGGTCTTTAGCAGCCACCTCAATGTTCGACATGTGCATTCAGAGACACTCTTCTGCACACTGCTGTTGTAATGCATGGTTATTTGTGCTACTGTTGCCTTCCTGTCAGCTTGAATCAGTCTGGCCATTCTCCTCTGACCTCTCTCATTAATAAGGCATCTTTGTTACATAACTGCCGCTCACTGGATTTTTTTTTGTTTTTCACACCATTCTCTGTAAACTCTAGAGATTGCTCTGCGTGAAAGTCCCAGGAGATCAGCAGCTTCTGAGATACTCAAACCACCCCATCTGGCACCAACAATCATTCCACAGTCTGAGTACTTAGATCACATTTCTTCTCCATTCTGACATTTGGTCTGAACAACTGAACCTCGTGACCATGTCGTCATACTTTTCTGCATTGAGTTGCTGCCACATGATTGGTTGATTAGATATTTGCATTAACGGGGTGTACAGGGGTACCTAATAAAGTGGTCACTAAGTGTACTTCACACTGCATTTGGCTATTACCAACTTCTACGCAGGTTTACTGGTTTACGAAGAGATACCTTGGAATGATCATCAACCCAAAACATTGCCCTTCGTTCTCTCTTCACAGATAATCCACGGGATTCCCCTTATCTCTACACAAGATTAAATGCTCCCTCTGCTCAATATTGCCAGCATTTTATTAATTCAGATTTCTCACAGCCACAGCACTCTTCGTGCCAGTTTGAGGACAATTAGGGGTGAGCAATTCAAAGAAAAAACTGCGCAGTTCTGAAGAGATTAATTGCCAAACAGGTATAAAGGTGTACCTAATGAGATGGGCACTGAGTGCATGTAGGACGCATGAGAGACAATTTGCATCTGGCAAGATTCCAGAATGGCTGGAGGTGTGGTGGCATCTGCACTGGTCTTCGAGGTGGGTGGTCCTGGGTTCAAATCAAGTCCGCTCCTGGCATGCTTTCCATCTGCGTCAAGCTGGTAACTCGGGAGAGAACATCGACTCAGACCATGAGAGGCCTGCGTCGGGCACTTTCATGCCTTACAAGGCGCAGATTGGAAGTTTGGGTGGGGCGCCACTCCTCGCAAAGACACTAGAGCAATGTGTGGTTAAGTGCCTCGCTCAAGGACACAAACATGCTGCCACAGCTGAGGCTCAAACTAGCGACCTTGAGGTAACTAGGCGAATGCCTTAACCACTTGGCCACGTGCCCAACACAAGTGGTAACTCAGCCTCGTATAAAAACAGACAAAATGCTGAAGAGATGGCAAGGTTGCCGGCCAATACACCACAAAGAGCGGAGAAGACTAACAAGATTGCAAAATGAGCAATGTGATAATCAGTGTTGTTGACTGGAAAACTCTGATCTCAAACCTCTGCTGCCATGCAGCTAGATTCAAGATTCAAAAAGCTTTATTGTCATTCTAACCGTACATCAGCTCTGCAGGGCAGAATGAGACAGCGTTTCTTAGGGGCAGTGCAATCATAACATAACAAACGCAACACTAAATAATAAACACAACAATAAATAGTAAAACACAACAGCCACATGTCAGTTAAAATCAGTTATAAGTGTCCAGTGCAAGTTAAGAGTGTCCAAAAGCAGAGTCAGGTGGAGCAGCTATTTAGCAGTCTGACTGCCTGTGGGAGGAAGCTGTTTAGTAGCCTTGTGGTTTTAGTTTTGATGCTCCTGTAACGTTTGCCTGATGGCAGAAGAACAAACAGTTCATGGAGAGGGTGTGAGGGGTCTTTAATGATGCACCGTGTCTTCTGGAGGCATCGACTCTGAAAGAGGTCTTGGACAGAAGGTAGGGAGACCCCAATAACCTTCTCTGCTCCCCTAACCACCCTCTGCAAGGCTTTTTTGTCGACAGCACTGCAGCTGGAGTACCAGGTTGTGATGCAAAAGGTCAGCACACTCTCAACCACGCCTCTGTAGAATGTAGTTAAGATGTTAGTGGGGAGTGATGCTTGTTTAAGCTTCCTCAGAAAGTGCAATCTCTGCTGGGCCCGTTTCACAATCCTAGTGGTGTTCCTGGACCAGGTGAGATTGTCCGAGATCTGCACCCCAAGAAACTTGATGTTTTCCACTCTCTCCACTGCAGAGCCGCTGATGCTGAGGGGTGTGTGCTCAGGCTGAGACCGTCTGAAATCGACGATCATCTCCTTGGTTCTGGTGACATTAAGCATCAAGTTGTTATCCCTGCACCAGCTCTCTAGGTGTTTGACCTCCTCCCTGTACATAGTTTCATCATTTTTGCTGATGAGCCCCACCACTACACCCTCTCATGGGAAAAGCTTGGGGAGTAAACCCCAAGGTAAAAATCCGGAGCTGGATTCCTTGTGGCAGTCCTACATTGAGTTCAATGCTGACTGGGAACTCCTGCGACGCCGCTGGTACCAAACTGCAACGGTCTCTGCTGTTGCTTTGCATCATCAGATGCATGAAGAGGGGGAGCTTGCTACACGGGCAACACCTTGCTTCCCATATCATAATGCCCAGGCTTGCATACCTAGACAGCTTGGGTGCAACATCCATGGTTGACCCTGGCTGACAGAGGCCTCCTTCACTATCGGGAAGTAACTTTTAGCTCCAAGGCACTCAGAAGCGCTCCACTGCTCTTCCTCAAACTATAAGCAGGGGATCTCTTGTGCGGCCCTACCGTGACTTCATCGGAAGTCTTGACAAATATCTCATCTGCTGATTGGGTGCAGGGTAGCTGAAGACACAGCTTCCAGTGCTGGAATAAACCAACATCTCTAGTAACATGCTTTCAATCCTAACCTCTGTCTTATGCCTCCGAGGAAGACCCAAGAGATTATAGCCAACAACAGGATCTTCATCGACTTAAAGGTAACTCAGGAAACGTTACTAACTATCAGCAGCTTCAGGAATCTGTACTATCGTATCCTACCTCCTGATTGGATGAGGACTGACCAATCAGGAGGGATGGATGACGGGGGTATAAATACCACCGGACTACAAATGCTAAGGCATCATCCCTGATGGAGAGGTCAGTTATAATCAATAACTGTACCTGGCTGGAAGCCCGAGAAGAGTTTATTTGCTATTCTATCATCCTTCCCCACATAGCCTTTTCATGTCCATAAGTGAATGCTGCCCATTGATGCATTCCAGAACATTCTGAATGGGGCATCTTCTCCCTGCTGCTCCATGGGTTTCCTCCAGGTGGTCCAGTTTCTTCCAACGTCCCAATGGCAGGTCAATTGGTTACTGTGAATTGCCCCAAGTAGTCACTGGGTGGTAGAAGTTGATGCGGGGAAGAATAGTTTTCCTGATGTGTCATAAGGTGGTATAAGATGTGCAAAGGGTTCATCTTGGAGGACCCGTGAGAAACTGGTTGTTATTGTCACAACCATGGATTCAGCCATGCAGCAGATGCGACAATTGTGCTCATGAATATGCACGTGTCAGCTAATCATTATTTCATTTTGACGGTATTTAACTCCATTCTTTTCGTCACAGCGCTTGTCGAGACTTGAGCAAAGCACAGTAAAGTTTCACTGCCTGTTTGCATTCGGCCCTGCCTGAGTGATTGGACTGTCGAATCAACTGACTGTGAAGACTAGCAGTATTTGTTTTATATTTAGTTGTTCCTTTCAGCCGCAGTGTTGGCTTCGTTTTCCATTCAAGAGTTTCAGTCAATGGCCATGTTTGGCCTAGCGTCTATTGTTTCCTTTCCCCTCTAACTCTGTACACATTAAAGTCCGTGAACTATTGACCTGCTTCAGCATCTGTCGCTCTGTACTTGGGCCATATCCAAACGCAGTGACAGTTATTGCGTTCAGAGTTCCATGCTCTGGGATGAACTATTCTGGGAATATTTGAGTGGTAAGATATACTAAATGGCTGTGGATTTGAACCTCAGTGTGGCATTGGGCAGTTAAAATGTCCTTTTGCCTGTTATATGTTTTTGCTGAGGTTTAACGTTAAAAAGTTTTTTTAGAACACACATGCACGCGCGTACACACACGCACACACACACCACCCACCCACACCCGCACACACATACACACAAAATGCATGCACATACACATCCACGCCCAACACACACACACATCTCACACACATGCACCACCCACCCACACTCCCACACACACACAAAATGCATGCACACACACACCCACACCCAACGCACACGCACATAACACACACACACACACACACACACACACACACACACACACACACACACACACACACACACACAGCAAAAGCCACAACCAGGCAAGCGATACACGGTCTAAGGTTTAATCTTTTATCATTCGATTTCTCATAACCTAGGGGAGCTCACTGCAAACAGACCAGGAATAATTATATCCCTCTGCATTACTCCTGGGGGCCGTGCAGAAAAGAACAGATCAGAGGGTTTAAGAGAAAGAAGCATTGTCTTAAATAGAAGGGATGGAACTCTCATGATTACATATCTAGAATTTCATCGCTTTTGTAACTCAGTTAGAACATTGGGTCATCATAGTGATTAGAGTGCTGTTAATTGAAATTACTTAAGTTGGGAAAATGTCTAGGGTCTTGAAGAGAAAACTGTTACATTTTCCTGCAAGTCCTTTCCTATAATTTGTTGTTTATTTTTTATTCTGTGTGAGATAAAACATTCCTTCTCTCCAGAGGGATTAACTGAGATTGCAAAGCTGCGATCTCATCTGCCTAGGTGCGTTTTGCTGCTCACTGAAGTTGACCAAAATCGAGTTTGTCATTCACTTCAGCGGAATCTTGGAGAGAGAGATTAATTTATTTTACTGAGAGATACGGGGCAGAACGGGCCTTTCCAGCCCACTGAGCCACACTGCCCAACACTAGCCTAATCACGGGACAATTTACAATGGCCAATTAACCTACTAACCAGTACGTCTTTTGGAATGCGGGAGGAGATTCACGCGGTTCACAGGGAGACAGTGGCAGAAGCAAATTCCAAATCCCTAACCCCACCAAGCTGTATTAGCGTCGTGCTAACTGCAACAGTACCGTGGTGACAAGTTTAAAACTACCATGAGAAGCAGAGCCAAAGCATCTCTGCACAAGTTTTGCTTCATCGCCTCTTGAGTACCGCGCTTTTTCCGCAAAGGAAACCGCTGCCCCTGTAATATTACGGACTGAGGTCTGGTTTATGATTCAGGTCATTGTAAAGCTAGCTCCTTACACAAAGCAACAGTTTATCCCTGGGGATCACTGTTTGTTCAAGGTTATCTGCTCAGTAGATTCTTTCTCAATGATTAAGCCAATGTGGCTCACTGATGCCCTTTTGGAGAGGAAAATCTCCCAACATTACTCAGTATAAATGGCATGAAGATTGCGCCAAATTCCAAACCCCCATCCCCTTTCCCCGCAAAATAATTCTTGCCCCATCAGAGTGCCCAATCTGAAGGTCCTGTGGTGACCTTATCAGGACCCACAGGTTCTGTGGAGGCAAATCATCATCTATGGTAAGGAAGGCACACATCATACTTGCTGTCAGTGGTCAGGGTACTGTGTATAAAAGTCATGTTGCAACTGTGTAAAACTTTAATTCGGCCACGTTTGGAATATTGCGTGCAGTTCTGATCCCTGTATTACAGACAGGACGTGGAGTCACTGGAGAGGGTGCAGAAGAGGCTCACCAGGGTGTTGCCTAGATTAGGGAGTACTGGCTACAAGGAGACTTTGGACACACTTGGGTTGATCTCTCTGGTGTGTCAGAGGCTGAAGGGATGACCTGATGGAAGTTAATGAAATTATGAGATGCCGGACCCTTTCCTTCCCAAGGTGGGACTGTTCACATTATGATGTGTTTCTGGTTTCTGGTCACTCCTTTTATTTGTTGCTATTTTATGTAGTTTTGATCAGGGTGGACTAGCTCTGCGGCCTGCGGTCAGTGGAAGACACAGCACTAAATTGGACTGAACTGAGCTGAACTGAACTGTTTCAGTGACTTTGTGGTTTGAGTTTTATATTGTGTGTTTTTTAGGAACATAGAATATAGAATAGTACAGCACAGTACAGGACCTTCGGCCCACATTGTTGTGCCAACCCTCAAATCCTGCCTCCCATATAACCCCCCACCTTAAATTCCTCTATATACCTGTCTAGTAGTCTCTTAAACTTCACGAGTGTATCTGCCTCCACCACTGACTCAGGCAGTGCATTCCATGCACCAACCACTCTCTGAGTAAAAAACCTTCCTCTAATATCCCCCTTGAACTTCCCACCCTTTACCTTAAAGCCATGTCCTCTTGTATTGAGCAGTGGTGCCCTGGGGAAGAGGCGCTGGCTGTCCACTCTATCTATTCCTCTTATTATCTTGTACACCTCTATCATGTCTCCTCTCATCCTCCTCCTCTCCAAAGAGTAAAGCCAAGCTCCCTTAAACTTTGATCATAATCCATCCTCTCTAAACCAGGCAGCATCCTAGTAAATCTCCTCTGTACCCTTTCCAGTGCTTCCACATCCTTCCTGTAGTGAGGCGACCAGAACTGGGCACAGTACTCCAAGTGTGGCCTAACCAGAGTTTTATAGAGCCGCATCATTACCCCGCAACTCTTAAACTCTCTCCCTCGACTTATGAAAGCTAACACCCCATAAGCTTTTTGCTTGTTTTTTTTTGCCATTCGCATGATTTTTTTTTTGCGCATTTGAGAGTTTAATGTATTTTTTCTTTGACTGGGTTCCGTGGTTTTGTGGCTGACTGTGGGAGAATGAATCTTGGGGTTGCATGCTGGACTCATACTTTGAATCTTTGAAATACTGGAGGACTCAACTGTAAGGGAAGAAAACTTTAAAGGAGAATTACAAGACAAGTTTTTTTTTACATAGTGCCATGTTGGCAGGGGAGTGATGGAAGCAGACACAATAGGGGCATTTAGACAGGGACATGTCCAGGCTGGGAATAGAAGGATGTGCTGGCACATGGAGTTAGCTTGGGTTGGCTTCATGTTTGGCAGAGACACTGTGGGCAGAAAGGCCTGCTTCTGGCCTTTACTGTTCTGTGTTCTATGCTGCGTCTGGGCCAGTGAGTAACTCCAGTCTCTCACCTCCGACAAGCTCCTTCCTGTTCCTGGTTATGTACTTATTTATCTATCTATCTATCTGTCTATCTATCTATCTTTATTTATTTAGATTTCTTTTCTCTTTTTTAAAAAATGGGCTCAATTTGGTTTCTTCATTTTGTGGCTGCCTGCAAGGAGGTGAATCTCAAGGTTGTATAAAGTATACATACTTTAATAATAAACGTACTTTGAACTTTGGGACACAGATTCGAATAGGCCCTTCTGGCCCTTCACACTGCCCAGCACCCCACTGATTTAACCCCAGCCTAATCATGGGACAACTTAAAATGACCAATTAACCTACCAACCGCTATGTCTTCGGACTATCGGAGCACCCGGAGGGTTGTCACGGGGCTGGGGGTACATACAAACTCCTTACAGACAGCGGCAGGAATTGAACCTGGGTCGCTGGTACTGTAAAGCGTAGTGCTAACCACTATGCTACTGTGAAGCTACCATTATATCCTAGACAACACACAGCCATTGCCCCAAGACAACTAAGGACACGAAGAAGAAGGGAATCAAGACTACTAGCTGATATTGACCCACTCCCTTCACTCCCACCGGAGGAGGGATGTGGTTGACTGGTATCTTTACACCATCCATCACAACTCTGCGACTGCCAACCATCACAGGTGGGATGTTGGCAAGAGGTGAGAAGGAGACTGGCAGATTGCATTGGTTGGCATCTCTCCGTGACTTGTCGCTGGGTTTGTCTGTATTGACAGTGGCGTGTGGCCAATCCTGCAATTCTTCACTCGGGTTTGGAAGTCAATGCTAGCTGTAGCTTGAGCCAAGATTATCTCCATGGCACCAGGCTGTTCCCTTCAGTGCTTCCTCCAAGATGACAGAGAGCTGGATTTGATAAGGGATGGATAACATGTGGAACTTCAGGCCAGAGCAAGGATCTGGGCCAACTACCTTGTCAGAGGGTTGTTTATTACTAATAGGTGTCCAATTGGATGGTGCAACAAGTTAGTCTCTTAAACAACCTGAGTCATCGTTGGAATCTAGTCTAACTGGATTAGTGCACTCTGCTGTCTATTGATGTTGGTTGTCTGTCGTATCCGACAACGACAGGGACCCGTGCGGGAGAGTTTTTAATGTGGAAATGCCGTTGCCGTGGAGCAGTTCCCCACTCTTTCAACCTCAGAAGGCCAGGTCTAGCGGTACGAGTGGCCGTCGCAACTGGGGTCTTCCTTGGTTGCAGTGGATGACCGCGACGTCTCCTGTACCTTGTCACGCCCTTCGCTCTGAGTGGAACTTTGCAGAACCGCCTTCCTGACCGTTGGACCTCGCTGTTGATCTCATCCACCCAGCCCGCCGGAGCTGACATCACCTGCTAGGGTAGGCGTGTCCCCATCTCACCGGGGTGCACGGGGATGTAGCCGCTGTCCCAGGCAAACAGCTACTCGGAGCCACCGGTGAGAGCTGATTGTCTGGTGCGGACCAAAGGTGAGTGCGCTGCCCCAGATTGGACGCATAAAGCCCCTTCATTGGAGGTGCTATCCCTCCCTAAATATCCCATACACCCTCTCCCCCGGACACCTGTTCTTTGATAGTGATCTATGAAAGCGCTCAGGGCTGGGCCATCCAGACCATATGTGCAGAAGTCTTAGATATATATACGTGTGTGAGTGTGTGCCTAAGACTTTTGCACAGCACTGTTTTGTCAATGTGGAGCAAAGAGCGAGTTTGTAAATCTGGCGGGAGCAAAGGGTGTTGTGAATGGTGAGGGTAGAACGATGCTGGAGTGGTGTGGGACTGCTGGTTCTAGAGGCATTGGGGGGGCATGGTTGCGACTCAGCCAGCTCTGAGACACCCGACAAGGTAATTTGATTCCCAGCGGCTGGTTTATTGATCATTACAGAATGTCTCTCTGGTGCTCCCCACTCCCTCCCTCTCCTTTCCCCCTTTCCCAACCATGATTCCCCTCCCACTCTCAGTCCACAATATCAGAATCAGGTTTATCTTCACTCACAAATGTCATGACATTTGTTTTTTATTTGCCACAACAGTACAGTGCAAAAAATAAAATTACTACAGTACTGTTGAAAACACTTGGACACCCTGGTTATATATATAAATATGTGCTTAAGACTTTTGCAGAGTACTGGAGTTAGCAAATCATCTCATGCATAAGGGGCTGCCGATGTCTCTGAATGAAGTTGTCAAGTGGTGCAGGAGAAAGCATTTTCCTGAAGTTATTTTTAGGGGAAGGAGTCAGGTCACTTTCTTTTACCTTGTACTGAACCCATGTTATCCCTGCCCTGGGAGTGCTTTGTGGGATAGTACAAAGTCTAATCTGTACCCAACCCATGATAGCACTACCCTGGGGGTATTTCATGGGATATTTTAGAAGAAGTTTTACTCTGTATCTAATGCATATACTCCCTGCCCAGGGAGCATTCAGTAGGACAGTTTAGAAGAAGCTTTGCCATATTTTTTCTGCCCTAAGTGTGTTTGGTGGGACAGTTTAGAAGGAGCTTTGCTCTATACCTACGCCATGTTCTCCCTACCCTAGAACTGTCCCATATAATTCTTGTAATCCTCTTCCTTCTTGAGAAGCTGTCGATGAGCAAGAGAAAGTCTGCAGTTGCTGGAAATCTGAGCAACACTCACAAAACACCGGAGGAACTCAGCAGGCCAGGCAGCATCTATGGAAAAGAGTAAACAGTCAACGTTTCAGTCCTGCTGAAGGGTGTCAACCTGAAATGGCGACTGTACTTTTCTTCATAGATGATGCCTGGCCTTCTGAGTTCCCCCAGCATGCTTGTGTTGCAGTGGTAGATAAACATCACAAACCTAGAGCAATCGCCAGATTGTTCGGTGGAGAGAGTATGAGGGTTGAGAGTTACGGGTAATTGGTGCAGGAGAGGAATTGAGGCTAGCAAGGTTCAACGATGATCATACTGAAACAGGACGGGTTAGGCTTGAGGCCTACTCCTGCCCCTATTTCCTTGTGATTGGAGAGAGTTGGTAGATATTGTGATGTGGGGTTGGTTTCCAAATGGCTTTAGTGATTGAAGGATCATGAGGATTTGTTTTCAAGCTGATGGAAAAAGTGGAAAAATAGACTGGAGAGTTCCATCCACTGCTAGCTTCCACATTGTGGTTAAAATACAACGGTGAAAACCCCATTGCTGAAAAATTGCATTGGTGGCATATTCTTGTTCCTGGTATAATGGCAGACAGTCCCTAAGCACCTGCCCCACTAAGAAGGGGCATCAATGCCCCAAGAAAGGGCAAAACTGAACACAGAACTACACTCAGTAGCCACTTTATTAGGTACACCTGTACACCCGCTCGTTAATGCAAATATCTAATCAGCCAATCATATGGCAGCAAGTCAATGCATAAAAGCATGCAGACATTGTCAAGAGGTTCAGATGTTGTTCAGACCAAACGTCAGAATGGGGAAGTGATTTTGCTTGTTTCGTTTTTAGTTCTTTGTGTTTACTGTGAATGCCCGCAAGAATATGAATCTCAGGGATGTATATAGTGACATATAAGGCCATAAGATATAGGAGCAGAATTAAACCATTTGGCCCAAAGAGGCTGCTCTTCCATTTCATTATGGTTGATCCATTTTTCCTCTCAACCCCAATCTCTTGCCTTCTCCTTGGATCCCTTCATGTCCTAACCAATCATGAATCTATCAACCTGTGCCTTAGATATACATAAAGACTTGGTCTCCACAGCTGTCTGTGGCAAAGAATTCCACAGATTCACCGCTCTCTGGCTAAAGAAATTTTTCCTCATCTCCGTTCTAAATGAACACCCCTCTATTCTGAGGCTGCGTCCTCTGTTCCTAGACTCTCCCACCACAGGAAACATCCTCTCCACTCCCATGCTAACAAGGTCTTTCATCATTCGATAGGTTTTAATGAGGTCACCCCTCGTTCTTCTGAATTCTACTGAATATAGACCCAGAGCCATCAAACGTTCTTCATATACAAGCTGTTCAATTCTGGAACCACTTTTGTGAACCTCCTTTGAACCCTCTCAAGTGTTTGCACATCCTGTCTAAGATAAGGGGCCCAAAATTACTCACAAAACTCAAAGTGAGGCCTCAGCAGTGCTTTGTAAAGCCTCAACATTACTTACATTCTAGTCCTCTTGAAATCAATGTTAACATTGATTACTAGCCTACGAAGTACCCAGAACATCTTCAGGGGGCGGTGTCTCAGAAAGGCAGCGTCCATTATTAAGGACCTCCAGCACCCAGGGCATGCCCTTTTCTCACTGTTACCATCAGGCAGGAGATACAGAAGCCTGAAGGCACACACTCAGCGATTCAGGAACAGCTTCTTCCCCTCTGCCATCCGATTCCTAAATAGATATTGAACCCATAAACATTACCTCACTTTTTTAATATATATTATTTATGTTGATGCACGATTTTAATCTATTCAGTGTACATATACTGTATTTTATTTATTTATTTTTCTTCTGTATTATGCATTGCATTGAACTGCTGCTGCCAATTTAACAAATTTCACGATACATGCCGGTGATTAGATTAGATTAGATTATGAGGACACTGAGTCCTCATTTATTGTCATTTAGAAATGCATGCATTAAAAAATGATACAATGTTCCTCCAGAATGATACCACAAGAAACACAGGACAAACCAAGACTAAAACTGACAAAACCACATAATTATAACATATAATTACAACAGTGCAAAGCAATACCGTAATTTGATAAAGAGCAGACCATCACCGAGCACCATTCTCTGCTGAGCGCTTCGACCCCGGCCGCTGAGCAACAAGCAAAGCCGAGGACTCGGGGCCTTCTCCGGCGATTTCGGATCATACAGTAGCAGCAGCAGCGAAGCAGGCATTTCAGAAGTTTCACCAGATGTTCCTCCGTGCTCTCACGTCCGTCTCCATCAAATCAGGATTGTGCGCGGCACCCTACTTGACAAATAACAGACATCACCACCGGAGTGGCTGCTGCGAGCTGCGTCGCGCCGCCATCTTCTCTTCTCCTCTCCCCAGGTGATAATAAACCTGATTCTGATTCTGTAGTTTGATTTAAAAAAAAAATTTGAACTTTGAACTTCTAAAATAGACCTACAAAGATGGCTGGACTATGTTGGGTACATTCCCAAATGCAGACTGCAATTCTTAATGCAACAGCAGGTTTGAGATATTCATTGACTATGCAGGGGTTGACATAGGAACTTGCAGTAATCATCTCCAGTGTTCCGAGAAGACTGAGTTCGAATGGGGTGCATGCAGAACACAATTAGCTTTGTTGACATGTAAACCATTGTCAGGAGAGCTGGAATGGCAGCAAATGGGTGGCATTGTGGAGAAGCAGTGAACATTCCACTATTACAGCACCAGCAATTCAGGTTCAATTCTGTCACTGCCTGTAAGGAGTTAGTACATTCTCCCGGTGACTGTATGGTTTTCCCCAGGTGTTCTGGTTGCCTCCCATTTTCCGAAGATGTACAGGTCAGGGTTAATAAGCTTTGGGCATGCTATGCTGGCACCTAAAGCATGGCGACATCTTGCAGCATCTTCAGACTTTAATAAGAGACGGCATGTAATGTAGAAAAAATTACCGGGAAGTTAGAGGATTGGGAACCACTTAAAAACCAATAGAAGGAAACTAAAATGCCATAAGGAGAGAAAAGACGAAATCTGCAGGGAAGCTAGCTAATAATATAAAACAGGATACAAAAAGTTTTTTTTTGCAGATATGTAAAGAGTAAAAGAGAGGTGAGACTGGATATTGGACCATTGGAAAATGACACTGGAGAGATAGTAACGGGGGACAAAGAAATGGCACTCAAATGTAATGAGTATTTTGCTTTCCTCAGTCCTGACGAAGGGTCTCGGCCCGAAACATCGACTGTACCTCTTCCTATAGATGCTGCCTGGCCTGCTGCATTCACCAGCATTTTGTATGTGTGTTGCTTGAATTTCCAGCATCTGCAGATTTCCTTGTGTTTGAGTATTTTGCTTCAGTCTTCATTGTGGAAGACACTAATAAAATGTCAGAAATTTGAGAGTGTCTTAGGGCAGAAGTAAGAGTAGTTTCTATTGCTAGGGAGAAGTTGCTTGGGAAGCTGAGAGGTCAGAAGGTAGATAAGTCACCTGGACCAGATGGACTACACCCCAGGGTTCTGAAAGAGGCAGCAGAAGAGATTGTAGAGGCATTGATAATGATATTACAAGAATCAATAGATTCTGGAATGGTGCTGGAGGACTGGAAAATTGAAAATATCACTCGACTCTTCAAGAAGGAGGGGAGGCAGAAGAAAGAAAATTATAGGCCGGTTAGTCTGACTTCAGTGGTTGGGAGGATGCTGGAGTCCATTATTAAGGATGAGGTTCCAGGGTACTTGGAGGCACGTGGTAAAAGAGGCCGAAGTCAGCATGGTTTCATTAAGGGGAAATCTTGCCTGACAAATCTGTTAGAATTCTTTGAGGATGGATTGGGAATAAAGGGGGTCTTTGCTGGTTGGCTGCTGGTGACTAGTGGTGTTCCTCAGAGGTTGATGTTGTGACCGCTTCTTTTCACCTTAGTTCATGTCAATGATTTGGATTAAGGAATTGATGGGTTTGTGGCCAAGTTTGAGGATAATATGAGGATAGGTGGAAGGGCAGGTAGTATTGAGGAAGCAGTGAGTGCAGAAGGTCTTAGACAGATTGTGAGGGTAGGCACAGAGGTTCAGATGGGATTACTGTAGGAAAGTGTATGGTCATGCACTTTGGTAAAAAGGAGTAGACTTAGATTATTTTCTAAACGGAGAGAAAATTCAAATATTTTCTAAACAGGGAGAAAATCTGAGGTGTAAACGGACTTCGGAGTCTCCATGCAGAATTCCCTGAGGGTTAACTTGCAGGTTGAGTCTGTGGTGAGGAAGGCAAATATAATGTTAGCATTCATTTTGAGAGGACTGGAATATAGAATCAAGGATGTTATGCTGAGGCTTTATAAGGCACTGGTCAGACCTCACTTTAAAAAAAATAGTGCGAAGTTTTGGGTCCTTTATATAAGAGCTGATATTCTGGTAGTGGAGAGGGTCCAGAGTAGGTTCATAAGAATGAGTCCAGGAATGAAAAGGTTAATGTGTGAGGAGCATTTGATGGCTCTAGGCCTATATTAAGAGGAGTTTAGAAGAATGAGAGGTGATGTCATTGAAACCTATCGAATATTGAAAGGCCTGGATAGAGAGGATATAAAGTGGATGTTTCCTATAGTGGGGGAAGTCTAGGACTAGAGGGTACAGTCTCAGAATGGAGAGATGTTTGTTTAGAGCAGAGATGAGGATGAATTTCTTTAGCCGGGACTATTGATTCTATTGAATTCATTGCCACAGATAGCCGTGGAGGCCAAGTCATTTGATATATTTAAAGTGGAGGTTTATAGTTTCTTAATTAGTCAGGGCATCAAAGGGTAGAAGGCAGGAGAATAGGGTTGAGAGGGATAATAAATCAGTCATGCTGGGATGGCAGAACAGACTTGATGGGCCAAATGGCCTAATTCTGCTCCTATGCCTTCTGGCCTTAGCAATAGGTGATGACCTATTTAGTCCAGCAGTGAATGTCATTGAAGTGGAGAGTCATGTCAGCGATGGGTTGAGTCAGGTTGTCACGCATGCTTCAAGTTGAGGAGCAAGTGTAGCATCGGAGACCCAAACACAGCTGAGAAGGCCCAAGGGGTCTGACAGAGGCAGTCAACAGATTAAACATAACCGCTGAATATGCATGAAAACCCCTTTACACTACGCTTTTCAAAGGCTGGAATCAGTGTGATATGTTTGAGTGAAAATATATAAATAAATTATATGAATGTGTTTATAATAATATCATCATGTGTGCCATCTCATCACATGCGTTAGTGGTTAATAGTCTGAGAGAAAGTATGTGTTTGTTCTGAAGCTGGGAATTTTGTAATTAAAGTAATTAGAATTCGCCAGGGTTCACAGACCATTTCCAGATACACTAACGCAGGAGTTCCCCACCTTTCTATTGCCATGAATGCCAACCAGTAACCGAGGGGTCTATATGGGTCCCGGGTTGGGAACTCCTCTGCTGAAGCTTTCGAACTGGAGGGCTCTTTCCCAGTGAGGAGCGGGGAATGACCCTTTGTCAAGGCTGGTAGGGTGGTTATGTCACAGCTCCAGTGAGCTGGGCTTAATCCTGACCCTTCTTCCTTCTGATGGCTTGGGCTTCCTAATGATACTCCAGTGTAAGAATCTCAGAGGAGTTAACGGGAATGTGAGTCAAAGGAATTCAAGAACAGTTACTACCCCTCAGCCATCAGGTTCTTGGATAAGATGGGCTGAAGGGCCTGTTTCTGTGCTGTACTCTTCTATGACTTTTTTTTTCTAAAAGGACAGAACCACACTTAACTACACTCATGCCCCATCACTGAAGTGTTTCTACAACCAATGATCTCAATTTAAGGACTCATTATCTTATCTTATGTTCTCATTATTTATTGCTAATTATTTATATTTGCATTTGCCCAGTCTGTTGTCTTCTACACTCTGACTGATCTTTCATTGATCCTGTTATAGTTACTATTCTATAGATTTGTAGAGTATGCCCGCAGGAAAACGAATCTAAGGGGTTATATATGATGACATATATGTACTTGGATAATAAAATTTACTTTGAACTTTGAAGTCCATCTAACACGACCTCATCTAAACTACGCCCATGCATGCCTATTCCAAACCCAACTCAATCCATTCTGACACATCCATACCAAAACTCAAATACCACCACCCCAAATCGAATCTCAACCCTACCGAATCACACCCAGTCCAAACTTAACCCTCCTACACCCAGTCCAAACTTAACCCTACTACACCCAAACCAAACCTGACTGACCCACACCCAGTCCAAACCCAACCAATCCATACCCAATCAAAGCCCAACCCAATCCTTCCTGTCTCATCTACATCTAATCTAAATCCAACTGGCCTACACCCAATCTAATCTCATATTAATCACATCCAACCAGAACTCAACCCATCCACAACCAATCTAAACCCAACCCAGCCACACCTAATCCAAACCCAGTACAAACCATCCTGACCCATCCACATCGAACCCAAATCCAACTGCCCTGCACCCAATCAAATGCCAACCAACACACGCACAATCCAAACTCAGCCCACCTACAACCAAACCAAGTCTGATTCAACCAGACCCAATCCAAACCCAACCCACTCACTCCTAATCCAAACCCAATCCAAGCATTTATTCCTCATCCAACTCTAAATGATTGAACCCAGACAATCACACTGTGGCAGGTTTTGCACCCAAGCCTTCAAGGCCAAGTCAAGAACCCCACATTCTGTACCCTCTTGTGGCCCAAAGGTGCTGCCCGAGTTTGATGCCAACACTGAGATGCTGGACAACCTCCCATGCTGGGTCAATCTTCCTGTCTGCTCCCTGTCCAGCATCTGTCACCCACTGGTACCCAGTCAAACCCACCGTACAGAGCATTTTCTGTTTTTTTTTTTAAATCTAGCTCTTCTGTATGTGCTTTGAGAAACATCAACCTTTATTCATTATTAATAATTCATTGTCAGGTTGTGACATGATTGGCCAGGTCAGCAATTATTGCCTCTCCCTGACAGGGCCAATTCAGAAAGAAACTGACATCGTCTTAGATCTGGAGTCACAGACAAACTAGACCAAGGGAACAGCAACAAATATCCTGCATGATGGACCTTATTGAACCTGATGGGTTTTTAATAGCAATTCATTTGTTTCTAAGTCACTATTTATTGCTTCTGGTTTTTAAAATTCCAGTTTTATTTAATTAACTTTGGGAGCTGAGCTCCATTTCTGAGATCATCTGTCCAAGCCTCTGATTTGCCTTATGCATTAAATGAAGCAATATGCTGCCATACCCTTGAATGTTTGACTCTTCAAGGCTTGTGGGGAGGCTAGTGGTTGCAAAGGTCACCGATAGAGAGATTTATTTATGAGGATGAGGTCCAGAGGTGAAATGTGGATTGGGACCCAAAACTACAGGGACTGTCTGGCTGACGAATGACTTGACATGAAAATCTGGTTTTATGCAAATATCCCTATTATGCAAATATATATAATATAATATAACATTTTTCAAGGTAGAGTGGTAATAAGAGTAGAGTAATAGAGTCACGGAATACTACAGCACAGAAACAGGCTCTTTGATCCATCAGTTCTGTGTTGAACTATTAATTTTCCCAGTCCCATCGATTTGGCACCAGGACCATAACCCTCCATACCCTACCTGTCCAAACTTTTCTTAAATGCAACTCATTCCACCATCCTCTAAGTGAAGAATTTTCTCCTCATAATGCCCTAAAATATATTTCACCTTTCACCCTCAACTCATGACCTCTAGTCTCAGTGGATAAAAAACAGCTTGCAATTGCCCTACCTATACCCCTCACAATTTAGTATACCTCTATCAAATCTCCCCCCATTCTCCTACGCTCTAGGAAATAAATCTATTCCACCTTTTCCCTCTAACTCAGATCCTCAAATCCCAGCAACACCCTTGTAAATGTTCTCTACTTTCTTTCAATCTTATTGGTATCTTTTCCTTTAGGCAGGTGACCAGAACTGTACATAATACTCCAAATTAGGCCTCACTAATGTCTTATACAATTTCAACATAACATCCCAACTCATTTACTCAATAAATTGATTTATGTTTCATGGTCAATAAAATATTTCATGGTTTTCATTAATAACTAGATACTGTCTATATATCATTCATTTAATTATGGGTGATTAGTTAATGAAATAAAGAAAAGGTAAGATGAGGGAACACACACCAGTCCTCATCAGAAACTGTTAGCCTGATGGCATGACAACACCTTATATTCTGTCTGGGTAGCCTCCAACCTGATGGCATGAACATTGACTTCTCAAACTTCTGTTAATGCTCCACCTCCCCCTCGTACCCCATCCGTTATTTATTGAAAAACACGCATTCTTTTTCTCTCTCTCCTTTTTCTCCCTCTGTCCCTCTCACTATACCCCTTGCCCATCCTCTGGGTTTTCCCCCCCTCCCCCTTTTCCTTCTCCCTGGGCCTCCTGTCCCATGATCCTCTCATATCCCTTTTGCGAATCACCTGTCCAGCTCTTGGCTCCATCCCTCCCCCTCCTGTCTTCTCCTATCATTATGGATCTCCCCCTCCCCCTCCCACTTTCAAATCTCTTACTAACTCTTCCTTCAGTTAGTCCTGACGAAGGGTCTCGGCCTGAAACGTCGACTGTACCTCTTCCTAGAGATGCTGCCTGGCCTGCTGTGTTCACCGGCAACTTTGATGTGTAACACTACCTCACTACTTTTTTAATTTCTGTTTTTGCACTACTTTTTTAAAACTATTATACATACATACACACACACACACACACACACACACACACACACACACACAGACATATCTAAAATTACTTACTGTAATTCATGGTATTTTTCCTCTCTATTATCATGTACTGCTGCCGCAAAGTTAATAAATTTCATGACATATGCCAGGGATATTAAACCTGATTCTGACTCTGATCATGGTAAGTGTAGGTAAAGTGATGTGATATGGTTGGCTATAGGTAGAGGACATTTTCTGATGGACAGAGAAGCTTCTCAGGAGCAGAACTCTTGCATAATGTGGTAACTGCATACATTGGATGTGTTCATGTGAGCGAGTCAGCTATTGAGTTCTGAAACCGCTTGGATCTCTCGGTCTCAGAAGACTCTGACTGATGAGGCAGCACTTAATGTTGCTCTCTCATTGCTCTGGGGATCTGGGTTTGATCCTGACCTTAGGTGCTGCCTGTGGACAACTTACAGGTTCCCTCCTGTAAGTAACAGCTTTTTAAAACTCCGGTCAAACACCAGTTGAAGTATTGGAATATCATTAATCCAAGCCTCTGAATTGCTAATGCATTAACTGAAGCAATATGCTGACATAACCCTTGAATGCTTGGAGGTAGAAAGATTTATTTATGAGGATGCGGTCCAGAGGTGAAATGTGAGATGGGACCCAACACTACAGGGATTGCCCAGATTCTGAATTCTGATTTTAAGCCAATTTCCATGTTCTTTATATATTTCATTCATTCGTTATAGGCGGTGATCACCATGGGTGATCATGGTGACCATGACCATGACTGTTCTTGGCAAACTGCTGTAGAAAAAAATTGACATGACCCTTCTTCTGGGCAGTGTCTTTACAAGACAGGTGACCCAAGCATTATCGGTACTCTTCAGAGATTGTCTGCCTGGCATCAGCGGTGGCATAACCAGGACTTGTGATCTGCACTGGCTGCTCATACGACCATCCACCACCTGCTCCCATGGCTTCACTTGACCCTGACTGGTGGGACTAAGCAGGGGCTACCCTTGCCCAAGGGTGACCTGCAGGCTAGTCGGGGGAAGGAGCACCTTACAACTCCTTTGATAGAGACGTATCTTCACCACCCACCCCCGTATATAGCACCATGGATGTTGTGTCCTAGCTGTCTAGATATGTAAACCTCGGCAGTGCAATATGGAGAGCATGCTGTTGTCCATGTAACAAGCTCCACCCCTCCATGCATCTGATGAACGCAAAGGAATGACAGAGGCCAATACAGTTCGGTACCAGCAGTGTACCGAATACCAGTGTACCAGATTAGCCAGTCAACATTGACTCTATGTGATACTGCCTCGGGGTTTGCTCCCAAAGTTTCCCCCACAGGTGGGTATAGCCGCAAGGCAGCGGAGGTTTGAGATCAGAGTTTTCCTTCTCCTAGATTAGCTGCCAGCCACGAGCCCCATCTCCTCGAAGCGACTGGTTTCAAGGCGCCAGTAACCTGTCTTTGCCCCTTCTCCTGTCAGAAGCATTTTTCCTACAGTAGTAATAAGAATATAGAGTCATACAATTATAGAACACTACAACACAGAAGCAAGCTCTTGCAGCCCATCTAGTCTGTGCCAAACTTTTAATCTGCCTAGTCCCACCAACCTGCACCCGGACCATACTCTGGTTAGACCACACTTGGGGTATTGTGATCAGTTCTGGTCGCCTCATTATAGGAAGGATGTGGAAGCTTTAGGGAAAGTGCAGGGGAGATTTGCCAGGAGGCTGCCTGGATTAGACAACATTTTATGAGGACAAAAGAGGCCATAGCCTTTGCACTCCACTCCATCCTGTCCCACCTGGAAAATGGTGCCTAATAAGCCTGGATGCTGCTTGTCAACTCTTCAGCACAGCATTTAATACGACCATCGCTCAGAAGCTGGCGGATAAATTGTCCTCGTTAGGTCTCACCACCTCTCTCTGTAACTGGATCTTGGACTTCCTGACAGAAAGACCACAGTCAGTCTGTGTTGGCAGGTGGATCCCTCGCTCCATCATGCTGAGCACAGAACCCCTCAGGGCTCTGTGTTCATCTCACTGCTGCTCATGCTGCTGACCACATGGCTGCACTGCCAGACCCAGTTCAAACAGAACCGTCAGGTTTGCTGCCAACGCCACAGGAGCTGGCCCCATCAGCAACGACGAGTCGGCATACAGAGAGGAGAGCGAATGACTGATAGATTGGCGCGAGCACAACAACTCGAGTCTCAACGTGGACAAGACCAGAGGGATGATTGTGGACTTTTAGGGAGGTTGCAGGCTGACCACTCCTCGCTGCACGTACACGGCTCCTCTGTGGAGAGGGGTAGCAGCGCCAAGCTTCTGGGGGTGTGCATAAAGGGTGATCTCAGCTGGTCCCTCAACACAGCTTCTTTGGTGAAAAAAGCACAGCAGCGTTGCTGCTTACTGAAGAGTTTAAGGTAAGTGAGGTTTCCCCCCCGCCATTCTAACCAACTTTTACAGGAGCATCTCTGAGAGTGTCCTGACCAACTGCATCACCATCTGGTATGGGAATTGCAAAGTATTTGACCACAAATCCATACAAAGGATTATGTGGACTGTTGAGAAGATAATCAGGGTCTCTCTCCCAACCGTCATAGAACCATAGAAACTACAGCACAGAAACAGGCCTTTTGGCCCTTCTTGGCTGTGCCAAACCATTTTTCTGCCTAGTTCCACTGACCTGCACCTGGACCATATCCCTCCATACACCTCTCATCCATGTACCTGTCCACGTTTTTCTTAAATGTTAAAAGTGAGCCTGCATTTACCACATCATTTTGCAGCTCATTCCACACTCCCATCACTCTCTGTGTGAAGAAGCCCCCCCAATGTTTCCTTTAAACTTTTCCCCCTTCACCCATAACCCGTGTCCTGTGTTTTTTTTCCTCCCCTAGCCTCAGTGGAAAAAGCCTGCTTGCATTCACTCTATCTATACCCATCATAATTTTATATGCCTCTACCAAATCTCCCCTCATTCTTCTACGCTCCAGGGAATAAAGTCCTAACCTATTCAACCTTTCTCTGTAACTCACTTTCTCAAGTCCTGGCAACGTCCTTGTAAACCTTCTCTGCACTCTTTCAACCTTATTAATATCCTTCCTGTAATTTGGTGACCAAAACTGTACACTGCATCAGAGATATTTATCAGGAGATCAGGACTAGGGCCCATAGCATTGTCAATAATCCCTCCCATCCATCCAACAACCCCTTTGTGCCCCCCTCCCACTATCAGGCAGGAGGTACTAGGACAAGAGCAGTTAGGATAGGAAACAACTTCTTCCTCCAGGCTGTGAGACTACTGAACTCTCTGCCTCCACTCAGATTTCATCATGGATGAATCCTCAGTAGCTTTATACTGCTTATTTTTTAATCTTCTGGTATATATTTTATTATCTGTTTAACTTATTTGTGGTAATATTACTTTATGTGTTATGAGTAGAGTTTGTCTGTGGAATTCTCTGCCCAGTGAAGCAGTGGAGTCTAGCTCAGAAAATATACTTAAGACAAGGTTGGATAAATTTTTGCATAGTAGGGGGAATTAAAGGTTGTGGGGAGAAGGCAGGTAGGTGGAGATGAGTCCATGGCCAGATCAGCCATGATCTTATTGAATGGTGTAGCAGACTCGATGGGCCAGACGGTCTACTCCTGCTCTTACTTCTCATGTTCTTATGTGTGTGAGTTATTTATACTGTGTTGTGCACCTTGGTCCAGAGGAATGTTGTCTTGTTTGGTTGTACACATGAGTATGGTTGAATGACAATAAACTGAACTTGAAATTGAACTTAAGCTAGGACCTTTTTGTTTGGAGTGAAGTAAGATGAGAGGTGACTTGATCGAGGTGCATAAGATTATAAAAGGAGTAGACAGAGTGGTCAGCCAGCACCCTTTTCCTAGGGTGATAATGGCTGATACCAGAGGGCGCCCTTTTAAGGTGATTGTAGGAAAGTTTAGGGGGATACACAGAGAGTGATAGGTGACTGGAATGCACAGGAGATAGAGGCTGATGTATGAGAGATATCTAAGAGACTCTGAGAGAGGGACATGGACGAAAGGAAAATGGAGGGTTATGTGCTATGTAGGATGGAAGACTTAGTTTTGTTTGCGGAGTAGGCTGAAAGTTCAGCAGAACATCTTGGCCCGTACTGAACTTCCCCACCCCACCCACCTTCTTATTCTGGCTACTGTCCCCTTCCTTTCTAGTCCTGAAGAAGGATCTTGGCCCGATACGTCATCTGTTTATTCCCTTCTATAGATGCTGCCTGACTTGCTGAGTTCCTCCAGCACCTTGTGAGCGCATGCAAGATTTCCAGCGTCAGCAAAATATGTTGTGTTTATGGCTGTACTGTACTGTTCTATGTTCTCCGCGACCTCAGGGACTTCCACTGCGAGCTCCGGTCCTTCAGTAGGACAGATACACCACGCAACTAACTAGCTGTATCACAATCTAGTATGGAAGGGCCATTGCACAGGATTGGAAAAAGCTGCTGTAAGTTTTAAACTTAGCAAACACCAGGATGGAGACTAGACTTCAAAGTACTGAGGACATCCTCCAAAGGCAATGCCTCAAAAAGACAGTGTCCATCATGAAGAACCCCATCACCCAGGACATGCCCCCCTTTCTCGTTGCTGCCATCAGGAAGGTGATACAGAAGCCTCAATGATTCACGAACAGCTTCTTCCCCTCTGCCATCAGATTTCTGAATGGACAGTGAAACCACGAGCACTACCTCGGTATTCTTCCCTCTCTTTTTGCACTACTTACTTAATTTAGCTTTTTTTAATATATACTTCTTATTGTAATTTATAGTTTTTATTATTATGTATGGCAATGTATAACAAATTTCATGACTTGTGCTAATGGTATTAAACCTGATTTTGATTACGCAAACACGAGGAAATCTGCAGATGCTGGAATTTCAAGCAACACACATAAAAGTTGCTGGTGAACGCAGCAGGCCGGGCAGCATCTCTAGGAAGAGGTACAGTCGACGTTTCAGGCCGAGACCCTTCGTCAGGACTAACTGAAGGAAGAGCTAGTAAGAGATTTGAAAGTGGGTGGGGGAGGGGGAAATCCGATATGATAGGAGAAGACAGGAGGGGGTTTTGCCAATGTACTGTCCATCCCCCCCCTCCCCCCCCCCCAGTCTACTCCTATCATATTGGATCTCCCCCTCCCCCTCCCACTTTCAAATCTCTTACTAGCTCTTCCTTCAGTTAGTCCTGACGAAGGGTCTCGGCCTGAAACGTCGACTGTACCTCTTCCTAGAGATGCTGCCTGTCCTGCTGCGTCCACCAGCAACTTTGATTTTGATTAATTTTCTGGTTTCCTCTAACATTCCAACAATAGGCCGGTCATTTTAAATTACCCTGTAAGGTTTCTGTGGAATTACAGCCTTTAATCTTCTGCCCCACACTCTGAGTCAGAAGGTTGAAGCTTGAGCTTCCACTCCAGATTCCTCAGCTCCAGCCTTCAAGCCCCTGCTCCACTGGGTTGCTGAGGGAGTGCTGCACTGCCGTTGGATGCCGTGCTTCAGGATCAAAATTAAAAAAGAGCCCCCCTTGGGTGGAGGTGAAGATTTCACAGCCACTATGGGGTTCAAATGTAACTTGCAATCAACAGATGGGGCTGCAGCAGGCGGTGCTACTGAAACACTGCTGCTGTCCCACTGCTAAGATCCTGATCTCTGATACTGTCTGTATGGAGTTTGCACATTCTCCCTTTAATTCCTAGACACAGGAGATTCTGCAGAGGCAGAAAATCCAGAGCAACACACACACAATGCTGAAGGAACCCAATGGGTCAGGCAGCAGATAGGCAGGGGAACAAGCAGCCGATGTCTCAGGCCTGATCTAAGAATTGGAAAAGAAGGGGAAAGAAACCAGAATCAGAGTGTGGGGGAAAGGATTAGATTAGATTAGATTATTAGATTATGAGGACATGCAGTCCTCTTTTATTGTCATTTAGTAATGCATGCATTAAGAAATGATACAATGTTCCTCCAGAATGTTATCACGGAAACACAAGACAAACCAAGACTGAAAAAAACTGACAAAAACCACATAATTATAACATGTAGTTACAACAGTGCAAAGCAATACCGTAATTTGATAAAGAACAGACCATGGGCACGGTAAAAAAAAAGTCTCAAAGTCTCTCGGAAGTCCCATCATCTCACGCAGACGGTTGAAGGGAGAAACTCTCTCCCTACCATGAGCTTCCAACGCCGCAAACTTGCCGATGCAGCACCCTGGAAGCACCCGACCGCAGCCAACTCTTGAGTCCGTCCAAAAACTCCGAGCCTCCGACCAGCCCTCCGACACTGAGCACCGAGCACCATCTCTGCCGAGCGCTTCGACCCCGGCCCCGGCAATAGGCAAAGCTGAGGATCTGGGGCCTTCCCCTCCAGAGATTCTCAATCGCACAGTGGCAGCGAAGCGGGCATTTCAGAAGTTTCTCCAGATGTTCCTCTGTGCTTCTCACGTTCGTCTCCATCAAATCAGGATTGTTCACGGCCCCTATTTAACAAATATGATATCAATTCGGAGCGGCTATGCGCTGCGTCACGTTGCCATCTTCTCCTCCCCTCCTTGGAAGGAGCAGTACTAGTTGGCAGGTGACAGGTGAAGTCAGGTGAGGGGGAAGGTGTGTGGATGGATGAGGTGAGGAGCTGGGAGGTGATAGGTGGAAAAGCAAAGGGGCTGAAGAAGAAGGAGGGATCTGATAGGAGAGGAGAGTGGCCCATGGGCGAAAGGGAAGGAGGAGGGGCAGCAGAAGGAGTTGATTGGCAGGTGAGGAGAAGGGAAGGGAAGGGGGTATGAGGGGAACCAAAATGGGGAATTGGAAAAGAGAGAAGCGGGTAAGATGAGAGATTATTGGAAGTTTAGAGGAATCACTGTTCATGTCATCAGGTTGGAGGCCACACAGACGGAATATGAGGTGTTGTTCCTCCAACCTGAGAGAGGCCTCATGGTGACAGTAGCGGAGTCCACAGACTGACACATCAGAATGGGAAAGGGAAGTAGAATTGAAATGAGTGACAACGGAAAATCCTACCTGTTGTGATGGATGGGGCGAAAGTGCTTGATGAAGCGGTCCCATGGTCTACATTGGGTTTCGCTGATGTAGAGGAGGGCACACTGGGAGCACTGGATACAGTGGATGGTCCTGATGGACTTGCAGGTGAAATTATTTTTTTATTTATTGAGATATATCATGGAGCAGGTCCTCCTGGGCTTTCGAGACACACTGCCGAGCAACCCCTGATTTAACCCTAGCCTAATCACGGGGCAATTTACGATGATCAATTAACCTCCTGACTGGTACGATGGTGGAAGGAAACCAGAGCACCTGGAGGAAACCCATGTGGTCACAGAAACCCCCTTACAGGCAGCAGGAAGAATTGAACCTGGGTTGCTGGTACGGTAAGGTGTTGTGCTAACCACTACACCACCGTCATCTGGAAGGACTGCTTGGGGCCTAAATGCTGGTGAGGGAGGAGGTGAGGGGACACACTTGTAGGGGTAAATTCCAGTCTGAAGATCAGTGGGGAGGGCCGAGTGGAGAAGGGAGTCATGGCGACAGTGAACCCTGCAGTATGTGGAGAGTTGGAGGAAAGAAGGAAAGATTGTTATTGGTAGGGTCCCATTGAAGTTGGCACAAGGTTAATTTAAATTAATTCCATTGGTTTCCTCCTGCACGTCAAACATGCACTGGAAGTCTGCTGTGAATTACCCCTTACCATGTGATTGTAGCCAAAAGATTTATGGGCAAGTATGCAAGAAATTGCAGGAGTACCAGAGAGAGGGCGTGAAACTGGTGGGATTACTCCCAAGGGGGCCAGCATTAATCTAATAGGCCAAATGGCCTCCTACTGTGTTATAAGATGCTGATCTAGATTTTATTGCGTTTCACTTTCTGCGAGCTTTATGTGTGCAACTTACTTGCCTTTCCTCCTGCATTTCAGCAGCACTTGACTGGGTATGGAATTCTTTTGGGTTGCCCTGTGCTTGGAAATGTTGCTATAGAAATGCAGCCTTGTGTTTTCCAACTTCCAACTGCCCCCTGGTCCCTTCCTCGATGGAACATACACTGGCCAACTTGCTTTCCGACTCGGTGACTACGCGGGTGAATTCCGAGCACTGATGTAAGTTCTGTGTACACAGGTATTATCAAGTCCGATTACCCTCCAGCAAGACGCAATCTCAAGGGGATGCATTAGTGGTGGGTGTTGAGCAAGAGGACTCCAATGAAATCTGATGCTTGAAAGATTTAAGGCACCAGGTTAATTTAAACCGCATAATTCTTGCAGATTTGTAAAGACGCATACTTCTGCTGAATTATGAGAAGGAGGATTGTCTTGTAAGTAGCTTAATTTACATGTGTCTTCAACGTGAATACTCCTCTGAGCCTCTTCGCTTTGCAAACTGTGAAAGCCATGATCTAAGCCCTGTTCTCTCACCAGCACAGGGCGAGCTGCCATTTGAAGGCAAGAATTCTAAAAGGAAGCCAGTGTCGGGGACTGAGCAAAGCAATTAATGATGGACAGACTAGTTTGTGTTGTGTTAGTTTGTTTTGCCAATGTACTGTCCATCTCCACCCCCCCCCCCGTCTTCTCCTATCATTTCAGATCTCCCCCTCCCCCTCCCACTTTTAAATCTCTTACTAGCTCTTCTTTCAGTTAGTCCTGACGAAGGGTCTCGGCTGGAAATGCCGACTGTACCTCTTCCTAGAGATGCTGCCTGGCCTGCTGCGACGACACTGTTGCCAAGCTGTATCGGCCCTAGTGCCCTTCCCTTGGACAACATTGGTGTCGTGGAGAGGGGAGACTTGCAGCATGGGCAACTGCTGGTCTTCCATACAACCTTGCCCAGGCCTGCGCCCTGGAGAGTGAAGACTTTCCAGGCACAGATCCATGGTCTCGCAAGACTAACCGGATGCCTTAATAACATAAGTCAGCCAGACCATATGAACTGCACCCCAGGGTTCTGAAAGAGATAGTGGTCGAGATTGTGGAGGCATTAGTAATGATCTTTAATAAATATTTGGACTCTGGCATGGTGCCAGAGGATTGGAAAATTGCAAATGTCACACCACTCTTTGAGAGGAGGAAGGCAGCATTATAGACCAGTTATATTAAATTATAGACCAGTTAGCCTGACTTCAGTGGTTGGGAAGATGTTGGAATCAATTGCTAGAGTGATGAGTTTGTGGAATTTATTACCACAGGCAGCTGTGGAGGCCAGGTCATTAGATGTATTTAAGGCAGAGTTTAATTGGTTCTTGATTGGCCATGGCATCAAAGGTTATGGGGAAAAGGCTGGGGAGTGGGATTGAGGAGGGGAAATCCGCCATGATTGAATTACGGAGCAAACCTGATGGGCCAAATGGCCTAATTTCTTCTCTTATGTTTTATACTCTTATGGTTATGGAAGGTGCACATGAAAGGGGTGCTTTTCAGCATTGATGGAGGTCTGGAGATCTTCTCCAAAGACCCAAAGTTTGAGGACAACTTGTTTCCAATCCAGTTCTGTTAGTTCTGATGGAGCTGGCACGAAGCAGAAATTTGGAAGGATAGTTTATTTATTTATTGAGATACAGTGCAGAATAGGCCCTTCCAGCTGTTCGAGTCATGCTGCCTAGCAACCCCCGATTTAACCCTTGCCTAATCACAGGACAATTTACAATGACCAATTAACCTTCCAACCGGTACGTCTTTGGACTGTGGCAGGAAACCCATGCAGTCATGGGGAGATCGTACAAACTCTTTACAGGCAGTGGTGGGAATTGAACCCTGGTCCTCTGTACTGCAGTGTGTTGTGCTAACCACTACACTACTGTACCAAGCAAGGTCAATGTCAAATTTATTGTCATATGTACAGGCACAGGTACTCGCAGCAGCATCACAGGCACATGAATCAAATCAGTGGCATTCACAAGAAAAACATTAATTATACACAAGTTTTTACAAGAGAGAATATAACTTAAAATAAATAAGAGTCCCTTATAGTACAAAGGGACCAAACTGGTCATAGTGTTGCCATAATAAGGTAAGGGTGAGGGCTGTGCCAGTTGGTTTAATGATGAGGCCTGTGCCAGTTGGTACAAGTTGGTTCAATGCTGAGGGATGTGCCAGTTGGTACAAGTTGGTTCAATGATGAGGGCTGTGCCAGTTGGTACAAGTTGGTTCAATGCTGATGGATGTGCCAGTTGGTACAAGTTGGTTCAATGATGAGGGCTGTGCCGGTTGGTTCAAGTTGGTTCAATGATGAGGCCTGTGCCAGTTGGTTCAAGTTGGTTCAATGATGAGGCCTGTGCCAGTTGATAAAAATTGGTTTAACGATGCGGGCTGTGCCAGTTAGTGCAAGTTGGTTCAATGATGAGGGCCGTGCCAGTTGGTTCAAGAGCTGGATGGGTTGAAAAGAAGTAGCTATTCTTGAATCTGCAAGATTGTCTCCTCCTCCGGACGGTTTCACTGGACATCTGTGTGCTTCCAACACAAACTAAGTGCCATTCAGATGCAGCTTCTCCACTCTGATAGGACATAGGACTCCCTGTGTTCATTGGGGATGTAGCATTTGCTTCCAGAAGATTTCGAGCATGTCTTTTAGCTCTTTTCTGCCTAGTGATCTCCTCCTGCAAACCAGTTTGGAATAAAGTGTTGACTTCTGTAGTCTAGTGCCTGCCTTGGTCTAAAACATCAATTCTTTGCTCCTTTCCATAAGACGTTGTCTGACCTCCTAAGTTCCTCCAGCATTTTGAGTGTCTCATTATGGATATAGAGGGTTTTGCGATATAGCATCAGTGGTACTGCTACAGTGTTTGCAGGTGCCTGGCATATATAGTCCAGGTCCCAGAAGCACAAGGATCACTGCCGACTAGCAGACCATGAACCTTGTGCTGGGTTTGCGCTCTAGGTCTCACTTCCTCTGTCCGTGAAATGCTGTGTGAGCTCATTATAATAGTGATGAATTTCATCAGCGATATGTGCCTTCTCCGAGAAGCAGCTCCCTTGTCGTAACTGGTCTGGTACAAGAATCACCATCACTACAGATCTCAAGTCAGAATCAGGTTTATTACCACTGACATATATCATGAAATTTATTGTTTTGTGGCAGCAGTACAGTGTAATAATACATAAATTATTTTAGAAGGAAAAAAAATATATATATATAAAAAAATTTAAATAAGGTCAAGTTCAAAGTAAATTTATTATCAAAGTACAAATATGTCACCATATACAACCCTGAGATTCATTTTGCCATGGGCATACTCAATAAATCTATAGAATAATAATTATAGCAGAATCAATGAAAGACCGTCCAACTTGGACGTTCAACCAGGGTCCAGAAGACAATGAAATGTACAAATACAGAAAGAAAAAAAATAGTAAGTTATTATTTTGAATCACATATTTATTATATAATAAATAAGTAGTGCAAAAATAGTGAGGTAGTGTTCTTGGGTTCATTGTCCATTCAGAAATCTGATGGCTAGGAAGAAACTGTCCCTCAAATGTTGAGCGTGTGTCTTCAGGCTCCTGTACCCTCCTACCTGAGGGCAGAAATGAGAAGAGGGCAGGTTCTGGGTGGAGGGAGCCCTTAGTGATGGACGCCACCTCAGCGAAGCATCGCCTTTCGAAGATGTCCTCGATGGTAGGAAGGCTAGTGCCCGTGGTATTGGAATCCGCGTGAACAGCTGAAAATGTAACAGACAGCCACCAACATTTGGTATCGACTGAGCCAAGTATTAAGTGGGAAAAAAATGACAGCGAAATATTGTGGAGGCTGGGAAAAAAAGAAATAAAATCACAAAGTTCCAGAAACATTGAAGTATTAAACAGGTTTGATTGATATTATACTGAGCTGTAACAGTATAGTAGGGCAATTTTGCTCAATCAAGTCTTCATCTGAAAGGTTCGGTACATGACTCCACACTCAATATGTAGAGTTATTTCTGGCGATTTTATTTATATATATATATATATATATATATATATATATATATATATATCTCACACACACACACACACACACACACACACACACACACACACACGTATAAATTTCTCTGCCCTCGGATTAATTATAACAGCATGCCTTAACAAATGTTATGTCTCGATCTTTCTACTGCTGGGAGGTCTTGCTTCTAAGGCGCAATTGAAATATAACACGTTAAGATCTTGTGTATCAATTAAACTTCCAGCCTGCAGGTACAAGGCAGTTTACATAAAATGCAACACACATCAAAGTTGCTGGTGAACTGTTTGCGGTTACATAAAATGCGTTTGGTGCTGGGTTCTGCTCTTTTTGCTATTTCTTATTTGATAACTGCTTCAGGATTAATCAGCCGTACCCTATTCTCTGCATTAAACACTCATTTTTCCTACCTCTGAGGGGCTACAGTATCACCATGTGCACAATGCACAACAGTTTCTCATCCAGGTTACTCCGAGAGCTTCTCCCAGTCAAATATTTATTCCCCTCCATAGGTGTGGCCTGACCTGCTAAGTTCCTCCTGCTGTGTGTGTGTGTGGCTCTGCATTTCCAGCATCTGCAGAATCCCTCGTCTTTGTGGCTAGCTTCTCCCAAACCCATGGCCCCTACCTCCAAGACTCCAAGATGGGCAAAGGAAGAGGTACGTTGGATCACTACTGCCTGCAGGTTCCCCTCCAAGTCACACGCCGTACTGACTTAGCAACCGATCGCCGCTCGGTCCAAATCTTGAAACTTTATCCCCAACAGTACTGTGGGGACCCTCTTGCTGTGGAAGGAGAGATATCTCTGTCCCTTGTTAGTGACAGAGTGAGAGCCTGGGGGGTGCCAAACTGTTGAGGTGAGCAGTAGTTTTTGATGGACTGTAGACCATGGTCTCTCTTTGGGGCCTTGCTGTTTCTTGCATGGTGGGTGGTGGGGGCGGGGGGGAATGGGAGGAGGCTGAAGCTTTTTGTTGGAATAAATGGGGGGAGGAGAAGGAGGGTTGGGTTGATGCTGTTTGTGCATGGGAGCGGAGCAGGGGTTCTTACGTTTTGTCTGTCATTCATTCTTTTGGGTTTTTCTTCTATTTCGAGGAAGTCTGCAGAGAGTAAGAATTTCAGGTTGTGTATATTGTATACATTTAATGTAATTATATACAGATATTGAAATGTAACCAATGAACCATTGAATAACGCAAAAAGTTGACACATAGATAGATAGATATACTTTATTGATCCCAAGGGAAATAGGGTTTCGTTACAGCCGCACCAACCAAGAATAGAGCATAAATATAGCAATACAAAAACCACAAACAATCAAACAACAATATGCAAACTATGCCAGATGGAAAATAAGTCCAGGACCAGCCTATTGGCTCAGGGTGTCTGAACCTCCACGGGAGGAGCTGCAAGTTCGATGGCCACAGGCAGGAACGACCTCCCGTGCCGCCCAGTGTTGTATCTCGGTGGAATATGGCCGAAGTCCAACAGCAAAAAGTTCAATATGTGGTCTACAAACACGTTCCTCGATCGTAACATCACCACTGTCATGAGGCATTATGGATGGGGCAGGAAGTGATGGCCTTCCTGCATTGCACAAACAAACGAAACAGAATCTTCTAAGTGACGGCTACTCAGAGCCTTTCTGAGGAGAGTCTCTGGATGTGCAGGATTCCCTGAAAGTTAATTTGCAGTTTGAGTCAGCGGTGAGGAAGGCAAATGCAACGTCAGCATTCATTTTGAGAGGACGAGAATATAGAAACAAAGATGTAATGTTGAAGCTTTATAAAGCACTGGTGAGGCCTCACTTGAAATATTGTGAACAATTTTAGACCCCTTGTTTAAGAAAGGATGTGCAGACATTGGAGAGGGTTTATAGGAGGTTCATGAAAATGCTTCCGAGATTGAAAGATTTGTCATATGAAGAGCGTTTGACGGCTCTGGGCTTCTACTCACTGGAATTCAGAAAAATGAAGGGTGATCTATTTGATATCTATCAAATATTGAAAGGCCTTGATAGAGTGGATGTGGAGAGGATGTTTCCTATGGTGGGGAGTCTAAGACCAGAGGACACAACCTATTCCACTTTCTACATTGGAATGTAGAAAGTCATCTATGCAGTGGTGTCCTTCTAGAACGGAGATGAATAGGGATTTCTTTAGCCAGAAAATGGTGAATCTGTGCAATTCCTTGCCACAGGCAGCTGTGGAGGCTTAGTCTTTATGTATGTTTAAGACAGAGGTCGATAGATTCTTATCTAGTCTGGGCATGAAGGAATATGGGAAGATTGGGGCTGAGAGGCCTAATTCTGGTCCTATATCTTATGGTCTTATGTTTGAGAGCTTTGGCAGGTAACCTTTGCCCCCCATCTCCCATTATATTCTGATGTTTTAATCCGAGGTGTCATGAGCTAAGCGGCTTGCCATAGTGCATTAGGCTTCTCAGTTTCTCGAAGACTATTTGCTAATTATTGTCTTGTTCTTTCTGTTTAATCTCATCAAGTTAATACTTACTGACACGGGCTTTCCGCATTCTGTGATTATTTAAAGTGGACTCCTGATTAGCGCTCATTGCGGGGTCCTTGTGATGAGAATGATTTTTCTCATGGTGGTTCTTGGTCGTTGTACAAACGTTCTTGTTTCCATCTCTACATGGGAGTCTGCCATTCCTCAGCACCTGGGTTCAGTCATTGCCAGTGCTCACCGTAACACCAAGATTCTTTCCAGAAGTCAGGAGAGAGGCACAAAGCTTGTTTCCTCATGGTCGTCTTTTTAAGCATTGATAGAACAGGTGAAAATTGAAATGGATGGTGATAAGAGAAGAAGCTAAGATTAAGGTGGCACTGACCTTGTGGTGCAGCTCTTTTATACCCATTGATAGTGAAAATTCCATTTAAATGTGTAGATGAGAGCCAACCAATGATATAGCTCTTATCCAAGTAATGCAACACTAAGAGAGGCTTCCAGAATCATACTTTGTATAACCACTAGAGGAACCCACTGAACTGAAATAAACAGTCGGATCCAACGCCCCACGGTATCTCAGGAATAAGTCATTGTCTATAAAGTGAAAAAGACCAACTGCTGATCATAAACATAAGCGATTCTGCAGATGCTGGAACTCTAAACAAATGGACAAAATACTAGAGGAACTGAACAGGTCAAGCAACATCTGTGGAGAGGAATAAATGGTCAATGTTTTGGGCCGAGACTCTTTATTGGGTTAAGATTATAGATTAAGCAGTGTCTAGAGCAGGGGTTCCAACCTAGGGTCTTTGGACCTTTTGGTTAATGATAGAGCTCCATGGCACAAAAAAGGTTGGGGACCCCTGGTCAATGGGAAACACTCAACCATCTTGTAAACGGAAGTAAATAGGCATCAGTTTGTTATAGGAAGGATGTAGAAGCTTTAGGGAAGGAGCAGAGGAGATTTACCAGGATGCTGCCTGGATCAGAGAGCATGTCTTACAAGGAAAGGTTGAGCAAGCTAGGACTTTTCTCTTTGGAGTGAAGGAGGATGAGAGGAGACTTGCTAGAGGTGTATATAATAGTAAGAGGCATAGCCAGAGACGTTTTCCCAGGGTGGAAATGGCTAATATGAGGAGCATAATTTTAAACTAATTGGGAAAAAAAAAAACGGGGGCGGTCAGAAGGAGAAATTTTACACAGAGCGTGGTAGGACCATGGAATGCTCCGCCAGGGTTGGTGGAGGAGGCCAGTAGATTAGAGATATTTAATTCTCTCTTACATGGATGAAAGAAAAGTGGAGGGCTAAGTGGGAGGGAAGGGTAGATTGATCTTTGAGTAGGTTAAAAGATCAGCTCACCATGATGGGTTGAATAGCCTCTACTAGTGTATGTTCTATGTACCTTTGCTGGCTAATTCTTGCAATTGTAGGCATTCACAACTCAAGCCAAATTCTGCTAGTTGGCAATGCTTTCATCCTTTATGAGATCATCCAGCAGCTAAAAGGCCATTCCTAGGCTTTGCAAACCTAATGATGCCCAGAGTCCTTCCACATTACTTTTTCTGAGACTATTTTCGGTTAAAATTCTGTATCTATCTATCTCTCTCTCCTATCTATGTATTCAACTCTACTTATTTTTATATTTATGCAAAGGAGGGGCCTCTGTCTTGTGTGAATGGGGGGACTTCGAGGGATTTGATGTTGCTGTCGTTCATTCTTTGGGATTTCTTGTTTTGTGGATGTTTCTGTGACGAGTAAGAATTTCAGGTTGTATACTGTATACATTTTCTGATATGAAAATGAACCTTGAACCATTGAATTTATTTACTTATTGATCGATAGATAGATACCGCATGGTAACAAAGTCTTCCGCTCCAATGAGCCTGCGCCCATGTGACCAATTAACCTAATAACACATACGTCTTTAGAATGTGGGAGGAAACCAGAGTACTTGGAGGAAACCCACCGGGAGAAGGTATGAACACCTTACAGACAGTGGAGGGAATGCCTTGATGGCCTGAATTTAATTTTCCAGCTGCCAAGGTGGGATTCAAACTCACATCACTGGGTCAATGATCCAGAGCTCTGGCTGCAAGTCCAGCAACTTAACCATTTCTCCATCACACCTCAAGTCAGTTGAATGATCTTTACTTTTGGCTCATTATGAGTCTTCCTTGCTTGGAGCAAGAGATTTCTATGAGATGACATTTTTTGCATTGATGCTGTACTGTATTCGGATTTCTCCAACGGTTCATTGAGTAGGACTGGGGTTGCCTTTAGATGATTTATTCCTGGCACATGAACTGAAAGGTAATGAAAAGCTTTCATTTGCGTGCCACCTAGTCAGAACAGTGCAAGCTTTGCTACACTGAGTACAAAAGAGAAAGAAGAGAATACAGTGTACCAGTTACAGGGCAGGAAAGCATAAAATATGCAAGGGCCATGCTAAGTGGACAAAGAGATCAAGAGTCTGTCTTTATTGGATAAGACTGTAATTGTGAGATGAATCTGTCCTTGAACCTGGTGTTCGCAAACTTTTATATCTTCTGCCTGATTGAAGAGGGAGAGAAGAGAGAATGACCAGCGTTGGAGGTGTCCATGATTACGCTGGCAGCTTTCCCAAGGTACCGGGAAAGTGAGAGGACATTGGAAGCTAAGAAATAGGGGAGCACACTTTGCAATAAGGACAGACCAGGTGGAACCATCTGCAATTTGCGAGACATCATCTCGAACCAGTCTGGGCCAAATATCCCCTGCAATCCATCTCCCCGATTAATGCACTGAGCACAGATCCTTGGAGAATTCGCTGCCGTGTCCACAGGGCTATTAATTCAGAGAAGCAGATGTGCCGTGCATTGTATAGAGACCTAATTATGATTCTGTGAGGGACGCATGATGACAAATGGTTTGAAAACATTAACAGACAAAGTATGAATAATATTAACTCCACACACAGTTACAGAGCACCTGTGTGAAACTAGAGAGGGAGAAAGACTGGCATTTTTCTCCATTGATTCACAGGCCACAGATGTTGCTAGCAGTGCCAATATTTAATGCCCATCTTTACATTTATTTATCTATTTAGAGCTAAATCAAGGAACAAGTCTTTCCGGACCAACGATCTGTGCCACCCAGCACCCCACCTATTTAACTCCAGCGATTATTTACAATGACCAATTAACCTACTAACCGGTATGTCTTTGGACTGTGGCAAGCAACTGGAGCACTTGGAGGAAGCCCCAGTTGCAAGAATTGCAAAAACAACACATACAAAATGCAGGAGGAACTGAGCAGGTCAGGCAGCATCTGTGGAAGTGAATAAACAGTCGATGTTCCAGGCTATGAAGAGAGGAGACTGAGAAGGAATGGGGAGGATGCCGAACTAAAAGGTGGGGGTGGGGGTGGGGAAAGGAGGATAGCAAGAAGGTGATAAGTGAAGCCAGGTGGGTTAGGAAAGGTCAAGGACTGGAGATGAAGGAATCTGATAGGATTGCATGAATTGTGGTCAGTGGTATTGGCGGCATTGTTGGTGAACGATTACAGTATGCTGCTATGCAGAGGGACTTGGGAGTGTTTCTGCTTGAATCGCTAAAGGTTGGTTTGCGGGTGCAACAGGTTATCGAGGAGGCAACTGGAATGATGGACTTCATTGCTAGAGGGATTGAATTTAAGAGCTAGGGAGGATATGGTGAAACTTATGGGGTACTGGTAAGGCTTCACCTGGAGTACCGCCTGCCTATTTTATTTATTATTTTGAGATACAGCACAGTAACAGGCCTGTCTAGCCCAATTGCACCCAAGTGGCCAATTAATCTACTAACCCGTAAGTCTTTGGAATATGGGAGGAAGCCGGAGCACCTGGAGGAAACCTTGCACTCATTGGGAGAAAGTGCAAACCCATTATAGACAGCAGTAGAATTGAATGTGGGTTGCTGGCACGTAATTGCCTTATACTAAGCATTATACTACCATACTGCCCTGACTAAAGTCTGGTCTTGCTTGAGGAAAGATTTCCCACCTTTGGAGAAGGGGCAGAGGAGGTTCACCAGGTTTATCTGGAAATGAGGGGGTTAGCCATTCAACAAGATCATGTCTGATCTGGCCACGGGCTCAGCTCCACCTGCCTGCCTTTTCCCCCATAAGCCTTAATTCTGCTATGGAGAGGAGAGACCACCTTTTTATCACCAGTGAGATCGCTCTGCTATAGAGAGGGGAGACTGCCTTTTTATCGCTAGTGAGATTGCTCTACTACAGAGAGGGAGAATATTGCCCACGTTTTCTGTGTTTTGGATGTGGACTTGGACTGTGGACTCTTTAATAGTCTTATGGTTTTTTTTTTGTATTCTGTGTTTTTCACCTGGTCTTTCTTGTTTTATATGTGCGGGGAAGAGGATTTGAGGGATTGATATGCCTGTTCTGTTTTTGTTTGTTTTTTTGTGCAAGGAGGGAGGATTTGAGGGTTGATGACCGTTCTTTTCTTTCTTGGTTTTCTGGCTATGAATTTCAGGGTTGTACACCTTGATAATAAATGAACCTTTGAACCTTTAATTCCCTTGCTACGCAAAACTCAATCTAACTGTGCCTTAAATATATTTAATGAGGCTACACTCGCTGGACTTCATTAGAATGAGAGGAGATCTTACTGAAGCATACAAATTGTTGACTGAGGGCTCCTACACGTTTACTTGGCTCTGTGCTGAACTGAGTCGGAGGCTGTGGCCTGCTTCGGCTGCTCTGGGCCTTGTATCAACGCACTCATTTTGGTTCTGAATGCTATTTGTTTACTGTTATTGTTTGCTCGTTACTTTTTCTCTCTTCACATTGGGTGTTTGGCCACCTTTTTTAATGGGTTCTATTGGAGTTCCTTTGTTTTGTGCATGCTTGTAAGGAGGTGAGTCTCAAGCATGTATAATGTACACTTTGATAACAAATGTGCTCTGAACTTTGAACTTTGAATTATGAAAGGGAAAGATAAGATAGAGACAGAAAGTTGTTTCCATTAGTAAGTGGACTAGAACTAGTGGATATAGCCTCAAGATTCAGGGAAATAGATTTAAGATGGAGATGAAGAGAAACTGCTTCTCCCAGAGAGTAGTGAATCTGTGGAATTTTTTGCCTAGGAAAGCAGTAGAGGCTATCTCACGAAACATATATTTAAAACACAGTTAGACTTTTGCACAGTAGAGGAATTGAGGATTATGAGGAAAAGGCGGGTAGGTGGAGCTGAGTCCATGGTCAGATCAGCCATGATCTTATTGAGTGCCAGAGCAGGCTTGATGGGCTGAATGGCCTACTCCTGCTCCAATTTCTAGTTCTCATGGGTGTGCAATCACTCAGAGGCCAGACTGGAAAAGGACATATTTCCTTCCCTGATAGTTTTACACACTAATCCCTTCATTTCTCTGAGATCATTATTTTTAACTTCAACTTTACCTTTGATACGATGAAGAATTTAAATGCCCCGGCTGCCCCCAGTTGTAATGTGGAAGCAGGTTCATGGGTTTATTGAGTGAGACAGAAAACACTGACTATGAATAAGCCTATTCATAATTTATTTACAAACACTAAGAGATTTGACCAAACATTGAAATTCCCCAAGTTATACGGACTACAAAACTAAATATTCAACAAACAGAAACTTAGCTAGAAGTGTGTGCAGAGCCTGATGGTTCTGTGAAGCGTGCCCTGGAGACAAAGGAAAGAGAGAGAACCTCCTGCACGTGCTTCTCTTTCTATCTGAGGTACTTGAAACCAAATACCAAAGCTGTGGCACACAAGGCAACCAATGGGAAAGAACTGCTACAGATTTCAAACGGCCGCGGCTTTCGACCAGCAAATAAGCCACACCCCCACTCGACACCGGTGGGGTTAGGACTCACGTCTCTGGGTTGATTGTTTAGAACCCTGCCTGCTAGTCCAGGAATTTAACCATGAGCTCTTTGCACCCCTAATACAAGTACGGGCTCAACATGGTAACCTCCAGTGTTGGTTTGTCCAAAGATTATCCTCCTCTGCTGTCTGCGTGGAGTTTGCAAGTGCTCACCATGAGTCTCTCCCTGATCCTCCAGTTTCCTACTGCATCAAAATGATGTGAGGATTGTTAGGATAACTGGCCACATGAAATTGCCTCTAGTGTGCAGGTGAGCAATAAAAACTGGGGAGAGTTGATTGAAGTTTGTGGGAAGTAAAATGGTATCCATGTTAAAATGATGTTCAGCATGGATTCAGTGGGCCAAAGAGTTGGCTTCTACATTGTCTGTGGAGGTCAAGTTGTCAGATATACTTAAAGTGGAGGTTGATAGGTTAGTAAGGGCAGCAAATGTTCCGGGGAGAAGGCAGGAGAATGGTGCTGAGAGTGATAATAAATCAGCCATGATGGAATGATGGAAAAGACTCAACGGGCCAAATGGCCTCTCTTATGGTCTTATGTTGTGCTGATATGGCCCGAGTTACAGGAGTTTCTATTGGCACATTTCATGTTTAGAGCTATTGGAATGTGCAGAAGTTACGGGTGGGATATGGGAGACTTGGCAACCAGCGTAATCCAGCATGTTCCTACTGGAAACAGGGTCATAACAAGCCAATTACCTTGTGCTAATGCTGATTGATGGATCGAGATTGGCTGGAGATAAGCTGGCAGTATGACGAGATCTACAATGTCCATCTGGCAGAGTTCTTCAAATAAGATCCTTATTGGAAAGTAGACACCTCAACAATGCAGCATCTCCTCGGCACTTTGGATAGACTGGTCCTGGACTTTTTTCCATCTGGCATAGTTTGCATTTTGTTGTTTGATTGTTTGTGGGTTTTGTATTGCTATACTTATGCTCTATTCTTGGTTGGTGCGGCTGTAACGAAACCCAATTTCCCTCGGGATCAATAAAGTATATCTATCTATCTATCTATCTATCTATCTATCTATCTATCTATCTATCTATCTATCTATCTATCTATCTATCTATCTATCTATCTATCTATCTATCTATCTATCTATCTATCTATCTATCTATCTATCTATCTATCTATCTATCTATCTATCTATCTATCTATCTATCTATCTATCTATCTATCTATCTATCTATCTATCTATCTATCTATCTATCTATCTATCTATCTATCTATCTATCTATCTATCTATCTATCTATCTATCTATCTATCTATCTATCTATCTATCTATCTATCTATCTATCTATCTATCTATCTATCTATCTATCTATCTATCTATCTATCTATCTATCTATCTATCTATCTATCTATCTATCTATCTATCTATCTATCTATCTATCTATCTATCTATCTATCTATCTATCTATCTATCTATCTATCTATCTATCTATCTATCTATCTATCTATCTATCTATCTATCTATCTATCTATCTATCTATCTATCTATCTATCTATCTATCTATCTATCTATCTATCTATCTATCTATCTATCTATCTATCTATCTATCTATCTATCTATCTATCTATCTATCTATCTATCTATCTATCTATCTATCTATCTATCTATCTATCTATCTATCTATCTATCTATCTATCTATCTATCTATCTATCTATCTATCTATCTATCTATCTATCTATCTATCTATCTATCTATCTATCTATCTATCTATCTATCTATCTATCTATCTATCTATCTATCTATCTATCTATCTATCTATCTATCTATCTATCTATCTATCTATCTATCTATCTATCTATCTATCTATCTATCTATCTATCTATCTATCTATCTATCTATCTATCTATCTATCTATCTATCTATCTATCTATCTATCTCCAACCTCTGGTTTTCTGCTCTGGCCTCAAGGGTGTGGCTCGAGCCCTCAAACCTTTGCCTCACAGGCAAGAAATCAGTAGGAAGCAAAGTTCAAAGTCTAGTTATTATCAAAGTACATCTATGTTACTATATCAGTGGATTCTGCTTAATTGGGATACATTGGGACCAGTACATTTTGGCCCAATTAAGCTGCTGCCCCATTTAGCTGAAGTCTCATAGGAATAGTTAAAAAGGTATAAAAAAGACAAATTACCATTTAAATGAGTAACAAATTATGTATTTAAATGAAATACAGAATAAATTAGAATAATACCAAAACTACTACAATGCTATAAATCTGTGTATTAATTCCTAATGGTTATCCACAGAGGAATTCATCCAGTGTACACTGATTTGTCTTTTGATTCACTGTAAATGAACAAAATCAGTTCAGACAGCTAGTGCAGATAACGGACGGTCTTCATACAATGCTTTCGATGATTGTATCCTCCAAGTCTTCATTTTCACTGTAACATTCAAAATGATTGTTGATAGATGCCTTCAAATTCTCAGTAGTTCTCAACTTGTTGAAGCAGTGAAATAGTTTTGTTTTCACTCCCGACCATTTCTGGCATCTCCAAACTTGAATGCTTGAAACCACAGTGAGCAAAACAGTTCAGAATTGTCTTCCCACCAGTTATCAGTGACAAAAATCACTGTTTCCTGAACATTAACCAGGCAGGCAAAGCAATTTAAAAACTGTTTGCTCTGACACGTTGTAGTGTCTAACAGCCACACGACATGCATGTGACTGAACCTAGTTAGAAAATATTCGGAAGGGCAGCTGAAGTTCCCCAACCATATTGCAGCCACCACCCTGCGACCAGACATTATCCTAGTGTCTGAGTCGACTAAGCAAGTGGTGCTGCTGGAGCTGACAGTCCCATGGGAAGATAGCTTGGAAGAGGCCTTTGAAAGGAAGCTCTTCAAGTACGCAGGACTGGTCAGCAACTGTCAGCAGGCTGGATGGAGAGCGAGGTGTCTCCCAGTGGAGGTTGGTTGTAGGGGATTCATAGCCCATTCTTTAGTTGAGCCTTCAGTATTTTGGGCATCGAGGGACAGAGGAAGAGGAGAGCCATCCGCAGTACCACCAATGTGGCAGAGAGGGCCTCAAGATGGCTGTGGCTCAAAAGGGGGGAGCCATGCAGTCATAAGTAGCTAGCCATCTGGACACAAGCTGGGGTCTGATCAGCCCCGGCTGGGTCACCTGGAGGAGGTTGTATGATGTTGAAAGACCCAAAACACCCGATGATTCCAGGAACATCACTAAAGATGTGTCCAGAAGCATCAATAGATGTATATACACAGCCATAGTCTCTTGTTCCAATTAAACAGCATAGCATCCCAAATAAATAAAGGGAATTCCAGCTATTTTCTCATTTTGTGTTTGTTCTTTAAGAGTTTTCTCAAATAACCAATGGCCCAATGAATCGGAATCCATTCTACTCTGAGATTCATTTTCTTGTAGGCATTCAGAGTAGAACAAAGAACTACAATAGAATCAATAGAAAACTATGCACAAACAACAACTGACAATCAACCAATGTTCAAAAGGAGACAAACTGTGCAAATACAAAAAAAATGATAACAGTAAATAAATACTACTGAGGACGTGAGTTGTAGAATGCTTTAAAATGAGTTCCTAGGTTGTGGAATCAGTTCAGAGTTGGGATGAGTGAAGTTATCCACACTGATTCAGGAGCCTGATGTTTGAAGGGAAGTAACCGTTCCTGAACCTGGTGGAGCAGGACCTGATGCTCCTGTACCTCCTTCCCGATGCATCAGTGAGAATAGAGCACGGCCTGAATGGTGGGGATTCTTGCTCATGGATGCTGCTTACTGGTGGCAGTGCTCCTTGTGTGTTGGTTGTCAGTTGTTTCCGACGACGACCAAAACCTGTGCGGGAGGAGTTTTATAGTGAAAAAGCCGCTGCACTGGGGCAGTTCCACTCTCTCTCGGCCTCAAAAGTCTTGGTCCGATGGTATGAAAAATCGTCACGATTGGAGACTTCCTCGGCTGCAGTGGGATAACGGTGATGCCTTCCGTGCCTTGCCTTCGCTCTCCACAGAGCATCGCAGCACCACCTTCTTGGCCGTTGGATCTTATCCGCCCAGTCCGCCGGTACTGGCTTCGCCTGCTGGGGCTGGCAAATCCCTACCTCACTGGGGTTGGAGGTTCCCGGCTACCCTCAGTTGGTTTAGCCTGCCTGTCGAAGCAGTGGCCACTGCCGCGTGCAGACAGCTACTTGGAGACATGGGTGAGAGCTGGGTGGCAGGTGGACGAGCTGCCCCTGGGCGGAGCACGACAAACCCGCCACCAGAGGTGCTACCCCACCCCATACACACCTTGTAAATGCGCTCAGTGGTGGGGAGGGCTTTCCCTGTGATGGACTGGGCTGCATCCACCATTTTTTGCAGGCATTTCTGTTCTTAGACATTGTTGTTTCTAAAAGTGCTCTTTAATTTTTTTTAGGAGAATTTGCGTTCAGACTTTATTCCCTGGAATGTAGAAGAGTGAGAGGAGATTTGATAGAGGTGTTCAAGCGTCAGAGTTCAGAGTTCGATCCCAGTGTCTTCTGTAAGGAGACCTTGTATGACCTCCCTCCCCCCCCCCCACACCCCACCCACTGTGGAATGCATGAGTTTACTCCGGATGCCCAAGTTTCCTCCCACAGTCCAAAGGTAGGTTAATTAGTCATTCTAAATTGTCCCAGGAATAGGTTCCAGTTAGATCAGGATAGTCGGGGATTGCTGGGCGGTGGGGTCCAAAAGGCCAGAAGGACCTATTCTACACTGTATCTCCAAATAAAAACTTTAAACATTACAGCGGGAACAGATAGGGCAAATGCAAGCAGGCTTTCTCTTCTGAGGCTGGGTGAAACCAGAACTCGACGTCATGGGTTAAGGGGGGAAGGGTGAAGTGCCCACTCGGAGGGTGATGCAAATGTGGAACGGGCTGCCAGCAAAAGTGGTGGATGAGGGTTTGATTTCAGCAATGCAATATGCGTAGGTGCATGGATGGGAGGGTGTGGAGGGCTATGGTCCAGGGGCAGGTGGATGCGACTAGACGGCATAAACGTTTGGCACAGACTAGATGGGCTGGAGGGCCTGTTTCTGTGCTGTCACGTTCTATGACTTTATTCCTATAAGCATTTACCTAACTGCTTTGATTTCAGAGTTGTCATTGTCAGGTATATAAAAAAACACATTTTTCCATTTTTTTATAATCAGAACTAATAAAGGATTCCATGTCTTTTCAAATCAAAATCAATTAGGCGCTGTGACTCCGGCAATGTACAGGGTGCCTACAGCTCCAATGTTACATACTGAAAGCCTCATAAAATAACACCAAACTAATCCGAACTTAATTCACCAGGAACACCAGAAGCTACGATCGTTTAGTGCTTTCTCGCACCTTCCCTAAGGCCCTCGCACTAACTCAGCGGCAAAGAAAAATCTGACAGGAAACCTAGGCAAGAGGAAAATGATTGTGCAGTTCTTTCAAGTATGCAGAGTTCTGATGGGAATACCTACCATGCTGATAACATTTCTTTTTTCTCTTTGTAAATTTCAATGGTCCTGATACAATAACCTGCTCCAGGAAAAAAGAGGCAGTGATCTGATTATGTCTGTTGCCCTAGCATCATTTGACACATTTCTTGGCAAGGGAGCTGGTTTACACTCCCTCCTGTGTTGACCAAGGCCTTGTGTGGGAAGACACTGACAGCCATCTTGTTGTCGATAGCCACGGTTGAAAGAATCAGAGTCAGAATAGGTTGCAGGAAAACCTGATGGGGGCTTGGGATTGATGGGATTGCTCTGTGAGATAACGTTGGCTTGATGGGACAATATATTATGATTATGAGGACACACAGTCCCCTTTTATTGTCATTTAGTAATGCATGCATTAAGAAATGATAAAAATGTTTTTCCAGAATGATTATCACGAAAACACATGACAAACCGACTTAAAAACTAACAAAAACCACATAATTATAACATATAGTTACAACAGTGCAAAACAATACCGTAATTTGATAAGAATAGACCATGGCACAGTAAAAGTCTCAGAGTCTCTCGAAAGTCCCATCATCTCATGCAGACAGTAAACCTCCAGCGCTGCCAAGGTTTATCGTTGGCATCCCAGACGCATCCGACCACAGTCCGACTCCGAGTCCATCCGAAAAACTCCAAGCCTCCAACCACCTATTCGACGTCCAGCACTGAGCACCATCTCTGCCGAGCGTTTTGACCCCGGCCGCGGCAATAGGCAAAGCTGAGGATTTGGGGCCTTCGTCTCCGGAGATCCTCAGTCGCACAGTAGCAGCGGCAGCGAAGCAGGCATTTCAGAAGTTAATCCAGATGTTCCTCTGCGCTTTCTCACGCCTGTCCACATCAAATCCGGATTGTTCACGGCACCCCTAGTTGCACATATCGATATTCATTCAGAACGGCCACGCGCGCTGCGTCGCGCCGCCATCTTCTGCTCTCTCCTTACATATGGTCCCCTACGTTACTACCACAGCCTTGATCTGAGCACCGACAGCAGAGCTGAATTCAGGAGTGAGGTGAGAGCGACTACACTTGATATCAAGGTGGCATTTGACTGAGTTGATGTCAAGGATCCTGGAAAACGAGAGTCAGTAGACATCAAAGGAAAGATACCCCAATGGCTGAAGTCTCAAAACCAGAAACAGGTTTAATGTCACACAGTTATAAGTCGTGAAATTTGTTGTCTTTGCGATAGCAGTACAATGCAATACATAATAACAGGAAAAAATTGTGAATTACTGTAAGTATATATTTATATAAAATTAACTAAGTAGTGCAATGATAGAAATTAAAAAAGTAGTGAAGTAGTGTTCGTGGGTTCAATGTCCATTCAAAATTCGGATGAAGCTGTTCCTGAATCACTGAGTGTGTGCCTTCAGGCTTCTGTGCCTCCTTCCTGATGGTAGCAATGAGAACAAGGCATGACCTGGGTGATGGGGATCCTTAATGATGGCACCTTGAAGGTATCATGGATGCTGTGGAGGCTAGTGTCCATGATGGAGCTAGGTTTACCGATCTCTGCAGCTTATTTTGATCCTGTGCAGTAGCCAACCTCCCCCAATACCAGATGGTGATGCAGCCAGTTGGAATGCCCTCCGACGTATGTCTGTAGAAACTTGCAAGTGTTGTTTGGTGACATACCAAATCTCCTCAAACTCCTGATGAAATAGTAGTCGCTGTCATGCGGTCTTTGTATCTCCATAGATATGTTGGGTCCACTTTAGATCCTCAGAGATGTTGACACCCAGGAACTTGAAATTGCTCACTCTTTCCACTTCTGATCCCTCTGTTAGGACTGGTGTGTGTTCCCTCGTCTTACCTTTTCTGAAGTCCACAATCAGTTCTTTGGCCTTACTGACATTGAGTGCAAGATTGTTGCTATAACACCATTCAGCTAGCTGATATATCTCTCTCCTGTACGTCCTACGCCCTCCTGTCATTATCTGCCAACAATAGTTGTATACAGAAAAATATCAACAATGAAGTACCCTCAACCAGCAGGTAATCTGTTATCGAGGACATCTACAGTACATGAAGTGTTACCATAGAATAGCAGTATCCATCGTCAAAAATCCACTCCACCCAGGCCACGCTCTTTTCTCACTGAAGACATCAAGTAGAACGTACAGGAGCCTCAGGACTCACACCACCAGGTTCAAGAACAGTCACTACTCCTCAATCATCAGGCTCTTGAACAAAAGGGGATAACAACACTCATTCTATTTCTGGTGTTCTCTCAACCAATGGTCTCACTTTAAGGGCTCTTTATCTAGTTACTTCATGCTTGCTATTTATTGTGATTTATTTATATCTGCATTTGCACAGTGTGTTCTTCATTGATCCTGTTTACAGTTACTGTTCTATAGATTTTCTAAGTATGCCCGCAGGAAAATTAATCTCATGGTTGTATGTGGTGACGTGTATGCACTCTGATAGTAAATTTATTTTGAACTTTGAGTTGTGGCGTCAGACAGCACAGAAACAGGCCCTTTGGCCCATCATTGTTTTGTCTGCAATGTGTCTGTGTTTTGCTCTGATGCTTCACTGTTGAATAAATCCCAGTTTAGAACTGTTGGGCGCTCTAAATAAAGGGGTCTCACATGAGTGACCACGTGGTGACAAAATTAAACTTAATATTCTTCAACCATGGTCTAAACAGGGGAGGGAGGAATGGAAAAAAAGCATTATAGACTCACAGAACACAGAAACAGACCATATCTATCCCAAACCCATCTGCACTGATCCCCAGAAACACATGCAAAAGCTGCAGGTCAGGCAGGATCTATGGAGGGGAATGAAGAGAAGTTCTGGGCCAAGACCTTTCATCAGGACAAATAAAAGGGAAGAAGCCAGAATAAAAAAGTTGGAGGTGGTAGGGGGAGGGAGAGTGGAAGGAGTATAAGCTGGCAGGTGATAGGGGGATCAAGTGATGGGGAAATTGGGTGGGTGGAGGGAGGAGTTGAAGTAAGAAACTGGGAGATGACAGGTGGAAGAAGTAAGGGACTGAAGAAGAAGGAATCTGACGGGATATGAGTATGGGTGGTGGGAGAAAGGGCAAGAGCAGTGGCACCAGAAGGAGGTGATGGGCAAATGAGGGGAATAGAAGGGGTGAGAGGGGATGGTAAAAGGGGGAAGGGAGGAGAAATTACCGGAGTTCGATAAATCGATGTTCATGCTATCAGTTTGGAGGCTACCCAGATGCAATCCAAGGTGTTGCTCATCCATCCTGAATTTGACCTTGTCGTGGCAGTAGAGGAGACCATGGACCAGACCTATTTACCTGAACATGGTTCCTACCCTTCGATAACTTGGTGATTCAGATGCTCATCCAGATACTTTTTAAATGCTGTGAGAGTCTATGCTTTTACCTCCTCCTCATGCAGTAAGTTCCAGACAGCAATCAGCCTCTGGGTTAAAAACAAAAATTCTTCCTTCTATCCCTTCTAATTCTCCTACACCTCTCCCTGAACCAGTGCCCACTGGTCTTAGAGACATCACCGTGGAGAAATGTTTCCTCCTGTCGAATCCATCTCTGCCTCTTGTTATATAGTACACATCTGTCAGGTCCCCCTCAGCTTCCTAGGAAAACAAAGTGTGTTTACAGAGGGACCCAGGAGCCTGACAGTGTTACAGAGGGTCCCAGGAATGTCTCAGCGTTACAGAGGGTCCCAGGTATGTGTCAGTGTTACATGGGATCTCAGAAGTGTATTAGTGATACAGAGGGTTTGTGAGTGTGTTCGTGTACTGTGGCTCCCACAAGTGTGCCAGTGTAACAGAGGGTCCCAGGAGTGTGTCAGGGTTGCAGATGCTGTGTCTCAGAATTGTTTCAGAGTCACAGGGGGTCCCAGAATTGTACCAGTGTTTCAGAGAGTCCCAGAATTGTATGTGTTACAGAAGGTTCCAGAATTGTATCAGAGTTACAGAGAGTCCCAGAATTGTTTCAGAGCTACAAAGGGTACCAGAACTGTATCCATGTTACAGAGGGACCCAGAATTGTATCACTGTTACAGAGGCTCCCACTACTGTATCACTGTTACAGAGAATCCCAGAATTGTTTCAGAGTTACAGGGTGTCAGAATTGTATCAGTGTTACAGAGGGATCCAGAACTGTATCAGTGTTACAGAGGGACCCAGAATTGTATTAGAGTTTCAGACGGCCCCAGAATTGTATCTATGTTACAGAGGACCCAGAATTGTATCAGTGTTACAGAGGGACCTAGAATTATATCAGTGTTACAGAGGGATCCAGAATTGTATTCGTGTTACAGAAGGTCTCAGAATTGTACCACTGTTCCAGAGTGTACCAGAATTATTGTTTGCATTTTTGGTCAGATGCTAACTGCATTTCATTGGCTTTGTATCTGTACTCAGCACAATGACAATAAAGTTGAATCTAATCTAATTATATCTATGTTACAGACGGTCCCAGAATTGTATCAGTGTTACAGAGGGTTCCGGGAGTGTCGTTGATACAGAGGGTCCCAGAAGTATATCAGTGTGACAGTGGGTCCCAGAACTGTATCCATGTTACAGAGGGTTCCAGGCTGTCAGGGTTACTGAGTGTGTTGGTGTTACAGAGGGTCTCAGTAGTGTACCAGTATTTCAGCCACTGCAGGGAGTTTATCAGTGTTACAAGGGGCTCCAGGTGTGTCAATATTTCACAGGGTCCCAAGTGTATATTACGTTACAGGGTTTCCCAAGGGGGTGTCCAGTGTTACAGGGTTTCTGGTAGCATGTTAGCGTTTGCACCTCCCCCCTTCCCCTGCCTGTGCCTGTCCTTTCAAATGATGGGGGCACTCAGGGAACATATCCTTGTGACATAGTATGTGGGTTTTTGTTCAGACATGGATTCCAAACTGTCAGCTCCCATCTAGTCTCCGAATTAGGTCAATCTGTCTCTCTGGAAGTTATTTTGTTTGATTTAACTGAATTACCACAGATTGCTTTGCAGTGAAGACAATCAAGTTAAGGATGCCACAATGGCAGGCTAGGCTCTGTTCAGTGAAACAGATCGACTCTTTATTGCTGCGGTCAAGTCTACTGCACTCTCTGCCTGGGAAAAATCGAGTCACTTTGACACACTTACGGCCCAGATGTATTGCTATAGTTTATCATTGTCACATGTAACAAGGTACAGTGAACAACCTGTCTTGCATACTGTTCGTACAGATCAAAATTATTGCATAGTGCATTCTGAAGCAGTAACCATGCAGAATAAAGTGGAAAATGTACAGTGCAGCCAAAATAACCATAACGGGGTAGAATGTGAGGGCAGAGCAAAACACACACACACACACACACACACACACACACACACACACACACACACACACACACACACACACACACACACACACACTCTCACACACACACACACTCTCACACACACACACACTCTCACACACACACACACACTCACAGACACACACACACACACAGACACACAGACACACACACACACACACACACACGTACACACACACATACACACACACACAGACACACAGACACACAGACACACACACACACACACACACACACACGTACACACACACACACACACACACACACAGACACACACACACACACACACACACACACACACACACACACACACACTCACAGACACACACACACACACAGACACACGTACACACACACATACACACACACACACACACACAGACACACAGACACACAGACACACACACACACACACACACACACACGTACACACACACACACACACACACACACACACAGACACACACACACACACACACACACACACACACACACACAGACACACACACACACACACACACACACACACACACACACACACACACACACACACACACACAGACACACACACACACACAGACACACACACACACACACACACACACACACACACAATGCCGGAGGAACTCAGCAGGTCAGGCAGCATCTATAGAGAGGAATAAACAGTCGACGTTTTGGGCCGAGACACTTCATCAGGACTGGGAAGGAAGCGGGTAGGTGCCAGAATAGAAAGGCGGGGGGTCATGGGAGGGGAAGGAGGATGGCTAGAAGTTGATAGGTGAAGCTAGGTAGGTGGGAAAGGTAAAGGGCTTGGCTTTTCACTGATCACCTATATATAAAAAAAAACACCTTCTAACTAGTCCTCCTTCCTATCTCCCATATGAATATCGATTTTTTTCCTTCCGGTAAAACAATCTTTTCCTCCCCCTCTTCTTCTGTTCCCCACTTTGGCCTCTCACCTCTTCTCACCTGCCTATCACCTCTCCCTGGGTCCTCTCCTCCTCCTCTTTCTCCTATAGTCCACTCTCCTCCCCTATCAGATTCCTTCTTCTCTAGCCCTTGACCTTTCCAACCTAATTTTATCTACCTATCACCTTCTAGCTAATCCTCTTTCCCCCTCTCCCCCACCTTTTTATTCCAGCATCTTTCCTCTTCAATCCTGCTGAAGGGTCTTGTCCCAAGACGTCAGCTGTTTATTCTTTTCCACAAGTGCTGCCTGACCTTTTGAGTTCCTTCTGTGTGTTTGTTTTGGATTTCCAGCATCTGCAGACTTCCTCGTGTTTGTAGTCAGAAATGTATGTTAATTTGGGTGTCACAGAAGTGTAGTGTTTAGTGTGATGCTATAACAGCTCAGGGTGTCGTAGTTCAGAGTTCGGATGTGCGATCGAGAGTCTCCGGAGGGAAGGCCTCAAAATCCCCGGCTTTGCCTGCTGCTGGCGACCGAGGCTGGGGTCGAAGCGTTCGGCAGAGATGGTGCTCGGTGCTCGTTGTCAGAGGGCTGGTCGGAGGCTCGAAGTTTTCGGATGACTCAGAGTCGGACTGTGGTTGGGCATGGCAGGGAGAGTTTTCTTCCTTCTCCCGTCTGCATGAGACGTGGGACTTTCGAGAGACTTTGAACTTTTTTACTGTGACCATGGCCTGCTCTTCATCAAGTATTGTTATTGTAATGGTATTGTTGCACTGTTGTAACTATATATTATAATTATGTGGTTTTTGTCAGTTTTTCAGTCTTGGTCTGTCCTGTGTTTCTGTGATATCACACCGGAGGAATATTGTATCATTTCTTAATGCAGGCATTATAAATGACAATAAAAGAGGACTGCGTGTCCTCATAACTAATATTCTAATGTCATTTGCAAAGAGTTTGCACGTCCTCCCTGTGGAATGCGTGGGTTCCTCTCAGGGATCTGATTTCCTCCCATAGTCCAAAGATGCATTAGTTAATGGGTTAATTGGTCATTGTATGTTGTCCCGTGATTAGGCTAGGGTTAAATTGGGGTTGCTGGGCGGCAATGCACCTGTACCCGAAGTGGGCATGTCCTGGATGGTGGGGTCCACATTGATGGACACCGTCTTTCCAGGTAGCACCCCCCACATCTCTCCCCCCCACTCCATGCGGGGGAAATCTTAGTTTATTCCGTAAACAAATTCTGCAAAGGGAATTCAAAGCCATCCAACACCAGTTCCTGTTATGTGGAACAATATTTGCAGGATCTGTGTCGGCATCTGTTATGAGGACTCTGCCAACACCGCGCATCGGTCGGGGTGCGTGGGGGAGGGACCCAGTGAATGAGAGAATCTTGAGCGTACAGCTCCTTGGCTGCCTGCTCAAATTCACAGTCAAAGAGGAGCAAAGGTAACCCATGCACACGCAAAGCAAACAGAATCCCAATGACATAAATATTTGTCTTGCTTAAGCGGGTCCTTACTCCAGGCAATAATCTGCCTCTTTGCAAGATCTCTTTGTGCCTGTTGAGATTTCTTCAGCTGACTTAGAGCGTCTTGTGTGCTTCACGGTATAATGATTGGTTTTGCATAAATTTGCAGACACCTCCTGATGCCAATGTCTTGTGTTGTGTTCAAATTGTGCCATGGGGTGGAGGGAGGGGAGCAGTTGGCACCTTCCCTCCCCTCGAATGGCAGCACAAACAGGAGATGCAATTTTATTTTTTTTCCATTCATTCAGTTCGTCAAAATAGCTGTGTGGTGCAGCTGGTAGCATCGCAGCCTCACAGCCTCAGCCTCTGCCTCTGTCCTGAGTCACTAGCATGGAGTTTCCACATTCTCCCTGTGACAGCACGGGCTTCCCTGAGTGCGTCCATTTCCACCCACAACCCAAAGACATGCAGGTGGGTAGGTTAGTGGGCTGGTGGAGTGAGTGATCGGCAGGTGCCCTCCGTTGGTCAGGGCTGATTATAGACGTTGCTTCTAGTTGTCTCCGTTGTCGATACGCAAGTTGATACACAAGCCAGCGCAAGCTGCTGCCCGTTCAGCAGAGACCCCCCTCTCCACGCAGCTGATGAGCCCAAAGGGTCGACAGAGACTGATACAGTTCGGCACTAGTGACATTGCAGGAATTGCCGGTCAGCGTTGAACTCAACGTAGGACTGCCTGAAGGACTCCAGCTCTCGATTTTTCTTCAGGGTTTATCCCGAAGCCTTCCCCATGTGTGAATACAGCTGCAAAATGGTGACTAGTAGACACAAGAGATTCTGCAGATTTTGACCTCATGAAGATGTGGGAGCAGTGATATATTGAATGAGGGACGTAGGAGATTGTGCAGATGATGGAATTCTTGAGCAACAGATACAAAGTGGAGGAATTCAGCAAGTCGTGCAGCATCTATGGAGAGAAATAAACAGTCAACAAGAGTCTCGGCCCAAAATGTTGACCGCCCTTATCTAGGCCCGCATCTCCAGCATGGTTGCCATGGCAACACTTTCATGGCTCTGTTAGGAAGGACCCAGTTTTCCAATGCCCAGTGCCGATGCACAAAGCTGCCACTCTTTTCTGAGCTCTGTCAAGGGAGGAGGTTATCGGTGAACAGAAATACGAAAGAAACCAAAACTGTAGGAACTGGAATGTGCAAAGCAAAAGGTGATTGCTGGAAGCACCCAGCAAATCGGGTGGTATCTGTGGAGAGGGGAAGTCAACTTTTCAGTTTGGAGACTTTCAGTGATTACCAATGAGCAGAGGAAGAGGTTCAAGGATCTGCTTCAAGCCTTCTTAATGAAAAGGAACATTCTCACTGAGTCTGGTAAATCCCTGGCCATTGCTCTCTTTTTGCACTAAATATATAAAACAAATATTGTGTTATAAATAAAACAACAAATTTCATGAGATATTTCAGTGATTTTAAACTGGTTCTGATTTTGATTCTGATTCAAATTGAAGAAGGAGCATCCAGGATGGTACAGAGAAGTTGTCTCGGAGCCCACTAAACACTGTCTGTGCACAGGATGGGTTAAATACAGACAAAAGCCCCTTTACACTGTCTTATTAAACATTCTCTGTGCACAGGGTGGGTTTAATACAGAGAAAAGCCCCTTCACACTTTCCCATTAAACACACACTGTGCACAGGATGGGTTAAATACAGAGAAAACCCCCTTTACACTGTCCCATTAAACACTGTCTGTGCACAGGAGGGGTTAAATACAGAGAAAAGCCCCTTTACACTGTCCGATTAAATGCTCTCTGTGCACAGGGTGGGTTTAATACAGAGCAAAACCCCTTTACCCTGTCCCATTAAATGCTCTCTCTACAGAGGATGAGTTAAGTACAGCATGAAGCCTCTGTACATTATCCCATTAAAAGTTCCCTGTTTACAGAATTATTAAACTAGAGTTCCCTGTTGAACTAGAGTTGCAGGGCAGTGGGAGCCAGAGTGCCAGAACAGCTAGGTTGTGGAGACAGATGTTGTTAAGATCTTGGACAAAGTCAGGAATCAAAAGATTGAGTACAGTGCGACTAATGTCCTGAGCTGTGTATATTTCAATACAAAGAGTGTTGTAGGGAAGGTAAGTGAGCTCAGGGCATGGAATTATGATATTGCAGCCAATAGTGAGACTTGGTTACAGGAGGGGTAAGACTGACAGCTAGGTCTTCCAGGGTTCTGTTGCTTTAGACACGACAGTGTGGGAGAGATTAAAGGGTTACTAGTCAAGGAAATGTTACCACCGTGCTCAGTCAGGATAGACTGGTGAACTCGTCTAATGTGGCTGGAACTGAGGAATAATCAAGGTCAGACCACATTAATGGGGCTATATTATAGACCATCTAACAGAGGATAAAATTTGGAGAGATTGCAGACTGTTGCAGGAAGCGTAAGATTGTAATAGTAGGTGATTTTAACTTTCCACATATTAACCGGGAATCCCATTCTGTAAAAAGACTAGATGGGATAGGGTTTGTCAAATTTGCTCAGGAAAGTTTCCTTAATCAGTACATAGAGGTCCCAACAAGAGACTGTGCAAAACTTGATCTCCTATTAGGGAATGAGACAGGGCAGGTGACATAAGTTTGTGTTGGGGAACACCTTGCATCTAGTGATCATAATGCCATTAGTTTCAAGGTAAATATGGAAAAAGGTAGGCCTGGTTGAGATCCTAAATTGCAGAAAAGCCAATTTTTATGGTATCAGAAATGATCTGACAAGTGTGGATTGGGACAGGCTGGTTTCTGGCGAAGGTGTACTTGGTAAGTGGGAGGCCTTCAAAAGTGAAGTATCTGAGAGTACAAAGCTTGTATTAGCCCATCAGAATAAAAAAATAAAGATAACAGGTTTATGGATCCTTGGTTTTCAAGAGTTATTGAGGCCCTAGTTAAGAAAAAAAGGGAGGTACATTGAAGGTATAGGCTGGTAGGAAGAAATGAGATGCTTAAGAAGCATGATAACTGCAAGAGAAAGAAATCAGGAGAAGTAAAAGAAGGCATGAAGTTGCCCTAGCAGACAAAGTGAAGAAGAATCCTAAGGGATTCTACAGATATGTTAGGAGCAAAAGGATTGCAAGGGACAAAAGTGGTCCCCTGGAAGATCAAAATGGTAATCTACCTGTGGAGCTAAAAGAGATGGGAGAGATCTTAAATGGAATTTTGCATCTGTATTTACTCAGGAGACGACACAGAATCTATAGACGTAAGGCAAAGCAGCATCGACTTCATAGATCCTATAGAGATTACAGAGGAGGATGTGTTTGCTGTCTCGAGGCAAATTAGAGTGGACAAATCGCCAGGGCCTGGCAAGGAGTTCCCATGAACCCTGTGGGAGGCAAGTGCAGAATTTGCTGGGGCCCTAGCAGAGATATTTAAATCATCCTTAGCAACAGGAAAGGTACCAAAGGATTAGAGGATAACTAATGTTGTTCCACTGTTTAGGAAAGGCTCTAAAAAGTAAACTAGGAAATTATAGGCTGGTGAGCCTGACATCAGTAGTAGGAAAGTTATTGGAAGGTATTCTAAGGGATCAGATATATGAGTATTAGGATAGGCATGGGCTTATTAGGATAGTCAGCTTGGCTTTGTGTGTGGTAGGCCATGTCAAGCCAATATTATAGAGATTTTTTGAGAAAGTTACCTTAAACATTGACAAATTGGATGTTGTCTATATGGACATTAGCAGGGCATTTGACAAGGCTCCATATGGGATATTGGTCATGAAGGTTCTGTTGTCTGACATTCAGGCTAAGGTAGACAATGACTTTAAAGGGAGAAACCAGAGAGTGGTAGTAAATGGTTGCCTCTCTGACTGGTGGCATGCCACTGGGATCAGTGCTGGGTCCGTTGTTGTTTGTCATTTATATCAGCAATCTGGATGATAATGTGGTTGATTGGATCATCAAATTTTCAGATGGAACCAAGATTAGCGGTGTAGTGGACAGTGAGAAAGACTATCAGAGCTTGCAGCTGGGTCTGGATTAGCTGGAGAAATGGGATGGAAAATGGCAGATGGAACTTAATGCAGGCAAGTGTAAGGTGTTGCACTTCGGTATGACCAAACAGGGTAGGTCTTACACAGTGAACGGCAGGCACTGAGGAGTGTGGTAGAACAAAGGGATCGGGGAATACAGGTCCCTAATTCATTGAAAGTGGTGGCAGAAGTAGATAAGAGTGTAAGGAAAGCTTTTGGCACTTTGGCCTTCATAAATCATAGTACTGCGTACAGGAGATGGGATGTTATGTTGTGTGAGATATCGGTGAGGCCTAGTTTGGAATACTGTGTGCGGGTTTGGTCACCTACCTACAGGAAAGGTTGAAAGAGTACAGAGAAAATATACAAGGACATTGCTGGAACTGGAGGACCTGGGTTATAAGGAAAGATTGAATAAGTTAGGACTTTAATCCTTGGAATGTAGAAGGTTAAGGGAAGATTTGATAGTGATATACAAAATTATAAGGGGTATAGATAGGGTAAATGCAAGCAGGCTTTTTCCATTGAGGTTGGGTGGCACTACAACTAGAGGTCATGGGTTGACGGTGAAAGGTAAAAAGTTTAAGGGGAAAATGAGGGGAAACCTCACTCAGAGGCTCATGAGAGTGTGGAACGAGCTGCCAGCACAAGTGGTGCATGCAAGCTTGATTTCAGTTTTTAAGAGAAGTTTGGATAGGTACATGGATAGTAGGGATATGGAGAGCGATGGTCCCAGTGCAGGTTGATGGGAGTTGGCAGTTTAAATGGTTCAGTGTGGACTAGATGGGCCTGTTTCTGTGCTGTACTTTGCTACAACTCTACACAGACTGGGTTATATACAGAGTGAAGCCCCCCTACACTGTCTCATTACACACTCCCTGTTCACAGGATGGGTTATATACAGAGGGAAGCCCTTTTCACCTTCTCATTGAACTCGCAGTGCCTAGTAATGCTTTTAAATACGGAATAGAGCTCCGTCTACTCTGTCACAGCCAACACTCCAGGGCAGAGACAGGGTGGTCAGTATGTGTTGGGCAGGTAGTAACAAAACTTTGGGGTGGCATGGTAACATGGTCTTCCACAGACTCAATTACAGCACCAGTAACCCAGGTTCAATTCCACCCACTACTGTCAGTAAGGAGTTTGTACGTTCTCCCCGTGACTGCATGGGTTTCCTCCGGGTGCTCCGGTTTCCTCCCACAGTCCAAAGACGTACGGTTCAGTAGGTTAAAAGGTCACATGGGTGTAAGAGGGCGGCATAGGCTTGTTGGACCACAAGGGTGCATTACTAAGCTGTGCCAAAATCAGTAGAAAAACCCCTTCTGGACTCAGGTGAGATCTTCCATGTCCTTGGTCCTGGTAGAGTAGCATTATCTATGCAGAAATGTACAGGTCAAAACTTACCCAGACTATACTCTGGAGCTGGGAGTCACCCCTTTTCCCAAGGCTGGAACTGGACATCGGTTACAGGGAACACAGGCAAAACGCTGGAGGAACTCAGCAGGCCAGGCAGCATCCGTGGAAAAGAGTAAACAGCTGACGTTTCAGGCTACAACACTTCCACTTTACGAAGGAAAGACGTACATAAGATTGAAAGAGTATAGAGAAAAATTACAAGGATGCTGCCAGGATTGGAAGAGCTGAGTTATAAAGGAAGATTGAATAGGACTTTATTCCTTGGAATGTTGAAGATTGAGGGGAGATTTGACAGAGATATACAAAATTATGAGGGGGTATAGAAAGAGTAAATACAAACAGACTTTTTCCACTGAGGTTGGGTGAGACTAAAACTAGAAATCATGGATTAAGGGTGAAAGGTGAAAAGTTTAAAGGGAACATGAGAGAAAACTTCTTCATTCAGAGGGTCATGAGAGTGTGGAATGAGATGAAGGGTCTCGGCCCGAAACGTCGACTGTTTCCATAGATGCTGCCTGGCCTGCTGAGTTCCTCCAGCATTTCGTGTTTGTTGTTTGGATTTCCAGCACCAGCAAATTTTTTTCTTGCTAGATTGGTCACAGGGAAGTGTCTATGACACTTTGCCCTCTGTTCATTCACTGGAGAAAGAATATTGGAGAAAGGGTGGCGCAGTAGAGTAGCGGTTAGTACAGGTGTTCAGGTTCAATACCCACCTCTACCGGTAAGTAGTTTGTACATTTTTCCCATGACCGTGTGGATTTCCTCTGGGTGCTCTGGTTTCCTCCCACAGTCCAAAGACATACCGGTTGGTAGGTTAATTGGTCATTGTAAGTTATCCTATGATTAAGCTTGGATTAAATCGGGGCATTGCTGGGTGGTGTGGCTCGAAGGGCGGAAGGGCCTATTCCACAATGTATCTCAAATAAATAAAAAATACGTGTTTAAACATATATATATATAAACCTAAAAGGCTTTTTACATTTAATCCTTGAGTTCCTATTCACAGCAGATGTCATTAAATTGTGTTGCATTTGAACTTGTAATGGCTTACAGGAAATATTGATTCAGCTGTTTGATAGGAAAATGTCATACATACCATTAAACACCATCAAAATGCTCATGTCATATTTCAGGGGTTAGGAAGCAAAGATCTAAGGAAATGCCATTATCAGGAGGTTTGTACACTCAAACTCTGCCTTCTGAATAAGGTTCTAAAGTTCAGAGAAGATCTGTTATCAGAATACGCTTAGTGGCCACTTTATTAGGTACACTTGTACATCTGCCCATTAATGCAAATATCTAATCAACCAATCACGTGGCAGCAACTCAATGCATAAAAGCATGCCGACGTGGACAGACCAAGCATCAGAATGTGGACGGAATGTGATCTAAGTGACTTTGACCGTGGAATGATTGCCGGTGCCAGACAGGGTGGTTTGAGTATCCCAGAAGCTACTGATTTCCTGGGATTTTCATGCACAACAGTCTCTAGAGTTTACAGAGAATGGTGCGAGAAACAAAAAAAAAAAAACAGTGAGTGGCAGTTCTGTGGGTGAAAATGCTTTGTCAATGAGAGAGATCAGAGGAGAATGGCCAGACCGGTTCAAGCAGACAGGAAGGCAACAGTAATTGAAATAACCATGTGCTCAGGTAGAGATGTGCAGAATAGTATCTCTGGATGCACAACAGGTTGAACCTTAAAGTGGATGGTCTACAAACGTACAATCAGTGACCGCTTTATTAGGTAAAGGAGGTACCTAATAAACTGGCCACTGAGTGTATTTCTATGCCATTATGTACTATCTTAAGATTAATTTTTTGCAGGCATTCAGGTGGTAAGCTAAGGCTCTGCCAGCCCCTAAAGGAGGACCATGTCAAATGAGGAGCTGAGGATTTCTCCCCAGCTATTGAATTGACACATGATATACACCTTATCCACCATTAGAAAACTTCATTTCGCTGTTGAGCAACACACATAAAATGCTCAGCAAGTCTGGAGCATCTGTGGAGGGGAATAAAGAGTTGACGTTCCCGCCCCCCCCCCCCACCTTCTTACCCTGACTCCTCATCTTTTTCCCTCCAGTCCTGATGAAGAGTCTTGGCCTAAAATGTCGACGACTGTACTCTTTTCCATAGACGCTGCCTGACATGCTAAGTTCCTCCAGCATTTTGTGTGTGTGTGTGTGTGTGTTTTGCTTGAATTTCTAGCATCTGCAGATTTTCTCTTGCTCATGGGTCGACGTTCCCTGCTGATTTCCTCCAGCGTTTTGTGTGTGTGTGTGCTGCTAAAGATTTCCAGCATCTGCAGAATCTGTTCTGTTTACTGGTTTATAGAATCTTGCCATGCAAAGATGGCTGCTGCCTTTCCACTGTGAAACAACGGCATTCATTCTATTGGCTGTGAAGCACTTTGTCCCAGACTGAGGTTGTGACAGGCACTATGCAAGTGTAACATTTTCTTTCCATTTGGTATCGATATGTAGAACATGGAGCAATATGGCACAGAACAGGCCCTTCTGCCCACAATGTTGTAAAAACCTACTCCATGACCAACCTAATCCTTCCCTCCTGCACAGTCCATAGTCCTCCATGTAGACACATCGTACATCCCTGAACCTGTCTAAGAGTCTCTTAAATGTCCCTTTGTATCCAGTACCATGATTGAATGGCAGAGCAGATTTGATGGGCCAAATGGCCTAATTCTGTTCCTAAGTCTCATGGTTTTATTTTAAAAGTCACATGGGGATGTGATCAGTTACCAAAAGGGCAGATACTCAGGGAAGGAACCAGAGATTAGAGGCACAACGGCCCAAGGCATGGCAGTCAAAGGTGGAATGACGAAATCTAAGAGAGGGATTAGTTACAGTGATTGAGGGAACAGAGACGAGACACAAGTGATCCTGATGCGGGGATCTGCAGCAACACATGGAGTGTTCGAGGAACTCAGTGGGCCAGGCAGCATCCGTGGAAGGATGCTTGAATATACTCTACCTCCTGTAAAAAGATACCTTTACTCAGTTCCTTCATCTCCATCTGGGCAACCTCCAGCCTGACGGCATGAGTATAAACTTCTCTTTCTGTTGAAATAAAGTTTCCCTCCCCCTCCCCTCTTCTATTCCCCACTCTGGCTCCTTACCTCTTCTCACCTGCCTACCGCCTCCCCCTGGGTCCACTCCTCTTTCCCTTTCTCCTGTGGTCCCCTCTCCTCTCCTATCAGATTCCCTTCTCTGCAGCTCTTTACCTTTCCCACCCACCTGGCTTCACCTACAACCTATCTATCCTCCTTCCACTCCCCCCCACTTTATTATTCTGTTGTCTTTCCCCTTCTTTTCCAGTCCTGAAGAAGGAGTTCTGCCTATATCATCGATTGTTCATTCATTGCCGTAGATACAGCCTGACCTGCCGAGTTCCTCCAGCATTTTAGACACATAGAAAACCTTCAACACAATACAGGCCCTTCGGCCCACAAAGCTGTGCCGAACATGTCCTTACCTTAGAAATTATCTAGGCTTACCCATAGCCCTCTACTTTTCTGAGCTCCATGTACCTGTCCAGGAATTTCTTAAAAGACCCTATCATATCCGCCTCCACTGCCATCGTTGGCAGCCCATTCCACGCACTCACCACTCTCGGCATAAAAAACGTACCCCTGACATCTCCTCTGTACCTACTTCCAAGCAGCTTAAAACTGTGCCCTCTCGTGCTAGCCATTCCAGCCCTGGGAAAAAGCCTCTGACCATCCACACGATCGATGCCTCCCATCATCTTGTGTGTGTGTATCCATGGAAGGAAATGGACGGTCAATGTTACGGGTTGAGACCCTTGAACGGGTGAGACTTTGGAGGAACTTTAAGACAATGAGGCACAATTTTCCGATCGTCTGGTCACAATCCAGCGTCATTGGTTAGTGAGCACGGGAAGTCGAGAGGGTGCCGGGGGCTTGTGCGGAGGGGAGGATTTGGGGGGTGGGGTGGGGTTTGCTGTTGAGTTGGTACCATTGAATCTTCCTGAAGAACCAAGATGTTCAGACTAGCTAGTGCCGTAGGGGGCAGTAGGGAAAGGGTGAATTCCACAGTTTCAAATACCTGGGATGAAGGTGTAATGAGTGCTGATTTCAACGTAGTGACAGAGAAAGAAAATCATGGACTGGATTAAGTTGACAGCTCACTAGGAGCTCCTTAGAAGACCATCTGGCATCTGCTGAAACAGGTCAGCAAATTCCAGACTGTGTGTGAAGTGATGATTATTTCGTGATTTAAATTCTATTGTTTTGTGGAATAAGAAGCAGTAAATCGAGGCAGTGTTGGTGTTGGCTTCTTATTGTCACGTGTGCAGAGACACAGTGAAAGGCTTGTCTTGCATACTGTTCACACAGATGAGATCATTACACAGTGCGCTGAGGTAGAACAAGGTAAAACAAAAACAATGCAGAATAAACTGTACATCCTACAGAGCGAGTGCGCAGCAGATAAACAACGTAGTTCAAGATCACAGCGAGACAGCAACTCATTACACAGTGAATTGAGGTAGAACAAGGTAACACAATGACTGCACAATAAGGTGTAACAGCTACAGAGAAAGTGCAGAGCAGATAGAGAATGAAGATCACAACGAGATAGATCGTGAGGTCAAGAGTCCATCCCTATCGAACTCTGGAACCATTTAATAGTCTTATTACAGCAGGGCAGAATTTGTCCTTGAGCCTGGTGGTACAAACTTCCAGGCTGTTGTGTGTTCTGCCCCATGGGAAAGGGGAGAAGAGAGAATAACTGTGGTGGGTGGGATCCTCACCAATGCAGTTCTCTGTGTTGTCAATCAGTGGATCTGACCAAAGAGCATCATTAAGACCAGCTTTGGGAGCTCTAGTCTCACTCTTGTCTCAGCCTTAAGATCCAAGGACTGCAAAGTCAGCCTTGAAGTTCTTTAAATGCTGACGATTAATTTCTAATTTTAGCGTAAATCCCATGGACTTGTACCTGGTTCTCATATCCATCACTCTGTTTTATACAGATGCAAACTACCGAAGGAAGAAAATATTGTCAAGTAACACACATCAAAGTTGCTGTTGAACACAGCAGGCCAGGCAGCATCTCTAGGAAGAGGTACGGTCGACATTTCAGGCCGAGACCCTTCGTGATGTGTGTTGCTTGAATTTCCAGCATCTGCAGAATCCCTGTTGTTTGCGTTTTAAATATTGTCAAGTGGCGTGTTTGCCCTGAGAGAAAAGATTAAGCTGGGGCAGTATTCTCCTGAGCCTAGAAGAATAAGATATTATCCTGTTGGAATTTAGAGATAATCTAATAGAGTGAAGTGGAGTTGATACTGCTTCTGGCTGAGGTGCCTGAATCAGGGGACACAGTTGTAAAATAACAGCAACACACACAAAATGCCGGAGGAACTCAGCAGGTCAGGCAGCATCTCTGGAAAGGAATGAAGAGCTGACGTTTCTGGCTGAGACTTGTCATCAGGACTGGAAAGGAAGTGGGGAAGAAGCCAGAATAAGAAGGTGGGGGGGGGGGTGCGGCTGTGTGGGATGGAGGAGGAGTACAAACTAGCAGGTGATGGATGAGAGACCAGGTGCGGGGAAGGTAGATGGGTGCGGGAGGGGAGATGAAGTGAGAAGCTGGGAGGTGTTAGGTGGAAAAGGGTAAAGACTGAAGAAAAAGGAATCTGATAGGAGAGGACAGTGGACCTTGGGAGAAAGGGAAGGAAGGGGGGCATCAGAGAAAAGTGATAGACAAGTGAGGAGAAGAGAATAAGTAAGAGGAGAACCAGAATGGGGAATGAAAAAACAGAGGGAGAGGAGAGGAATTACCAGAAGTTAGAGAAAGCGATGTTCATGTCATCAGGTCGAAGACTACTCAGACGGAATATGAGGTGAAGCTCCTCTCACCTGAGAGTGGCCTCTTCATGGCACTAGAGGAGGTCATGGACCATCATGTAGTGGAAATAACATGGAATTAAACTTAATAAGTTTAAAGAAGGGGTCTGCAATTCAAGACTGTTATGAGAAGCCACGGAATGGGGAATCTTTGAATACATCTTCCCAAGAGGGCTGCAGAAATCATTAACTAAGTGTGTTCAGGTTTTGCACAGAAGATAGTTCATATACTGATAGATTCCTTATTGCTAAGGGAATCAGGGAAATGGGATTAATACAGGAAAGTGAGAGAGTTATAGTCTCTCACTGCATAGAAGTAGGTAATGCTGAGGCTTCATAAGACATTGGTCAGACCACATTTGGAGTATTGTAAGCTGTTTTGATCCCCATATCTGTGAATGGATGTGCTGGCATTGGAAAGGATCCAGAGAAGGTTTATGACAATGATCCCAGGAATGAAAGGGTTAACATGTTCGCTGACTCTGGGCCCATGCTCACTGGAGTTTAGAAAAACCAGGGGGGTTGGAATCTCACTGAAACCTACTGAATATTGAAAGACCTAGAGAGCGTGGATGTGGAATGGATGCTACCGATAGTGGGAAAGTTCAGGTCCAGAGGGCACAGCCTCAGAATAAGAGGATGTCCCTTTAGAACAGAGATGAGCAGCAATTTCTTTAGCCAGAGAGTGGCGAATCTGTGGAAGTCATTGCCACAGATGGCTGTGGAGGTCAGGTCACTGAGTATATTTGAAGTGGAAGTTCATAAGTTCTTGATTAGTAAGAGTGTGAAAGGTTACAGGGAGAAGATAGGAGAAGCGGGTTGTGAGGGAAAATAAATCAGCCATGATGGAATGCTATAGCAGATTTGATGGACCGAATGCCCTAATTCTTATGGTCATTTGGAAACAGGCCCTTCATATCCACTTAAGCTAGCCTCTTTTACCCACCTTCAGCTGTTATCCCTCTTAATCTTTCCTATCCACATTAAGGTTAAAGGTCATCTGGCTGTCCAATTAAATGTTGAAGCAGGTACTTAAAGTGACCAACCACTTATCCTTGAATCTAGTCCCATTCTCTCATGATTCCCTTCAGGAGTAAACATCCTCTCAACATTGACCCTGCGAAGCCCTTGCAGAATCTTGTGTGTCTCAATGGGATCAACTCTCAATTTTCTCACCCACGGAGAGTTTAGGCTCAGTCTTCTCAATCCTTCCTCGTTACAGATGAGAGATTTGCTTTAATTGTCACACCTGTACATCAAAACATACAGTGAAATGCATTGCTTGTGCCAATGATTAACACAATCTGAGGATGTGCTAAGGGCATAGCGGGAGGAGAAGATGGCGGCGCAACGCAGATCGCAGCGGCCACTCTGGTGGTGATGTCTGTTATTTGTCAAGTAGGGGGCCGTGCACAATCCTGATTTGATGGAGACAGACGTGAGAGCACAGAGGAACATCTAGTGAAACTTCTGAAATGCCTGCTTCGCTGCTGCTGCTACTGTGTGATCCAGAATCTCTGGAGGAGAAGGCCCCAAGTCCTCGGCTTTGCTTGTTGTTCAGTGGCCGGGGTGGGGTCGAAGCGCTCGGCAGATGATGGTGCTCGGAGAGGCTGTGTCGGAGGGGCTGGTCGGAGGCTCGAAGTTTTCAGACGGACTCAGAGTCCACTGCGGTCGGGTGCTTCCAATGGTGCTGCGTCGGCAAGTTGGCGGCACTTGGAGGTTCATGGCAGGGAGAGCTTCTCTCTTCCGCCGCCTGTGTCAGATGATGAGTCTATCGGGACTTTGAGACTTCTTTTTTACCGTGCCCATGGTCTGCTCTTTATCAAATGACGGTATTGCTTTGCACTGTTGTAACTATATGTTATAATTATGTGGTTTTGTCAGTTTTAGTCTTGGTTTGTCCTGTTTTTTTCTTGTGGTATCTTTCTGGAGGAACATTGTGTCATTTTTTAATGCATGCATTTCTAAATGACGATAAACGAGAACTGAGTGTCCTCATAATCTAATCTAAATAGGTGTTGCCACACTTCCATTGCTAGCATAGTATACCCACTAGTCACTCACTCTAACCCGTACATGTTTGGGATGCGGGAGAAAACCAGAGCACCCAGATGAAACACCCACGATCATGGGGAGTAAGCACAATCTCCTTACAGAGAGCGGCGGGAATCGAACCTGGGTCGCTGATGCCGTAGTAGCATTACGTTAACCTCCAGGAAGGTGAATCACCGCTACAGAACCTCTAATCCTCCCACTTCGTTTCATTTGAAAAACCCAGTGTGACGTCTTCCATCTCTCACAACACGCTGGAGGAACTCAGCAGGTCGGGCAGCATCCGTGGAAAAGATCGGTCGACGCTTCCGGCCGGAACCCTTCATCAGGACCCGGTTCCGGCCCGAAACGTCGACCGATCTTTTCCACGGATGCTGCCTGACCTGCTGAGTTCCTCCAGCATGTTGTGAGTGTTGCTTTGACCCCAGCATCTGCAGATTATTTTGTGTTGACGTCTTCCATCTGCTCCTTTCCAACTCGGACACCTATCCTTTCGGGTTTTAGGTTCTGGCCCGTACGGTAGAGTAATGTTTTACAGCATGCCAGTTGTAAGATCGGGGTTCAATTCCCACCACTGTCGGTAAGGAGATTGTACGTTCCACCCATGACCATTTGGGTTCCCCCCAGGTCTTCTGGTTTCTTCCCACATTCCAAAAGCATACAAGTTGGGTTAGTAAGTCGTGGGTACGCTATGTTTGCATCATAAGCATGGCAATGCTTGTGGCCTGCCCTCAGTACATCACCGTTGCATGTGAAGCATGTCACCTCATGTTTCAATATCCACGCAATAAGTGAAACTAATTTCTCTCTCTTTCTCTCCCTCTCTTTCTCACTTTCCAATTCATTTATATTCCCTGCTCAACCAGTCAAGGTTCAAGGTTCAAAGGCACATTTATTATCAAAGCATGTATGCGGTATACAACTCTGAGATTTCTCTTCTCCAGAGAGCCATGAAACACAGAAAACCGTGGAGAATGTTCAAAGAGAAATGTCGAACGCCCATGCACAAAAGAAACAAATCGCTCAAATGGCAACAAGAGCATCTAACTTTTGTGTGCAAAAAAAAATTGTGCGAACAACAAGAAGAACATCAACCCCCTCATGCACAAAGAAACAAACAAATCATGCAAATTGCAACAAGAAAGAACAGGCGAAAACACAGAGTATAAAAACATAAGACTGAAAGAATGCAATTGAACTCCAGTCCAATACGTCACCTCCCAGTGATGTGTTCCAGTAGTGATATTAAATGATGCAAACTCCTCCTTGGTCTCGTTGCTCCAGTTCATCCTACAATCTACTCCAGCCCCATCACCCTTTGAGGAATCTATGCTCTGGTCAGTCTGGTCTCTCTGCCTCAGCTGCCCAGACCGTGAACTCTGGCATTTCTCCCCCACAAACCTCTCCACCTTCTTCCGGATGCTTCTTCTTGCCTTCCTTCTGTCCGGGCCTCGGGCCAGCTGTCCCCACCATCTTCTTGTGTGACTTGGCCTCTGCTCTTGTTCGCTTAGAGTTCCTGGAAGGTGCCTCGGGGACATTTTGTCATTGGCAGATGTTACATTCGGAATAAAGAAAAAAAAGTCGACTTCTCGTCTGCCTGGCCCTGCATTGAAACCGTTCCCTTCTGCGAGCATCCCCTGGAATGTCTGTTTACCGATTCCCTGCACAATCTTGAAATCTTCACTTTCACCAGCCCACTTTCTGCTCCCTCAACAAAACAATTCTTGCGTCAATCAGCGTTCCCAGAACCTTTCTTCTTTTCAAGAGCATTGTTCATCTTCCTGTGTTTATAGAACCCAGTTCACCTGAAGAAGCACAAATCCTCAAAGTTAAATGTGAAACTATACAGGCATTTATAAATGCCCTTGAGTAATCCTGCGTGTGTTCCACTTTCGAGCGGCTAAGGTTATCCATCAGTCCCCATACGTCGTGCAGAGTAGCCTTCCGAATTACTTCTACACTTACTTGCCTGGAGAAGGAAGATCTGAGCGGCATACGAGGGGTGATTGATAAGTTCGTGGCCTAAGGTAGGCGGAGTCAATTTTAGAAAACCTAGCACATTTATTTTTCCTACATTTACACACTTAGTCCAGCGGTCATGGAACAAACAGATCCCTTCTTTGTAGAAGTTGGTGTCTTGGAGCTCCAGAAGCGGTCCACAGCAGGGGTGATTGATAAGTTCGTGGCCCACAGTAGAAGGAGATGAGCTATTAACTTCAAACCTTCTGCATTTTCACCCAAAGAGTTGAACTGCACATGCATGTAACAAGAGCTGTATAACTCATCTCCTAACTTTCTCTAACTTCCGCTAATGCCCCACCTCCCCCTCGTACCCCATCCGTTATTTATTTTTATACACACATTCTTTCTCTCACTCTCCTTTTTCTCCCTCTGTCCCTCTCACTATACCCCTTGCCCATCCTCTGGGTTCCCCCCCACCCCCGTCTTTCTCCCCGGACCTCCTGTCCCATGACCCTCTCATATCCCATGACCCTCTCATATCCCTTTTGCCAATCACCTGTCCAGCTCTTGGCTCCAGCCCTCCCCCTCCTGTCTTCTCCTGTCATTTTGGATCTCCCCCTCCCCCTCCCACTTTCAAATCTCTTACTAACTCTTCCTTCAGTTAGTCCTGACGAAGGGTCTCGGCCTGAAACGTCGACTGTACCTCTTCCTAGAGATGCTGCCTGGCCTGCTGCGTTCACCAGCAACTTTGATGTGTGTTGCTTGAATTTTCAGCATCTGCAGAATTCCTGTTGTTTGTTAACTCATCTCCTTCTACCTTAGGCCACACACTTATCAATCACCCCTGCTGTGGACCACTTCTACAAAGAAGGGATCCGTATGCTCCATGACCGCTGGACTAAATGTGTACATGTAGGAGGGGACCATGTTGAAAAATAAATGTGCTAGGTTTTCTAAAATTGACTCCTTCTACCTTAAGCCACAAACTTATCGATCACCCCTCGTATAAGGACAGCAGTAAAAATTGCAGTCTCAGCTTGGATTTAGTTTGGAAGATTGAGTGATGATCTACTCTGGTGATGCGGACATTTAAAAAAATGGGGTGCGCGTGCAGGGAACATGACAAGGGAGTCCAGAACACGGAGTGGGGGGGGGAGGGACAATAGTTAAGTTAGATTTAGGAGGAAAATCAGGAAGCAGCACTTTACTGTAAGGTATGGTAGCCTGGTGATTTATTTGCAGTGTAGGAACGAGAGAGACCATTAATAATTGGATGTTTGAATTGGCAAATTAAATTTTATACACTAAGTGGCCACTTTATTAGGTCCCGGGAGGTGGCCACGGAGTGTATTTCTGTATGTTCACGGTTTGCTGCTGCTTTTGCCAATCCACTTTAATGTTTGATGTACTGGGCATTCAGAGATGCTCTTCTGCACCCCACCGTTGTAACGTGTGGTTATTTGAGTTATGGTCGCCTCCTGTCAGCTTGAACCAGTCTGGCTGTTCTCCTCTGACCTCTCTCATTAACAAGGTGTTTTTGCTCACAGAACTGCCGCCCACCAGATGTTTTTGTTTACTGTACCATTCTCTGTAAATTTTGGAGACTGTTGTGCATGAAAATCCCAGGAGATCAGCAGTGTCTGAGATACTCAAACCACCCTGTCTGGCACCAACAATCATTCCACAGTCACAATCACTTAGATCCACATTTCATCCCCATTCTGATGTTTGGTCTGATCAACAACTGAACCTCTTGACCATGTCTGCATATTTTTATGCATTGAGTTGCTGCCACATGATTGGCTGATTAGATGTTTACGTTAATGAGCAGGTATACAAGTGTGCCTAATAAAGTGGCCGAGTGTATACTTGGAATTTGAACTCATCACTGTCAGTGACCTTGAAGCCACAACATTGAGAGACGACTACTTTGTATTGTCAGGGCAGAAAGTCTGCCATTCTCACTTGGTCTGGGCCCATAAGTAACATCAGGCCTCCAGCAGTGTGGTTCACTCATAACCACCCTCTGAAGTAATAGGTAAGTAGGGTTAATCCGCTAGCACAGGGTGGTTCCGTATCAGAGAACATTGAGCACTACAGTAGAGAAATAGGCCCTTCTGTCAATATAAGCCCTGCTCAACTATTAATCTGTGTTGCGCGTGGCCAAGTGGTTAGGGCATTGGACTAGCGATCTGAAGGTCGTGGGTTCAAGCCTCGGCTGGGGCAACATTTGTGTCCTTGAGCAAGGCACTTAACCACACAATGCTCCAGTCTACCCAGCTGAGAATGGGTACCGGCAAAAAATGCTGGGGGTTAACCTCGCGACAGACTAGTGTCCTATCCGGGTGAGGGGTGGGGGAGTCTCATACTCTCAGTCACCTCACACCACGGAGACCGGCATAAGCACCGGCCTGATGGGCCACAAGGCTCTTGACAGACTTTAATCAACTATTAATCTGTCTAGTCCCATCAACCCACACCTGGACCATAGCCTCCCATCCATGGACCTATCCAAATTTCTCTCATTTCTTCTCAAATTTTGCTCATTCCACCCTCACACCAGCCTCAGAGTGAGGAAGTTCCTCCTCATGTTCCTCTTAAACATTTTACCCTTCACCCATACCCTGCGAAGACTTTGGAAAATAAGTGTTAGAACCTTTCCCTACAAGAGGATATGATCAGGTTACCTTCCTTCCTACTCGTAGACCATGGAGCCAGGCGTTTCAGACCATCTAGGCCATGGTAACTCATAGTAGACCCAAAGAACCTCAGATGACAGTAATGGATTGAGGGTTGAATCCACAATGTTAGATTAGATTATGAAGACACGCAGTCCTCTTTTATTGCCATTTAGTAATGCATGCATTAAGAAATGATACAATATTTCCTCCGGTGTGATATCACAAAACACAGGACAGACCAAGACCGAAAAAAACTAACAAAACCACATAATTATAACATATAGTTATAACAGCGCAACAATACCATAACTTGATGAAGAAGTCCATGAGCACAGTAAAAGTTCAAAGTCTCTCAAATGTCCCACATCTCACGCAGACGGGAGAAGGAAGAAAAGCTCTCCCTGCCATACCTGACCACGGTCCGACTCTAAGTCATCCGAAAACTTCGAGCTCTGATCAGCTCTCCACCACCGAGTACCGAGTGCCATCTCTATCCGAGCGATTCGACCTCCATCTTGGTCGCCAACGGCAGGCAAAGCCGGGGATTTTGAGGCCTTCCCTCCGAAAGATTCCCGACCACACTGTAACGACAGCAGCGAACAAGCGTTTCAGAAATTTTTTCCAGATGTTCCTCTGTGTTTTCACGTCCGTCTCCATCAAATCAGAATTGTCCACGGCCCCTATTTAACGGATACGATATCATTTTTCACCGGAGGGCTGTGCACGCATGGCGTGCTGCTTTCTCTCCTCCCACCATCCTTTCCCAGTGATATATCATAGAAACAGACCCTTTGGCCCATCTAGGCCGTGGACTCACAGTAGTGTCAAAGAACCTTGGATATCAATGATGGATGGAGGTTTTAATCTACACTTAGGCTGCAATCAGGTTACCTCTTCACTCGTTCATATAGCATGGAAACTGGCCCTTTGGCCCATCTAGGACATGTGGACTCACAATAGACCCAGAGAACCTTAGGTAACAATGACGGATTGAGGTTTTAAACCACACTGAGGCTGCAATCAGGTTACCCCCTCTTCCATTCATGAAAACAGGTCCTTTGGCCTATCTAGGCCATGTGGACACAGTAGACCTGAGGAACCTCAGATAACAGTGATAGATAAAAGATTTAACGCACACATTAGTGCGGTGGTGGTGCAAATAAATACTGTAATGCCCCCACGCTCGAGGCTTCAGTTTGCAAATTTCTTTTTTTTTGGGGGGGGCAAATTTCATTTGTGGGGTTCGGAGAGGCAATGACTTACTGAATAGCCGAGCCTACTCCTGCACCTAGTTTCTGCATTTGTAATGCACACCACTGGCATTGGTTGAGTACGTTACACGGGATTATTTCCACTGCTAGTTGACATTTTCTCTCATTAGTTCTCTTGGATCGACTGTATGTTATAAAACGTGTGGAATGAAAGAATTCATGTCTTGGGCTAACCCTAATAATCTTTTCTGCTCTTTGGTACTTCTCAGTATTAGCTGTGACATTTTCTGGGGTTGAATTAATTCCTTCTGGTATGTCTACCACGGTGAAGAAATGGCATTTGTTCTGATTTATGATGTATCTGTCAATGTTTAGCTTGAACCTGGTCATATTGCCTTCTGGAGTTCGAAGTCCTGGGCTCCGACAGCCACTGAATGCGATCTGTTGTGCCTTCTGCTCCCCTGTATTCTCTGCTGAAACCTATCCCAGCTGACTCTAAGGCCAAAAGGGTTACATGTTGGAACTTGTCTAATCCAGATGGTGTGTTAAATGGTGTCAGTAATGAATATCTGTCATCAAGCTGTATATTCCAGACCCTTTCCTAGCACCAAACTTGCTCAAAAATTTGGCCTCTGCCGCTGCACTGATATTTCTTCCTGAGCTCTTGATTAAATGATCCCAACCATTGGGTTTCAGAATGTCCTTAGTTCAAAGTAAATTTACTATCAAGGTACATATGTATATGTCACCATATACTACCCTGAGATTCATTTTCTTGCAGGCATTCACAGTTGAACAAAGAAATACAACAGAATTGATGAAAAACTGCGCACAAATAAAGACCGTCAACCAATGTGCGAAAGACAAAGCTCAAGGCTCAAAGTATATTTGTTATCAAGGTATGTATAAATTATACAACCTTGAGATGTATCTCCTTGCAAAACAAGAAACCCAGAAGAACCCATTTAAAAGTGGTCAACAAGCACTTAATGCGCAGGGAGAGGAAAAAAAAACACGCACGTCGTGCAAACAATGAAAGCAAGCAGACTGCATTCAGAATGAGAGAGGCTCCATGGGCCCAGGACCTGGAGCAACGGGAGCAGGCCCACTATCTCAGCCTCACCGCAGCGGAGAGCGGAGACAAACTCTACAAATAAAAAAAAGTAAATCTCTGAACTTGCTGTAGAACATGAGCTGTAAATTCCTTGAAAGTGAGTCCGTTGGTTGTGGAATCGACTCAGTGTTCAGTGAAGTTATCCACGCTGGTTTAGGAGCCTGATGCTTTCAGGCCAATAACTCTTCCTGAACCTGGTGGTGTGGGTTGACCTGAACCCTTTCATTTCTGGGATCATTCTTCTGAACTTCCTCTGGACCACCTTCATTTTACAATAGTTTGAGAGAAGAAACTCTTCCTCGTTTCCACTTCAAGTGGGCAGTCCCTTGTTCTGAATCTATCCTTCCTACTTCCAGGATGAAATACCCTTTGATCATTCATCTTGTCAATTTATGATCAAGGTACTTATATTTCACCATATAATGCTCTGAAGTTAATTTTCCTGTGGGTATTCCCAGTGTCTTATGTTCCAACCCACGGTCCCTTGTTCTTCTAAATTCTGCAGTGTACAGGTCCAACCTTCCTCAAGCATTGAACATAAGACAACCTATTCATCCCAAAAATATTATTAGAACTTGAAAAGCAATCAAAAACTGCATTTGGTAGAAATCTGAATTGAAACAGAAAATACTGGGATTGCTGCCACAGTGACACAATCTATTTATGTTCCTTTGCAGGTACTCCGTGTGCTTCTCACAACTTGCTAACCCACCTATCTGGAATTTGGCAGCAATCTTTCGAATTCTTTGTCAGGAGATCAATTTCACCTGCTTCTTCAACTCGGGGCTGTGGGTGGGCATTGCCAGCAAGGCCGGTATTAAATAATATTTCCTCTTTATTATTGTGAGATACTGCTCAGTCGCAGACACCGCGGACCAGTGAGCCTGTGCCTCCCAATTACACCCGTGTGACCACTAACCTACTAGTCCATACGTCACGCAAATGTGATCTAAGTGACTTTGACCGTGGAATGATTTTTTGGTGCCAGACAGGGTGGTTTAAGTATCTCAGAAACTGCTGCTGTCCTCGTATTTTCAAACACAAGTCTCTAGAGAGTGGTGCAAAAAACAAAAAATCCAGTGAGTGGCTGTTCTGAGGGTGAAAACACCTTGTTAATGAGGAGAATGGCCAGACTGGTTCAAGCTGACAGGAAGGCAACAGGAACCTAAATAACCACACGTTACAACAGCGGTGTGCAGAAGATCGTCTCTGAATGCACAACACATTGAGCGTTGAAGTGGCTGGGGTACAAACAGGAATACCTGTCGGAAACCCACACAGTCACGGGGATGATTACTTACAGCAGCGGGAATCGAACCCTGCTCGCTGGCGCTGCTATAGAATTACACTACCTGCTACACTACCCTGCTTTCTCCTAATTGTCTGTTCCTAATTGCTCTTGAGGTTGTGGTGGTAGACCGTCCCCTTAAACAGCACCAGTCCTTCTGATTGTACTGCCCAGTGCTTTTGGGGAGGTCCAGGATTTAGACTAGAATTGCAATATATTTCCAGGTTAGGGTGATTGCTTGAACTGGTGGTGTTTCCATGTGCTTGTTGCCCTTCTTATTTTTTGGTGTTAGAAATTATGAGTTTGGGTGGTGATACAGGAGACTGCAGATACTGGAACCGGGAGCAATAAGCAATCTGCTGAAGGATCGTGGCGGGTCCATAAGACCATATGATATAGGAGCACAATTAGGCCATTTGGCCCATCAAGTCCGCCCCGCCATTTCATTATGGCTGACACATTTTCCTTCTCAGCTCCAATCTCCTCCCTTCTCCCCGTATCCCTTCATGCCCTGACTTATCAAGAAGCTATCGACCTCTGCTTTAAATATACCCAAGGACTTTGCCGTCATAGACGCCTGTGCCAACAAATTCCACAGATTCACCACTCTCTGGCTGAAGAAATTACTCCTCATCTCCATTCTAAAAGGACATCCCTCTATTCTGAGGCTGTGCCTCTCATCCTAGACCCCACCCCACCATTGGAAGCATCCTCTCCGCATCCACTCTATCGAGGCCTTTCAACATTCGCTAGCTTTTAATGAGGTCAACCCTCATTCTTCTGAATTCTAGAGGCCTAGAGCCATCAAACACCCTTCAAATGGCAAGCCTTTCAATCCTGGAATCACTTTCGTGAACTTCCTTTGAACCCTCTCCAAAGTCAGCACATCCTTTCTTAGATAAGGGGACCAAAACTGCTCACATTACTCCAAGTGAGGCCTCACCAGTGCTTCATAAAGGGTCGAGCAGCATCAGGAACTGATGCAGGGTTGCAACTCAAAGCGTTAATGATCCACCACCACCACAGATGCTGCTTGATCTGCTAAGCAGAGTTTTTATTGTCGTATGGGATTGGAAGGTGCTGTCTGAGAGGCATAGGAGAGGAACTTCAGTGCATTTTGTAGTCAGTGAACACTTCAGTCACTGCAGAAGGTGGAGGAAATAGACAATTTCAGTGGTTGAATGGGTACCAGGATTAGATACAGGTTTATTAACACTGACCAATACTCAGTGGCCACTTTATTAGGTACACCTGTACACTTGCTTGTTAATACAAATATCTAATCAGCCAATCCCATGGCTGCAACTTGATGCATAAAAATATGTGGACATGGTCAAGAGGTTCAGTTGCTGCTCAGCCCAGACACCAGAATGGGGAAGAAATGTGATCTAAGTGACTTTGACTGTGGAATGATTGTTGGTGCCAGATGGGGTGGCTTGAGGATCTCGGAAGCTGCTGACCTCCTGGGATTTTCACGCACATCAGTCTCTAGAGTTTACAGAGAATGGTCCAATGAGCAGCAGTTCTGTGGGTGAAAACGCCTTGTTAATGAGAGGGTTCAGAGGAAAATGGCCAGACTGGTTCACATTGACAGGAAGGTGACAGTAACTCAAATAACCACACGTTACGGCAGTGCTGTGCAGAAGAGCGTGTCAGAATGCACAACACATTGAACCTTAAAGTGGATGGGCTACAGCAGCAGAAGACTGCACTGTGTTCCACCCCTGTGGCCACTTTATTAGACCATAAGACCATAAGACATAGGAGCAGAATTAGGCCATCTGGCCCATCATGTCTGCTCCGCCATTCAATCATGGCTGATCCTTTTTTTTCTCCTCCTCGACCCCAGTTCCCAGCCTTTCCCCGAAACATTTGATGCCATGTTCAACCAAGAGCCTATCAATCTCTGTACACTCCTGTATCTAATCAGGTGGAACTGAGTTGTATGTCATGAGATTGTTGTTTTGTGGTGACAGTGCAATGTAAGATATAAAAATACTATTAAGTTACAATTAAAATATAATTGCAAATAGGCATAACGAGGTAGTGTTCATAGACTGTTCAGAAATCTGATGGCAGTGGAACAGAAGCTATTCATTAAACATTGAGTGTGTGTCTTTAGGCTCCTGTAACGCTTCCCAGATGGTAATAATGAGAACAGACGTGTCCCGGATGGTGAGTATCCTAAATGATAGATACTGCCTTCCTAAGGCACCAACTCTTGAAGACGTCCTTGATGGTTGGGAGGGTTGTGTCCATGTTGGAGCTGACTGACTGAAATCTCTTTCTTCTTCTTTTTCTGACTTTTAATGGTGGTTGGCAGTCCTACTTGAAGGCGCATTACTGCCACCAACTGGACTGGAGTGTGGTGTAGAGAACTGGGAAATAAAATCCCAACAGTTCTCTATAAAATGGAAGGTAAATTACCCCAAAAAAGCCCTATAGATTGTAAATAATGAAAGACAATCACTGAGAATTAAATTAAAGTCACTTCCATAACTTAATAAAGTTTTCAAATGAAAACTATCAACCCCCAGGGATAGTAGTGAAGCCTGTATTTGCTTTCTTTCAACCTCATATGCTTCACACTGTAATAGAATATGTTCAACTGTTTTATAATGATGACAAAACCTACACAACCCCGAGTGATGTTTTCCAACAAGATATAATGAATAATTCAACAAGATATGCCCAATGCTAAGTCGAGTCAATATAATTCCTTCCTCAACACACATCAAAGTTGCTGGTGAGCGCAGCAGGCCAGGCAACATCTCTAGGAAGAGGTGCAGTCGACGTTTCAGGCCGAGACCCTTCGTCAGGACTAACTGAAGGAAGAGCTAGTAAGAGATTTGAAAGTGGGAGGGGGAGGGGGAGATCCAAAATGACAGGAGAAGACAGGAGAGGGAGGGATGGGGCCAAGAGCTGGACAGGTGATAGGCAAAAGGGGATACGAGAGGATCATGGGACAGGAGGTCCGGGAAGAAAGACAAGGGGGGGGGACCCAGAGGATTGGCAAGAGGTATATTCAGAGGGACAGAGGGAGAAAAAGGAGAGTGAGAGAAAGAATGTGTGCATAAAAATGAGTAGCAGATGGGGTACGAGGGGGAGGTGGGGCCTAGCGGAAGTTAGAGAAGTCAATGTTCATGCCATCAGGTTGGAGGCTACCCAGACGGAATAACACAAACCCAACAAAAAGGCAGGCATAGCTAGGACCCATACGGGTGCCCATAGCTACACCTTTAGTTTGGAGGAAGTGGGAGGAGCCAAAGGAGAAATTATTAAGAGTAAGGACTAATTCCGCTAGACGGAGCAGAGTGGTGGTAGAGGGGAACTGATTAGGTCTGGAATCCAAAAAGAAGCGTAGAGCTTTAAGACCTTCCTGATGGGGGATGGAAGTATATAAGGACTGGACATCCATGGTGAAAATAAAGCGGTGGGGGCCAGGGAACTTAAAATCATCGAAAAGTTTAAGAGCGTGAGAAGTGTCACGAACATAGGTCGGAAGGGATTGAACAAGGGGTGATAACTTTTTGCTGGGTTTGTGGAACAATCTATGTTCCGTGCCTATTCTGGTATCTGTCCCCCACTTTTCCTTCGCTACATCGATGACTGCATTGGCGCTGCTTCCTGCATGCATGCAGAACTCGTTGACTTTATTAACTTTGCCTCCAACTTTCACCCTGCCCTCAAGTTTACCTGGTCCATTTCCGACACCTCCCTCCCCTTTCTAGATCTTTCTGTCTCTGTCTCTGGAGACAGCTTATCCACTGATGTCTACTATAAGCCTACTGACTCTCACAGCTATCTGGACTATTCCTCTTCTCACCCTGTCTCTTGCAAAAACGCCATCCCCTTCTCGCAATTCCTCCGTCTCCGCCGCATCTGCTGTCAGGATGAGGCTTTTCATTCTAGGACGAGGGAGATGTCTTCCTTTTTTAAAGAAAGGGGGCTTCCCTTCCTCCACTATCAACTCTGCTCTTAAATGCATCTCCCCCATTTCACGTCCATCTGCTCTCACTCCATCTTCTCGCCACCCCACTAGGAATAGGGTTCCCCTGGTCCTCACCTACCACCCCACCAGCCTCCGAAACCAACATATTATTCTCCGTAACTTCCGCCACCTCCAACGGGATCCCACCACTAAGCACATCTTTCCCTCCCCCCCCCCCTGCATTCCGCAGGGATCACTCCCTACACAACTCCCTTGTCCATTCGTCCCCCCCATCCCTCCCCACTGATCTCCCTACTGGCACTTATCCGTGTAAGCGGAACAAGTGCTACACATGCCCTTACACTTCCTCCCTTACCACCATTCAGGACCCCAAACAGTCCTTCCAGGTGAGGCAACACTTCACCTGTGAGTCGACTGGGGTGATATACTGCGTCTGGTGCTCCCGATGTGGCCTTTTATATGTTGGCGAGACCCGACGCAGACTGGGAGACCGCTTTGCTGAACATCTACGCTCTGTCCGCCAGAGAAAGCAGGATCTCCCAGTGGCCACACATTTTAATTCCACATCCCATTCCCATTCTGACATGTCTATCCACGGCCTCCTCTACTGTAAAGATGAAGCCACACTCAGGTTGGAGGAACAACACCTTATATTCCGTCTGGGTAGCCTCCAACCTGATGGCATGAACATCGACTTCTCTAACTTCCGCTAAGGCCCCACCTCCCCCTCGTACCCCATCTGCTACTCATTTTTATGCACACATTCTTTCTCTCACTCTCCTTTTTCTCCCTCTGTCCCTCTGAATATACCTCTTGCCCATCCTCTGGGTCCCCCTCCCCCTTGTCTTTCTTCCCGGACCTCCTGTCCCATGATCCTCTCGTATCCCCTTTTGCCTATCACCTGTCCAGCTCTTGGCTCCATCCCTCCCCCTCCTGTCTTCTCCTATCATTTTGGATCTCCCCCTCCCCTTCCAACTTTCAAATCCCTTACTCACTCTTCCTTCACTTAGTCTGACGAAGGATCTCGGCCTGAAACGTCGACTGCACCTCTTCCTACAGATGCTGCCTGGCCTGCTGCGTTCACCAGCAACTTTGTGTGTGTTGCTTGAATTTCCAGCATCTGCAGAATTCCTGTTGTTTGCGTTATAATTCCTTCCTCTATTGTTTTACTCTCGTCTCCCACAAACTCAACAATTTTATGTATACTGTAAAGGTATACATTATTTCCTTTTGTCCATTATTCCACAAGTCTTGTGATACCCCGCCCAATTTTTAACCCTAACAACTCCTTAACTTCTGATTTGCTAAGTTGAACTATATCCACAGTTGAACTTTTAACCGTTTTTAGCTAAGTGATCAGCCTGTTCATTTCCCTCAACATCTCTATGTGTAGTGACCCATAAGAAGTGAACAACTTTTAATATGATATAATGTTTGAAGACCTTCCAATGGTAAATCTGACCTACTGCTCGAATGACCTGTTTTGATCCAGTGCACTGGAGCCTCCATACTGCAGCCAGTCTCCTACCAAATCTCCTCAAATACCTAATGAAGTATAGCTGCTGGCGTGACTTCCTCGTGATTGAACCACTCAAGGAGGCCACTTTGTCCTGGAAGAAATTGAACTTGTCCTGCGTTATTTAAGCTTCGCTCATCCAAGCAGTGGGGAGTATCCAATCACACTGCTGACTGAGGTCTGGTGAAAAGGCTTAGGGATGTGAGGAGGTGAGTCACTGGCCGCAGAACAATTGGGTCTCTGAAGCAACGCACAATCTCAAGGGTCTGAGCAGGATCAGTTGTTGAAAAGATCCTGCTCATCACTTCTGCCGTTCCGAAGATCAATCAATTTCAATTTAATGTTGTCAAATTTTCCAAATATGGTCCATTAATGAATTGAGCAATTGTGTCTGAACTAATTCCATATCCGTGTCTGAATTAATTCCATATCCCTCTATCTGAATTAATTCCATATCCCTCTCTGTCTGAATTAATTCCATATCCCTCTGCCTGAATTAATTCCATATGCCTCTGTGTCTGAATTAATTCCATATGCCTCTGTGTCTGAATTAATTCCATATCCCTCTGTGACTGAATTAATTCCATATCCCTCTGCCTGAATTAATTCCATATGCCTCTGTGTCTGAATTAATTCCATATGCCTCTGTGTCTGAATTAATTCCATATGCCTCTGACTGAATTAATTCCATATCCCTCTGTGTCTGAATTAATTCCATATCCCTCTGCCTGAATTAATTCCATATGCCCGTGTCTGAATTCATTCCATATGCCCGTGTCTGAATTCATTCCATATGACTCTGTGTCTGAATTAATTCCATATCCCTCTGCCTGAATTAATTCCATATGCCTCTGTGTCTGAATTCATTCCATATGACTCTGTGTCTGAATTAATTCCATATCCCTCTGTGTCTGAATAATTCCATATCCCTCTCTGTCTGAATTAATTCCATATCCCTCTGTGTCTGAATTAATTCCATATTCCTCTGCCTGAATTAATTCCATATGCCTCTGTGTCTGAATTCATTCCATATGACTCTGTGTCTGAATTAATTCCATATCCCTCTCTGTCTGAATAATTCCATATCCCTCTGTATCTGATCTAATTCCATATCCCTCTGTGTCTGAATTAATTCCATATCCCTCTCTGTCTGATCTAGTTCCATATCCCTCTAAGCTCTGCCCATTCAAGGACCTCTCTGGATGCCTCAGTTGTTTCTGTTCCTACCTCATCTGGCAAACAGCTCTTCGTGTGAAAGATTTGCCCCTCAGAACTCCTTTAAATATCCTCCCTTTCACCTTTAACCTATGCTAGGCTCCCCAGACTATGTGATACAGATTCTGGCCGTTTACTCTATCGATGCCTTTTGTAGTCTTGTATACCATCCATACATTAAGTTCTTGCTGTCACAGCAGGTTGGGGTTTGATTAGACATTTCTTCTCAGAGAAAAATTCTGCATTGGGCAAAATGGTAGCCTAACACCTTACAGTGCTAGTGAAGCGGTTCGATTCCCGCCACTGCCTGTAGAGAGTTTATACCTTGTCCCTGTGACTACATGTGTTTCCTCCATGTGCTCTGGTTCCTCCCACATTCCAAGGACATATGGGTTAGTAGGTTAATTGGCCACAGTGGGCGTAGTTGGCTGGTGCAGGCTTGTTGGGCTGGAATCGCCTGTTACTGTGCTGTATCCCCGTATATAAAAACATAAATCTACTTATTCATTCAGGTATTGCAGATGTTAATATTTATTTACCAGTCACAACTCTCCTGAGCTGAAACAGATACAGAGACAAATGATAAAGGAAAACTGTAAAAATTACAATCGAACTAAAATGGAAAATTCCACCAATACTCAGCAGGTCAGGCGGCATCTGAGGAGAGAGAAGGAGGGCCAAAACATTAATTGTATTTCTCTGTTCGTCAATGCTGAGGGCATCCAATATTTATGGAGAGAGCACTGATGGAGAGAGAGGCACAGTTATTGTTTCAGGTCTCTTTCTCTCCCTGAAGATACTGTCTAATCTAATGAGTACATACTGTACTTTTCCCACTACTGAAGAATCGAACACGTCAGTAGGTTTGACGTCATATCAGGGCCATACATGGGTGATTTCTTACCCTAAAGCACATTGTGAAATGAGCTGGATGTTATGTGAATCTGGCACACACATTTCACATTAACTTTTCCTTAGAATTAAAAAGTAAACTTGTCTAAGCACAAGGGATTCTGCAGATGCTGAAAATCCAGAGTAGCACTTGCAAAATGCTGGAGGAACGCAGCAGGCCAGACGGCATCTATGGAAAAGCATAAACAGTTGACGCTTCAGGCTAAGACCCTTCATCAGGACAGAGAGGAAGGGGGAAGAAGTCAGAATAAGAAGCTGGGGGGAGGGGAAGGAGAACAAACTGGAAGGTGATAGGTGAAACCAGGTGACTGTGAGAGGGTATGAAGTATGAAGCTTCAAAGATTCAAAGATTCAAAATACGATTATTCTCAAGTCTGTATGCAGTATACAACCCTAAGATTCGTCTTCTCACAGACAGCCCCAAAAAAAACGAAAACCATGGAACCCAAGCAAGTCACACAAACTGCTGGAGGAACTCAGCAGGCCAGGCAGCATCTATGGAAAAGAGTACAGTTAACGTTTTGGGTTGAGACCCTTCCAAAGGGAAGATTTAAACTTCTTCAGGGTAGGCATCCCTGGAAGAGACTTCAGAGTGTCCAATCACAAACAAGAGAAAATCTGCAGATGTTGGAAATCCGAGCAACACACACAAAATGCTGGAGGAACTCAGCAGGCCAGGCAGCTTCTATTGAAAAAAGTACAGTTGACGTTTTGGGCCGGAACCATGGAACCCATTCAAAGAAAAACATTGAACCCCCAATAGGGCAAAGAAAAACAAATTGTGCAAATAGCGAAAAGAAAATTAGCAAAAAACTCAGAATATACAACACCAACCCATGCTGTCAATGAAAGTGTCCAGGCATATTCAGTTTAGCTCAGTTCAGTCCAGTGCTGTGTCATGTATTAACTTCAGGCCGCAGAGTCGGTCTGTCCCAATCAAAATCGCACAAGATAGCTGAGAGGTGATTGGTGGAGAAGGTAAAGGGCTGAAGATGAAGGAATCTGACAGGAGAAGAGTCAACCATGGGCGAAAGGGAAGGAGGAGAGCACCGGGGGAGGTGATAGTCAGGTGAGGAGAAGAAAATTACTTTGTAATTGTACTTGAATTTAATTTCCCATTTGTCCTGGTAGGGCATGAACTTATTTTAGCCGTAATTCTGGTTCAGAATTAGGTTCAGGTTTATTACCACTGACATATTTGTGAAATATGTAGCTTTGTAGCGGTAGTACAGTGCAGGACATAAATAGGCCCAAAGCCGTGCGCCTATGGCGTGCGGCCTTGTGTGGCCCTGCAGACGACGCGATTCCTTGTTGGTGTCACTGACTGAAGCATCGTGAGAGATTGGAACATCGAGAGAGCATTCGCGGGTGCCGGAGGCCTCTACACTTGCGCGATCACTCTCTCTCCCTCTTTCTATGGTGGGAGAGAGTTTGCTGATTCTCGAGTTGGGGGAACTTGAAATAAGCGACTACAGACTGTAACACCCAAACAAACAGTGAACAGTTGCCGCCCCCCCCTCGCTGTGGCAGGAGCGATATTTTTCTCTGCTTCGTTAGCGAGAGAGAGAGAGAGCCGGTTGAGATGTCAAGGTGTTAGGATGGACAGCAGAGTTTCTGATGGTCTATAGATCATGGTCTCTGGGGCTTGCTGTTGTTTAAATGGTGGGGGGGGGTTTGATGCTTTCTGCTGGAACATTTGGGGGGGGAGAGGAAGTGGGTGTTGATGCTTTGCTGCTGCTTGTGTGCGGGAGGGGAGGGAGGGTGCTTTTGGGGTTCTAATATTTTTCTGTCATTCATTCTTTGGGTTCTTTTCTCTATGTTTCGTGAATGTCTGTGAAGAGTAAGAATTTCAGGTTGTATACTGTATACATTCTCTGACATTAAATAGAACCACTGAATCACTGATATTACAATATGTTACAAAAATAATAATGCAAAAAGCAAATAAGATAGTGTTCATAGGTTCATGGACCAATCATAAATCTGATGGTGGAGGAGAACATGTTCCTAAAACCTTGAGTATGAGTCTTCTGTCACTGTACCTCATCCCTGATGGTGGTAACCCAAAGAGAACATGTCCCAGATGTTAGTGATGGATGTCACCTTTTGAGGCATGAGTTCTTGAAGATGTCCTTAACAGCTTTCATTCCAGTAGATTAACAACTGTGCTGATTGTTTATGAGGCACAAATTTTACTCACTAGCCACCTGCCAACATCTTCCGTCTTGTCATCCCAGATCTCTGTTTCTTAATTACCCATAATTTAGATTTCAGACCACAGGTCACTTAAAAACACAATATATCTTTTCTGCATAGAGTATCATGCACTAGTCAGTGAGGCAGTGTGATGCAAAGGTCTTAGAAATTAAAATCCAACCCAACTCAAACTGGTAGTCGTGGAATATTTTTGATTCCCAACACGATCAGAATCCCTGGCCACCGTGGTCGCACACCCACTCTTTGTAGGTTCCCCGTATAGTTTCTATTACCATGTTGCTGATAGGTCCCAATAAATGGTAGAAATATTTACTATACAGAGAGGCAGACCACTCTAATCTGACTCGAACCGGAATACTGATCCCTGCTTTTATAACTGACCAGGACTGAACCCAACAGGGGTAAAGCTGAGGCCTGGGGTAGATCGGCATTGAATGACAGGGCAGGTTTGAGGGGCCAAATGGCCTCCTGCCTGATTTTTCTTGTGTTTGTTGTCCCACTTATGAAGCCATTTTTGGGTTTTCTTCAAGAACACATGAATAAGTTCAGTTCACCAACCTCCTTAAAGTCTTAACACATTCTCTGCTCTCTCTGTCTCTCTGCCTTTACCCTACTTGCCTCCCCTTCCTGTAAGTGCAGATCATCTCCTCATTATGCTGGTGGATGCCAGACCGTGCTTGATACCTCTTCCCCCGTGGCTAAACCACGTCCGAGCCCATCCGTCACTGGAAGTGAAATCACGGACCTGGACTCCACCCCCCACCCCCCCACACCTCCCGAAGAAAGGCAGAGCTGCATTCTGTAGAGCCTAATGTAAGTTCAGGTCATCCAAGAGAGTTTCTCTACCAATAGAGCATGTCTTGGAGTCTGGTCAATGTGGCAGGAACGCTAGCGGCCATCGCGTGCACAGCAAGATCCCACAAACATCAGTGATGACCAAAAACCCTATGCTTGGTTGGCAAAGGGATGAATATCGGTGCAGGACAATGGGGTGCAAGTTCCCCAATCGTCTTGAGGCCATTGAGTCACTGAGCATGGATCAAAGCCTTTGGTCCACCAAGTGCTCACCCACTTACACTGATACCATTCCCCTTATCTCCCCGCTCCCACATTCCTCCATTCACCCACAAACAAGGAGCGATTTACAGTGGCCAGTTAAGCTCCCCAACCTTGTGTCATTCGGATGTGTGAGGAAGCCAGAGCACAATATTACCAGAGTTTGTGAATCTATCATTCCTTCTGTTTGACAACAGCATGCCAATCCTTACCTTCTTGCCCACAACCCAGTAACTCTCCCTCCCTGAAGCCCCTTACCCACCCCCAGCTAATAAATCTGCTCCAACAACCATTTCAGGCAGCTCGTTCCAGACCTTGGCAACTTGTCATTGATAATAAAAAATCTTCTCATTCCACTTCAGATGAAGTGTCTCAACCTGAAAAATTGACTGTTTATTCCCCTTCGTACATGCTACCTGACCTGCTGAGTTTCTCCAGCATTTTGTGTGTATTGGACATTCTAATTCTGACTTTTTTGTATATTATCTTATTTTTTTAATCAAAGCAAACAGAAATGTAAACTATACACTCAATGTCATTAGTTACCTCCTGTACCTAATAAAGTGGCCACTGAGTGTGTGTTCATGGTCTTCTGCTGCGGTAGCCCATCCACTTCAAAGTTCGCCATGTTGTGCGTTCAGAGATGCTCTTCTGCAAGCCACTGTTGTAATGCGTGGCTGTTTGAGTTATTCTCACCTTCCTGTTAGCTTGAACCAGTCCGGCCATTCTCCTCTGACTTCTCTCATTAGCAAGCTGTTTTTGCCCACAGAACTGCTGCTCACTGACGTTTTTTTTTGATTTTTGCACCATTCCCTGTAAACTGTGGGTGCTGTATGTAAAAATCCCTGGATATCAGCAATTTCTGAGATACTCAAACCACCCCATCTGTCACCAACAATAAGCCTATAGTCAAAATCACTTAGATCACATTTCTTCCCCTATTCTGATGTTTGGTCTGAACAACCACTGAACCTTTTGACCATGTCTGCATGTTTTGATGCACTGAGTTGCTGCCACATAATTGGTTGATTATATATTTGCACTAACGAGCAGATGTACCTAATAAAGTGGTCACTGAGTGTATATTATACAGATGAACCACGCTGATTATTCAGCACCTCATGAGTGTTAATGCTGGGAGTGGACTGGCAGCTGCTCTTTTTGAATCGCTCCTTTTCCTCTGTCCCTGTTAACCCTTTGGTATTCTGTAATCGTCAACATTTGCAAGACACTATATGAATGTCTGTGTGTTTGTGTGTGAGTGCGTGCTGATGAAATATACTTTGTCCCTCTGAGGAAACTGTCAGTAGCTATGCACAACCAGACTGCCCACACAGACAATTCAAGAAAATTAACCCATCACTTAAAAGAGCACACAGGAGAAGTCCTTTTTGATTTAAGCATTTCCAAAGGCAAAAGTTGTTTGGAATAATTGCAGTTGAAACTCCAAGCAGCTGTATATCTTTTTCTTCTTGTTGTATAATCTCCGAATAAACAGCAGCTCGTAAGCACTTGATGCTTGATGCAAAGAGAGTGTTTCATATCTGATATGCATCTCTTTGGTTTTCATGGACCCTGCTACTTCATGGATGTTGGAGGCATGAATTTATAGATGAAATTGTTTAAGTGAAATGTTTTGAGCTCTTGCAACGGGAGGTTTGGGATTCGGTATCCCAAATCCCCAAAGTCTTTCTACTAAGTACAAAGCTCAGCTATGATGAAAAATTGTACGTTTACAGTCACAAGGAGAAAATAAATGTTGCTTCATAGAATTATGCAATGCAGAAAAAGGCCCTTCAGCCTGTCTTGATCATGCTGTCCCTGTAGGCTTACTCTCTGTACACCCATGACTGTGTGGCTAGGCACATCTCACACACCAGCTATAAATTTGCTGATGATACAACCATTGTCGAAAGAATCTCAGATGCTGATAAGAGGGCCAGCTATACAAGCTAGTTGAGAGGTGTCGCAGTAACAACCTTGCCCTCAGTGATAGTAAGACCAAAGAGCTGATTGTGGACTTCAGAAAGGGTAAGATGAAGGAACACAAACCAATCCTCATAGAGGGATCAGAAGTGGAGAGATTATGATTATGAGCACATGCAGTCCCCTTTTATTGTCATTTAGTAATGCATGCATTAAGAAATGATGCAATGTTTTTCCAGAATGATATCACAGAAACACATGACAAACCGACTTAAAAACTAACAAAAACAACATAGTTATAACATACAGTTACAACAGTGGAAAGCAATACCATAATTTGATAAGAACAGACCATGGCACAGTAAAAGTCTCAAAGTCTCTCGAAAGTCCCATCATCTCACGCAGACGGTGAACCTCCAGCGCCGCCAACTTGCCGATGCAGCATCCTGGAAGCATCCGACCACAGTCCGACTCCGAGTCTGTCCGAAAAACTCTGAGCCTCCGACCACTTCTCCGACACCAAGTACCATCTCTGCCGAGTTTTCCGACCCCGACCCCGGCCCCGGCAACAGGCAATAGGCAAAGCCGAGGATTTGGGACCTTCGTCTCCGGAGATTCTTGATTGCACAGTAGTAGCGGCAGCGAAGCGGGCATTTCAGAAGTTTCTCCAGATGTTCCTCTGCGCTTCTCATGGCTGTCTCCATCAAATCCAGATTGTGCACGGCCCCTAGTTACATATAATCGATATCATTCGGAATGGCCGTGCACGCTGCGTCACGCTGCCATTTTCTCCTCCCTCCTTTGGTGATAAATTTCAAGTTCCTGGTGGTCAATACCTCTGAGGACTTAACCTGGTCGCAACATATTGATGCAGCTATAAAGAAGGCAAGACAACAGCTACATTTCATTAGGACTTTGAGGAGATTTGATCCGTCACCTAAAACACATGAACCATGTCTACAGATGTACCATGGAGAGCATTCTAACTGGCTGCATCACCATCTGGTATGGGGGAGGAGGACTTCTGCACAGGATCGAAGTAACCTGCAGAAAATTGTAAAATTAATCAGCACTAGCCTCTGTAGTATCCAAGACAGCTTCGAGGAAAGGCGACATCGATCATTGAAGAAGCTCACCACCCAGGACATGCCCTCTTCTCATTGTTACCATCAGAACAGAGGTACAGGAACTCGAAGGCACAAACTCAGTGATTCGGGAACAGCTTCTTTCCCTCTGCCATCCGATTTCTTAATGGACATTGAACCCACGAACATTACCTCACTACTTTTTTTAATTGCTGTTTTTGCACTGCTTATTTTAATTTAGCTACTTAATATATAAACTGTAATATACTTTCTGAATTGAGTATTTTTTCTATATTTATCATGTATTGCATTGTACTGCTGCCACAAAGTTAACAAATTTCACGACCATGGCCGATGATATTAAACCTGAATCTGATTCTGATTTAGTCCATCTTGTCCATGCTGGCAAAGATTGTCGCATTTGCCAGCATTTGGCATGTATCCCGCTAAACCTTTCCTATCTATGTACTTACACAAATGTCTTTTAAAGGGTGCCATTTTAATATAGCTGTTAGCGTGACACTCTTACTGCTGGTGCTGTCTGAACTTCAGAGTTCAATTCTAGCACTGTGTGTAAAGAGTGTGTACACTCTCTCCTTGAAGGCATGGGTTTCCTCCCAGGTGATCCAGTTTCTTCCCATGGTCCAAAGACAATTTATTGTAAATTGTCCTGTGATTAGGCCAGGGTTAAGCAGGTGGTTTGCTAGGAGGTGCAGTTCAGTGGCCAGTAGGGTCTGTTCCCTGCTGTATTGCTAAATAAATCAATAAGATCATTATTTCACCTGCCTGATATACACCGTATACAACTCTGAGATTCATTTCCTTGTGGGCATATACAGTAAATCCAAGAAATACAATAGAATCAATGAAAAACTGCACTCAACAGGATGGACAAACAAACAGTGTGCAAAAGACAACAACTGTGCAAATACAATATAATAATAATAATAAATAAGCAATAAATATCTAGAATTTGAGATGAAGAGTCCTTGAAAGTGAGACCATAGGATGTGGGATCATTTCAGTGATGAGCGAGTGAAGTTGAGTGAAATTATCCCCTCTGGTTCAAGAGCCTGATGGTTGAGGGGTAATAGCCATTCCTGAGTGTGGAGGTATGGGTCTTGAGGTTCCTGTTCCTTCTTCATGATGGCAGCAGTGAAAAGGGAGCATGGCCTGAATGGTGGGGATCTCTTGGTAATGGATGCTGCTTTCCTGTGACAATGCTCCATATAGATGTGCTCAGTGGTGGGGAGGCTTTACCCGTGATGGACTGAGCTGTATCCACTATTTTTCCTGGTGTTTCCGTACCAGGCCATGATGCAACCAGTCAATATTGTCTTCACCGCACAGCTATGGAGGTTTGTCAAAGTTTTAGATGTCATGCCAAATCTTAAGAAACTTCTAAGGAAGTAGAGGCACTGCCGTGCTTTCTGTGTAATGAAGACTTGTACGGCCAGATTTGGGAACAGCTTCTTCCCAACTGTGATAAGACTGCTGAACGGATCCTGACACGGATCTGGGCCATACCCTCCAAATATCTGGACCTGCCTCTCGGTTTTTTTGCACTACCTTACTTTCCATTTTTCTATTTTCTATTTATGATTTATAATTTAATTTTTAATATTTTCTATCGATTTGTAATCCAGGGAGCGGAAAGCACAGAATCAAATATCACTATGATGAGTGATACTAGAACTATGACATTCTAGTATCAATTGTTTGGCGACAATAAAGTATAAAGTAATGGTACTTATGTGCTGGATATAGGATAGATCCTTGGAAATTCCACTGAGGAACTTCACGTACCTCTGGTTTCCTCCTCCTGAAGTCAATAATCAGTTCCTCGGTCTTGCTGAAGTTGAGTGGAGGGATGTTGTTATGGCACCATTCAGCCAGATTTTCAATCTCCTTCCTATTCATCACCACCTTTGATTTGGCCAACAACAGTGGTGTCACCAGCAAACTTTTAATTATGGCATTGGAGCTGTGCTTAGCCACACAGTCATAAGTATAAAGTGAGTAGAGCAGGGGGCTAAGCACACAGCCTTGTGGTTCACCTGTACCGATGGAGATCATGTGGATGTGTTTGCCATTCAGAACTGACTAGCGTCTGCAAGTGAGGAAATTGAGGCTCCAACTGCACAAGGAAGTTTTGAGGCCAAGGTCTTGTGGCTTATTGATTAGTTTTGAGGGGATGATGGTATTGAATGCTAAGCTGTAGTCGATGAAGAGCATCCTGATGTATGTACCTTTGCTGTCCAGATGTTCTAGGGTTGAGTAAAGAGTCAAGGAAATGGCATCTGCTGTGGACCTGTTGTGACGGTAGACAAATTGGAGCGGATCCAAGTCACTTCTCAAGCAGGAGTTGATATGTTTCATCACCAACCTCTCAAAGCATTTCATCACTGTGGATAGAAGTGTGAATGTATGATAGTCATTGAGACAGGTTGCCACGTTCTTCTTAGGCACCAGTATAGTTGAAGCCTGCTTGAAGCAGGTGGGTATCACAGACTGCCAAAGCAAGTGTTAAAGACAATAATGAACGTCCAGCCAGCTGGTCAGCACAGCTCTTTAGTACTCGGCCAGGCACCCCATCTGGACCGGATGCTTTCTGTGGATTCACCCTCCTGAAGGATGCTCTCATCTGAAATCACAAGGTCTTTGGGGGCTATGAGGGTTTGTGAAGCTTCCTCTGTGTTTTGATGGTCAACGTGTCATAGAAGGCGTTGGACTCATCTGGGAGTGAGGTCTTGTTGTCAGCGGATGATTTCACTTTGTAAGAGATAGCATTCAAACCCTGCCAACTTTGGTCTGGAATTGCCACATTACACGTGAGACGGTTCTCTGGATATCGTACCTGCATCTTATTTGATCGCCATACCTGCATGCCACTTATCTGTCCCTCAGCAGATCATATACACATTGTTAAGGTCAACACCCATTCTTCTACCTCATGCAGATGAGCCGGGAGTTCAGGGTCCCATCATCGGCTAGTCTAGATATCAAAACTGAAGATAAAAGACTGAAAGTCAATTGGAAATCCAGAAGTCAAAGTCCAATGGCCAAAGCCTGGAGAGTGCATACTGAAGATCGGAGACCAGAGACTGGAGACAGGAGTCTGAAGAGTTGGGACTGGAGACCGGAGACAGGAGACAGAAGACTTGGAGGCCAAACACCGGAGACCAGAGACTGGAGACTGGGGGCTCAGAGGCATGTCCTGGGATTGGGGACTGTCTGTGTGTGTAGATGGGTGTGTGAAAATGAAATGTGTCGTTTGCTTTAACAACCAACACAAGGATATGCTGGGAGCCATCCGCAAGTGTCACCACACATTCCAGTGCCAACATAGACCAATACCCTCTGCGATAGTAGTAGTGTGCTCAATTCGAGATGAATATAATGTTCTCCCAAAGGGTTATTCCCTTAATGGGGAATGCTTATGCATGACTTTGTTTAATATGAGACACCTGATGCACTGGCAGCCAGCACACGGTCCTTGACAGATCAGGGTCATGTTCAGTTGCATGGCATGCAAGATGACTGGGGACCAATATTTCCGCTATGGTGTGCACGTGTGCACACACACACATCTTTTGCTACTAGCGCACAAAGGAATTTAAACTGTCACCCTCTACCTCACTGGCATGTTAAATACACTTCATGATTGTACACAATCACATTTCCCTTTCTGGTTTCTGATGCAGATGGTGCTGACAATGTGGAGTTTGCGATGATTTGTCTGCAGATTTTAGAACTGGCTTATTTGCACTTTTATCGAAGAAATTATTGATTCACTATGTCAAATTCCAAAGAGGCAAAGGGCGCGAAGTGCAAAAGAACTGTTAGTTCATTTAAGGCGGAATGGCTTGAAGAAACAATAGAAACTGATACACTGAAAGCTCATGAGGTCAGGAACGTGCAGCTATGATAGATTCAGTGCACACACATTGTTGTCACTGGGCAAAAAAAAAATTGCACAGCACAAGATTTTAATACACACTGCTCATTACAAATTAGAGGGAAGGGAATGTTGCTGAGGATCCTTCACTGCTGCAACCTTCCTCCACCTTCACAGTCATCGTCATGTGTAATCATCTTCTGCCAGCTCCACTGCTGAGGTCTTAGTTGTTCCGCTGTTTGTCTGGAACCTGCCTTTTGACCTTACCACTCTGGGTGACCATGCCCCAGATGGCATTGCTCTTGGGATCTCAAGAGCTCACAAGCGTCTCTGGCTCAACAAGGTGATGATCCTCGGAGAAGCTTCTCCAATATCTTCACATGGATCAGGTTGGTTCAAGAAAGCAGCTCACTGTTGCCTCTGTAGTTTTCAAAGTTCAAAGTAAATTTTATTATCAGATTACATATATGTTACCACATACAACCCTGAGATTCATTTTCCTGCGGGCATACTCAGCAAATCTATAGAATATTAACTGTAAACAGGGTCAATGTAGATCAACCAGAGTGCAAAAGACAACTAACTGTGCAAATGCAAATGTAAAGAAATAACAATAAATAATGAGAACATGAGATAACAAGATAAAAAGTCCTTAAAAGGAGATCATTGGTTGTGGGAACATCTCAATGGAAGGGGCAAGTGAGTCCCTTTTTGTCCCCTTTTGTTCAGGAGTCTGATGGTTGTGGGGTAGTAACTGTTCTTGTACCTGGTGGTGCGAATCTTGAGGCTGCTGTACGTTCCATCTGACGGCAGCAGTGAGAAGAGAGCCTGGCCTGGGTGGTGAGGATCCTTGATGATGGACGCTGCTTTTCTACGACAGCGTTTCATGTTGATGTGCTCAGTGGTTGGGAGGGTTTTACCCGTGATGTACCAGGATGGATCCATTAACTTTTGTAGGATTTCCCATTCAAAGGGCCAGTTAGCCATGGTAATAATTGCTGGCTCTGCATACAATGCCCATATCTTGTGGGTGAGGTAGAGATGCATCTGCAGGGGTCATAGCCAGAGATACATATTCTTGCAAAAGTAAAAAACCTTTGGATTTTACATCCGTTAAGCTTCAACACAATCTTGTGCGCACAACACTTAAATCACTGTCTGATGTGTGGTATTAGGCTGGAAAGCAAGGACATAATATCGAGGCTTTATGAAGCACTGGTGAGGCCTCACATGGGGTATTGTGAGCAGTTTTGGGCCCCTTGTCTTCGAAAGGATGCGCAAATGCTGGAGAGGGATCAGAGGAGGTTCACAAAAATGATCCTGGGATTGAAAGGCTTGTAATATGAGGAGCTTTTGATGGCTCCAGGGCTCTACTCACTGGATTTCGAATATTGAAAGGCCTCGATAGACGGGATGTGGCGAGGATGTTTTCTATGGTGTGGTGGGGTCTTGGACGAGAGGCACCTCAGAATAGAGGGGCTTCCTTTTAGAAAGGATATGAGGAGGAATTTCTTGAGCCACAGGGTGATGAATCTGTGGGATCTGTTTCCACAGGCGGCTGTGGAGACCAAGTCATTGGGTATATTTAAGGCAGAGGTTGATAGATTCTTGATTGGTCAGGGCATGAAGGGATGCGGGGAGAAGGCAGGAGATTGGGGCTGAGAGGGAAATGGATCAGCCATGATGAAATGGCGGTGCAGACTCAATGAGCCAAATGGCCTAATTCTGTACCTATGCCTCATGGTCTTATGGTCATTCCACCTCTGAGCTCAAACTTGAAAATAAACCTGATGGATTAATGTCTCCTTGGAAGCTACTGACACAGTGAATGAAGCCCTGAACACTGCCAGAGATGGAGGACCTTCCTTCCTGCCCTAAACGCGAGTGGCACAATGGTCAGAGAATTAAAGCCTCTCTCTGTTTTATATCAGTCAATGAAGACAGAATGACAGGCAACTCATCCTGCATTCTGACATGACACTGGTGAATTCTTTTTAGCGTAATAATCTTTCTGATAATCTGAAGTCGAGAAAACTTTTGATCGAAATTCTAGTTGGCTCATTCTTAGATACAGAATGTAAATTTGCGAGCTTCAAGCCTGTCTCAGGGGAAGCTCGGCTGCACTGATCTCCCTGAATCTGTCACCAGGGCAGCACTAAAAATTCAAACAATTATAAAATCTGCTGTGAGAGATACTGGCCAGAAAATCAGGAGCGAGTAAAAATTATATGCTTTTAAAAAATTTTCTTTTAAAATTGAAGCCCTAAATATAAGGAATAGAGAGTGTTTGATTGACAGTTAAGAATCATCCAGGTAGAGGTATGGAAGGGTCTGTGTTCGCTCTGATTGGCTGGGATAGGGCAGTAACTGGGAGGACAGACATGTGAGGCAACCAGTAGTGGATCTGAGTGCAGTGGAGTCAGGTCATCGCATGATAGCCAATGCCAGACTTTGTGTGGTCAAACTGACACAAAAAGAGGCTGGAGAGACTCAGCTGGCCATGCAGCATCTGTGGGGAGGAAATGGGCACAGGTCAAGATCCATCATCAAGATTCTTGTCAGGATGTGCCCTGGTGCAGGCTCCCGACCTGAAATGTCCTTTTCAAACTCAAGTTCAAGTTTAATTATCATTCAACCATACATGAATACAGCCAAACGAAAACACGAAGAATTCTGTAGATGCTGGAAATTCAAGCAATACACATCAAAGGGTCTTAGCCCGAAACGTCGACTGTACCTCTTCCAGGAGATGCTGCCTGGCCTGCTGCATTCACCAGCAACTTTGATATGTGTTACAGCCAAACGAAACAGTGTTACTCCATGGCCAAGATGCAAAGCACAGAACCAACTACACAAGGCACATAAAGCACATATAAGTTAGCAGTAAATATACAGTCACACACTAAATATATACAAGAGGTGATTGATAAGTTTGTGGCCTAAGGTAGAAGGAGTCAATTTTAGAAAACCTAGCACATTTACTTTTCAACATAGTCCCCTCCTACATTTACACACTTAGTCCAGCGGTCGTGGAGCATACAGATCTTGGACCTCCAGAAAGTGTCCACAGCAGGGGTGATTGTCCTGTGGCTCTAACCTAATCATTCAAGGCACAAGAATGGATTGGCATGGCGTTGGTGGGCATTTGCCGTACGAGGGGTGATTGATAAGTTTGTGGCCTAAGGTAGAGGGGGATGAGTTACTAACTTCCAACTTTCTGCATAATCACTCAAAGAGTTGAACTGCAAGTGCATGTAACGAGAGCTGTACAACTCATCTCCTTTTACCTTAGGCCACAAACTTATCAGTCACCCCTGCTGTGGACACTTTCTGGAGATCCAAGATCCGTATGCTCCACAACCGCTGGACTATGTGTGTAAGTGTAGGAGGGGACTGTGTTGAAAAATAAGTGTGCTATGTTTTCTAAAATTGACTCCTTCTACCTTAGGCCATGAACTTTTCAATCACCCCTCATAGATATATAGCCCAAGTCTTTCTGTATCATGTCCTGTAGAGTGATGGATTGATGGTGCATGAGTGTTGTCAGCAGTTCTCACCAATGCACAGATGAGTGTATGCATGCAATCCAGCTGAGTAAACACTGGAGGGCAGCACTCCTGACCCACTAAGTTCCTCCAGCCCCTTTGTGCGTTGCTCTAGGTTGCCAGCATCTACAGTCTCTCGCCTCTGGGCATAATCAAAGTTACTTTGGCTTATGGGCCAAAGTTTCTCTTGCCTTTTGGGGTGGCTGTCCATCATATCCGTCGATGACAGGAAAACTGTGCGGAGAGCCACTGGTGCATTCCCACTCTCTCATCCTCCGAGATCCAGGTCCAGTGGGAGGAACAAGTATCACAAACTGTGGTCTCCCTTGGTTACAGCAGATGACCATGACGTCTTCTGTTCCTCGTCGCGCTGTTCCCGCTCCACGGAGCGTTGCAGAACTGCCTTCCTGGCTGTTGGATCTCACTGTAGATCTCATCCGGACCTGACTTCACACGTGAGGACAAGCATCTATCTCCCTGGAGTATGAGACCCTCACCTGGGCTTAGCCCACCTGTCAAAGTGGTGTACTGCGGTGTGGCCGCTGTCACGTGCGAATACTCACTTGGTGCCACAAATGAGAATTGAGTATCCGGAGAGGACCAAAGGTGAGTGATCTGCCCTAGAATGGACACGATAAGCTCCTTCACCAGTGGCGCTACCCCTCCATGGACACCTCACCTACCCTTGCCTATTAAACACAAGCGATTCTGCAGATGCTGGAAATCTTGAGGAACATACACAGAGTGCTGAAGGAACTCAGCAGGTCAGGCAGCATCTACGGAGTCAAATAATTAGTCAATTTTTCAGGCTGAGGCCTTTCATCAGGACTTCATGAAGGATCTCGGGCTGAAGCATTCACTGTTTATTCCCCTCTGTAGATGCTGCCTGATCTGCTGATTTCCTCTTGACTATTAAATTGAAATGGGGGGGAGAAAAAAACAACAACTGCTGGAAGAACTCGGTGGGCCAGACAGCATCTATGGAGGGAGTAGACAGTCTTGATGATATTTCAGTCTTGATGAAGGGTCTTGAGCTGAAATGTTGACAGTTCCTTCTCCCTCACCGATGCTTCCTGACCCTCTGTGTTCTTCTAGCAGTTTATTCTCTGCCCCAGGTTCCAGCATTTGCTGTCTCTCTTGTGTCTCTAAATTGAACATGAGTCCCACTAGAGAGACCTGAACACACAAGTCCAGCCTGGCACCTCTATAAGACCGTAGGACTCAGGAGCAGAATCAGGCCATTCAGCCCATCGAGTCTGCTTACCATTTGATCATGACTGATTAATTACCCTCTCAACCCCATTCTCCTGCCTTCTTCCCCTAACCTATTAACCTCCACTTTAAATGTACCCATTGAATTGGTCCCCACAGCCGTCTGTGGTAATCATTTCTATTCTCTTGCTAAAGAAATTCCTGCTCATCGCTGTTCCTCAAGTGCAGTACTGAGAGAGTGTTGTCTTGTAGGACGTGCTGTCCTTTGGATAGGACACTAAAGTAAGGCATCATTCACTCATTAGACAACTTATGACACTATTTCAAAGAAGAGTTCATCCCAGCCTCCTGGGCCAACTCTCAGCCAATTTCCAATATGTGTTATCAGGTCATTACATCATTAATAAATCTTGCCCAAGATGTGTGCCGCATTTCCCATTCACATCAATAACAATTCTTAAACTTCTTCATTGGCTGGGCAGCACTTCAGGCATTCTGGAAGGGATGGGTAATATATTACAGGAACGTGAGTCATTTTAACTGCCGATGATGGATAAGGCTCAAGAACAACAGATACACAGTATTGAAACTCTCTCAAGGATTCCCAAGCCATGGAGGCTTACCATTAACCAAGTGGTCCGTGAACCCCAGCTAGGGAACCTTTGGCATAGACTGAGTGGACAGCCAGAGACTTTATCCCAGGGCAAAAATGGCTAACATGAGGAGGCGGCATTTTAAGGTGATTAGAGGAGAGCACGGGAGGAATGCCAGAGCTAAGTTATTTACAGTGCACAGAGAGTGGTGGGTCGGACATCCTGCTAGGGGCGGTGGTAGAGGCAGAAACATTAGGGGGCATTTAAGGGGCACATGGTTGATAAAAAAAATAGAGGGCTATGTAGGAGGGAAGGGTTAGATTGATGTTAGAGTAGATTAAGATTCAAAATTGTTGACTGTGCATCAGCAATACAATGCAATACATAATAATTGAGAAAAAAAACTGTGAAATTGTGAGGGAAGGGTTAGATTGGCACAGAACAGTGGGCTGAAGGGCCTATACTGTGCTGTGTTCTATGTTCTGTGTATATTCACAACTGCTTTAATGCATGTTGCATCTGTAGATAATGGGAAATTTATTCTTTAACTATTGGAGTATTCAGAGTTAGGGAAGGAGTGTGAAATGGGAATATTTCCTGATTCATGTTAATGAAAAGGCAGACTGAGGGGGACCATCTCCTCAAAGACTCATTATCGCTCTTCATCGGTGAGTCAGCTGTCAATTTGATCCCTTGGCCACTGAAAATTCAAACTCGTAAAGTTTACTGACATTACCTGAATGCAACAAAGGCCTGAAGGATGCGAATCTTCTGGACAGTTGACGATAACTATCTCATTCAGCAATAGAACTCAGCAGTCTAAATAAATATTGCATAAAGGCCATTGATTTGAAAAGCATTTCAGGTATCACGTCACCAAAAAGAATTTTACACTGTCAGGTAATCACTTAAGTGGAATGGGCAGTACTGTGTAATTTAGTTGACAATATCCTCTACACAATTGATGGATTGCCTTGGTAAACTGTAAAAGAGAGTAATTTATAAAATAACAGAGCTGCTGCCAGCCACTTGCTCAGGAACATCTGCAATTTGACCTACAGGGTGCAGAGTGTTGACACAAAGAATCAGCTGTCAAAGGTGTTGACCGTGACAGTAACGTGGGAGGTGATCGGGCTGTCAAGGGAGTTTTTTTTCTCTTGCATCTGGTGGACCAGCTGGACGCTCAGCCCCAACAGGGGGTAAGTCCAGCAGGTAGCAACACCAGCAAAAGTCAGAGCTGAATCTATTGCTACAGGAAGTGCGCGTGCATGCACAGGTGCAATGAAAACCTTACTTGCAGCAGCATCGCAGGTACTTGGCCTCAGTTAACCAATATTCACAAGAAAAATAAAAAATATGGTAAATTACACAGGGACACATTTAGAACAAAAAAAAATCCAACACAGAATCTGGAGATACTCAGCAGGTCGATGGAGGGGAATAAACAGTCAATGTTGAAAGTTCAAAGTATACCTTGAGATTTATCTCCTAACAGGCAACCACAAAACGGAGAAACCCAAGAGAACCCATTTAAAAAAGACAGTCAAGCACCCAATGTGCAGATGGTGAGAAACAAGTCATGCAAAAAATACCCACAAGCAAATACCTTTCTGAACGGAGAGTCCGTCCACAGACCCTTGGTTCAGCGCAAGAACTGAGCAGTCAGCTGAGCTGAACAGGCCTGTCCCTTGCCTCAGACTCTGACACCTGATGTTTTCAATCTGTCCGGTGCCTAAATTGCCGTCTAAGCATTGGGTTCAGTCTCTTCGAAACGCACTGGTGCCTGAACCCTGATGCCTCAATTTACCCTTTACCCGACCCTTCCAGTTCAGCCTCACCTCGGTTCTGCCCCGTCAAATTAACTCCAAGTCCAAAGGGAAGTTACAGTCTATTGTTTCTGATTATCATTTACCAGAAAAAGAGTGATTAACAAAGTATTTAGTTGTTTAAAAACGCAAACACGAGGAATTCTGCAGATGCTGGAAGTTCAAGCAACACACATCAAAGTTGCTGGTGACCGCAGCAGGCCAGGCAGCATCTCTAGGAAGAGGTACAGTCGACGTTTCGGGCCGAGACCCTTCATCAGGACTAACTGAAAGAAGAGCTAGTAAGAGATTTAAAAGTGTGAGGGGGAGGGGGAGATCCAAAATGATAGGAGAAGACAGGAGGGGGAGGGATGGAGCCAAGAGCTGGACAGGTGATTGGCAAAAGGGATATAAGAGGATCATGGGACAGGAGGCCTAGGGAGAAGGAAAGGGGGGGGGAACCCAGAGGATGGGCAAGGGGTATAGTCAGAGGAACAGAGGGAGAAAAAGGAGAGTGAGAGAAAGAATGTGTGTATATAAATAACGGATGGGGTACGAGGGGGAGGTGGGGCATTAGCGGAAGTTAGAGAAGTCAATGTTCATGCCATCAGGTTGGAGGCTACCCAGACAGAATATAAGGTGTTGTTCCTCCAACCTGAGTGTAGCTTCATCTTTACAGTAGAGGAGGCCGTGGATAGACATGTCAGAATGGGAATGGGATGTGGAATTAAAATGTGTGGCCACTGGGAGATCCTGCTTTCTCTGGCGGGCAGAGCGTAGATGTTCAGCAAAACGATCTCCCAGTCTGCGTCGGGTCTCGCCAATATATAGAAGGCCACATCGGGAGCATTGGCGAGACCCGACGCAGACTGGGAGATCGTTTTGCTGAACACCTATGTTCTGTTCGCCAGAGAAAGCAGGATCTCCCAGTGGCCACACATTTTAATTCCACATCCCATTCCCATTCTGACATGTCTATCCACGGCCTCCTCTACTGTAAAGATGAAGCTACACTCAGGTTGGAGGAACAACACCTTATATTCTGTCTGGGTAGCCTCCAACCTGATGGCATGAACATTGACTTCTCTAACTTCCGCTAATGCCCCACCTCCCCCTCGTACCCCATCCGTTATTTATATACACACATTCTTTCTCTCACTCTCCTTTTTCTCCCTCTGTTCCTCTCACTATACCCCTTGCCCATCCTCTGGGTTTTTCCCACCCCTCCCCTTTTCCTTCTCCCTGGGCCTCCTGTCCCATGATCCTCTCATATCCTTTTTGCCAATCACCTGTCCAGCTCTTGGCCCCATCCCTCCCCCTCCTGTCTTCTCCTATCATTTTGGATCTCCCCTCCCCCTCACACCTTTAAATCTCTTACTAGCTCTTTCTTCAGTTAGTCCTGACGAAGGGTCTCGGCCTGAAACATCGACTGTACCTCTTCCTGGAGATGCTGCCTGACCTGCTGCATTCACCAGCAACTTTGATGTGTGTTACTTAGTTGTTTTGCTTGTTTCACCGGCCACTAGCCAGGGGTCACTGAGATTCACCAGCGCCATCTTAAACCGCTGTTTCTGTCTGAGACTCTTCATCAATCTTCATGATGTGATACTGCGGACTGTGGGGAGGGACGTGCCTGTGATATGTTGGGCTGAGTCCACTACCCTCTGCAATGACTCCAGCTGGAGGTAACACCAGGAGCACTGGTCATCGGGAACAATGATACTGGGTATACTTAAAGCGGAGGTTGATGAGTTTTTGATTAGTAAGAGTGTTGTGGCGTGGATGAAATTACTGGAGAGACAGAGTCACTGGTAGATACAACGCAGCTTCTTTATTCGACACCATGAGGTACAGCAGGCATCATACGGTCGGAGACGCTTTCCGCAGAAAGGTCTGCTAGCTCAATGTGGGCTCGATATTTATATGCTAAACACAAAAGCAATCGCTACTTAAAAAGTTATAGACAATGCTTCCTGTTGAAGCTACACACAAAATATCACGCCATCCTTCCGACGCCAACATGTCTGGGTTGGTATCCACAGCCTTTAGGAATGTAAGTTAAGTCTACGATACATTTATTTGGCATTTCCTGTGCTAATGTAGAAGACAATTAATATTTATAATGTATAGATGATACTGTCTTCGAAACTACAGCATCAGGTCAAACTATGGCTGGTATTCACACCCTTTTAGGAAGCGCATTGTCAAACAGTTACAATAGAAGTCTGGTGGCCAAAGTCATTTAAGTGTAAACAAATCATCTACCCAAAAAAAACTTACTCTAACAAAGAACACCAAGGGTTACAGGGAGAAGGAAGGAGAATTCGTTGAGAGGGATGGCATATTACCCATGATTGAGAAGGCTGAATGGCCTAATTCTGCTCCTATGTTTTATTCAAGATTGACAATTCAAGATTATTTATTGTGATTCTTCAGCGCACAAGTGTAAGGGAGACTGAAATGGTAGTAACTGCAGATCTTATCCAGCATAAAAAAAACCATAGGCATAAAGGCACAATAAGAAAACACTATAAATATAAATCCATATGATTAGCTTATATACTTATAAACTCAAGAACTTCTGCATATGCTGGAAAACCAGAGCAACACCCACAAAATGCTGGAAAAACTCAGCAGCAATGTTCCCTCTAATTTGTAATGACCAGTGTGCACAAAAATCTTGTGCTGTGCAATTTTTTTGTCCAGTAACAACATGTGCGCTCTGAATAATTTCTTATAAAAGCAGTATAAGTAAGCTGGTTCTAAAAATCTGCGGACAAATCATCACAAACTCCACGCTGTCAACACCGTCCGCATCAGAGACTGGAACAGGAAATGTGATTGTGTACGATCGTGAAGTATACTCAACGTGCCAACGAGGTAGAGGCTGACAACCTTTTGTGCGGAGCTTAAGTTCCTTTGTGCGCTAGTAGCAAAAGGTGCGCGCACGCACACCTCAGAGGGAACATCGCTCAGCACGTCAGGCAGCATCTATGGAAATGAATAAACAGTTGACATTTCAGCCTGAGACACTTTTTCAGGACTGGAAAGGAAAGGCCAGAATAAAAAGGTGGGGGGGGGGCGCAGGAGAAGGAAGACAGGTGACGGGTGAAGCCAGGTGAGTAAGAAAGAAGAAAGAATATGATAGGAGGGGGGCAGTGGATCATAAGGGAGAGAGAATGAGGAGGAGATCCAGGGGAAGGTGATAGGCAGGTGAAAAGAGATAAGATTCTCAGAATGGGGAATAGAAGAGGGGAGGGGGAGGGAATTCTTTTTACTCAAAGGAGAAATCGATATTTATGGCATCGAGTTGGAGGCTACCCAGATGGATAATAAGGTGTTGCTCCTCCAACCCGGGGGTGGCTTCATCTTGGCACAGGAGGAGACCGTGAACTGATGTGTTGGAATGGGACTGGGACTCAAAGTTACTCTGACTGATTAACTTAACTGATACATGCTTATGTATTTAGACTGGACGTATGTACATAAAGTGACACTTTATCGGGAATATCTGTACAGGAGATAACTCTGACAGGAAGTGAGGAAGTATTGACGGTGGGAGGTGTGGTGAGGTGAGTTAATAGGTGGATGTGTTGATCAGCCTGATGACACAGGGGATGTAATTGTTTCTGAGTCTGGTGATCCTGCCTCTTCCTTGATGGGAGTGGTCTTAGGGCTTTATGGACTAACACTACTGGCAATGGTGAAAGCCAAAATGGCAATTATGCCTTGATTCATGAGCTGGTGTAAGTTGGATCCAATTGTAGTGAGACACATCTCTGGGAAATTCCCCAAACAGAGCCAAATCAGACAGGAGTTATTGCCAACACAAACCCAATCCAATCCAATCCAATGTCAACCAATCCCAAAGGAAGTCTACGTCAGAAAGGAGGAGGTGACAACATGGGACAACGTTGGATTAAGGGCTGTTGAGTCACTCAGCCACATCGTGCCTAGGTGAGGTTGTCCATGAAAGTGCTTCAGTGTACACTATTGGATTCCCCACATGAGGGGAATAGACTGGGTAAACGCAAGCAGGCTTGTTCCACTGAGGTTGGGTAAGACTAGAGCTAAGGGGTCAAGGGTTAAGGGTGAAAGGTAAAATGTTTAAGGGGAACATGAGGGGGATCTTCTTCACTCGGAAGGTGGTGAGAGTGTGGAACGAGCTGTCAGCAGAAGTGGTGAATGAGAGTCTGATTTTAACATTTAAGAGAAGTTTGGATAAGTACATGGATGGGAGAGGTATTGAGGTCTATGGACCTGGTGCAAGTCGATGGAATTAGGTTGAATGATAATCCAGCGCAGATTAGATGGGTCAAGGGGGCCTTTTTGTGTTGTATGTCTCTCTGACTGTATGAGTCTATGGAGAGCAAGATAGATTGCCTTTGCTTTGTTTGTTTGCTCTGTGCTGTATCGTATGATGTAGGTGATCGTGGTCTTTGATCATGATTGTTCTTGTCAAATTTTTCTACAGAAATAGTTTGCCATTGCCTTCTTCTGGCAGTGTCTTTACAAGACGGGTGACTCCAGCCGTTGTCAATACACTTCAGAGATTTTCTGCCTGGCGTCAGTGGTTGCATAACCAGGACTTGTGATATCCACCACCTGCTCCCGTGGTTTCACGTGGCCCTGACCGGGTGGCTAAGCAGGTGCTAGACCTTTCCCAAGGGTGACTTGCAGGGAAAGAGTGCCTTACACCTCCTTTGGTAGATCCATATCTCCACCACACCACCCACCCATGACTATGTGGTACCAGGCGATATATACAGAGTAATCTCTTGGTAAATTTGAAGTGAGGCTGCCTCTGTTGTGTTGGAGTGAGAGAACATTCAACAACAACTGAACCTCTTGAGCATAACTGCATGCTTTTATTCGCTGAGTTGCTGCCGCGCGATTGGCTGATTAGATATTTGCATTAATGAGCTGGTGAACAGGTGCACAGTATCTAACAAAGTGGCTGCCGAGTTTTTATTCCTTTTCTGTGCTAGCTGTTGATTATATTTCCCCAGCTACTGAAAACTTTAATGGGGGTCAACACTAAACATCAAAATCCAATTGTTAGTGTGATGATATGTGTTGTGTTTGGCCAAATTTTATTGAACATCAATCATAACCAGTGAGTTTAATAGTAAGATCAGCATTGGAAAATGGCCCCAAGGTAGTTAAGCTATGATCTTGATGAATAGTGTGCCGGTTTGAAGTGTTGGATGACTGACTCCCTCTCCTACTTTGAAATTGCTGTAGACGCTTTAACATTCAAAGGCATTTTAGATTAATGTTTCTTACATAGAAAGAAAGCATTTCAACTGTTGACTTCCTAATGTAAAGCTGGGCTGTGGTTGAATTCCCCTAATTCATTCCTGGCTCCCTGAAGTTCCACTGCTATTCATCTTACATGATCTTAGACCTACCGGTGGGCAAATAACACTCTTTCAGCCACTGGGAAGGGCTGCTACTGAGTGAAAGGATGATGAGAGGGATTATTCAAAGGAACCTGGAAGGGCTGGTGAAGACGGTGCCTGAAGGAGGAGGCATGTTCTTGGAGACGCTCTTGGGCTGTGGCCTGGAAGTGGTTAATGGGAGGTCTCTGTGAGGGAATGAGAGCAGACTATGAATATTGTAGTTGTACCTGTATTACACCTGTAATGCAGGTATATCCTAATCGTCCTCAGGAACTGCAGGGAAGACAAAAGAAGTGTCCTCACATTAAGCATAAAGTTTGGTTTGGCATGGCTTGGTTTAGTCAGTTTGATTTGTTACACAGAACAGTATAGTACAGGAATAGTTCGGTCCACAATGTTGTGCTGAACCAATTAAATTAGAAATCAAATGGCCACCTAAACTAATCTCTTCTGCTCACACAAAGCCCACATCTTTCCATTTCCCTCTCACTGGGGGAGCTAACGAGAATGGTTGTTCATATTAACTGCCTGGGCTGGTGGGGGGGGGGGGGGGTCGGGAATTCTTTTATATCAATAACGCTATTGCGTTTTCGAGAAGGGAGCTTTTGGAAAAGATGGTTTGCGGGGTGGGCTGTGTCTGCAATCTTCTGGAACAGCTCACCACGAGGATCTGTCGTGAAGTCCATGAGGACAACATCTCATGCCCTACCCTCAATCATCTTCCTCAAAAAGCACGAGCAAATTTGCAAGACAAGACCTCCCCCTCACAAAGCCGGCTGGCTTTCCTAATCAGTCCACGCTTTTCCAAATTCAGAATGTTGTTGAGTAACAGTCTCTTCTATAAAAATAAATCCAGCTCTTTTATGTAAACTTATGAAAATTTTTAAAAAATGGAAAATGTGCTCATGCTTCCTTGCAGAGGTCAAATGAATTCTGTAGATTTTTAATTTTGGTCAGGTTATTTTTAACAAGTTCTGTTTATTGGCGTAAGACAGAGTGATGTCATTGTGACATGCGGTGACTGAACTGACACCTGGTTTCAATTGGGAGAAGGAACACTTTGCTCTTCCAATTGGAACTTGGTGACAGTCCCTCTTTAATAAATTTAGAGTGATATTTAATGGATGTGATATGATCCACCCCCACATGATTTGCTCAGGCATTCTATTTTTGATTCCCAGCTCTATGGGAGCTTGATGCTGTAACCTTTAGCAGGTTCAGTTAAGTTGAGGCTTTGTTGCAGTGCTTTCAACAACGTCTGTCCCTCTGCCCTAATGTCCTGCCACTCCACTACCAACACCACCACCACCTCCAGTGCCCTTGCCTCAACCTTCCAGGTATCTCGAAGAAGCCTGGTAGTTTTGGGATAAGGGACAGCCCTTTACAAATGGATGCAAGCAAGAATTTCTTCTCTCCAGGAGAATCTATGAAATTTTCTGCCCCAGAGATAGACTCAAATTGGAGGTTAACTCTTCCTGTGCCGGACACAAGGGGGTGTGTAGATGCTGGAAATCTACAGCAATGCACACAACGTGCTGGAGGAGCTCAGCAGGTCAGGCAGCATCTATGGATGGGAATAAACAGTCGACCTTTCGGGCCGAGATCTTTCATCAGGACTGGAAAGGAAGGGGGAAGAAGTCAGAATAAGAAAGTTGGGGGAGGGGAGGAAGAAGTACAAGGTAGCAGGTGATAGGTGAAACCGGGAGAGGGGGAGGTGTGACGTAAAAAGCTGGGAAGTTGATTGGTGGAAGAGGTAAAGGTCTGGAGAAGGTGGAATCTGATAGGAGAGGACAGAAGACCGTGGAAGAAAGGGAAGGGGGAGGAGCACCAGAGACTGGGTGATAGGCGGGTAAGAAGAGAAGATGTGAGGGGTAAACAAGAATGGGGAATGGTGATGGGGGTGGGGCACAATTACCAGAAGTTCAAGAAATCGATATTCATGCCATCAGGTTGGGGGGGAGGGGCGACCCAGGTGGAATGTGAGATGTTGCTTCTCCAACCTGAGTGTGGTCTCATCGCCAGGAGGGGAGGCCTCCTGTACCTGAACCTTTGGTGATTTGTCACATTGCGGAGCTATGTTGATGGTTAAGTGGGCATGAGGTACTCAGAGTTATTGAACTGAGCTGTCTGGAACCATATTTATCGTTGGTATATTCAGAGTGTGGAAGGTATTCATGGAATATAGAATATAGAACAGTACAGCATAGTACAGGCCCTTCAGACCACAATGTTGTGCTGACCTTTTAACCTACTCCAATATCAAATCTAACCCTCCCCTTCCATATCTCCCTGCTCTTATATTTTATCCATGTATTTATCTAAGAGTCTCTTAAATCTCCCTAATGTCTCTGCCTCTACCACCACCCCTAGCAGGGTGTTCCATGCACTCACGCTCTGCGTATAAAACCCAACCTCTGACATCCTCCCTATACCTTCCTCCATTCACCCTATGCCCCTTTGATTTTGTTATCTGTGCCCTTGGAAAAGATGTACTGGCTGTCCACTCTATCTATGCCTCTTATCATTTGGATGTACTGTTCTTATGGGTAGAGATACGTCTCTACCAAAGGAGGTGCTAGGTGTTCCTTCCCTCCTTGAGCAAGGTGTGGCACCTGCTTAGCACCCAGGTCAGGGTCATGTGAAGCCATGGGAGCTGGTGGTGGATGGTCCTACGAGCAGCTGGTTATGCAACCATTGACCACTGACCTTTCATCCAAGCAGGTAATCTTTGAAGAGTATTGATAATGGCTGGGGGTCACCCGTCTTGTAAAGACTCTGCCCAGAAGATGGCAATGGCAAGCCACCACTTCTGTAGAAAAATTTGCAAAGAACAGTCATGGTCATGGAAAGACCATGATCGCCTACTTCATACAACATGTTACATGTCCAACAAACTGTTCATGAAGGGTAAGAGGAGCTGTCAGTTTATTGACCGCACATGGATACAATTGGAACTGTTCTTTAATGATAGAAGACCTTCGGCCCAAGGAGGTGGTCGACACCAAACTTTAACTCCAGGTACTGGTCAAACCTCCATGCTCGAATCTTCAAACCTGCAATGCCAGAATCTCAGTCTCCTTCAGTAGAGCTGTTTCTCATCCAGGGCACTCACAGGGTGGCACTGTGGTGCAACTGGTAGAGACAGTGCTGCATAAACCCAGGGTGCCAGGTTCAATACTGACCTCTAGTGCTATCGGTGTGGCATTTTCTCCCCTATTCCCTCCAAGGTTTCCTCTAAAAATGTGCCGGTTGGTGAGTTAAATGGCTACTGTAAATGATCTCTGGTGAGTGCAGAGGAAAGTGATGGAAAAATAAGGAGAGTAAAAGGGGTTGGGGTAGGATTTGGATAAAATTGATCACCAGCATGGGCTAGATGGGCTGAAGAACCTATTTCCATGCTGTATCTATCACTTGATGAATTTATAGCAGGGTAGAGTTGGTGCAGATGTGGGGAGAATGGATTCCAGGAAAACTTGGTAGGGGCTCAGTATAAATGGGATTGCACTGTGACGTAGCATCAGCTTGATGGGCCAAAATAGCCATCTGTGTTATTACCACAGCCTGGATCTAAACACAGACAGCAGAGCTGAATTCAGAGATGAGATGAAAGTGACTACACTTGACATCAAGACGTTATTTGACTGAGTTGACATCAAGGATCCTGGAAAGTTGGAGTCACCAAACATCAAAGGAAAGATACCCCAATGGCTGGAGTCATATCTCAGGTAAAGGAAGATGCTTGTGATTATTGGCCACGAATCATCCTAGTCCTGGGACATTACTGTAGGAGTTCCTCCATTCATTTCGAGAGGACTAGAATATAGAAGCAAGGATGTTATGCTGAGGCTTTATAAGACACTGGTAAGGCCTCACTTGGAGTGTTGTGAACAGTTTTGGGTCCCTTATCTAAGAAAGGATGTGCTGAAACTGGAGAAGGTTCAAAGGATGTTCATGAAAATCATTCCAGGATTGTAAGGCTTGTTATATGAGGAGCATTTGTTGGCTCTGGCCTTGTACTCACTGGAATTCAGAAGAATGAATGGTACCTCAATGAAACCTATTGGATGTTGAAAGGCCTCGATAGAGTGGATGTGGAGAACACGTTTCCTATGGTTGTTGAGTCTAGGACTAGAGGATGCAGCCTCAGAAGAGAGGGGCATCCTTTTAGATCAGAGATGAGGAAGAATTCCTTTAGCTCGAGAGTGGTGAATCTGTTGAATTCATTGCCACAGGTTGCTATGGAGGCCAAGTCATTGAGCATAGTTAAAGCAGAGGTTGATAGATTCTTCAGGGCATGAAGGGATGTGGGGAGAAGACAGGAGATTGGGGCTGAGAGGTAAAATGGATCAGCCACGACGAAATGGTGGAGAATACTCAATGGGCCGAATAGCCAATTCTGCTCCTTTGTCTTATGGCTTTATGGGCAGTGTCCTGGACACAACCACCCACAAATACCTCACCAACGACAATCCTTATAAGGTCATAAGATCAAAAGTAGGGCACAATGTTGAGGTCGGTTTGAAATTCCTCAGCAAGTGAAGCCGTTTATACCAAGGAAATAGTTTGGAGTGATCCAGAGTCTTATTCAGATTTATTAATCACATGTACATGGAAACATGCGGTGAAATGCCTTGCTTGCATCAACAGCCAACACAACATAGGGATGTACTGGGGGCAGCCCTTAAGTGTCACCATGCATCCCGGTGCCAACAACGCGTTCCCACAATGCTTAGCAGAGCAGTATCAGAATCAGAATGAGGTTTGATATCACTGGCATATGTCGGGAAATTTGTTGTTATGTGGCAGCCGTGCGTTGCAATACATAACAATAAAAACTGTGAATTGCGGTAAGGATATGTATCTAATAGTTAAATAAGTAGTGGACATAGACATAGAATAGTACAGCACAGTACAGGCCCTTCAGCCCACAATGTTGTGCCGACCCTTAAACCCTGCCTCCCATATAACCTCCACCTTAAATTCCTCCATATACCTGTCTAGTAGTCTCTTAAACTTCACTAGTGTATCTGTCTCCACCACTGACTCAGGCAGTGCATTCCACGCACCAACCACTCTGAGTAAAAAACCTTCCTCTAATATCCCCCTTGAACTTCCCACCCCTTACCTTAAAGCCATGTCCTCTTGTATTGAGCAGTGGTGCCCTGGGGAAGAGGCGCTGGCTATCCACTCTATCTATTCCTCTTATTATCTTGTACACCTTTATCATGTCTCCTCTCATCCTCCTTCTCTCCAAAGAGTAAAGCCCTAGCTCTCTTAATCTCTGATCATAATGCATACTCTGTAAACCAGGCAACATCCTGGTAAATCTCCTCTGTACCCTTTCCAATGCTTCCACATCCTTCCTACAGTGAGGTGACCAGAACTGGACACAGTACTCCAAGTGTGGCCTAACCAGAGTTTTATAGAGCTGCATCGTTACATCGCGACTCTTAAACTCTATCCCTTGACTTATGAAAGCTAACACCCCATAAGCTTTCTTAACTACCCTATCTACCTGTGAGGCAACTTTCAGGGATCTGTGGACATGTACCCCCAGATCCCTCTGCTCCTCCACACTACCAAGTATCCTGCCATTTACTTTGTACTCTGCCGTGGAGTTTGTCCTTCCAAAGTGTACCACCTCACACTTCACCGGGTTGAACTCCATCTGCCACTTCTCAGCCCACTTCTGCATCCTATCAATGTCTCTCTGCAAACTTCAACAATCCTCTACACTATCCACAACACCACCAACCTTTGTGTCATCTGCAAACATGCCAACCCACCCTTCTACCCCCACATCCAGGTCGTTAATAAAAATCACGAAAAGTAGAGGTCCCAGAACAGATCCTTGTGGGATACCACTAGTCACAATCCTCCAATCTGAATGTACTCCCTCCACCAAGACCCTCTGCCTTCTGCAGGCAAGCCAATTCTGAATCCACCTGGCAAAAGTAGTAGTGAGGTAGTGTTCATGGGTTCAATGTTCCATTCAGAAATCAAGTGGCAGAGGGGAAGAAGCTGTTCCTGAATTGTTGAGTATGTGTCTTCAGGCTCCTCTACCTCCTCGCTGATGGTAGCAATGAGAACAAGGCATGTCCAGGGTGCTGGGGGTCATTAATAATGGATGCTACTTTTTTGAGGCATCACCCCTTGAAGATGTCCTGGATTAGATTAGATTAGATTAGATTGGATTATGAGGACACTCAGTCCTCATTTATTGTCATTTAGAAATGCATGCATTAAGAAATGATACAATGTTCCTCCAGAAACACAGGACAAACCAAGACTAAAACTGATAAAAACCACATAATTATAACATATAGTTACAACAGTGCAAAGCAATATCGTAATTTGATAAAGAGCAGACCATGGGCACGGTAAAAAAAAGTCTCAAAGTCCCGATAGACTGATCATCTCATGCAGACAGTTGAAGGGAGAAACTCTCCCTGCCATGAACCTCCAGCGCCGCAAGCTTGCTGATGCAGCACCCTGAAAGCACCCGACCACAGCCGACTCTGAGTCCGTCCGAAAACTTCGACCCTCTCCGACCAGCCCTCCGACACTGAGCACCGAGCACCATCCTCTGCTGAGCGCTTCGACCTCACCCCGGCCGCCGAGCAACAAGCAAAGCCGAGGACTCGTGGCCTTCCCCTCCGGAGATTCTGGATCACACGTTAGCAGCAGCAGCAAAACAGGCATTTCAGAAGTTTCACCAGATGTTCCTCCGTGCTCTCACGTCCATCTCCATCAAATCAGAATTGTGCACGGCACCCTACTTGACAGATAAGAGACATCACCACCGGAGTGGCCGCTGCGAGCTGTGTCACGCTGCCTTCTTCTCCTCTCCTCTACAGATACTACGGAGGCTAGGGCCCACGTTGGAGCTGACTGAGTTCACAACATTTGGCAGTTTATTTCGATGCTGTGACAACCCCACACCTCCCCCCCACATACACACGGAACACAACAAACAGCAAAACAAGCCCCTTCCTCCCTCCCACACACAAAATTGCATAAAGCTGCCTTTTTCTGTCCTTGGAACTGAAATTTATCTTTGCCCTGGAGTAAAGTGGGGTAGTAACCATCGTGGGTCTGTTTTGCACCACTGCAGGATCTCTAATGCACACCTCTGGGCACAAATCAGGCTTGTGGTTGTGGTGCAACTTATCACCTCAAGTCGTGCATGGGATGGGTTGATGTAATTCCTGCACAACACTCCTCTGGGTGGGGCAGGGTGGGGTGAGGGAGAGAAACCTGGGCTACATTGTCCTGCGAGAGGTCACAAAGCCAGGCCAAGGTGGAAGGCAATTCATGCTAATAGGATCAGATGGCGCCAGTAACTGGCGGCTCTGCGCGTGCTCTCGCGAGCAAGCTGCCTTCTACACTATCCTATATCGATTTGTAATCCAGGGAGCGGGAAGCGCAGAATCAAATATTGCTGTGATGACTGTACGTTCTAGTATCAATTGTTTGGCAAGAATCAGGTTTAATATCACTGGCATATGTCATAAAATGTGATTGCTTTGTGTCAGCAGTACAATGGAACACATAATAATAGAGAAAAACATGAATTACAGTAAATATATATATATATATAAAGTAGTTGAATTAAATAAGTAGTGCAGAAATAGAAATTAAAAAGTAGTGAGGTGGTATTCATGGGTTCAATGTCCATTCAGGAATCGATGGCAGAGGGGAGGAAGCTGTTCCTGAATCATTGAGTGTGTGCCTTCAGGCTCCTGTACCTCCTCCCTGATGGTAGCAATGAGAACAAGGCATGTCCTGGGTAATAGGGGTTGTGTGGGGGGGGGGTAGTGTCCTTAATGATGGTTGCTATCTTTCTGAAGCATTGCTCTTCGAAGATGTCCTGGATACTACGGAGGCTTATGCCCGTGATGGAGCTAAGTTTACAACTCTCTGCAGTTTACTTCAATCCTATTCAGTAGCCCCCCCCCCACCCCCACCACTATACCAGACTGTCACACAACCAGTTAGAATGCTCTCCACAGTACATCTATAGAAATTTGCTAGTATCTTTGGTGACATACCAAATCTCCTGAAACTCCTAATGAAATATAGCTGCTATCCTGCCTTCTTTGTAGCTACATCAATATGTTGGTCCCAAAATAGATCCTCAGAGATATTGATACCTAAGAACTTGAAGTTCTCTTGTGTTGCAGAGGATAATACAGCAGGTGTGAGTGGACATTGAGAACAGGAAGACCATATTTCAACAACTTTTCCAACTTCTTTTAGCCAACTCCCACATAGTTAAACTTAAGCCCACTGAGCCAGGCTGATCAAAGAAGAATGAGGCAAACACAAAGAGTATCACATTACTCTTCCTAACTTAAGTGCACTCTCAGTGGATTAAAAGAAAGAGAGAAAGAAACTCTCCTCACCAGGGCTGATATTACTCTCTCTAACGAGCCTCCAATAGGAATCGACTCCCTGACTCTGTGTGCCTCGATAAAGCCTCGTCTCACTATTTCCAAAGTGTATAATTCTGTCTGCCAGCACAGGTCGTTCCAAAGCTGGAGTGCTTCCCTCCTGTTCAACGCAGAAGGTCACATTTGAATTCGGCTGAACTGGGAGATAAGGGAGCACATTTGCATCTTGCTCCCACAGTTCAGTCCGCATCAGAGAAATGCTCGGGCGTTTTGCCACTTCATGCTTTGTTTCACTTTAGATCTGTCTCTCTTACGTGACTTGTAAATTACCTGCAGCTCCAAGTGTTTCTGTTGCTGATTTCACTTGACATTTTCCACGGATCTTGACAGTTTGAAGTAGCAAATTTGCCTCTACCTTTTATACAGAAATGATAGTTTAAAACATTGTACATGGCAGGCTGATGCTTAGCTCCTGTTTTTCTGTGTCACATCCTCTGATTAAGTACTATTTATTTTACACTGAATACTAAACCTATATATCTCTTTTTCTTGTCTTTCTCCCCTGTGTTAATGCTTTCCTTTGTTGTTCTGGATCACCTGTGTGAATATCGAGTCCCACCTTTTTGGGGTTGGCCCAATTGTTCTTGGAATTCTGATATGGTAACTGTGAACAAAGTCATTAGAGAAACACAGCTGATAGATATAAAAGTCATAAATGTCTTTATTTGGGACACACACAAGCTGGCATCCTTTGGAGTCACGAGAGGGACAGAGACTAGACTCTCCGATCTGACATTACAGCACATTTTTATATGCTAAAGAACAAATGTAACAGGATAATTTCTATAGTTACAATGCTCTCATGATGCTTCTTTTGAATTATATGTAATTTTTTTCAAATGCCTGATTTTTCCACCCAAAATAAGTGTTAATTACTGAGGTCTCTGAGTTGTATGCATGACGTAGGGTGTTGATTGCATTCATGTATATGCAGACATCTCAGTCAATTGGATGTTTCCTGTTCTGAGCTGCATTTTAAATTTAATCTACAATCCATATTCAGATCTGAAGGTTAGTTGCTGTTGAGATTGATATTTGTTCTATCCCCTAACTCCAGAATGCGACCTAACAAGTACTAAACCTATATAGCTCTTTTTCCTGTACTTTTCTTCTGTGTTATACTTATCTTTACTGTTCTGGATCACCTGTGTGAAACTTAGTCCTGTTTCTTTGTGGTTGGCCCAATTGTTCTCAGATTTCTGATGAATGGCTTCAGCCCAAAACATCGACTCTTTATTCCATTCCTTAGATGCTGCCTGACTTGTTGAGTTCCTCCAGCATTTTGTAGGTATTACTCTGATTAATTCAGCGTCTGCAGAACCTCTTGGGTCTTGGAGTTCCAAGTTGGATTGGATCATTGGGGAGGTAACAGGGTTAAGATTGTTCCAGAGAAGCTCCAGACCCATGACACAACAAATTGAGGTGAATCAATCTATACAAAATGTAAATCTTAAAAGGAAGGGCACAGAATTGTACAGCACTGCACATGTCTTCAGGTAATGAAGATTCAGGAACAGGAACAGTAAACTTAAATTTAGATTTAGAGAGCTCTAATAACAGAGCCAACAAGCCCATACCGCCCAATTACACCCATGTGACCAATTAAACTACTAACCCATACATCTTTGGAATATGGGCTGAAACCAAAGTCTTTTTCGAGATATTTCATTGAAGTGAAACATTTTCTCAGCATCCATTATCATCAATTTCCATAAAATCATCTCTCATTCTTCAAAATTCCAATGACTATCAGCCAAACCAGAAAAACTTACTCTTTAGGTCAATCCCTTCATCTCTGGAAATGAGCTGGTGAACCTTCTTCACACTGGCTGCGAAGTGACTACATCCTTCCTTCAGTATGTAAGCCAAAACTGCACACACTACATGAAATTGCAAATATTCCCCTGCTTTTATACTCCACATCTCTCACAATAAGTGTAACACCCATTTAGGCTTCCTACTTAGCTGCCGCACTTTGTTTATCCTGCTCCGGGATCTCCCTGGACTGTAAGATTTTGTGATCTCACACTGCGTAAATAATAATCTGCCCCTGCATTTCTCCTTCTCATTTTCTCACATTGTGCATCATCTGTCAACTTCTTTTTTGGTCTTCCTGACTTTGTAGCATTGGCAAGTCTGCCTACAGCATCCGCCATCCAAGTCATCACCATTGATTCTCCATTTACATCGATGGCTCATCCTCCTTCATAGATGCTGCCTGACCTGTTGAGTTTCTCCAGCACTTTGTACATGGCTAAAGAGATAACCAAATAAATTCCCAGCGACGATGCCTGTGACATCCCACTGGTCTCCAAATGCTCGTCAGAACATGACCCATTGATTATGACTGTTTTCTGTTATCCATGTCAATTAATATACACACAGCCATTGTTGTAATGTGTAGAGCATAGTAATATACGAGGGGAGATTGATAAGCTCGTGGCCTAAGGTAGAAGGAGTCAATTTTAGAAAACCTAGCACATTTATTTTTCAACATAGTCCCCTCCTACATTTACACACTTAGTCCAGCGGTCATGGAGCATACGGACCTTGGATCTCCAGAAAGTGTCCACAGCAGGGGTGATTGATAAGCTCGTGGCCTAAGGTAGAAGGTGAGTTATACAACTCTCATTACATGCACATGCAGTTCAACTCTTTGAGTGACTATGCAGAAAGTTGGAAGTTAATAAATCATCTCCTTCTACCTTAGGCCACAAACTTATCAATCACCCCTCGTACAGCAAGTGCCCACACATGGCATGCTAATCCATTCTCGTGCCTTGAGTGATTAGGTTAGGGCCACAGGACATTGTGACCTCCCTCTGGTTCCCCTCCTCCTTTCTTCCATAGTCCACAGTCCTCTCCTATTATAATCATTCTTATTCAACCCTTTAGCTCTTCCACCTAGTACCTCCCTGCTTCTTACTTTATCCCCCTCTGCCCCACCCTTCACCCCTCATCTGCCCCCTTGTACTCCTTCCCCTCCCCTCAGCATCTTATTCTGGCTTCTTCCCCCCTTCTCCTTTCCAATTCTGATGAAGGATCTTGGCCAGAACTGTCAACTATTAACTCCTCTCCACAGATGCTGCCTAACTTGTTGAGTTCCTCCAGCATTTTGCGTGTGTTGCTGAAGATTTCCTGCATCTGCAGAATCTCTTGCGTTTACAACATAGAAACATCTGCTGGCTCCTCTGCACCAGTTCTGTCCTGAGGAGGTTTATTCTCTGTTTGCTGTGTCCCCAACCACCCACCCATTCTTTTGTCACTTTCGCGTGACAAGATGAACCAAAAAAATTAACCAGTTTTAATTCTGAGTTCTATAACTTTAACACGCCAGTCGTACCGCCCTCGCTGAGGTGTTGTAACATTGACTAGACAGTCAGGCAAACTCCATTCAAAAATGATATGAGAGTCGGGGTATAGCCTCCGAGCGCCTTGGGTATAATTGCAGACTCAGAGGCATGATATAGTGAAAAAGGAGTGAAACTGAAAAACAGCAAAGTGCTGTCTAATTACTGTGTTGTTCCATTCACACAAGTAAATATACACAGATAAGTAAGAATTTAATTAAGTTTTCAGTATGCAAACATTATAGGATTCCAACTGGTAAGTACTACAGGTATCTAGTATGTGCAAACCATTAGCGTATAGGTTAGTGTCTAATAAACTCAAAAACAGCATTCTATTTCAGCAAAATCTTATTGATACCATTAGATTAACTTCTAAGCAATATAACATCAATTTACAGGCAATGCTTCTGCTGGGGAAACAACAGGATGGCCTTAGATAGAAGCTTCTTTCGTTCCTGACGTAAATCTCTGAACTCTTGTGAGCCAATGTGCTTTCCTGCTTACTACTTCTTGACAGCACAGGAAGTGGCCTAATGCAAACCAGCAACCGCTCACTAAAATAAAAGCTGAATGTGTTTAATCACATAGAAAAAGACATAAATGAATTGCCCGGAGGGCAGAACACCAGTCACCGTTTGTAGTTCATAAGTGTGCGGTCAGGCTGACATTAAGCAACCTATCCTGAAACCTTTGAAGAGGAGAGGCTTGTGGAAGGAATGGGATCTCCTCAGCTGAATGGAGGAGTGATTAAGGAGATCTGGGGGAATGTGCCACTAGTCTGTTGTTGAATATGTTATCACTGGTCCCTCATTGAATATACCATTAGTCCAACATTGAATATACCTCTGGTTCCTTATCAAGTATACCACTGGCCTGTCATTGCCACTGAACCTAAATCCTGGAATGCACCCTCCAGCAACTTAGTGGAAATGTTTGCCCCAGATGGACTGCAATGGTTCCAGATGGAGTTTCACTGTCACCTTCTCAAGGGGGTTAATGGGTAGGCAATAAACGCTACTGGAAATGAAGCAGTTAAAATAAAAAGGGCAGAATAGAAGAAACATTCAATTTGAGTTAACATAGATACTGAAACTTCGATCCTGCCCCAGGCCCCATTGCTCATGCTCCAAGCTTTTAACTGAAGGTGTGCTTTAAATGAGGTGGGTTGTTGCCAGCGAGAGTGAAGATGAACTTGTGTTCGAGAGGGGAAAAGATGGAGTAATTCATGTTGGGGATGAGGTAGGAGTGATGTATTTAGGGAAGGGTCATTAATTTGCGGTGGGGAAGGTCCAGAGCCTCACTTGCCCTCTTGATCCATCTCCAACCCAGGTTCCTGCATCCCTTCCAATGTTCTGCACTTTCTGTCAAACCCTGAATATTTGGTTCTGGCTGCTCATTTTGAGGTGAATGAGCTCTGATGTCCCCGTCATCATCTCAACAGGCACAAGGTGACCCGAAATTAAGCCCTCTGCCCGGCATGGAGCCTGGCCTGTCTGTGCTGCAGATACCATATTCTGCTTTAACTAAAGATCAGTAGAACGTATATTGAAAGGCTGAGGTACAGAGTGGTGATATATTATCACTTCTTACACTGAATGGCAACCTCTCCTCTCTGCTTCCTTAACTTATTTCTCACTTTCTTTCTCTAGCTTTGTCTCGGTCCCTGTCTTTGTCTTTCTCTCACTCTCTCTCTTTCACTCTCACACTCTCTCACTCACACACACACACACACACACGCACACACACACACACACACACACACACACACACACACACACATGCACACGTGCATTTTCTCAAGGTCTTTTTCTTTCTCCCTCTCCTACCTATCTCCCTCTCCTTCCTCTCCTACCTGTCTCTCTCTCCTTCCTCTCTCCTCTCTCTCTCTCTCCCTCTCATCCACTCCCTCTCTCCTTCCCTCTCCCTCACTCCCAGTCTCTCTCTGCAGCTGGTGTTGGAGTGAGTGAATGAGGAAGGATGAGGGTGAGCCCAACTCACATTGTTCCTTTGACCATTTGTACTCATCCAGACTAGCTGGGGAGCTATCAGAAGGATGCAGAAAGGTTTAAGGTCAATATAGACAGTAAACGATGTACAGGAAAATAGCAAATGGGATATAACGTGGAAAAGCTGAGGTCATCCACTTGGATTTTAATTTGAGAAGTGTTGGTGTTCCCCAGTGCCTCAGTGCACTTATACATAATTCACTGAAGATAAACCTACAGGGACAACTAGAAACCTGGAAGGCAAATGGTATGTTGACCTTAATTGCAACAAATTTTAAATACAGGAATAGAGGCTACTTGTTTTAATCATTTGGGTGAGAAAGCATTTGGAATATTATGCACAGGTCTGGTCACTATATCTATTTGCAATGGAGGTGTTGCAATGAAGGTTTTTCAAACACATTCAGTAGGTACCTCCTGTAGCTAATAGAGTGGCCACTCAGTATATGTTAGTGGCCTTCTGCTGCTGTGGCTCATCCATAAGACCATAAGCTATAGGAGCAGAGTTAGGCCATTTGGCCCATCGCCTCTGTTCTGCCATTTCATATTGGCTGATCCAATTTTCTTCTCAGCCCCAATCTCCTGTTTTTTCCCCGTATCCCTTCATGCCCTGTCCAGTCAAGAATCTATCAACCTCTGCCTTAAATATACATAAAGACTTCAAGGTTTGATGTATTGTGCATTCAGAGATGCTCTTCTGCACACCACTGTTGTAACGAGTAGTTATTTGAGTTACTGTCGCCTTCCTGTCAGCTTGAACCAGTCTGACCATTCTCACCTGACCTCTCTCATCAACAAGTCATTTTCACCCACAGAACTGCCACACACTCATGGTGTTTTTTGCACCATTCTCTGTAAAACTCTAGAGACTGTTGAGCACGAAAATCCAAGGAGATCAGCCGTCTCGCACCATCAATCATTCCACGGTCAAAGTCACTTAGATCACATTTCTTCCCTATTCTGAGGTTTGGTCTGAACAACAACTGAATCTCCTGGGGGTTGGGGGATGAAGAGTGAGGTAGGTGTGGGTGGCAGAGTGTGGGAGAGGAAGGAGAGGGGAAGAGAGGTACAAAGTGAAAGCAAAAGAGAGAGTGCAGATGATGGAAATCTGGATCAACACACACAGCTCTGATGAAGAGTCTTGACCTTATACAGTACATCAAATATTTGTTTACCTCCATAGATGCTGAGTTCCTCCAGCACTTTGTGTGCATTGATACAAAGTGGCGGGGGACGGGAGCCTGGCGCTCGGCCGGGGGCCATGGTCGAGTGGTCGGCAACTTGGGCTGGCTCCCCTACCAGACTTACCCTGGTGAGGAGGGTGTGAGGACACCCAGCAGGACTAAAAAAAACAAGACCTGACAAAGGGTGGATGAGCTCCTTGTGAGCCAACGGCCATCTTCCGTGGAAGAGATTAAAGCCTCACCACGTATCTACGAATCGTATGCTATGTGTATACTATGAACTTGGGTGCTGCACCGTGTGCCTGGACCTGCCCAAGGCCTCCGCCTAAGGAAGGGCTGAGCTCGAAGAAGCGGCCGCGGCTGGGGCCCTACACGGCCTGGGGCTCGAGTTTGGCGGGGGCGGTGGCGGGCGGTGCCAAGGCGGCTAGCTAGAACAAACTGGAGGTGAGGCTGTACTTGGTGCTGTCGCAAGATCGAGGAAGATGGAGGTGCATAGCCGCCCATCCCGGATTCGGGATGTCACCCGCTGACTGACTGACCGACAAAGTGGAAAACTTGTTCAAAAGGGAGAAAAGGGCACCACAGTAGCGTGGCAGTTAGCGCAACGGTATTACAGATGGGGGTGCCGGAGTTCAGAGTTCATCTCTGGTGACGTCTACAAGAAGCTTGTAGATTTCCCCATGGCAGTGTGGGTTTCCTCTGGGTGCTCTGGTTTCCTCCGACAGTCCAAAGGCATAACGTATCGTAGGGTAATTGGTCATTGAAATTGTCCTGTGCTTAAGCTAAGTGAGTCGTTGGGCCCAAATGGCCTGAGTCATGCTGCACCTCCAAATGAAATAAAATCAAAATCAAATAAAACAAAAAATTAAAAAAAAACAGAAACATGAGAGGTTCTGCAGATGCTGAAAATCCAAAGCAACACGCACAAGTTGCTGGAGGAACTCAGCAGGTTGGGCAGTACATAAACAGTTGACGTTTCGGATTGAGACCCTTCTTTACGAATGGAAAGATGCCACAATAAAAAGGTAAGGGAGTAAGGAAGGAGAATACTGTCCCTCTGACAGTGTCACACTCTCTAAGTACTGTCCCTCTGACAGTGTCACACTCTCTAAGTACTGTCCCTCTGACAGTGAGGCACTCCCTCGCTACTGTCCCTCTGACAGTGTGACACTCCCTTGGTACTGTCCCTCCGACAGTGAGGTGCTCCCTCAGTACTGCCCCTCTGACAGTGAGACACTCCCTCTGACAGTGTGACATTCCCTCGGTACTGTCCCTCCGACAGTGAGACACTCCCTCAGTACCGTCCCTCTGACAGTGTGACACTCCCTCAGTACTGTCCTCTGACAGTGAGACACTCCCTCAGTACTGTCCCCCTGACAGTGAGGCACTCCCTCTGTACTGCCCCTACGACAGTGAGACACTCCCTCAGTACTGTCCCTCTGACAGTGTGACATTCCCTCGGTACTGTCCCTCTGACAGTGCGACACTCCTTCAGTACCGTCCCTCTGACAGTGTGACACTCCCTCAGTACCGTCCCTCCGACAGTGTGACACTCCCTCGGTACTGTCCCTCTGACAGTGAGACACTCCCTCGGTACTGTCCCTCTGACAGTGAGACACTCCCTCAGTACCGTCCCCCTGACAGTGAGACACTCCCTCAGTACCGTCCCCCTGACAGTGAGGCACTCATTGAGGTGCCACGGGGAGAAGACAGGGATTGGTTCTCTCTGCAGATGTCGGTCTGTGCGCTGTCTATGGGACCGACACTGCGCAGAGCCTGGCTGCCCTGTGTTGACACATTTCAACGGTATAATTGGCTTCTGGGAATTTTTCCCTCACAGTTTGATGGTTTCAGCTCCACTGTCGTGATAGGAGTCTGCATCTCATCACAACTTGTCGTCCCAAGACCTATGAAAAAAAGACATCACACTCACCCGTTTGGTGTAATGATCTGGGCCATGGTGACAAATTTTATTTTTTGTGTGTATAATTCTGCCTTGGGAAGGGTCAATGAGACATGACAGAGGAGCTTCACCTGTTATTTAAATGCACTTGTCCCAGCTGCAGGGTTATTTGTTGGGACGGTGTAGAGGGAGATGTATTTTTATAAATTTTTTATGTTAGCAATGTGGTGCAGAATAGGCCCTCCCACCCCTCAAAGCCACATGGCCCAGACCCCTATTAACCCTTACCTAATCAGCAAAAAATCTACAGTGGCCAATTAACCTACTGGGTTGCTTTCTTTCCCAAGAAACCGGAGCAACTGGGTAAGACCCAAGCATTCCTCTGGGAGGAGCTACCAAGACACCTTACAGAACGGCACTGGATTTGAACTCTGAACTCCAGAACACCCCGCGCTGTAACAGTGTCCGCGCTAATCGCTACACTACCATGGTGCCAGCTATACATTTAAATTGTGCTTACTCTAGACTGGAGTATTTGATGGGACAGTGCAAGGGGAGATTCACTTTGTATCTAAATCCTTTTGTAGAAGAAGTTACCCCTGCCCTGGAGTGTGAGATCCAGAGCTTTGCCCTGCGTCGGACCTATGCTGCCCCTGTTCTGGGGGTGTGTGATGGGACAGTCTGGGGGAAGCTTTAGAACAGAGAACATAAACATTACAACACAGGGTCAGGCTCCTCAACCCACAAAGTTCTTGCCTGTTTAAACTAACCCCATCTCCTGCATGTTATCCATATCTCTCCTTTCCCTGCCCGTTCACGTGGCTAAGATCCTCTTAGACTATCATATCTGTTACTACTGACATGGCATTGCTGACAGATGTTAGTTATAGTTTTGGTTTATTGTTGCCATATGCACCAAGATACAGTGAAAAACTTGTCCTTCATGCGGTTCATACAGATTAGATCATTACACAGTGCATTGAGGTAGAACAGGATAAAACAGTAACAATGCAGAATAAAGATTAAACATTACCAAAAGAGTAAGAACAAGATCATAGCGAGCTAGATTGTGATGTCAAGAGTCCATTGTATTGTACCAGAGTCTGATAACAGTGGGATAGAAGCTGTCCTTGAGAGTGGTGCTATGTTCTTTCAGGCTTTTGTATCTCCTGCTCAATGGGAAATGGGAGAAGACAGCAAGTCTGACTGGGTGGTGTAGACTGAAACTTAGGACATATAAAATACACACAGCTGCCACCTTGGGTAGATATCTCATAAACTGGCCATTGAGAGAATGTCCGTGGTCTTCTGCTGCTGTAGCCCATCCACTTCAAGGTTCGATATGTTGTGCCCACAGGGATGCTCTTTGCGCACCACTGTTATAATGTGTGGTTATTTGAGTTGCTGTTGCCTTCCTGTCAGCTTAAACCAATCTGACCAATCTCCTCTGACCTCTCTCATTAACAAGGCATTTTTGCCCAAAGAACTGCTGATCACTGGATGCTTTTCATTTCTCACACCATTCTCTTGTAAACTCCAGAGACCGCTGTGTGTGAAAATCCCAGGAGATCAGTGGTTTCTGAGATACTCAAACCACCTAATCTGGCACCAACAATCATTCCATGGTCAAAATCACCTACATCACTTTTTATCCCCCATCCTGATGTTTGGTCTGAACAACAACTGAACCTTTTGACCATGTCTGCATGCTTTTATGCATTGAGTTGCTGCCACATGATTGGCTGATTAGATGTTTGTATTAAGGAGCAGGTGTACCGAACAAAGTGGACCCTGAGTGTATCTAAGATGACTGTGGGTCTGTGGCCAATTGTGTACTGCCAAGATCCTAATAGTAATCTTTGCGGGATACTACTGGTCAAAGACCAACACTCAGAGAAACAGCTCTCTACCTCTATTCTCTGTCATCTATTGTATAAGCTCTGTTGTGGTCATCTGTGTCGTTGGATGGCTTAAGTTTGGACTCTTTTAATGCGTGTCTGTATCTTTCTATCTTATATGTGCTATGTCTGGTTTGTGCTGTGTGTGACTATTGGTTCTACGTTTTGTACCTTGACCCCAGAGTAACACTGTCCTGTTTGGCTGTATTCATGTGTATTCATCTATGGTTGAATGACAATTAAACTTGATTTGAATTGAATCTATGACCAAGCCAATTTTCTTTCCAGTTTATCAACTCACCTTGGATCCCATGTGGCTTAATCTTCTAGACCGTCCTACCATAAGAGATGTGTTCAAATGCTTTACTGAAGTCTACAAAGACAGCACTTTAATGCACTACCTTTGTCAATCATCTGCTTCACTTCCTTACAAAACTCAATCAAATTTTGAGGTAGATCTCTCGACAACAAAGCCAGGATGTATAACGGCCCTCCGTTGGTCTAAGTTTACCATGGATGTTGTATCCTTGCTGTCAAAGTCAATATGCAAGCAGGGGCAGTACGATATGGAGAACAAGCTGTTGCCCATGTAGAAGGCTTTCTCTACCCTCCACGCCGCTAATGAATCCAAGTGATCAACAGAGACCGATACGGCTTGGTACCAGCGGTGTCGTAGGAGTTACCAGTCAATGTTGAACTCAGTGTAAGACTGCCTTCAGGATTCCACCTCCAGATTTTTCCCCAGGGTTTACTCCTGAAGCCTTCCCCATAGCCACAAGGCAGCTGAGGTTTGAAATCAGTCTTTCTTCTCCTAGATGAGCTGCCTGCCACAGCCAACGAGCCCCCGCCGCCCAGAAAGCCATGATGGCATCCATAATATATGACTTAATCTGGTCCTTAAGAATCTTCTCCAAGAGTTTTCCTACCACAGATCTTAGTTTCACTGGCCTATAATTTCCTGGTTTCCCATTGTTTTTCTTAAACAAAGGAATAACATTGTCTATTCTCCTGACTTCTGACATCTCATCTGTGGCTAAAGATAATATAGAGGTAGTTGTTAATCTTATTTTTATTTACAAACACACTACACTAACAGGCCATTCAGGACTGAAGAGCTTGCACCCGTGAGACCAATTAATCCACTAGCCTGCACAGCTTTGTAAAGTGTTGTCACGGTAGTGTAGAGCAGCCATTCTCAACGGGGGCCATATTGGCACATTCGAAGTGGGCCATCAACTGGAAACTGTGAGATGGGGAGCCCCAAGGGTTTATGGAGGTCTTGGTAACTGAACTGATGAAATACCCAAATACAATTGATATCACAACAAGTTGTGACCTCTGACTGTCATTGTCTAATTTGGAGCCCAATATCATGAAACTTGCAGAAAAGCACCAAGCTCAAGGATCACATTAGGCCTGATAAATGTTTAATTTCATACAGTCTTTTTTAAGTTTTGTCCACTGTCGGAATGTTCAAGTTTTCTTGGTGTTCAGTAATAAATGATTTTCTGCCTATCTATTCGTGTTGTATCCCTGTTAGAAAAGGGGGTCTTGGAACCTCCTAAGGGGGCTGTGGCCAAAAAGTGGTTGAGAATCACTGGCGTAGAGGTTATCATGACGTTATTGCTGCTCGGGGCGTCGGAGTTCTGAGTTCAATTCCGGCCCTGTGTTTAAGAATCATGTACTTCATTCCAGTGAGCGTGTGGGTTTCCTCCAGGTGCTCTGGTTTCCTCCCACATTCCAAAGAGGCACTGGTTAGCAGGTTAATGGTTCATTGTAAATCGTCCTGCGATTAGGTAGCGTTAAATAGGTATGTTGCTGGGTGGTGCGGCTCGTTGGGCCAGAAGGGTTTGTTCCGCACTGTAGAAGTAGGCAGCCGTCGATCCCAGGGGATCATGGGTTTGCGCCTCTGGTGGACTGTGTCCTCTCCAGGGCGCAAGCCTGGGTGGGAAGATTTGAAGAACTGGCTGTTGCCCATACAGTGGGCTCCCCCTCTCCACGTGACTGATGTTGTCCAAGGGAAGGGCAAATGCCAATACAGCTTGGCACCAGTGTCGTCGCAGAGGTGGCCAGAGTGAAGTTGTAAACAACATCAAACTGCCTTAAGGACCCTGGCCCCGGATTTCTTCCTTGGGGTTTACTCCCGAAGCCTTTCCCATGGGTGGGTATGGCCACAAGGCAGTGGAAGTTTAAAATCAGAGTTTTCCTTCTCCTAGGCGGGCCCCACCTGCTGGAAGCAACTGGTTTTGAGGCGCCAGTGGTCCGCCTCTGCCCCTTCTCTTGTCAGTAGAAACAGTTCCACCGGGCCTAGTAGCTAAGCCTCACGTGAAGGCCGAGAGTTGGATTTGGTTGTCAGAGGCTGTGAGAGTCACATGCCATTTGGAGCACTTTATAGGTAGTGGGAGCTTATCCCCACTAGCACTCCCGGCTACGACAACCTTAGGAACCTGCGCACTGTATCTCTCAATAAATGAAAAATTAAATATTTCAAATATTTTAGAATATTGGTTGCCCGGTTGCTACTTCGAAGTTCAGTTGATCACCGAGCATGACAAAATAGATATATATATATATAGGCATCCGTTAGTCTCATGAGACCATGGATTTGCACCTTGGAAAGTTTCCAGAGCGTAGGCCTGGGCAAGGTTGTATGGAAGACCGGGTGCAAGTCTCCCCTCTCCGCACCACCGATGTTGTCTAAGGGAAGGGCATTAGGACCCATACAGCTTGGCACCGGTATCGTCACAGAGCAATGTGTGCTTAAGTGCCTTGCTCAAGGACACAACACGCTGCCTCAGCCAAGGCTCGAACTAGCGACCTTTAGATCACTAGATGAACGCCTTAACCACTTGGCCACGCGTGGTTAATACGTGGGTGAAAACTGGAGCACCCAGAGATGGCCCACACAGTCATGGAGAGAACTTGCAATCTCCTTACAGACAACGGCAGAACTGAACCCGATTGCTGGCACCATCCTGGGATAGTTCCCATCAGTCCCTGGGGACTTAACCACCTTAATGGTTTACTCTGTACCTAAGTTGTGCTGACCCTTCTTTAAAGGTGTTTGATGGGACAGCATAGAAAGAGCTCTGCTCTGTACCTGACCCATACAGTGAGTGTTTGACAGGACAATGTAGAAAGAGCATTCCTCTGTAACCAATCTTTCTGTATTCAGTGTTTTCACATTGTCTGTGATATACCGAGTGCGTATATCATATCATAATGATATACAAGTAAAGGCATCCGTTAGTCTTGCGAGACCATGGATCTGCGCCTGGAAAGTCTTCACTCTCCAGGGCGCAGGCCTGGGCAAGGTTGTATGGAAGACCAGCGGTTGCCCATGCTGCAAGTCTCCCCTCTCCACCCCACCAATGTTGTCCAAGGGAAGGGCATTAGGACCCATACAGCTTGGCACCAGTGTCGTCGCAGAGCAATGTGTGATTAAATTGCCTTGCTCAAGGACACAACACGTTCCCTCGGCTGGGGTTCGAACTCACGACCTTCAGGTCACTAGTCCAATGCCTTAACCACTTTGCCGCTGTATACAATATATATTATATATTACATGGACTTACCTGGGCCTTTAGCTGCCAGTGGAGCTAGGGCCATCGATGACCTCCCGTCTCCATTGTCCTCTGAAGTTGATGTTCTGGTTGGAGTTCATCAATGTTTTTGAAATCCATTATATCCTCTGAAGAGGGGATTGGCCTAAACAGCTTCACCAGAGGCCTGTTGGCCAGCCTTACCTGTTTCCACCTCTCACAACGGCGATGTAGGGTTGGACTTTGAGAGGCCATTTAATATTATATTATTCCGTATAATACAATGCACAGTGAGCGTATCCTATAGGCGATTCACATAACTTCTACATGGAAGTGGCAATACAGGTAGATAGGATTGTACAGAGAGAGCTTCTGGCACGTTGACCTTCATAAATCAAAGTACTGAGCACAGGAGTTGGGATGTTGAAGTGGTATAAGACATCGGTGAAGCAAAAGTTGGAGTATTGTGCACAGATCTGGGTCATCATCTAACAGGAAATAAAATTGAAATAGTACGAAGAAAATTTACAGCAATATGGCTGGGACTTGAGGACTTGAGTTATCGGGAAAGGCTGAACTTTATTGGACTTAATTCCCTGGAGTGCAAGGGAATGGATGGAGATTTCTTAGAGGTATAAAAAATTATGTGGGGTATAGAGAGGGTAAATACAAGGAAGTTTTTTTTCCCATAGAGGTTTGCTGAGGTTGGTATGAGAGGTTATAGGCTAACAGTGAAAGATGAAATGTTTAAGGGGAACCAGAGGGAGATCTTCTTCACTCAGGGGATGGTGAGAGTGTTAGATGTTGGTTTGAATTCAACATTTAAGGTTTGGATAGATATATAGATGGGAGGGGCGGAGGGGGCTATGGTCCGGGTATAAGCTGAAGAGATGAGGCGGAATAATAGTCTGACACAGACTAGATGGGCTGAAGGATCTGTTTCTATGCTGTGATGCTCTATGATTCGATGATTATCCTCTGTCTCCAGAAACATAAGATTCCAACACACTGAATAAGTTACCTGAATTCATTTTAGGAGCAATGAGAGGGTTGAGGATGTAAGAACTGTCGATATAATCCAACATTGACATTGCCACCTTGTCAATCTATTTCATATCTTTAAACAGAACCTATTCTCCTGGCTTAGTTCCCAGTGAACTATAGAACCCTGACAGCGATAATATTTTTTGAACACACACAAATTCCTATTTCCCACAAAGAATGAAAGGTTTCTCGGTGAAGTTAATATTCTTCGTGGAAACGCAAGTCTGGGTCATTTTGTTAAGTGCATAAGTGGATTAATTTGGGATTTGTAACAGGATTTAGTGAAGATGGAAGTAAAAAGCAATTTCTTTTTGACATCCAGTGCTCAAGAGTTACAACAGCCCAAGATAATTAAAGACTCCTGCATCACACCCACTCACCCACTTTGTTTCCTGCGGAGCTCCAATTCTCCTGAAACTCCCAGGCTCATTGTTGTATCATCCTTTTAGTTAAGGGATGGAAGTGGGGAGGGGTCGGAAACGTTCCTTGTTCAGAGTGTTCAGTCCAGTGGGGTCTGTGATAAGGTTGCTTGTTCTCTGAGGACCTAACTTGGACCCACCACGTGGATGCAGTCATAAAGCAGGCAAGACTGCGGCTACATTTCATTAGGTGTTTGAGGAGATTTGGTATGTCACCAAAAACATTCGTACCATGAAGAAGAGCATTCTAACTAGTAGCATCACCGGTCTGGTAAGGGGGGTGGGGGGAGGAGAGGGGGGCTACCGCACAGGCTCAAAGTCAGCTGCAGAGAGTTGTAAACTTAGTCAGCTCCATCATGGGCACTAGCCTCCGTGGTATCCAGGACATCTTCGAGGAGCTGCATCCATCATGAAGGACCCTCATCACCCAGGTCATGCCCTCTTCTCATTGCTACCATCAGGGAGGAGGTACAGAAGCCTAAAGGCACACTCTCAACGATTCAGGAACAGCTTCTTCCCCTCTGCCATCCGAATTCTGAATGGACATTGAACCCATGAATTCTATCACTACCTTTTAATTTCAATTTTCTTGCATTACTTAATTAATTTAACTACTTAATATATATATTCTTGTTTTTTCTCTCTATTATTATGTATTGCATTGTTCTGTTGCTGCAATGTTAACAAATTTCATGACACATACCGGTGATATAAAACTTGATTCTGATTAACTGATTCCCAAGTCTAAAGCACTTCCAGTATTCAGTGTATGTCAATGGTTAGGGGTGTAGGTGAACGATATTAATTTCTGTAGTGACATCCATCATTAAAGACCCTCACCAACAAGCTATGCCCTCTTTTCACTACTACTATAGGGAAGTAGATATTGGACTCTCAGGTCCAACGCCACCAGGTTCAGGAACAATTATTACCCTTCAACCATCAGGCTCCCGAACCAGTATGGATAACTTCACTCACCTCAACTCTGAACTGATTCCACATGCTACTAACTCACTGTCAAGGACTCTACAACTCATGTTCTCAGTATTTTTTGCACAATTTGTCTCTTTTTGCACATTGGTTGTTTCAGTATTTGTTATTTATAGTTTCTTTTCATAAATCCTATTGTATTTCTTTATTTTGCCTTAAATGCCCACAAAAAATGAATCTCAAGGTTGTATATGGTGATATACATGTACTTTGATAATAAATTTACTTAGTCTTTTTAAAGCATCTCAAAGCCAGGGAGTGATGTAGTTGAGCAAACGGTACACAGCAAGCTCCTGTAGAAACCGTTGTGATATTGACCAGGTCATTAATTTTCAGTGATGTGAAATGGAGAATTTGTGTTGGGGTAGAGACCAGGGAGAATATATGTCATCCTCTTCATAATAACCTCTCCTGATCCGGTATACCTGTGGCAGTGTGGCACTCACTCACTGCTGTACTGAAGTGCCCACCCAGACTTTCGTGATCAGGTTTTGGAGTGGGACTTGAACCCACAAACTTCTCTCCCCTCCCCATATCAAGGAAGTAACCAGGACTGTGCAAGAGAAACTGGTGTTGTGTGCTAGGATTTCCATCATGCTACCCCTACCCGGGATCACAGTGGAGAAGTCGATCGACCTCATCGCTCTGATGTCATCAAAGTCCAAAGTAAATCTATTATCAAAGTACATATATGTGACCATATACATCTCTGAGATCCCTTTCCTTGCAGGCATTCACAGTGCAAAAGACAAGTACAAAAAGCAAAAAAAAACAAACAAAACGATAACAATAATAAATAAGCAGTAGTATTCAAAGCAGTCCTTGAAAGTGGGTTGTTGGAACAGCTCAGTGTTGGGGTCCGAGAAATTATCCCCTCTGGTTCAGGATTCTGATGGCTGAGGGGTAATAACTGTTCCAGGTGGTGTACCACCTGAAGCTCCTGTATCTTCTTCCTGATGGCAGCAGTGAGAAGATGGTGTTCCTTGATGATAGGTGCTGCTTTCCTGCAACAGCCCTTCCTACAGATGTGCTCAGTTGTGGGAAGTCTTTACCTCTGATGGGCTGGACAACATCCATTAAATTTTGTAGTGTCTTCCATTCAAAGGCATTGGCATTTTCACAACTCGTATCTTCATATTGAGCTCATTACTGAGTGTAGGCAAGAGAGAAGGTGGGAGTTTTTGTATCATGAAGCCCCTCTACAACAATGTCTGCCTCCTCAAAAACACAAGAGAATCTGCAGATGCTGGACGTTCAAAGCAACACACACAAACTGCTGGAGGAGCTCAGAAGGTCAGGCAGCATCTATGGAAAAGAGTAAAGAGTTAACATTTCAGGCCAAGGCCCTTCATCATACCTTAAACACAAAATAATCTGCAGATGCTGGAAAAGGTCAAAGCAACACTTTCAGTACGCTGGATGAACTCAGCAGGTTGGGCAGCATCAGTCAGAAACGCTGAGTTGACGTTTCGGGCCGGAACCCTTCGTCAGCACTGAAGAATGAAAGATGGGGAAGATTTGAAGAATGCTTGTAGCTTCAGTTGAAAGACCAGTAATTTGAAAGATAAAGGGGTGGGGGAGGGGAAGCATTGACGTCATAGCCCTGAAAACAATGGGTGGTAGAAGAAGGAGGCGGAACCAATTATATGTCCATACATGGCCTCCTCTACTGCCATGATGAGGGTAAACTCAGGTTGGAGGAGCAACACCTCATATACCATCTAGGTAGTCTCCAGCCCCTTGGTATGAACATAGAATTCCCCAACTTCTGGTAATTCCCTCCCCCTCCCTTCCTCTATCCCTATTTCACTCTACCCCCTCCCCCAGCTCCCTCATGGTTCTGCGTCCTCCTTTTACCACCCATTGTTTTCAGGGCTATGATGTCATTGCTTCCCCTCCCCCACCCTTTTGTCTTTCAAATTACTGGTCTATCAACTGACGCTACAAGCATTCTTCAAGTCCTTCCCCATCTTTCATTCTTCAGTCCTGACGAAGGGTTCCGGCCCGAAATGTCGACTCATCGTTTCTAACTGATGCTGCCCGACCTGCTGAGTTCATCCAGCGTACTGAAAGTGTTCCCTTCATCATACCTGCCTCCTACCTACAATAGTGCCTGGCACTGTGATTGCTATTCGTCTCCGAGTCTAAATCTCCAATTTACAAGTTGGGAAGGGGAATTCTTGGGTGAAGGATGATTGAACAGTGCACACACATGTTTATGCGTGTGTCTGTTCTGTGTGTGTACGCGCGCTTGTGTGTAGTCATGTAATGCACATGCATGTTTCCGAGTTTAGTGCATGTGTGTGCTTATGCATGTTTTATTTACATTTGCAGCTATATGTGAGTGTTTAGGTGTAAGTGATAACTGTGTGGAATTTCTGTGTGCCTATGTGCATGAGGACATGTGGCTAACGGGTACCTCTGTGTGTGTGTGTGTGTGTGTGTGTACAAGTGATTGTGTGTCCATGTGTACACCTGTGAATAATTGTGTGTAAATATATGAAAAATTGTGAGTATGTGTGGGTATGTGAATAATTGTGAGCACATAAGTGTGTGTGTGTGTGTGTGTGAGAGTATGTCAATAATTGTGTGTGTGAGTGTGTGAGTGTGCATGAGTGTGTGTGAGAATTTGAGAAATTGTGAGTGCATAAGTGTGTGTGTGTGTGATAGAGTATTTGAATAATTGTGTGCATGAGTGTATGTGTGCATGAGTGTGTGTGTGGGTCAGTACATATGTGAGTAATTGTGTGTGTGAGAATCTGAGTAATTGTGAGTGCATAAGTGTGTGTGTGTACATGAAAGTGTGTATGTGTGGGCATGAGTAAATATGTGTCAGGCGGCATATGAGTCATTGTGAGTGCGAGTGGCTATGAGTAATTGTTGTAATTGTGAGTGTATAAACCTGACAAGAGTGTGAGTGAGTGTATGTGTGAGGTTGAGTAAATGAGTGTGTGAATAAGTAATTGTAAGTGTGTGTGTGACTGAGTATGTGAGTAATTGAGAGTGTGCGAGTGTTTGTGTCAGTCAGCATATGAGTAATTGTGAGTGAGTGTGAATGTGACGCAGTTGTGTGCAGATAGAGAACAGCAATCTGTCGAACTCCTCGCTGTCACCTGTCAGTGATACTCTGCTGGACTCTGGTTTCATTTCTAATGATAACTGAAGAGAGAAGAGAACTCTGACTGGAGAATAAAGCAGGGCAGGGAATTATTCATCGGGATGAGAGGAGCACAGGACTGGAGAGAAGTGAAAGAAGCCAGAACATGCTCGAGTGCCTCAGAACTTACTCGCTCCAAGTAAGCACTCGGGTGCAGATAAAAACCTGTCAGAGAGATTCCCGTTCACCGAGAAGGGGAATGGATACCCATGGTGACAGGTCCTACTGGGCAAGTGTCAGCAAAAGGTTCTCAGTGTGGGCCAGCTTCCCTCTGCTAATGCAACAAGAAACATAACATCAGCAGCGCGATCTGATTGTGCCAGCCTGCATCATTGTATTGCACTTTCATCCGTCAGGGGTTCGAATCCCGCTCCAGACACTGGGGCATGGAACTGACTGTCCTGAGGGAGGAGTGCACTGTCAGATGTGCTTGTCGAGCATATGAGGTGTTCAGAGCTGCTTTCTCAGGCGGAAGATTGCTTGGCGCCGTTTCTGAAGAGTAGGGCAACTCTATCATGGCGCTCTGGGCTGTGATTCCCCATGGAACGTACAACAGTACAGGAAAGGAACAGGTTCTTCCGTCCACAAAGTTGTGCCAAGCATAATGTCAATTCAACTAATCCCTTCTATCTGCACGTGATCCCCACCCTGCCATTCCCCGAGGTGCAGAACGTGGGTGAGGGTAAAGAGTGTGGGCGATACAGAATATGGGTGAGATACAGAATATGTGTGGTAAGGAGGATAGTTCATATTTGCTGAACTCAACCCCAGTAAGGAAAAGAAAGGAGAAGATAAATTCAGCTACACTCACAACATGCTGGAGGAACTCAGCAGGTCGGGCAGCATCCGTGGAAAAGATCGGTCGACGTTTCGGGCCGGAACCCTTTGTCAAGTCTGTCCTGACGAAGAGTTCCGGTCCGAAAGGTCGACCGATCTTTCCCACGGATGCTGCCCGACCTGCTGAGTTCCTCCGGCGTGTTGTGAGCGTTGCTTTGACCCCGGCGTCTGCAGATTATTTTGTGCAAATAAATTCAGCTGTCGTCCCTCCCCCAATGGGATTTCCCTCACCATGCCGAGAGGCATCATGTGCTTGGAAGGTGCGTACCAGTCCTGCTCTGGGAATGGTGTGAGTGGATCTGGACTTGTCTTGCCCTCAGCACACCGCCTGTGTCTCACAGCTACACCGGCACCTTGTAGTCTGCACTCGCCAACGCACATGAAGGACACACAGCGACCTCAAGCAAAGTGTGTGTGTTCAAAGTGTGTGTTTGTGTGGACAAACACAAAATGCCAGAGTAACTCAGCAGGTCAGGCAGCATCTGTGGATAGGAACAAGCAGCCGACACTGCAGTCTGAGACCTTTCATCAGAGTCTCCGCCCGAATTCCTGCTGAGTTCCTCCAGCATTTTGTGTGTGTTGTTCTGGATTTCCAGCATCTGCAGAATCTCTTGTGTTTGTTCAGTTGTTCCTGCAGCCTGCCTCTGGAACTTCCAATGCACAATGCAGCAGCCTGGAGTGTTACATACCCCTTAAAGAGGCAGCAGTCCTTCAAAGAAATTAGAAGAAAGGGAAGTAGGAAGAGGCCATTCAGCCCCTCATAAACAATCCATGATTTGATAGGATCTTGATTTATTCCTTAATTCAGCACCAATAGTTTTCATCACCATTATATATCATTGGGGATTGTGGCCTATCCAAGACCATGATTGTTCTTGACGAATTTTTCTACAGAAGTAGAGGTGGCACGGTAGCAAAGTGGTTAGCACAACGCTCCACAGTGCAGACAACTCTGGTTTATTTCCCGCTGCTGCCCGTAAGGAGTTTGTACGTTCACCCCGTGACCACATGGGTTTCCTCCAGGTGCTCCGGTTTCCACCCACAGTCCAAAGGCATACTGGTTGGTAGATTAATTGGTCATTGTAAAATTTTCCCATGATTAGGCTAGGGTTAAATCGGGGGATTAAATTGGGCAGTGTGGCTTCTCAACTAGTAAATAAATAAATACAATTAAAGTGGTTTTCCATTGCCTTCTCCTGGTTGTATGAGCAGGTGATGCACATCACAAGCCCTGTTCTCCTGGGCAGCGTCTTTACAAGATGGGTGACCCCAGCCATTATCGATACTCTTGAGAGATTGTTCGCCTGGCATCAGTGGTCACAAAACCAAGACTTGTGATACGCACCAGCTGCTCATATGACCATCCGTCACCTGCTCCATGGCTTCACGGGATCCTGATCGCGGGGCTAAGCAGGTGCTAGACCTTGCAGACTAGCGGAGGGAGGTGCGCCTTTGGTAATGACGTAACTTCAACCCCGCTTTACTCTGCTCAGTTCTCTTAATATACAAAAATTTATCCATCTCTGTCTTGGAGGCAGTCTGCATCTGGGTCTTAAGGAATTCTAAACAATCGTCAGACTCTGGGTTAAGAAATTTCTTCCTATCTCTGGGTGGACGATCAATTGGATATCTTGTATTCACAGTGTCCCTGTTGGCATGAGTTAGATTGAAGGGGCAGATTTAACAGGCATTATTAGAGTATCATATATCGTTTAATGTAACAGTGTGACCTTCCATCAGACCTACCACCTGTTGACCATAAGAGAAACATCTTCAAACTTCAAGACAATTTTTCCCCGCTGCTGTGCAACCTGCAGCAGAATTAAGCAATCAGTGTGGATTATCTTTCACTCTGTACGTGTTCCACATAAGCAATATGCTTCCCACAAATCAACACACGCAAAATGCTGGAGGAACACAGCAGGTCAGGCAGCATCCATGGAAGCGAGTAGGCGGTCAACGTTTTGGACTAAGATCCTTCATCAAGACTGGAAAGGAAGGGGGAAGATGCCAGAATAATAAGTTTGGAGGAAGAGAAGGAGGACAAGTTAGACGGTGATAGAAGATGTCACAGGTATTGTCCGTGGCATGGAACCTATCTCCATTGTGGGAAACTTCACAAGCAAGGTTGAATTATGAATTGAAATAACAAATATCGCCTATATTTGTAATTTCAATTCATAATTCAAGTCAGGATAACTGATGACAAGATTAAGGAAGGCACTTTTGTTGGCCCACAAATTAAACAGGTCATCAATGACTTCCAGTGGGACCAGAGAAAATCACATGGAAGGCATTCAAGGATGTTGTTGAAAATTTTCTTGGCAACTACAGAGCACCAAACTACTTGCAGCTGGTTGACAACATGCTTCAAGCACACAAAACCATGATGTACAACATGCTGCTAAAGACTCACTTTCTGCCTTCCCCATTTAGACTTCTTCCTTGCAAATCTTGATCAGGAATCTTGTATTAATGATAAGGATGCAGAGAAAGCAGTTCTTAACCAGCTCCCAGAAACGCAATCACATCAGTTAGAAACATAGGAACATAGAAAACCTACAGCACAATGCAGGCCCTTCGGCCCACAAAGCTGTGCCGAACATGTCCTTACCTTAGAAATTACCCAGGGTTACCCATAGCCCTCTATTTTTCTGAGCTCCATGTACCTGTCCAGGAGTCTCTTAAAAGACCCTATTGTATTCGCCTCCACCATCATCGCCAGCAGCCCATTCCATGCACTCACCACTCTCTGCATAAAAAACTTACCTCTGACATCTCCTCTGTACCTACTTCCAAGCACCTTAAAACTGTGCCCTCTCATGCTAGCCATTTCCAGCCCTGGGAAAAAGTTCCTCTTTCCTTTCTATTATTTCCCTGCCCTTGGACAATTTATTCTCACATCAGCTCTCCTTTGATATTTCAAATCATTAACGTACACTGGGGGGCTGGGTTATTTAAAGATTGAAGATTAAATTTACTTGTCACGTGTAAAACTTACAGTGAAATGAGTCACTTGTGTCAAAGAGCAACTCAACACAAGTATGTGCTTGGGGCAGCCCGCAAGGGTCACCATGTTTTTGTGCCAACATAGCATGCTCACAACTGACTAACCCTAACCCATATGTCTTTGGACTGTGGGAGGAAACCTGAGCACCCAGAGGAAATCCATACAGTCACAGGAGGGAGCAGGCAAACTCCTTACAGACAGCTATGGCAATTAAGCCCCAATCGCTGGCGCTATAAAGCGTTATGCTAGCCGTTACACTACCAGCAGTTCCATGCCGGCTCCCAGAAAAACAATCCTATCAAAATTTTAACAAAGACAAAGGTCTCACTGCAATTAAGAACTGGAATTCAATTGTAAACAAGATGCGAGAGCGAAAACCTGATTGGATGAGGAATAACCAATCAGGAGGGGTGGATGATGGGGTGTAAATTCCATCAGACTAGACCTGCCTAGGCATTATCCATGAAGAAAATGGCAGAGTTTGTCAATGAAGCATTGGTTGTAATCGATACCTGTACCCAGCTGGAAGACCAAGAAGAGTTTATTTGTCATATATGCCAGAAAAGCACGAGATCCTAAATCCTATAAGTTTGTTCACTCCTCTTCTTATTACCCTGCACTCCTATAATACTGGTCAACAAATATCTTGCTTCCTGAATACTTTTGGGTTTATCTTATGGATTTTGGGCTGCCGATCAGAAAAATCATCATGAAATTTCCCTATCATGCGCCATTTTTTCAAATCGCCAATATTTGTAATTTCAATTCATAATTCAAGTCAGAGTAACTGATAACAAGATTAAGGAAGGCATTTTTGTTGTCCCACAAATCAAACAGGTCATCAGTGACCTTTGGGACAGGAGAAAATCGCATGGAAAACATTCAAGGATGTTGTTGAACATTTTCTTGGCAACTGCAGAGCACCAAACTTCGTGCAGCTGGTTGACAACATGCTTTAAGCACACAAAACCATGAAGGTTCACTTTCTGCATTCCCATTTAGACTTCTTCCCTGCAAATCCTGGCACTGTCAGTGACGAGCATGGTGAAAGATTTCACCAGAACATGGAGAAACAGTATCAGGGCAACTGGAATCCATCAATGCTGGCTGATTATTGTTGGACACTTAACCGAGAAGCCTCAATCATGGAGTACAAATGAAAATCATCAATAAAACATTTTAGCTTGGTTGAACTATTGCAAAACATCAGCACCATTATGCAATTAAACACATTATATTCAATAAAACTTAGTTTCTTGTTTCTCCAAACTCCTACGTGATACAAGTAGTCTGAAATTATATCTGTGTTCAGCTTCAAGTGGTATAACATGAACAAAACAATTCTGAGGAAGCGACACTTCCAAAAAAATTTTTTGTCCCGTATCATGTATTCATTTACTTTTTCATACAAGTGCTGTCCTTCGATTCTCCTTGTCATGAAACTACACCAGGTGGGGGGGTCATTTGCGGTGACCGATCAAACTAGAAGCACATCTTTGGGATGTGGGAAGAGACAGGAGTTTCTAGAGGAAGCCTGCCTGGTCAGAGGGAAAACGTGCAAACTCCACACTGACAGCACCGGAGATCACGATCAAGTCTCGTCGCAATCAGAATCAGGTCAAACATCACCTGCATATGTCATAGCGTTTGTTATCTTTGTGTGGGCACTACAATGCAATATATAGTAATAGAAAAAAAACAAATTACAGTAAGTATATATATTAAACTTAAATAATTTGTGCAAAAAAAATTGAATAGTAGTGAGGTAGAATTCGTAGATTCAACGCCATTCAGAAACCGGATGGCAGAGGGGAAGCAGTCGATGCCTCCAGAAGACATGGTACATCATTAAAGACCCCTCACACCGTCTCCATGAACTGTTTGTTCTTCTGCCATCAGGCAAACGTTACAGGAGCATCAAAACTAAAACCACAAGGCTACTAAACAGCTTCCTCCCACAGGCAGTCAGGCTGCTAAATAGCTGCTCCACCTGACTCTGCTTTGGACACTTTTAACTTGCACTGGACACTTATAACTGATTTTAACTGACATGTGGCTGTTGTGTTTTACTGTTTATTGTTATGTTTATTATTTAGTGTTGCGTTTGTTATGTTATGATTGCACTGCTCCTGAGAAACGCTGTCTCATTCTGCCCTGCAGAGCTGATGTATGGTTAGAATGACAATAAAGTTTTTTGAATCTTGAATCTTGAATCTTGTTCCTGAATCTCTGAGTGTGTGCCTTCAGGCTTCTGTACCTCCTTCCTGATGGTAGCAACGAGAACAAGGCATGACCTGGGTGATGGGGGTCCTTAATGATGGATGAGGCCTTTTTGAGGCATCACTCCTTGAAGATGTGCTGGATACTACAGAGGCTAGTATCATGATGGAGTGGACCCTTTAGCTAGTATTGTCGGGCACATATGGGAACTGCCATTGAGTCTCTTTTTGTGCAGGGTGAATTGCCCAAACAGTTCTTCACCCTCTGCCAGGTCTCACCTTCCTTTAACCGCTGACAATGTGGAGTTAGTCAGGTGGACGACCAAGTGGAAACCTGGCAAGGTGCTCGAACATACTAACCACGACTCCATAGCGCTCTCAGGTTTTCTGGCACTGGCGATTACCCCTGTTTTCTCTTTTCTGCTCTTCATATCCGCTCTCAGACCTAAATAAATCACTTCCTTTTGCGTGGCATCACAATGACTTCTTTCAAAGCTGCCACTGTACTGATACAGTTTTCTAAACACTTCCTCAAGTACAGGAAGGTTTCCATCACCGTCACAATTAGAATGTCATCCTAATTGTATGGATAATTCAGGGTAATGGTGTCTGGATTATTTCGGTTGAAGAATGATTGGCCATTTCCATTTTTAGTGTGAGCACATTACAACTACATTTAAAGCTTCTTTAAATGTAGTTGTAATGTATTCCTACTAATTATGTTTCCATCACTCATTCTCAACACTTTCAACCCGAGCAGAGTCACATAATCAATAGCCTGGCCTTTTGCACTTTATAAAGTTACAATTACAGCCTTTTAGAGTTACAGCCTGTTACAATTACAGTCTGTTACAATTACTTACTTACTTACTGCCCGTCACGCCGTTGACATTTAGGGGAGCAGTGAAGATCCTCCATCTCTGGCAGTGTCCAGGTCTGCATCATGTCAGCAGCTTCCTCTCAGTTTTCACTGCTATGAGTGGTGCAAATCACAGATGGAGACTCAGATGTAGGATATTTTCATTGCTGTTTCTGTAACAGTTTTGTTTGACCAGTCAGGGTTGTTAGCCCTGAGCTGAATGCCCAAACCTGGAGGACTGATGGACTACTCTTAGTCTGGCCTTTACCCTTTGATCTGTTTGCCATGGGTGACCCTACCAAGAGCCAAAGCATAAAGCCCTGACTCCAGCCAAAGTAGCTCTCCTGGTCTTTGAGGCACGCAAGCCTCCAAACCCTACGACGAGGTTGTAGGTGCTGCGGTTACAGTCTGTTACAATTACAGCCAGCCACAGTTATCACCTTTGTTACCATCAGGCTCCTGAACCCGTGTGGATAACTTCACTCCCCTCAACACTGAACTGACTCCACAACCTACACACTCACTGTCTAGGATTTTACAACTCATTGTCTTGGTATTAATTATTTATTTAATTTTGCAGTCAGTCAGTCTTCGTTTGCACATTGATCGTCTGCCTGTGTTTGTTTATGTATAGTTTCCATAAATCCTATTGTATTTCTTTATTTTCCAGTAAAAACCTGCAAGAAAATTAATTTTGAGGTAGTATGTGGTAGTATATACATACTTTGATTATGAACTGATTTTTTTTGAGTACTGAGGGCTGTGATATGCTCATTTGGAAGAAGAAGTGCTATTTCCGGACCTTATATTGAACGCTTTTGGAGCAATATAGGAACCCCACACTATTAGGTTCAGAAACAGTCATTACACTTCAACCATCAGGTGTCCGAACCACCGTGGATAACTTCACTCACCTTAACACTGAATTGATCCCACAGCCTACAGACTCAATTTCAAGGACTCTACAACTCGTGTTCTCTGTGTTATTATTTTTTTTATTTGGGCAGTTTGTCTTCTTTTGAACATTGGTTGTTTGTCAGTCTTTATATATATAGCCTTTCATAAATTCAGTTGTATTTTTTTATTTTCTGTTAAATGCCTGCAAGAAAATAAATCCCAAGGTGGTATATGGTGATATCTACGAAGTTTGATGATAACTTTGACTTTGAGCACTATATTTTCTGTTTGTCCTGTTTTCCCGAGATCTCACCAACATGCCTTTGCAATTCTGTTGTTTTGTTGGCTAATGGAATCTTACTGATCTTCTGATTATTTCTCTTGGACCTTGATGTTTTTGCTGTCAAAGATTCTTCAGAAGAGACATGAGGCTTGTAGATCAGAATTATTTTGTAAAGTGTTACAAAGGCAATGAAATGGAAAGAGAAATAACGTCAAGAGAGACTAAAGAGTCGTGTGGCCTTCTCATACCAAACTAGAGATAACATCATCATCAGTATGTGCTGTGTTGTACGACATGGACAATCATTGTCTATCCATAACCATGATTGTTCTTGGCAAATTTTTCTACAGTAGTGGTTTGCCATTGCCTTCTTCTGGGCAGTGTCTTTACAAGATGGGTGATCCCAGCCATTATGGATACTCTTCAGAGATTGTCCGCCTGGCGCCAGTGGTTGCATAACCAGGACTTGTGATAGGCATCAACTGCTCATAGGGTCATCCGCCATCTGCTCCTGTGGCTTTATGTCACCCTGATCAGTGGGGGAAGGTGGGCTAAACAGGTGCTACACCTCGCCCAAGGGCGACCTACAGGCTAGCGGAGGGAAGGAGCGCCTTACACCTCCTTTAGTAAAGACGTTCTGTATCTCCGCCCCTCTCCCTCTCTAGAGATAACAGAACTTCCATTGATTACATTTAACTAATAAAATAGACAGATTCAAGTAATGTGACACTTGTCACTGAAACCAAGAAGTTTCCATAAAAGTACAGAAGCAACTGTAACCACTGGAAAACTCACTGAACAATAATCTATAGCTTATTATATGAAAATATAAACAAGTATAAAAAAGTTAAACTACAAGAAATTAACAATTCTACACCCCAATTCAACACCTCTTTCCCATCCTACTGTGAACCACTCTGCAGCTGGAAATGTATTCACATTGATACCTTGATTATTAATCTTTACTTCTAAACTTGCCAAGGTTTTTGATCAGCACCGGTATCATGTGTTGATGTGAAACCTGCTCCTTGCATTGCTCATCCACCTCGGCGTTGTGTGAAGCTCTTTCGCTGATTTTCTCCTCCAATTCCTTGCCTTCTGCTGAGGTGCTGCTTGAACACAACTACAAGGGGGAATTCGGTGACGTGGCAGATTGTATCATCGAAACAGCGAGCTGTTGGTTCCCCCTCTAGTTGGGGCAGGAGCGAAATCTCCCTCTCTCCATCACGAGTGAGAGAGAGAGGCTGTCTGAAGTGTTGAAGTGTTGGGATGGACAGTAGTTTTTGATGGTCTCTAGATCATGGTCTCTTAGGGCTTGCTATTGCTTGCATGGTGGGTGGTGGGCAGCTTGATGCTTTTGCTGGAGCAAGTGGGATTAGGAGGAGGGGAGAGCTGCTTGTGCGTGGGAGGGGGAGGAGTCTTTGGGCTTCGAATGCTTTCTGTCATTCATTCTTTGAGGTTTTTCTTCTGTTTCACAGATGTCTGTGAAGAGTAAGAATTTCGGGTTGTATACTGTATGCATTCTCTGATATTAAGTTGAACAATTGAGCAATTAGGAACATTTGCTCCGCAAGAAGATCATGGCTGATCTTCTATCCCAATGCTTTTTCCTGCATTGCCTTCATTGTAGATGGAAAGAATTCACGCAAGAGTCTGGAGTTAAACTTCAGAACCAACTTACTCTTTATTACAAGCTGACTTCAACAGGGGAACTAATCCTTCCTGATCCAAAGTTATTATGATGTTTATACCATTTCTTATCTACTTTTTCCCTCAATATCTCTGCACTGGGAGAGATTAACAGAAGTTGGTCAGTCTATCAGTCTCTGCATTGAACTTCTTGACTGAGTTTCCAACATGCTCTAGGATGAAGAATCCCGAAAACTTGTCACTGTCTACATAAAGAAATTTCTCTTCAGCTCAGTTATAAATATCTGTCCCTTTTTAAAAATCTAAGTTCTAGATTCAAAGGCAAGAGAAACATCCTGCATTCAGCACCAGGATGACTTTGTCTTAGTGACATTGATTTTGGCTTTGCTTTGTTCTTTGTGTTCACTCGGACATACTGTCCCCGCTGAAATACCTTCCTCATTCCAAAGGTAAAGCTCTCTGCATACCCATTCATGTATTAGGTGCAGTCCAGACTTGACGTCCTCATCCATTGGTCCTCACACCTCCCACTTATTCAGAGAAATTGCATTGTCTGTACAGACTTTCAAGACTACTAGATCATTAAATGCCTAATTTTAGGCTCCAAAAGTACACTCAGTGGCCACTTTATTTGGTACCTCCTGTACAAAATAAAGTGGCCACTGAGTGTATGTTCATGGTCTTCTGCTGCTGTAGCCCATCCACTTCAAGCTTCGATGTGTTGTGTGTTCAGAGATGCTCTTCCACACACCACTGTTGTAACTTGTGGTAGTTTGAGTTACTGTCACCTTCCTTTCGGCTTGAACCAGACTGGCCATTCTCCTCTGACGTCTCTCATTAACAAAGCATTTTTGCCTACAGAGCTGCTGCTCACTGGGTGTCTTATGTTTTCCACACCATTCTCTGTAAACTCTAGAGACTGTTGTGTGTGAAAATCCCAGGAGATCTGCAGTTTCTGAGATACTCAAACCACCCCATCTGGCACCAACAATCATTCCATGGCCAAAGTCACTTAGATCACATTTCTTCCCCATTTTGGTGTTTGGTCTGAACCTCTTGACCATGTCTGCATGCTTTTATGCAATGAGTTGCTGCCACATGATTGGCTGATTAGATATTTGCATTAACGAGCAGGTGTTAGGTGTATCCAACAAGTGGCCACTGAGAGTAAATTTCCACCTTGTCAGGTGGGGTTAGGTTGACATGACTTTGTAATTCATTCATTAAATGGGACATTTTCATTCCTTGTAAGTTTGCCAACATCACTTTAGTGACTGGCACTAGATCTCCTTCCTATGTCCTCACTCTGAACGTCTTTGCCCTCACCCCCTACTTCAATAATGCTCTTTGCTTGATCAAATCTTTCCATCCTATTAACAAAAGGATCTCTTGTCAATGTCCAGGCTTCCGATGTAGCTAGACTGGTTTAATGGTACTGCTGCCTCACAGCCCAAGTTCGATCCTGACTTCAAGCGTCGTCTCCGTGGAGTTTGCACGTACTCCTGGTGACGATGTGTTCCAGTTTCCTCTCATAGGACACAATGTACCAGTTGGTAGGTTAATTAGCTGTTGAAAATTGTGAGTGGCAGGTAAATTGAGGTGGAGGGAGATGGAATTTGATGGAAGTGTGAATTAGTGTAGGCGGCTGTGTAATAAATGATATGAACAAGAAGAGCTGAACACCCTGTCTTGGACTTTATGACTAAGCTCACCATTTTACATTGTCAAAGTTTAAAGTTCAATGTAAATTCATTATAAAAGCACATATATGTTACTATATATTGTCTTCAGAGTCATTGTCTTGCAGACAATTAACTTCAGGAGGACACAGAGAGATCACTCTTCGCTGAACATCGATGACTCCTCTGTAGAGATCGTTAAGAGCACCAAATTTCTTGGTGTTCACCTGGTGGAGAATCTCACCTGGTCCCTCAACACCAGCTCCATAGCAAAGAAAGCCCAGCAGCATCTCTACTTTCTGCGAAGGCTGAGAAAAGTCCATCTCCCACCCCCCATCCTCACCACATTCTACAGAGGTTGTATTGAGAGCATCCTGAGCGGCTGCATCACGGCCTGGTTTGGAAATTGGACCAACTCGGATCGCAAGACCCTGCAGCGGATAGTGAGGTCAGCTGAGAAGATCATCGGGGTCTCTATTCCCACCATTACAGACATTTACACCACACGCTGCATCTGTAAAGCAAACAACATTATGAAGGAACCTACGCACCCCTCATACAAACTCTTCTCCCTCCTGCCATCTGGCAAAAGGCACCAAAGCATTTGGGCTCTCTCGACCAGACTATGTAACAGTTTCTTCCCCCACGCCATCAGACTCCTCAATACCCAGAGCCTGGACTGACACCAACCTACTGCCCTCTACTGTGCCTATTGTCTTGTTTATTATTTATTGTAATGCCTGCACTGTTTTGTGCACTTTAGGTCTGTAGTCTAGTGTAGTTTTCGTATTGTTTCATGTAGCACCATGGTCCTGAAAAACGTTGTCTCGTTTTTACTGTGTACTGTACCAGCAGTTATGGTCGAAATGACAATAAAAAGTGACTTGACTTGACTTGACAGGAAGAATAAAGGAATACAATGGTATTTACAAAAAAACTATACCTAGACAAAGACCGACAAACAATCAATGTGCCAAAGAAGACAAACTACCAAATAAAGAAAGATAGAGATAAGAGCCTCTGCAGATGCTGGAAATCCAGAACAGCATCTGTGGAAATGAATAGCAGCCAAGATTTCGGGCCCTTCATCAGGACTGAAACAAAATCTGAGAACGTGAGTTGTAAAGAGTCTGTTCTTCATAGACACAAGAAATTCTGCAGATGGTTGGAAATTCAGAACAGCACACATAAAATGCTGGGGGCACTCGGCAGGTCGGGCAGCGCCTGTGGAAATGAATAAACAGTTGGCGTTTTGGGCCGAGACCCTTCTTCAGGACTGGGAAGGAAGGGAGAAGATGCCAGAATAAAAAGATAGTGGGGAGGGAAGGAGGGTAGTCAGAACGTGATAGTTGAAGGTGGATAGGAATGGTGAAGGTCTAGAGAAGAAGGAATCTGACAGGAGAGGAGGCTGGACCATGGGAGAAAGGGAAGGAGGAGGGGACCCAGGGGGAAGTGATAGGTAGAAGAGGTAGAAGGATCAGACCAGCTGGAGGAAATCAGCATGTCGAGCAGCATCTATGGAGAGGAGTAAGAGTCGACATTTCGGGCCCTTCAACAGGACTGTAAAAAAAAACTGAGAGCATGAGTTGTAAAGAGTCTGTAGATCATAGAATCAGTTCAGAGTTGAGGTGAGTGCTATCCGCACTGATAGGTGTATGGTGATAACTGTTCCTGGTCCTGGTGGTGTGGGACTTGAGGCTTCTGTACTTCCCACTCCATAGTAGTAGTGAGAAGAGAGCATGGCCTGGATGATGGGGTCTTCGATGAAGGATGCTGTGGCAAGATTCCATACAAATGTACTCAAAGGAAGCAGGAAGGCGTTGCCTGTGATGGACTGGGTTGTGTCCACCACTTCCTGCGTCCTGTCCGTTCCTGGGCATTGGTGTTCCCGTACCATCCTGCACTTTGACCGTTACTGGCCCTGACTCTTTATCTTTACCTGATTTTGTAGGGACTACAATTTCTCCCTTATCCCCATGCCCTCAGGTACAGGAACCTGTGATTCTTTGACAATTTCAGTACTGAGGATCAGCTACTGGGCTGCTGTAAGGCAAGCAGTTTCTTTGTTCTTCGCTCTTAACAAGCAACTTTAGGGCACAGAGAGAGAGAGAGAGTGTGGGTGGTGAGTTAATCTAGTCATAGGTAGAGCATCACCCAGAGGCCTGCAGCAGAATTCGCTGCCTCCTTACAATGCACTGAGACTTTTTAGCCCTTCTACAGTTCTCATCCTGAATGAGTAAATAATAGTTTCCCACTCCTCCAGACTCAGATCCTAGTCTGAGGTGATTCTGGCGTGTTGACAGCAATGCCAGAGGTACATGCGAAAAGTAAAATGTGGTGGTAAAGTACCAGAATTAGAATCAGAATCATATTTTTTAATCACTGACATGTTGTGAACTTAGTTGTTATGCAACAGCAGTACAATGTAATGCATAAAAGTTACTAAACATTACAATAAGAAATATATACTTTTTTTTAGATTATGAAGACACGCAGTCCTCTTTTATTGTCATTTAGTAATGCATGCATTAAGAAATGATACAATATTTCCTCTGGTGTGATATCACAAAAATTAGGACAGACCAAGACTGAAAAATCTGACAAAACCACATAATTATAACATATAGTTACAACAGTGCAACCATACCATAACTTGATGAAGTCCATGAGCACAGTAAAAGTTCAAAGTCTCTCAAATGTCCCATATCTCATGCAGACGGGAGAAGGAAGAACTCACCCTGCCACAGTCCGAATCTGAGTCATCCGAAAACTTCGAGCTCTTATCAGCTCTCCGACACCCAGTACTGAGAGCCATCTCTGTCCGAATGATTCGGTCACAATCTCGGCCGCCAACAGCAGGCAAAGCCGGGGATTTTGAGGCCTACCCTCCGAAAGATTCCCAACCACGCAGTAACGACAGCAGCGAACAAGCGTTTCAGAAATTTCTCCAGATGTTCCTCTGTACTTTCACGTCCCTCTCCATCAAATCAGAATTGTCCACGGCCCCTAATTAATGGATACAATATCATTTTTCACAGGAGGGTTGCGCACGTGTAGTGCGCTGCTCTCTCTCCTCCTGCCGGTTATACAATAAGAAATATACTGTGTGTGTGTATATATATAACCTTACAGTGCAGGTCACTTGGGTTCAATTCCTGTTGCTGTCTGCAGGGCGATTGTATGTTCTCCCTGTGACTGCGTGGATTTCCTCTGGGCGATCCGGTTTCCTTCCACAGTCCACGGTTAGTAGGTTAATTGGTCATTGTAAGTTGTCCCATGATTAGACTAGAGTTAAGTCAGGGGATTGCTGGATGGTATGGTACAAAGGGCTCACAGGGCTGGAAGGGCCTATTCCACGTTGTATCACAAACTTTTCTACGGAAGTGGTTTGCCATTGCCTTCATCTGGGCAGTGTCTTTACAAGACAGGTGACCCCAGCCATTATCAGTGCTCTTTAGAGATTGTCTGCCTGGCATCAGTGGTTGCATAACCAGGACTTGTGATCTGCACCGGCTGCCCATACGACCATCTACCACAGTTTCACGTGACCCTGATTGGGAGGCTAAGCAGGGACTACATCTTGCCCAAGCGTGACCTGCAGGCTAGCGGAGGGAAGGAACACCTTTGCCAGAGATTTCTATCCACCCCTCCACCCAATTTGCAATACTATGCCATTTGAAAGGGGCAGGGCACTGGCCAAACAGGATCTAACTAATGTCAGTCGCATGCACTTGTGTGGCTGTTACACGCCACGGCATGCGTAAAGTCTGCCAGTTACATGGGCTTGTGTTCAAAAATTTCTGATTTTTGTCACTGATAGTTGGGAAGGAATAAGCAGAACCGTTTTGCTCACTGCAGTTTCAAGCATTCAGGCTTGGTGATGCAAGAAATGGCCAGGAGTGAAAATTAAACCATTTCACTACTTCAGCAAGTTAGAAAATATGAAGTGTTTGGAGGTGTCAGCAATCATCTTTAATGTTACAATGAAAATGAAGATTTGGAGGATGCAATCGTCGATAGCATTGTATGAAGGCAGTCCATTATCAGCACTAGGTATCTGTGCTGATGTTGTTCATTATGTACACTGGATGAATTCCTCAGATGATAACTATTAGGTAACTAATACACAGTATTATAGTACTGTAGTACTACTGGTAGTGGTCTAATTTGTTCAATAAATACATTGTGCTTGTGGGTTCTTTGTCCATTCAGAAATCTAATGTCAGAGGGGGAGAAGGTATTTCTAAAAGGTTGTGTGTGTGTCTACAGTACTACAAAACTCCACCCACTTTCCAAAGAGGTGTTGTTACGGTTAGGGTTCGTGAGGCGTGGGCGCGCTATGATGACGCCGGAAGCATGGTGACACTTGCGGGCTTCCCCCAAGGCAGTCCTCGGACTGCGTTTGCCAGCGATGCTATATGATGCATTTCCCTTTGTGTTTCGATGTCCGTGAGACCCATAAAGCTAATTGTTATCGCTGAATGCAGAGAGAGTAAAGGCAGAGCCAAGGGCTTGGCGTGTGATGGGGTATTTATGGGAGTTGCCCTGGAGGTCCCTCAGTGGCTTTGTAACAGGATTTATATTCTGGAGGTCTGTGCGATGCTTGTTAATTTGAAAGTTGATCTAAACAACTGAGCCTCAAACCAATGTGTTTGTCTTCTGTAATTGCTGTTGTGGTACAGTACCTTGAGGTGCAGGTTATATTTTGAAGGCAGTTGATTGAACAGAGTCTAAGCAATATCACTAATAGTGTGTTAAGGTCAGTGGAATTCTATAATAGCACACCATGAATCAAAACCCTCTCCCTCTTACTCACTCCGTACTGTTAGCAATTATGATGACATGTAAAGTGCAGCTAGTATTTATGCTCCACTCAAGTCTATTGCCACCCCTCTTCATTTACCCCATCACCACAGCCTTCTCCTCCCTCCCAGATTCCCATTAAGCCATACAGCACAGAAACAAGCCCTTCAACCCATCTAGTCCATGCTGAAATGTTATTCTGCCTAGTCCCATTGGCCCAAGGGCACTTGAACCACAGCTCTCCATAACCCTCCCCCACCCATGTACTTATCCGAATTTCTCTTAAATGTTGCAATCAAACCCAAATCCATCACTTCCACTGGCAGCTCGTTTCGCACTCCTTAGGCTGATGTCCCCTTCAATGACATCAGCGCTATAAGTGACTGTGATACTCACACACTATTCGTTGGGGGATCACCATCATCTACCTACTGCATCAGCTGAGGAAAAGTCCCACTGTAGTTGGGAGATCTTGCTGTAGTTTGGTGTCTTTGCATGTTCAACCTATCCCAGCAACTCCTATGTATGCAGTAGTGTCCAGTGTTCACTCAGAATGTCCCTTTGCCCTTAATAATCATGTTTTTATGATGCCGTGTGAGACAATAGAACAGGTCAAAAGTAATTTTTATTTTCAAAGTACATATATGTCACCACATACAACCCTGAGATTCGTTTCCTTGTGAGTATACTCAACAAACCTTTCAAATAGTAACTATAACAGGATCAATAAAAGATCAACCAGAGTGCAGAAGCCAACAAACTGTCCAAACACCAATATAAATAAATAGTAATAAATAACAAGAACTTGAGATAAAGGGTCCTTGAAAGTGAGTCCATAGGTTGTGGGAACGTTTCAATGATGGTGCAAGTGAAGTTATCCCATTTTGTTCAAGAACCTGATGGTTGAGGGGCTGTAACTGTTCTTGAACCTGGTGGTGCGAGTCCTAAGGCTCCTGTACCTTCTATCTGATGGCAGCAGTGAGAACAGAGCATGATCTGGGTGATGGGGACCCGAATGATGGATGCTGCTTTCCAATGACAGCAGTTCATGTAGATGTTCTCAATGGTAGGGATGTACCACTAACTTTTGTAGGATTTTCTGTTCAAAGGCATTGGTGTTTTGTCCCTGCAAAGAGCAAGAGCATTAGACACCAGATCATAGTGTGATCATTGCTAACTGTCCCTGCACTGAGGGGCTGGCTAGACAACAATGGGATGGCAGATATCATTGTGGAAATGGAGTCACACATCAGAATCACAATCAAGTTTAATAGCCTTGACATATGTCATGAAATTTGTTGTTATGCGGTAGCAGTACATTGCAATACATGGAACATAGAACATAGAACAGTACAGCACAGTACAGGCCCTTCGGCCCACAATGTTGTGCCGACCCTCAACCCCTGCCTCCCATATAACCCTCCATCTTAAATTCCTAATAATAATAATAAACACATAATAATAAAAACTGTGAATTACAGTAAGAAGTAGATATATTGTGTATTTGATATTTCAATACTTGAGTAATCTTGTATATAGGTTAATTAATTATCTTGTCTATTTAAGTAATTATTGTATATACTGTATGTAGAAATAATTGCATTTCTCATCATGCTACCACATGATACGTGTGCGCCTCGCTTAAAGTAAACTGAAGTTAGAACCACGTGCTTGGACTCCTGTGCCTTCCTTTAAATTAGATGAATATTTTGAAGTTACAAAGCATAACAAGTATATTAACAAAGTTAAATTAAGTAAGTAGTGCAAAAAAAGAGCAAATAAGAAGTGAGGTAGTGTTCATGGGTTAAATATCCATTTGGAAATCCGATGGCAGAGGGGAAGAAGATGTTCCTGAATCGCTGAGTGTGTGCCTTCAGGCTCCTGTACTTCCTCCCTGATGGTAGCAATGAGCACAGGGCATGTCATGGATGATGGGAAATGATGAATGCGACCTTTTTGATGCCGGGGAGGCTAATGTCCATCTTGGAGCTGACTGAGTTTACAACTTTCTGCAGCTTATTTCGATCTTCTGTATCAAACCAGACGGTGATGCAGCTAGTTAGAATGCTCTCCATGGCACATCTGGAGAAACTTGCAAGTGTCTTTGATGACAAACCAAATAATCTCCTCAAACCCGTAATGAAATGTAGCTGCTGCCGTGCCTCCTTTGTAATCGCATCAATAATTTGAGTCCAGGAAAGATCCTCAGAGATGTTGACACCCAGGCCAAATTAGGTGGCATGGGGCATTTATCTTTCTGAAGGGAAATAATGAACTTTATTATAGTTTCACAAACTTATTGATTACGAATAGCACCTTTGTATTTAATAATATAAATTTAATCTCCCTAATTGTCATATGGGAATTGAACTCAAACTTGTAATAACTGGTGCAAATCAAAGCATCTGCCACTTTGGTAACCTGACGTTTAAGCTGTAAGTAGACCATAAGACAAAGGAGCAGAAGTCGGCCATTCGGCTCATCGAGTCTACTCCGCCATTCCATCATGAGCTGATCCATTCTCCCATTTAGTTCCACTCCCCCGCCTTCTCACCATAACCTTTGATGCCCTGGCTACTCAGATACCTATCAATCTCTGCCTTAAATACACCCAATGACTTGGCCTCCACTGCTGCCCGTGGCAACAAATTCCATAGATCCACCACCCTCTGGCTAAAAAAAATTCTTCGCATCTCTGTTCTGAATGGGAATGCCAGAGGTTAGGCAACATCTGTGGAAAGAGAAACTCTTTTCCAGTTCTGACAAAGGGTTTCTGACCTGAAACATTGGCCACAGTATGTTTCTACCTCCACTGATGCTGCCTGACATGTTGAGTGTTTCCAGTACTTCTTTTTTTCTTTCTATTTCTAATATCTAGTCCTGGGGTGAGAGGATTGTCCCATCAAGACAGGCTAGGCAGGTCTCATCTGTATTCTTTGTCCAGAAGAATGAGTGATGATCCTAAGGAGCAGTGACATGGTAAACGTTAGGATGTATCCATGATTGTGAGAGTCTCAAGCAAGGGCATCTAGGTCTTCTTTTGCAAATTGGCTGTTTGTTAGTATTTAGTTTTTCATAATATTTTATTGTATTTATTTTTTTCCTGTAAATGCCTGTAAAAAAGTGTTAAGGCAGGATGTGCTCTCCTCTCCTATCAGATTCCTTCTTCTTCAGTCCTTGACCTTTCCCACCCACCTGACTACACCTATCACCTTCCAACTAGCCCCCTTCCCCACCCCACCTTTTTATTCTGCCTCCTCCCCTTTACTTTCCAGTCCAGAGGAAGGGTCTTGGCCCGAAACGTTGACTATTTATTCATTTCCATAGATGGCAGCCTGACCTCCTGAGTTCCTCCAGCACTTTGTGTGTGTTGCTTTGGATTTCCAGCATCTGCAGAGTTTATTGTGTTCATTATTAGTTTAGATTGGTTTATTTTAGAGATGCAGCACGGTAACAGGCCCTTTGGCCCAACGAACCCGTGCTGCCCAATTAACCTACTAACCGGGACATCTTTGGAATATTAGATTAGATTATGAGGGCATGCAGTCCTCTTTTATTGTTATTTAGTGATGCATGCATTAAGAAATGACACAATGTTCCTCCGGTGTGATATCACAGAAACACAAGACAAACCAAGATGGAAAAACTGACAAAAACCACATAATTATAACATATAGTTACAACGATGCAAGCAATACCGTAACTTGATAGAAGAACGAGCCATTGGCACGGTAAAAAAAGTTCAAAGTCTCTTGAAAATCCCATGATCTCACGCAGATGGTAGAAGGAAGAAACTCTCCCTGCCACGAGCTTCCAGCGCCGCAAATTTGCCGATGCAGCATCCTGGAAGCACCCGACCACAGTCCGACTCTGAGACGTCTGAAAACTTGGAGCCTCCGACCAGCCCTCCGACGCCAAACACCGAGTACCATCTCTGCCGAGCGCTTCGACCCCAGCCCTGGCCGCCAGCAACAGGCGAAGCCGACGATTTGGGGCCTTCCCTCTGGAGATTCTCGATCGCACAGTAGCAGCGGCAGCGAACCGGGCATTTCAGAAGTTCCTCCAGATGTTCCTCCGTGCTTCTCACGTATGTCTCCATCAAATCAGAATTGTGCACGGCCCCCTATTTAACAAATACGATATCATTTCACTGGAGAGGCCACGTGCGCTGCGTCGCGCCGCCATCTTCTCCTCCCAGGATATGGGAGGAAACCACCAGAGCATCTGGGGAAACCCACGTGTTCACGGGGAAAATGTACAAACGTACAAACTCCTCACAGACTGCAGTGGAAAGCAACAATATAGTGAGGTTGTATGACTTGGCATGCGGTCAATGTCAGTAGAGCTACTAGGACTTGATGTTTCAATCCCTAGGGTAAGTCGGCACTCTCAATGTTGGCAGTGGGTTTGGAGTGGTGACAAGGAGGGAGGGTAGGTACGTCATCGGGGTCATCAGGTGGGCACCCTCCTTCTTTGATGTTTCGTTGATAAGCCCACGACATCTCCAGAGGGCTCAACGGTGCTACCTGGCGTCCCAGATACAACCCCCTCAGTTCCATACCCCACTGTCTTCATCTTGCAGCCCAGTTGTTGTCTTTCCTTTTAATCCAAATCCAATTGCTGCTTTCTTCTGCAGCATTTGACAAGGACTTGATTGCTTGTTGGAGGGAGTGACCTCTCACCCCCATCTTCTTCAATAGACCGGTCGTAGATGTAGCAATGAATCCCCTGCATCTCACTTCTACAAGGAAAATCTTGGTCTTCCAGCCATTCTGGGCAGCTTCAGTTGCCAGTTCAGAGTACTTGGTCTTTTTCCTCTCATAAGCTTCTTTGACACCATCTTCCCATGGTACTGTCAATTCCACAACATACGCCAGCTTGGCTGTTGTGGACCACAGGACCATGTCTGGCCAGAGTGTTGTAGCTGCAATGTCTGGGGGAAACACAAGCTTTCTTTCCAGGTCCACATCCATTTTCCAATCCCGAGCAACCTGCAGAGTGCTTACATCTTTTGATGTTATATGGTGCTGTGGAGGTTGGCCTGCTGGTACAAATCGTGTAATGTGGACATTTCCTGCCGAAGTTTGTGGGAGAGCATTTGTGATGATTCGCCTCTGTTCCAAGATTGTATTTTAGCACCACGGACATGTGACCCAGGCTGCTGTAGTCAGATCAGATCAGGGAGCCAAGACTTGTTAACTTAGAATTGTGTGCGTGTGTTACCTCAGCTGGCTGAGTTACTGTGTTACCCCAACTTGTCCAAGAAATTTGAAGAGAATTTTAACATCATGACAAACCTTAGCAGATTGAATCCAAAGGGGTATTTTATTGGGTTGAAGGTAGTATTGCTGGAAATCACCAGCTTCTCAGTTTCACAGAGTGAAAGGGAAGAAGGATGACATGGTAGCATAGTGGTTCTGAGGCCTCCTTTACTCAGGGTTGACCATCATTTTTGTGTTCTAACTGTCTGGATATGCTAATTTAGGTTCAATACAATACGAGGAGCAAGCTGTTGCCCATGTAGCAATCTCCCCTTCCACGCATCTGATGAACCCAAAGGAATGGCAGAGACCAAAGCAGTTTAGCACCAGGAGCATCGCAGAAGTTGCCAGTCAGCGTTGAACTCAATGTAGGACTGCCTCTGGGACTCCAGCTCTGGATTTTTCCCTTGGGGTTTACTCCTGGAGCTTCCTCATGAGCATAACCACAAGGCAGTGGAGGCTTGAGAACAGAATTTTCCTTCTCCTAGATGAGTTGCAAACCATGGCTGACAAGGTCTATCTGCCTGAAGTGACTGGTTTGATGACGCCAGTGACCCGCCTTTGCCCCTTCTCCAGTCAGTAGAAACGGTTCCACAGGGCTTAGGAGCTAAAGCCACACGTGAAGGCCAGGAGCTGGACTTGGCTGTCAGAGGCTATTTAAGGTGAACACCATTGGGAGCATTTAATAGGTAGTGGGAGCTTGTCCCATTACCACCTCCGGCCATAACAACCGTAAGGAAACAGCGTAGTGGTTGGTATAACACCATTACAGTACCAGCAACCCTGGTTCAATTCCCCCCGCCACTGCCCGTAAGGAGTTTGTACGTTCTCCCCATGACCCCGTGGGTTTTCTCCAGGTGCTCTGGTTTCCTCCCACAGTCCAAACGTGTAAGGTTAGAGTCAGTAAGTTGTGAGTTGGTTGGTAAATTAGTCACATGGGTGTCATAGTCACAGTCATAGTCATAGTCATATTTTATTGATCCTGGGGGAAACTGGTTTTCATTACAGTTGCTCCATAAATAATAAATAGTAATAGAACCATAAATAGTTAAATAGTAATATGTAAATTATGCCAGTAAATTATGAAATAAGTCCAGGACCAGCCTATTGGCTCAGGGTGTCTGACCCTCCATGGGAGGAGTTGTAAAGTTTGATGGCCACAGGCAGGAATGACTTCCTATGACGCTCTGTGTTGCATCTCGGAGGAATGAGTCTCTGGCTGAATGTACTCCTGTGCCCACCCAGTACATTATGTAGTGGATGGGAGACATTGTCCAAGATGGCATGCAACTTATACAGCACCCTCTTTTCAGACACCACCGTGAGAGAGTCCAGTTCCATCCCCACAACATCACTGGCCTTACGAATGAGTTTGTTGATTCTGTTGGTGTCTGCTACCCTCAGCCTGCTGCCCCAGCACGTCATTGGGCAGTGCAGGCTCATTGGGCCAGAAGGGCCTGATACCGTGTTGTATCTCTAAATAAAAAAGATAAAAGAACAAATCCAAAAGGTGATTTTATTGGGTTAAGGAGTGTATTGATGGATATCATCAAGTTATAAGTGCCACAGAGTGAAAAGGAAGAAGAGTTCAGATGAATCATTTTACCCAAGGGCTGTGCGTATTTGGTGTGAACAGTTGAAGCATTGACCACTGCAACCTCAGAGAAACATTGATTAAACATTACAACTGGAGAAAGACTGAGGTTGATGAATTGGAATTGTTTTTGGATTAGTTGAATAGTTTTTACACTGCTGTAAACATCTGTGTTTCTAATGACTACTGGTCTTTTAAAAATTGGATTTCCTCATGTTTGACTCGCGAGTAAAGTGAACGATAATAACTCAAACACAACGCAAAACCCTGGAGATGCTGGAAGTCTCAAATAGAAACTGAAGGTGTTGAAAATGCTCAGCATGTCAAGCAGTATCTGTGTAGCAGAAAGCAGAGCCTGTGGTAACATTGTGCTCGCAGACTCATGTATACAAAATTATGAGGGTAAATGCAAGCAGGCTTTTTCCACTTAGGCTGGGTGAAACCACAACCAGAGGTCATGGCTTAAGGGTGAAAAGTGAAATGCTTATGGGAAATTTCTTCACTCAGAGGGCCATGAAAGTGTGGGATGAGCTGTATGCGCAAGTGGTGCATGCGAACTCAATTTCAACATTTAAGAGAGGTTTGGAAAGGTACATGGATGGTAGGGGTATGGAGGGCTATGGTCCTGGTGCAGGTCAATGGGAGTAGGCAGTTTAAATGTTTTTGGCACAGACTAGATGGGCTGATGGGCCTGTTTCTGTGCTGTACTCTGTCACTGTTTGTCCCACTCCCTTCAGGGAAGAGAAAACATAGCATCCACGCTAAGACCACCAGACTCAAAAACAATTACTTTCCCCAAGCAGTAAGGCTGATCAAAACATCTGCCCACTAACTCATCCCTCCAAAGACCGCCCCCCCCCCAGCACCATTACTTTATCATTTCCCGTCAGTCACTTTGTGCACACGCAGGCCTATACCTAACATCACTCTCACGGTGCACGCTGGCAACAATCGAACCTAGGTGCGGAGAAATGGCAGTCTCCCATGTAGAGATGGAAACACAAGGTTATACATTGGAATTCCAGTAGAACATCAGTGGCTCAACCCAGCGACACCGCAAGACAAATCACTCTCAACACAAGGACCCCGCAATGAGCGCTAAACAGGAGTCCACATTCAATAATCATAGAATGTGGACAACCCATCCAGTCACAATTAACTTGACAAGATTACACAGAAAACACAAGGATTTAGCACCTCTAGTTAGGACACCAGTTACTAAATACAGGTGCTTGTGAAACAGGCCTAACGCTCTACGGCTTGTCACTTTATGCACTTATATTTATTGTGTTTTATTTATTATTAAATTCTTTATCTTGTGGGTGGCAGGGTGGAGATATACCTCTACCAAAGGAGGTGTAAGCCTCTCCTTCCCTCCGCTAGCCTGCAGGTCACCCTTGGGCAAGGTGTAGCACCTGCTTAGCCCCCGATCAGGGTCACGTGATGCCACAGGAGCAGATAGCAGATGGTCCATTGGTGTATATCACAAGTCCGAGTTATGTGATCACTGACGCCAGTCGGACAATCATTGATGAGTATTGATAATGAGTGGGGGCACCCATCTTGAAAAGAAGGCAATGGCAAACCACTTCTGTAGAAAAATTTGCCAAGAACAATCATGGTCATGAGACCATAATTGACCTATGTTGTACGACATGGCTCAAAATAGTCATAGTCATACTTTATTGATCCCGAGGGAAACTGGTTTTCGTTACAGTTGCACCATAAATAATTAAATAGTAATAAAACTATAAATAATTAAATAGTAATATGTAAGTTATGCCAGTAAATAATGAAATAAGTCCAGGACCAGCCTATTGGCTCAGGGTGTCTGACCCTCCAAAGGAGGAGTTGTAAAGTTTGATGGCCACAGGCAGGAATGACTTCCTTTGATGCTCTGTGATGCATCTCGGTGGAATGAGCCTCTGGCTGAATGTACTCCTGTGCCCACCCAGTACATTATGTAGTGGTAATGTTCTTTATCTTATTGTGTTTCTTTTAGCTGTGTATTGGAATGGAGTAACAATAATTTTGTTCTTCTTTATACTTGTGTACTGGAAATGATATTAAGCAATCTTGAATTTTAAATTTAGTAGACTCAGCAAGAGTTTGGACCATTTATCCAGGGACAAGAGTTCAAATCTCTCAAAGCCATCTAGGAACTTGAATTCAAATAATCAAATCAAACCAGAAATTAGAATGAAAAATCATAGTTCCTGTAAGGTGAAATTAGTGGGTTAGAGTAAAAACCTATAGCTGTGAAAACTGGTAAGTTTAAATTCAAATATGGCATTTGAAAAAAAAATGAATTAAAAGAAGATACTTGTATGAGTCATGAAGCTAAAAACAGAGAATGCTGGTGATACTTAGCAGATCAGGCAGCATCTGTCGAGACAGGAACAGAGTTAACATTTTAGTCTGATGAATTTCTGTCAGAGCTAAGGATTTTCAGCATTCTCTGTCCTTATTTTTGTTTAGTGACATCTGCCATATTTAAATTTGGTAAGGTCTACCAGACCCACCTGGTTCATTGATACCCTTCAAGGAAGGAAGTCTGATCTCCTTATCTGGTCTGGTCTATACGTGACGTCAAAGCCACCAGTGTATTTGACCCTTCATCTGCCTGGTCACTTCACCTAACAATTAAGGATGGACAATAAATGCTGTCATTTCCAGTGTATGTCCATATTCTCTGAGCAAAGAAAACATGTTAATTTTTCATCAGAACTAGGATAAGTTGATCCCAGCTAAACAACGAACATTGTCTTTTGCCTCTCTTTTAGCTAGACGAGCAGTACTCCTCAAGTGGAGAGATGTAGTTCCCCTTACCCATGTTCAATGGCTTAGGGATATTATGTTTTGTTTAGATCTTGAAAAGATTTACTATTCACTTTTTAATTCAGACATAAAGTTCCATAAGCTGTGGGGACCTTTTCTTGAATATTTTCATATTTCTCACCGAGATTGACAGGTGTATTTTTTTTCCTTCCCTTGATAGTCAGATCCTGCATTTCCAGCTTTCTTTGATTCTTTGATTAGGTATCAGGCTGATTTTTTTTAAATTATTACTCATTTCTCTTTTTACTACAATATATGGTTCTGGGGTGATAGAAGTTTATCTTAAATGTCCTTTCAAATATTTATACATAATAGAATGGTTGGCTTGGAGTTAGATAGTGGGTGGGTTGGGTGCTTTCCTTTCTAATTTTTCATTTTTAATATGGGTGCCTTGCTCATTTGTTAAGATATGTATTATTGCTATTTTTGTCTGTATTGTAATGATCCTCCTATTTACACTATTGATTTTTTTTTCTGTGCTGTAGTTTGTAGAAAATCATAAATAAAATATTTTTTAAAAAGAACCAGGGTAAGTTAGAAATGATGAATATGTATTAAAACATATAGAACATTCCTTGAGATTGCCATAACCAGGGGGAGGTAGTGGGATAAATTCCCACTATCTATTAAATGCTCCAAGTGGCATATTCCTCAGATAGCCCCTGACAACCAAGTCCAGCTCCTGGCCTTCATGTGTGACTTAGCTACTGAGCCCAGCAGAACCGTTGCTACTGACAGGAGAAGGGGGCAAGGTGGGGTACTGGTGCCTTAATACCATTAGCTTCGGGCGGATGGGACTCATCAGCTGTGGTTTGCAGCTCATCTAGGAGTCTGATCTCAGTCCTCGGCTGCCTTGCAGCAATACCCACTCATGGGGAAGACTTCTGGAGTAAGCCCTGGGGGAAGAATCTGGTGCTGGAGTCCCTAAGGCATTCCTGCGTTGAGTTCGATGCTGACTGGTAACTCCTGCAAAGCCGTTGTTGTCAAGCTGTATCAGTCTCCGCCGTTCCTCTATATTTATCAGCTATGTGGAAAGGGGGAGCCTGGTGCACGAGCGACAGGTTGCTCTCCGTATTGTACTGCCTGGGCTTGCTTTCGTACAAGCTTTCATATCACATAGACAACTGGCACGCAACATCCATGGTTGAACCTGTCCAACAAAGGGGCTCAGGAGAACATAAAACGTAGAACATTAATGCACAGTACAGACCTCTTGACCCACGGTGCTCTGCTGATCATTTCACCTACTCTAAGGTTACATTAACTCTTCCCTTTTCCATAGCCCTCCATTTTTCTTTCTAAGGGTTTCTTAAAAGCCCCTAATGCATCTGCCTCTACCACCACCCCTGGCATTTACTCTCCATGTAAAAAACTTACCCCTGATGTGTTCCTATACTTTCTTCCAATCACTTTAAAATTATGGCCTTCATACTCACCATTTCTGCCTTGGGAAAATAACTCGATCCACTCGATTTACGTCTCTTATCATCTTGTACACCACTATGAAGTCACTTCTCATCTTCCCTCGCTCCAAAGAGAAAATCCCAAAATGCAGAGAAAGAAAGGAGAGAAAGGGAAGGTCTGTGATCGGGAGGACAGAAGGAGATATTGGTCATGCATGATAGCAGAAGTTCAGAAGGGGTACGTGCACTAAATAATTGTCTGAGTTCAACTTTGCAAGAAAGGCTGCAATCAAAAGACTGGAATTGCTGATTATCTCAAATTGGTGAATTTAGTGTTGAGTGAGGAAGGCACGGGGGCCACAACTTTGTCGTAGAGCTGGAGTAAGGGTCTTGTGCTTTGGCTTTTGTTACAGGCACCCATTCCAAACAGGTCAAAGGGTAGAGGCCAGACTGAGAATGGTCCACTAGTCCTCCAGGTCCAAGAAGTGAGCTTGGGGCTAACAACCCTGAATGGTCAAAAAAATTGTTACGGAAAAGCAATGAAGAATCCTACTGATGGAGGACCTTCATTGGTGCCCTAAATGCCAGTGGCGTAACAGGCACTAAGTAGGTAAGAGGAGGGCAGTAGCAAACCTAGTCAGAAGGTGTGATGCTCTCCTTGAGCTTTCATTGAGTTTTATTGCGGAAGTGCAGAAAGTCACATACCGAGAGATCTGAGCAGGAGTGAGACATAGAATCAAAGTGGCGGAGGTGATCAGCAGACCCTTCCTCTTATTTGCAATTTTCATCTCCAGTGTGAGGAGGCCATCTTGTGAGCATTGAAAAGTTTGGTAATTTAGAGTCATACAGCATGAAAAGAGGCCGTTTAGTCCAGTTTATCTAGGCCGACCAAGCTAGTCCCACTTGCATGTGTCCGGCCTATATCTATCTAAACCTTTCCTAACCATGTGCCTTTCCAAGTGTCTTTTAAATTGGAAAAAAAATACTAGTAGAGCAATAACTTTTATTCCCAAGAGATTCTACAGAGGGTGGAAAACTTGAGCAACACACATAAAATGCTGGAGGAACTCACAAAGTCAGGCAGTCTCTATGGAGGGAAAACAAGATTCGGTTTCAGGCCGAGACCTTTCATCAGGACTGGAAAGGAAGGGGGACAAAGTCAAAATAAGAAAATGGGGGGAAGGTATAGAGTGTATGCCGGCAGGTGATAGGTAAGTCCATGTAAGGGGGAAGGTGGGTGGGGAAGGGAGGATGAAGTAGGAAGCTGGGAGTAATTTGTAGGCGTTGGAAAGGATCCAGCCAATTGACTATCAATTTCCTGAATAGAAATTCATCATTTGTTGTGCATTCTAAGCAGTGGCGTAGAGACATGAGTTGTGCATTGGCGCAACTGGTTGAGCTGCCGTCTCACGACTCCAGCGCCCTCTGTTTGATCCTGACGGTGTGATGTTTGCGTGTTCTAACTATGGCAGCGTGAGAGTCCTCCCGGGTGACCTGGCTTCCCCCATCTCAAAGGATGCAGGTTGGTTTGTCACTCGGCTGCTGTAAATTGTGCCGAGATTGTGGGCAGGTGGCAGAATCCGGGGTGAGCAGATGGGAATGGAGCGAAGAGAGACTACGTAATGGGATTTGTTCAACTGATTTGGAAATTGTTGCTTTGTGTTTGGCACAGATTCTGTGGGCTAGAGGAGCCTTTTTCACATTGTATGATTCAATGCATGTTGGCCTCTACTGACATTCCAAACATCAGAAGCAGGGCATCAAAGGGTATGGGGAGTGTCATAGTCACTTCTGCAATCCCCCACCTTGCTACTTACCACAGGAATTGGGCCTCAATCACCTCATTTAATTTCCAATCATTCCCAGGTTCCACTAACCATACACACCTGCTTCCCATCAGAAACTGTAGGATAAAGACCCCGTGATCACAACAAGGAGCTGCCAGTTTGTTGGTCGACTCGTGTATGAGTGACCTCGTCCCATGGTTCTTAGGACTATCAGTTCTAAGTCTAACATCATTCCTGAATTTGCTACTAAAACCAAGACTCCTGGTAAAGGCTCTCTTGGACACCGATTCCACGCTCGCTACGACTGTAGCGCCTCCTGACTCGGCCTCCGTGCCCTTGTTGAGCACTTGGGTTTGTTCCACCGCTACGTCCTTGCAACAGGGGAGAAGGCAGGAGAGTGGGGATATTTGGAAGAATTGGATCAGCACATAGTTGAATGACAGAGTAGATGGTTGAACCCTACTTGTTATCTTAGACCATAAGACATAGGAGCAGAAGTAGGCCATTCGGCCCATCGACTCTGCTCTGCTATTTAATCATGGTCTAAGCACTCTGGGGGTTATGTCCGTGCGATAACACATTGATATTGGGATTCGGTTTATTCTGGTGACGTGTCAAGATACAGTAGAAAGCTTGTCTTGCTCACACTTTATACAGATCAGATCTTTACACAGTGCATCGAACAAACCACAACAATGCTGAATAAAGTGTAAAAGCTACCAAAAAAAGTGCAATGCAGGTGAACGGTAAAGTTAAAGATCGTAATGAGGCCAAGGGTCCATCTTATTGTACAAGAGGTCTGTTCAAAGTGCAAAGTGAATTTATTGTCAAAGAACATATATGTCACCATATACAACTCTGAGATTCATTTACTTGCGGGCATACTCCATAAATTTGCTGGACTTTGAGGTGAATGGTCCCGGGTTCAAATCCGGCTGGCAACTTGTATGCTTTCCAACTGTGCTGGGTTGAGTGTCAAGCCAGCAACTTGGCCTCACAAAATACTATGGAAGTGGCAAAATGCCGGCTGATGTGCCACAAGGAGTGAAAAGGAACAACAATCCTCAATAAATCAATCGTAGAATTCATAACCATAGTAGAATCAATGAGAGACCGCAACAACTGGGTGTTGAACCAGTGTGCAAAAAGGACGACAAACTGCACAAATACAAAAAGAAATAAATAATAATAAATAGGTAAGCAATAAATATTGAGAACATGAGGTGAAGAGTTCTTGAAAGTGAGTCCGTAGGCTGTGGGATCATTTCAGTGGTGGGGTAAGTGAAGTTATCCCCTTTGGTTCAAGAGCCCGATGTTTGAGGGGTAGTGCTGTTCCTGAACCTGGTGGTGTCAGGTCTGAGGCTCCTGTATCTTCGTCCTGATGGCAACAGCAAGAAGAGAGCATCTTCTAGGTGATGGGGGTAGGCACTTATTGACAATGGTTCAGATCAGCGCTGTTCCATCTGAATCACGTTGAACCCTGAAGTGGATGGGCTACAACACAGACACTTTGTGGTCACCTTATTAGGTACAGAAGGTGCCTAATAAAGTAGTCACTGAGTTTATGTTGACTCTGATGAAGATTTTAGGAAACCTGATTGTTGTCCCCAATACTAAGACTCTGTGATGTCTCTGCAGTCTTCAATTCCAGTGGTACGATCATTACTTAATCTAACTGCTCTGTGATAAGTGACCATGCTCTCAACCACTTGGACCCTGAGCTCGTGAATCTCTTCACTAAACATCGTCACCTTGGGGATGCCCTCCCTTCCATGGCTTTGCTCTTCTCTTGACATTTATGCATAGTTTCAGTCAAACACTGCACTGAAACATTGCAAACCTTTGGTGAGGTCGATCGATGCCAGTTTGCATGGTCAACAGATGGTGCTTATTTACAGAGCTTAACTAAACACCGAAAGATATTTGGGTAAGTGAGTAATTCACATTGCAAATTGGGAATTAATTCCAGTGCTGTCTCAGTGGATTCATGACTACAGAACAGAGGCTTGGGACAAGGTCAGAATTTATCCTCAAGTTTGCTGAGAGATCAGAGGCTTATATTGGCAAGAGGTCCGGCCAGGAAGAAACAGGTCTAGTTATTTCCAAAATCTAAAAGATAATTTACGTACAAACTGCTTCCTTTCTTTCCCTTACATAAATCTATCGCGGTCTCCCTTGAACTTAACATTGTTATTCTTTTGCCCATTGTAGCTTTTGCTTATATATATATAGATTCTATTGTATTTCTTTATTTGCCTGTAAATGTCTGAAAGAAAATGAATCTCAGTGCTTGACTAGTATTTGGTGACATGCGTATATGTACATTGATGATAAATTTAATTTGACTTTGGAATAATAATGGGTAATCTTATTGAACAATGCTATACAAGATCCCATAGGAACATGATAGAGTAGATATTGAGGCATTTCTGCCAGTCTGAAACAAAGCTATATTGCAACATTGGAGGAACTCAGCAAGTCAGGCAGCATCTATGAATAAGAACAAACTGTTGATGTTCTGGGCTGAGAACCTTCTTCGGTACTGTGAAGGGAAGGGGAGGGAAGGTTCCAGAATCATTGTTAGCTATATTGCAAGCAAAAAGAAGGTGATCATTCAAAAATGAAATACTTCTGTATTTCCTCTAGTTAAAAACAGGTGGATGTCTAGAATTCTCCATCTTGTAGGATTGTGGCTACTCAGTGATAGAGATGTACATTATTACAGCCTCGGGTGCTCTGGAGTTTGGAGTTCATTTCCGGCGCTATTCTGTAAGGAGTCTCTGTGTGTCCTCCCCGTGGAATATTTTGGTTTTTCCCACGTGCTCCGGTTTCCTCTCAAAGTCCAATCACTGATTAACCCGGTAGGTTAATTAGTCAGTGTAAATTGCCCCATGAGTAGGTTAGAGTTAATCAGGTTTGTCGGGTGTTGCTGGGGCAACGTAGGTCTAAGGGCCTTTAAGGCCTACTCTGCGATGTTAAAAAAAATCTAAATTTAAAGAGTGGATTTACTTCAATTACTGGAGAGAGTTGAAGAAGAGGTGCATATATTTTTGAAAGATTGGAGAACTGAGGGCAAAGATATTGAAAATAAATCGAGGTCTTGGGGCCGATCAGCCATGGCTGCTTTGAACCCTGAAGATGGGACAGTTTTAAAGAACCAAATGGGATACACTGGTCTTATACACTCAGTGGCCACTTCATTAGAACATTTGACTTCACCAAAGGTTTGTGATGTTTCAGTGCAGTCTATGAATCTATGCATAAATGCCTCCTATATTTAGTAAAGTGGCCACTGAGTGTATGTTCATGGACTTCTGCTGCTGTAGCCCATCCACTTCAAGCTTTATCATGTTGTGCATTCAGGCATGCTCTTCAGCACACCACTGTTGTAATGTGTGGTTATTTGAGTTATTGCTGCCTTCCTGAGAGCTTGAACCAGTCTAGACATTCTCCAACCAACACACACAAAATGCTGGAGGAACTCAGCAGGTCAGGCAGCATCTATGGAAAAAAAGTACAGTTGACGTTCTCTTCTAGACGTCCTCCTCTGACCTCTCTCAAGTCATTTTCGCCACAGAACAGCCGATCACTGGGATTTTTTTTTTGTTGTTTTTCATACCATTCTCTGTAAACTATAGAGACTGCTGTGCATTAAAATCCCAGGTGATCAGGAGTTTCTGAGATACTTAAACCACCCCGTCTCGTACCAAAGATCACATTTCCTCTCCATTCTGACATTTGATCTGAACAACAGCTGAACCTCTTGACCATGTCCGGGTGCTTTTATGTGTCGATTCGCTGCCATGTGATTGGCTGATTAGATATTTGCATTACTGAGCAGGTGTGCAGGTGTACCTGTATGTGATAGGGAACCTTAGGAAGAGGTGACATGAAAACAGGTCTTCCATGCTGACCACTGAGTATCCACTTACACATTCATCTCTTTACTCTCCCCCTACCCCCCCTCCCCCGCATCCACCTCTCACCTATGGGCTAAGTACGGTGGTCAGTTAGCCTACCAACCCACATGTTGGAGGAAACTGGAGTATCTGGGGAGGAACTTAAGGAGGGGGCGTGTAAGCTCCACGTAGACAGCTACCGAAATCCGGATTGAACTTGGGTCACTGGAAATGCAATGCGACAATTCTACCAGCTGCACCGAGTTTCCTTGTATCCCATCTGCTGCTTCCTGGGCGGTTGACTACGTATGTAGGTCAATCAAGTCCCTTGATGTTCTCTGCATGGAGTTTTCACAATCTTCCTGCAAAAACACGGTTTCCCTGGTGTTCTCCAGCTCTCTCCCACAGCCCAAAAAGCTGCTGGCCAGTAGGTTATAGAGTCACAGAGTACTGCAGCACAGAAGCAGTCCCCTTAGCCCATCTAGCCTGTGCCAAACTGTTATTTTGCCCAGTCCCTTTGATCGCACCTGGACAATAGCCGTCATATGCCACCTATCCATGCAGTTAGGAAATTTCTTTTAAATGTTAAAATCAAACAAGCATCCACCACTTCTGCTAGCAGATCATTTAAGACCGTAAGACCATAAGACACAGGAGCAGAATTAGGCCATTCAGCCCATTGAGCCTGCTCCGCCATCCCATCTTGGCTGATCCTGGATCCCGCTCAACCTCAACTTCATCTTTAAGTTCAAGTTTAGTTTGTTGTCAGTTAACCATCCACATGTGTACCTCCAAAGGAAACAACGTTCCTCCTGACCAGGGTGCACAACACAGTACATATGACTCACACTCACAACACTTTAAAGTAATATTACCACAAATAATAAGGTGCATTTATGACACAAGTTAAAAAGTAAACAGTCTAACAATCCTGGTGCTTCATACATGATGACAACTTGGTGGTGGCAGGGAGTTCAGTAGCTTTACAGTGTGAGGGAAGAAGCTGTTTCCCATCCTAACAGTTCTTGTCCTAATGCTATGGTATCTCCAGCCTAACGCTAGGGGGTCAGAGAGATTGTTGGATGGATTATTGACAATACTGAGGACCTAGCATAACAAACATCTCTGATGGGTGGAAGAGAAACCCTGATGAACCTCTGAGCAGCCCTCACAATGCTTTGTTGGGACTTGTACTTAGAAGCCTTGAAATTCCCATACCAGTGTGATACAGTTGGTCAGGACACTCTCAATGGTGCTCCTGTAAAAAATACTTACAATGGAGGGGAGAGAGTCTCATTTGCCTCAGTCTCCTCAGGAAGTGGAGCCACTACTTTGTTTTCTTGACCAAAGTGGTGGTGTTGAGGGACCAGGTGAGCTAGTCCACGATGTGCACTCCCAGAGACTTGGTTCTCCTAACTCTCTCCCTGGAGGAGCCATTTATGTGCACTGAGGAGTGGTCAGCCGGCACTTCTCGAAAGTCCACAATCATCTCTTTGGTTTTGTCCACATTGAGACTCAAGCTCGACCTCCTCTCTATATGCCATCTCATCATTGTTGTTGATGAGGCCAACCACTGTTGTGTCATCAGCGAACTCAACGATTCACTTTGCACTGGATCTAGCAGTGCAGTCATGCATCAGCAGTGGGCTGAACACTCACTGAACTGCTCAGTGTGATGGAGCTAGAGATGTTTCTGCCAATGAGGACTGACTGTAGCCTTTCTATAAAAAAAAAAGTTCAAGGTCCAGTTACAGTGAGAAGTGTTGAGGCCCAACAAGAACAGTTTACCACCAGCTTCTGAGGAACGATTGTACTAAATGCCAAGCTGAAGTCAATAAACAGCATGCTGGCGTATGAGACACCATTTTCCAGGTGAGACAGGATGGAATGAAGTAGCAAGAAAATAAGATTTAATGCAATCTAAAACCATCTGCTCAAAGCATTTAATTATCAATGCAGGTCACTGCCACTGAATGGTAGTCATTAAGGCAAGTTCCACACTCACGCAAACCTCTGAATGAAATAGTTCTCTCTCAAGTTCCCTCTTTTCTCTTAACCTATGACCTCTAGTTCTAGTCTCACCCCATCTCAGTGGGAAATGCCTGCTTGTGTTTACCCTATTTATACCCTCATAACTTCTTATACCATTATCAAATTTCCCTTCATTCTCCTATGCTCCAGGGAATAAATTCCTAACCTATTCAACCTATATAACTCAGGTCCTCAAGATATCCTTGTAAATTTTCACAGTACTCTTTCAATCTTATTGATTTCTTTCTGGTAGGTAGGTGCCCAGAACTGCCCACAATACTCCAAATTTGGTCCCACCAACGTTTTACACAACTTCAGCAAAATATCCCAACTCCTGTACTCAATACTTTGAAGACCAATATGGCAAAAGCTCTCCTGACGATCTTATCTACCTGTGACAACACATTCAAGGCATTATCAATCTCTATTCCCACATGGTTCTGTTCTACCACACTCATCGGTGCTCTACCGTTCCCTGGGTAAGTCCTACCTTAGTTTGTCCTCCCAAAGTACAACACCTGACACTTGTCTACATTAAAATCTACCTGGAGGAGCTCAGCAGGTCAGGCAGCGTCTACGGAAAAGAGTAAACAGTTGATGTTTCCAGTCAAGACCCCCCTCCTTCTGTTTCTCTGTGGTCTTTTTCATGTTAATCTGGCTGTTGTAGATTACTCCATGCATGTGGGGAGTTAATTGGCATGAGACGGAGAATAGGTTACCGGGAAAGAAGTTGGGGGAAGGTTTTAAGTGGGATCATTCTGAGAGCCACACAAGACCACATGGACGGATTGACTTCTCACATCATAGATAACAAAAGATAAACTGTTTATATTTGTGATTTCTCTTCTAATCCCGAGGCTTTGCAAAGTTTGTAACTGTGCAATACAATTTATTACAGGGATAAGTTGTACCAGACTATATTCATAGTGTCAGCCTAGAGCATGTGCTTATGTCAACAATCTTCAGTTTTGCTCGTGTGGACCCATTCAGTCAAATACTGCTTTGATGTCAGGACGGGTGCTCACAGCTTTCTTCTGAAATAGAGGATTGTTTATCCATGACGTTCCTCCCCTGAGTAAGCACAAATCTGACGAAATGCAAGATCAGTTCCATCCAGGATAAAGCTGTCTGCTTACCCAGAACTCAACCCATCACCCTCATTCCATCACTCAACCCATCACCCTTATTCTATCACTCAACCCATCTCTCAACCCATCATTCAACCCATCTCTCAACCCATCACCCTCATTCCATCACTCAACCCATCACCCTTATTCTATCACTCAACCCAGCACTCAACCCATCTCTCAACCCATCACCCTCATTCCATCACTCAACCCATCACCCTCATTTCATCACTCAACCCATCACCCTCATTCCATCACAACACAGCACTCAACCCATCACCCTCATTCCATCACTCAACCCATCACCCTTATTCTATCACTCAACCCTGCACTCAACCCATCACTCAGCCCATCACTCAACCCAGCACTCAATCCATCACTCAACCCAGCACTCAACCCATCACCCTCATTCCATCACAACCCAGCACTCAACCCATCATTCAACCCATCATTCAACCCATCACCCTCATTCCATCACTCAACCCATCATTCAGCCCATCACTCAACCCATCACCCTCATTCCATCCACACTTGTTCAGTGTGTACCCATCTACAGCAAGTACCATGGGATCCTTATGCGGGATTTTGACCACGGTAGCCTCCAATCAATTTCTCTAACTTAACGGTAATTTTTCTCTCCTCTCCCCCTACTCTATTTTTACATTTCCGATTCTGATTCCCCTATCACCCTTTCTCTTACCTTCACCTGCCCGTCACCTCCCTCTGGTGCCACTCGTCCTTCAATTGTCCACAAACCTTTCCTTTCAGATTCTTTCTTTGTCAGCCCTTCACCTATTCCACCCATCACCTCCGATCTTCATCCCCCCACCCTCACCCACCCAACTTCCCCCTCACCTAGTCTCACCAATCACCTGCTAGCCCCACCCCCAAGCATATTTTGGCTTCTTCCCCCTTCATTTTCAGTCCTGATGAAGGGTTTCAGCCTGAAACGTTGACCATTTATTCGTCTCCCTAGATGCTGACTGATTTGCTGAGTTCCTCCAGCACTTTGTGTTGTGTGGCCCAAAGTGTTAACAATTCCTTTCCCCCACTGCTCGACCTGCTGAGTTCCGCCAGCAGATTATTTGTTGTTCAGATCCTGACATCTGCCATCTCTTGTGTCTTTGTGGTTACTTACCTAGGTGACTTTTACCGCAGCTGCCATGTCGACAATCTCTCCCCTCCCAAGATGGATGAGAGCAGCTGGTGAATGTGAACACTATTACCTCCAAGTCCTAGACCATTCCAAACTGGAAATATATTGCTGTTCCTTCATCAACACTAGTTCTAACTCATGGCAATTTGCCCAGAATATACATATGATATTATCAATTTAAGATTTATACTCTACAGTTTGTACTCACACCACTAGATTTAGGAACAGTTATGACCCCTCAACCATCAGACTTTTGAACCAAAGGAGATAACTTCACTCAACTTCACTTGCCCCATCATTGAAATGTCCCACAACAAATGGACTCACTTTCAGGGACTCTTCATCTCATGTTCTTGATATTTATTGCTTATTTATTTATTATTATTATTCCTTATTTTTGTATTTGCACAGTTTGTTGTCTTCTGCACTCTAGTTGAACCCCCTAGTGGGGCGGTCTTTCATTGGTTCTGTTATGGTTATAATTCTATAGCTTTATTGAGTATGCCCACAAAAAAAATGAATCTCAGGGTCGTATATGGTGACTTATATGTACTTTAATAATAAAGTTTACTTTAAACTTTGAACTTTTACTTTCATTGGCTAATGGAAGTGTCTTTAAATCAGTTCTCAACCAATGAGATGGCAGCTCTTTGAAGAGTCTTTTGACAGGCTATTGAGAGGCAGACAAGGTAAGGGATTTCAAAGTTTTAGGAATAAAGAGAGGAAAAGCTTTTAAAGTGTTGAAATAGTACAGCAGGCCCAGGTGTAGAGGGAGCAAAGAGATAAAGTGAACAGAATGGAAAAGATTCAGATGATTTATCTTTTAAATGAAGCTGTACCTGCCTCAACCACTTCCTCTGGCAGCTTGTTCTATATACGGATGATAATCTGGGTGAAGAAGTTTCCTTTCAAATTCCTATAATATCTCTCCCTTCTCAACAAAACATATAGTATGCACCCTAGTTCTTGATTCCCCAACCCTGGGAAAAAGTGTATATTTACCCTCTTTATGACCCTCATGATCTTACACACCTCTGTAAAATCATCCTTTAATCTCCTACACTCTAAAGATTAAAGCCCTATCTTCTGAAACAATATCCATAACTTTGTTCCTCAAGTTCTGGCTGCATCCTCATAAATCTGCTCTGCACTCTATCCATCTTAATCTTAAAGGAATGAAGTGGAAGCATTGGAAAGGGTACAGAGGAGATTTACCAGGTTGTCGCCTGGTTTAGAGAGCATGCATTATGATCAAAGATTAAGGGAGCTAGGGCTTTACTCTTTGGAGAGAAGGGGGATGAGAGGAGACATGATGGAGGTATACAAGATATTAAGAGGAATAGGTAGAGTGGACAGCCAGCACCTCTTCCCCAGGGCACCACTGCTCAATACAAGAGGACATGGCTTTAAGGTAAGGGGTGGGAAGTTCAAAGGGGATATTAAAGAAAGGTTTTTCACTCAGAGAGTGGTTGGTGCGTGGAATGCACTGCCTGAGTCAGTGGTGGAGGCAGGTACACTAGTGAAGTTTAAGAGACTACTAGACAGGTATATGGAGGAATTTAAGGTGGGGGGGTTATATGGGAGGCAGGGTTTAAGGGTCGGCATAATATTCTGTGCCGAAGGGCCTGTGCTATACTGTACTATTCTATGTTCTATCTTTCCTGTAGCAGGGAGACCAGAGCTGAACACAATATTTCAAGTGTGGCCTCACCAATGTAACATAATACCCTAACTTCTATACTCAAGGCCCCGACTGATGAAAATCAGCATTGTAAAAGACTTTTTCACCATCCTATCTACCTGTGAGGCCTCTTTCAAGGAACCATGCACTTGCACTCCTCGGTCCCTTTGTTTTACAACACTCACCAGGGTCCTGTGGAATTCTCCAAACCTCGGCATCTGAAACCAAGGCTACAATGCTGCTGCCATTAAAACTATGGATGCTCAGGTGGTTAGAGGAGGAGGAAGGGTAATCGACCTTCAAGGAGAATATAGAGGTGGAGGAACATCAAAACTAAAACTGAATGTAACGGTATAACTGAATTTACTAGAGGCAAGAACACTTCTGCTGAAAGGCTCGTCAATTTGAAGCTCCTGATCGCTTTTTTGAGGTAGGGATGTCCCACTTGTTTTCATTATGTTTATGCATGGGAAGTGTGATATCCGATCCCAGGGAAACTTTGGCAATGAGCTGCAGATTGTGGACTTGCACTAAGATGGAGACAGATGTTCCCTAATCTCTGGAAGGAACCAACCCATCTGTCAGACAAGCCTTAAGGTTGTGAGCAGAAGCTGGTAGGGTTGGGATTGGACTCCAAGCCCATCCCAAAGGAAACATCAGGTTGCTTGGAAACTCAAAGTGAACACTCCTCTACTATCTTTGCTAATATATTCTTGTTTGCCATTGTTTTTAGCCTCACTGTTCCCTTGCATTATACACTCAGTGTATGAGTGTATCTTCATGGTCTTCTGCTGCTGTAGCCCGTGCACTTTAAGGTTTGATAAATGCATTTGCAGATGCTCTTCTAGACACCACTGTTGTAACGCGTGGTTCTTAGAGTTGCAGTCGCCTTCCTGTGATCTCGAACCAGTCTTGACATATTCCTCTGACCTCTCTGATTAACAAGGCATTTTCACCTACAGAACTGCTGCTCACTGGATGTTTTTTTGGTTTCTCGCGCCATTCTCTGTAAACTCTAGAGACTGATGTGAATGAAAATCCCAGGAGATCAGCAGTTTCACCCTATCTGGGACCAACAATCATTCCACGGTCAAGGTCAATTAGATCACATTTCTTCCCCATTCAGATGCTTGGTCTGAACAACAGCTGAACCTTTTGACCATGTCTGAAAGCTTTTATGCGTTGAGTTGCTGCCACATGAATGGCTGGTTAAATATTTGCATTAATGAACAGGTGTACACAATAAAGTGGACTCTGAGTGTATAAGGAGACTACAAAATTAAAGGTCACTGTGTTAATGAAGAGGAAATTCTACTGCATGGAGAGATAGATAGATAGGTTATTGATCCCAAAGGAAAGTACAGTATCCCAGAAGCATTACGAGTGCACAGAAATACAAATATTAGAAGAGAAGTAAGAAAGAATAAAAAATAAGTTATCTCAAACAGTCTAACAGGAGGGCTCATCGCTTCCCTGGCTATAGGTTGACTCATTATAGAGCCTAATGGCCGAGGGTATGAATCTCTTACAGCGCTCTTTGGAGCAGCACGGTTGTCTTAGTCTGTTACTGAAAGTGCTCCTCTGCTCAGCCAAGGTGGAATGCAGAGGGTGAGAAACATTGTCCAGAATTGCCAGGATTTTCTGCAGGGTCCTTTGTTCTACCACAGCCTCTAGTGTGTCCCATTTGAATCCTATATACTATAGGTTTGATTCCTATAATAGAATCAGAATTGGATTTATTATCATTGACACGTCATGAAACCTGATGTTTTGAGGCAGCAGTACAGTGCAATATATAATATCAAGGGTATACAGCACAGGCTCACAATCAAGCATACTTTCTTCAGCCAATGATTGGTGTGTCAAGGCTGACCTGGACGGGGAAAGGCAGTTTCCCGGAGCAAATAGCTTTCACCACATTGCATCCAGATATAATCGTATGGTCTGACACCGGTAGAGAAGCGGTTATTGGTGAACTCACAGTCCCCTGGGAAGACAACGTCGGTGAAGCCCATGAGTGCAAGTTAAACAAGTATGCAGAATTAAGATCAGAGTGCAGAGACAGAGGGTGGAAAGTTTCACGCTATCCATTCGAAGTAGGCTGCCGTGGGTTTATTGCATTCACTTTCCAGAAGTGGCTGTGTGACCTTGGCTTCACTAGAAGAGAGATCAAGTCAACCAGCAGGGCTGCAGCTGAGGCAGCAGAGAAGGAATCAGCATGGGTGTGGACCAAGTATGTCCAGAGGGGCAAATAGTCAGACAGTGTACACATCTTTTGCAAACCCTTCAGTAGTTGCATAGACACCTGAAGAGCAGACTATCTGTTGGATGGAAGTGACCAACAACTCTGATAGAGGCAGATGCCAAGTTATTAAGCTCACCAGTGGGAGGTGGTGCTTTAGCACTGCTGGCCCACCACCTCGAGGGAGTCTTGATCATAAGCGGGCCGAAACTCCTGAAGACAGGTGGCAGATCAACTGATGATCCCACTGGTGATAGCACAGGACAGTTAACATCGTAGTCCACGTGTATTTTTAACTCTATACCAAGAAATATACTGCATATAAAAAATTAAGAAGTAGTGCAAAAGAAAGGACAAAAATAGAGAGGTAGTGTTCATGGGTTCAATGTCCAGTCAGAAATCTAATGGTGGAAGGGAGGAAGCTATTCCTGAAATGTTGAGTTGTGTCTTCAGGCTCCTGTACCTCCTCAATGATGGTAGCAATGACAAGAGGGTATATCATGGGTCTTGGGGATCCTTAATGATGGATGCCATCTTTTTGAGGTATCTCCTTTTGAAGAGTTCCTTGATGATGAGAAAGCTAGTGCCCACGATGGAGCTGACTCAATTGAATGTTATGCAAAATAAACATCATTGTAAATTGAGGGTCACATAAAGATTGTGCTCCATGCATCCGTGGTACAAATGTATGGAGATCACCAAAGGCAAGCTGTGGTGCCCAGCAGTGCCAAGGTGCCACATTTGGCTACTCTCATGTGTGTATGTGTGTTCTTTGTATCCTATGGGTCACTTGTGTGGAGGCTGTTTCTAGGAAGGTGGCTTTGCTGTCACATAAATGTAAGTAACTCCCAGCCCATGCTGCTCAAAGCAGTAAACTCAATTCTAATAGGTCCATTTTACAGTAAAACATAGTTTATTATTATCGCCTTTTAGGAGATTGAGTGGGGGATCTCACTTAAACCTATTGAATATTGAAAAGCTTTGATAGAATGGATGTTTACTATACTGGGGGAGTGTAGCACCAGAGGGCACTACTTCAGAGTTGAGGGATGTCCACTTAGAACAGAGATGAGGTAAAAGTTCTTCAGGCAGAGGGTGGTGAATCAGTGGAATTCATTGCCACAGACAGCTGTGCAGGCCAGTTCATTGGGTATATTTAAGGCAAAGGTTGATAGGTTCTTGGTAATTAATGTGTCAAAGATTATGGGAAGAAAGCAGGGAATGGGGTTCAGAGGGATAATAAATCACCCCTGATGGAATGGCAGAGCAGACTCAATGGGTCAAATAGCCTAATTCTGTTCTTATGTCTTATGGTCTTTCATGCACATACAGTGTAAAACTTGTCTTGCATCCTGTTTATACAGTTCAGATCGTTACACAATAAGGTAAAACAATAATAATGCAGAATAGAGTGTAAAATCGGGAGGAGAAGATGGCGGCGCAACGCAGTTCGCAGCAGCTACTCCGGTGGTGATGTCTGTTATTTGTCAAGTTGGGTGCCGTGCACAATCCTGATTTGATGGAGTTGGACGTGAGAGCACGGAGGAACATCTGGTGAAACTTCTGAAATGCCCGCTTCGCTGCTGCTGCTACTGTGTGGTCCAGAATCTCCGGAGGGGAAGGCCCCGAGTCCTCGGCTTTGCTTGTTGCTCGGCGACCGGGGCGGGGTCGAAGCGCTCGGCAGAGGATGGTGCTCGGAGAGGCTGTATTGGAGGGGCTGGTCAGAGGCTCGAAGTTTTCGGACGGACTTCTGCCCTTCTGCCGCCTGCGTTAGATGATGATTGATCGGGACTTTGAGACTTTTTTTTACCATGCCCATGGTCTGCTCTTTATCAAAATACAATATTGCTTTGCACTGTTGTAACTATACGTTATAATTATGTGGTTTTGTCAGTTTTAGTCTTGGTTTGTCCTTTTTTTCGTGATATCATTCTGGAGGAACATTGTATCATTTTTTAATGCATGCATTTCTAAATGACAATAAATGAGGACTGAGCGTCCTCATAATCTAAAAAATTTTTTAAAAAGCTCCAAAGAAAAAGTGTGGTGGAGGTAAATGATAATGTGCAGGACTGTGAGGTCAAGGGTCCATTTAACAAGAAAGAGGCCCATTCAAGAGTCGGTTAACTGTTGGGTAGAAGCCGGCCTTGAGCATGCTGATTCGTACTTTCAGGCTTTTGTATCTTCTGCCTTATGGGAGAGGGGAGAAGGGAGAATGTCTGGAGCGGGTGGGTCTTTGCAGGCTATGTTACTGAGGCAGTGAGAAGTATAGATAGAGTGAATAGGTTGGAGGTTTCTTGCGGTTAAGTGCAGAGTAGTTGCCATACGAAGTTGTGGTGCATCCAGATAGAATGCTTTCTGTTTCTAAGGTGGCATTGACAAATATCAGTAAGAATCAACATGGACATGCCAAGTTGCTTTAGCATCCTGAGAAAGTAGAAACATTGGTGAAGGTTCTTTGCTCTGACATCAACATGGCGGGACCAGAACAAGTTCACATCTAGGAACTTGAAGCTCTCAAACTCAACACTGTTGATGTAGACAGGAGCATCTGCACCCCCTCCTCCTCTCTGAAGTCAATGACCAGCTTTTTTGTTTCATAGTTTTCTTTCACAGTCATAATGAAAAGACACAGATTAAGTGTTGATTTCAAGTCAGAGGTTGGTAGATTAGAGTTAACCAAGAATCTTGTGAGTTTGAATCCCCCCCCCACAACATCAAGGAAATTTACAGTAAATTTGATCAATGAAGTAAATCAATAAAGATTAGTTTTATTTGTCACATGAACATCGACACATTGAATCATACAGGGAAATGGGTCGCTTGCATAAGAAATGTGCTGGGCTGCCTGCGCATGTCAAAGTTCAAAATTACAATGTACGTTTATGATCAAACCATGTATATAATGCATAACCTTGAGATTCATCTCCTTAAAGGCAGCCACAAAAGAAGAAACCCCAAAGAACCCATTAAAAAAGGAAGACTGTCAAACACCCAATGTGCAGAGAGAGAAAAAATTGTTGTGCAAACAATCAATGCAAGCAAATAGCACTCAGAGCTGAAGTCCACAAAGAGACTTCATCCACAGACCTTTAGTTCAACGCAGCAAGCTGAACTGGCCTGTGCCTCACCTCGGGCCCCGTCACCCTGACCTTTTCAATCTGGCCCAGCGCCTAAATTGACGTCCAAACATCGGGTTCAGTTGCTTCGATTCGCTCGGGGGCCTGGACCCCGCCGTCTCATGATTTTGGCTTCGGAGTGGCAAATTTGTCCAGCCAGTAGAACCACTGCCTCACGACTCTGTTGATTGAGTTCAATCCTGGCCTCGGGTGCTGTCTGTGTGGCGTTTGCACTTTCTCCCTGTTTGGTATCCTCCCACACCTAAAAGACACGTGGATTGGTGAGTTAGCTGAATACAGTATATTTCCCCGAATGCACACAATAGCACCTGAGTCTCTATTATGCACATGAGAAGAGACTGGTGGGAATTGAAAGGAACATTGGGATAATAAAGTGGGATTGTAGAATTTCAGGGGTTTCCAATTTGGGGTCCATGGACCCTTGCCAAATGGTATTGGTCCATGCTATTAGAAAGGCTGGGAACCCCTGGATTAAATGGACACCTGATTAACTGTGCAGACTCAACGATCTGAAGAACCTGCTTCCATGCTGTGTAACTCTTATTTCCTAGACCCTTGGTCACATCCCCCATCTAAATCTGGGATCTGCTCCACCTGATGGCCTGTGTGCTTGGCACAAATTCACCCAACGAGCAGAATTTGGTTTTGGGATTAAGATTGTTTGTTAACTCCTAATGGATGCAAACAGGCCCCAAGGCATTCTACAGCAGATAAGGAATCCATCACAGAGACACAGGATAAACTTTAAGATTGTTCAGTTTACAGTTGCCAGGAAAACAATCCATTTGCGCTCTCCGAAGTGTGGCTGTGATTACTGAATAAGGCCCGGAGTCGCTGAGAAAATCAGTCAGTGTATCTTGTCATCAATGCACACGGCTTAACCTCACACCCTGCTCGATGGCATCTATGGATGAATGCAGATGGACCTGGCAGCAGTTTAGAAAGGTTTGTCCTGGGGGCGGCGGGGGGAGATGTTCACAAAGCACACAATCCTAGCCAAAATCACTATTTTGTGTTAACAGAGCTATACTTCCTGTCTGGAAGGACACAGGTGTGAATCTCACATTGGGAATTTGAACGCGATGCATCAAGCTGAGTAATATTAAAACATGGTGTTGCTTTGCAGGCAAGAACAGCTGCTAAAACAACTAGATACTTCGTACCTGTTTAATTCATAGGCTGCGCATACTGTTCCTATATTGCCTTTCCTCAGACATTTAAAGCTACTACTTGCTGTCTCTGTTACCTTGAGTTGAATATTATGTTGGCACAATAGAGATTCTGTCACCTTGAGGTCGGTCTGGAGTCACATATCATCCCAGGCTGAGAGAGGATGGTGGATTCACTCCTCCCTCACCTCCATTACCTCCATTCGGGGCCCCAAACAGTCCTTCCAAGTGAGGCAACACTTCGCCCCTGCAAATCGGCTGGGGTCATCTATTGTGTCTGGTGCTCCCGATGCGGCCTCCTCTACGTTAGTGAGACCTGCTGTAAGTTGGAGGAACGCTTCGCCCCATCCAACACAAGCGGGACTTCCCAGTGGCCAAACACTTTAATTGTACATCCAATTCCTGTTCCAATGTGTTGGTCCATGGCCTCCTCTTGTGCCAAGATGAGGCCACCCTCAGGGTGGAGGAGCAACACCTTATATTCTGTATGGGTAGCCTCCAATCTTTATATATACAGGCATCCGTTAGTCTCATGAGACCATAGATTTGCGCCTTGGAAGGTTTCCAGGGCGCAGGCCTGGGCAAGGGTTATATGGAAGACTGGCAGTTGCCCATGCTGCAAGTCTCCCCTCTCCATGCCACTGATGTTGTCCAAGGGGAGGGCACTAGAGTCGATACACCTTGGCACCAGTGTCGTCGCAAAGCAATGTGTGGTTAAGTGCCTTGCTCAAGGACACAACACGCTGCCTCAGCTGAGGCTCGAACTAGCGACCTTCAGATCACTAGACCGATGCCTTAACCATTTGGCCATGTGCCAACACCCTCCAATCTAATCTAATCTAAAACTGGAGGAATGGGTTTGAGGGTTCAAGAGGCAAGCTCTTGCTCCTATCTCATAGGCCAATGGTACAAATCTCCTCAAGCCTGTTCTACCTTTTGGTTTTAGCCTGAGTGATCTATCTTAAATTTATTTACCTGAGTCAAATCCACATCTTTTCAAATCATAGCTCAACAAAAATCCAGTAATGTCAGTGTTAAAACCATCAAAATTCAACGTTCAAAGTGAATAGTTTGAGTACATTTATTATCAAAGTATATACTGCATACGTCATCATAGACAACCCTGAGATTTATTTTCCTGTGTACATACTCAATAGATCTGTAGAATAACAACCATAACAGAATTAATGAAAGACTGCTCAACCAGAGTGCAGAAGACAACAAACTTGCAGATACAAAAAGGAAGGAATAATAATAATAAATAAATAAGCAATAAATATCAGGAACATGAGGTGAAGAGTCCTTGAAAGTGAGTCCACGGTGGTGTGAACATTTCAGTGATGGGGCAAGTGAAGGTGAATGAAGTTATCCCCTTTGGTTCAGGAGCCTGACGGTTAAACGGTAACAACTATTCCTGAACTATATGTCTTAGTTTAATTAAGCATTCTTGTTTATTTCAATAATTTATTATGGGTTGTATGCCTAAATACGCGAATTGCACACATCATCACGCTACCACGTGACACGTGCGCACCTCGCTTAAGGTAAGCACAAAGTTAGACTCACAGTTCAGACTGCTGTGTCTTCCTTTGAATTAGTTTAATGTTGTGAAGTTGCAAAACACGACAGCTACTGAGAGCATGTCTGTAGTCTTCGGCTGCTATAGTCCATCCACTTCAAGGTTCAACTTTTTTTGCATTCAGAGATGGTCTTCTGCTCACCACTGTTGTAATGTGTGGTTATTCGAGTTACTGTCGCGTTCCTGTCAACATGAATCAGAATCTGAATCTGAATCAGGTTTATTATCACTGGCATGTGACGTGAAATTTGTTAACTTAGCAGCAGCAGTTCAATGCAATACATAATCTAGCAGAAGGAGAAAAAAATAATAATACATAAAATAAAATATAATAAATAAACAAGTAAATAAATTACGTATATTGAATAGATATTTAAAAATGTGCAAAAACAGAAATACTGTATATTAAAAAAAGTGAGGTAGTGTCCAAAGCTTCAATGTCCATTCAGGAATCGGATGGCAGAGGGGAAGAAGCTGTTCCTGAATCGCTGAGTGTGTGCCTTCAGGCTTCTGTACCTCCTACCTGATGGTAACAGTGAGAAAAGGGCATGCCCTGGGTGCTGGAGGTCCTTAATAACAGACGCTGCCTTTCTGAGACACCACTCCCTAAAGATGTCCTGGGTATTTTGTAGGCTAGTGCCCGAGATGGAGCTGATTAGATTACGACCTTCTGCAGCTTCTCTCAGTCCTGTACAATAGCCCCTCCCTCCCCATACCAGACAGTGATGCAGCCTGTCAGAATGCTCTCCATGGTACAACTATAGAAGTTTTGGGTGTATGTTGACGTGCCAAATCTCTTCAAGTTCCTAATAAAGTATAGCTGCTGTCTTGCCTTCTTTATGACTACATCAATATGTTGGGACCAGGTTAATCCTGAGAGATCTTGACACCCAGGAACTTAAAGCTGCTCACTCTCTCCACTTCTGATCCCTCTATGAGGATTGGTATGTGTTTCTTTGTCTTACCCTTCCTGAAGTCCACAATCAGCTCTTTTGTCTTACTGATGTTGAGTGCCAGGTTGTTGCTGTGACACCACTTCACTAGTTGGCATATCTCACGTCTGTACGCCCTCTCATCACCACCTGAGATTCTACCAACGATGGTTGTATCGTCAGTAAATTTATAAGTGGTATTTGAGCTATGCCTAGCCACACAGTCGTGTGTGTACAGAGAGTAGAGCAGAGGGCTAAGCACACACCCCTGAGGTGCGCCAGTGTTGATCGTCAGCGAGGAGGATATGTTATCACCAATCCACACAGATTGTGGTCTTCCGGTTAGGAAGCCGAGGATCCAATTGCAGGGGGAGGTACAGAGGCCCAGGTTCTGCAACTTCTTAATCAGGATTGTGGGAATGATGGTATTACATGCTGAGCTATAGTCGATGAACCAGTCAGCCTGTTCTCCTCTGACCTTTCTCAGTTCTTTTTGCTCACAGACTGCTGTTCACTGGACTTTTTGTTTTTCTTTTCACACCATTCTCTGTAAACTCTCGACACTGTTGTGTGTGAAAATCCCAGGAGATACTCAAACCAACAATCATTCCACGGTCAATACTTATGTTTAGTCTGAACAATAACTGAACCTTTTGACCACGTCTGCATGCTTTTATGCAGTGAGTTGCTACCAGGTGATTGGCTGATTAGATATTTGCATTAAGGAGCAGGTGTACAGGTGTACTTAATAAGGTGGCCACTACAAATGATATTAGTCATATTAGTTAATACTAATGATAGTAAACATAATCACAGTGGCTTTCTTTCAAGTTCAAAGTATACATTCCGTTTTGTTAACTGGTACTTATTCTTGAGGAGACCTTAGGAGCCATTTGTTTCCATGTATGTTTGCTGGTTTCGAGACGGTTGAAGCTATTATGTAATTTCTTGCCAGGGGTCAAACAGATGGTATGAGAGGCGGTGTATTCCTTCAACATACTCCTGCCAATTATTGCCACCATCTCCTCCATTTTAAATAGTCACGGGCTCTGCAATCGCATGAGTCATGGAGATATAATATCTTTTGCTCATCAGATTCAGAATCAGGTTTAATATCATCAGCATACATTGTGAAATTTGTTAACTTTGCAGCAGCAGTACAACACAGTACATAATAACAGAGAAAAGAAATGAATTACAGTAAGTGTGTGTGTATGTATATATATATATTTAAATACACACTAGTTAAATAATAGTGCAAAAAAGATAGGTAATGAGAAACGCAAACATGAGGAAATCTGCAGATGCTGGAATTTCAAGCAACACACATCAAGGTTGCTGGTGAACGCAGCAGGCCAGGCAGCATCTCTAGGAAGAGGTACAGTCGATGTTTCGGGCCGGGACCCTTTTTTCAAGACTAACTGAAAGAAGAGATAGTAAGAGATTTGAAAGTACTAGCTCTTCTTTCAGTTAGTCCTGACGAAGGGTCTCGGCCCGAAACGTCGACTGTACCTCTTCCTAGAGATGCTGCCTGGCCTGCTGCGTTCACCAGCAACTTTGATGTGTGTTGCAGGTAATGAGAAAGTAGTGAGGTAGTGTTCATAGGTTCAATGTCCATTCAGAAATCAGATGATAGAGGGAAAGAAGCTTTTCTTGAATTGTTGAGTGTGTGTCTCCAGGCTTCTGTACCTCCTTCCTGATGGTAGCAATGAGAAAAGGGCATGACTTGGGTGATGGGGGTCCTTAATGATGCCTTTGTGAGGGATTGCTCCTTGAAGATGTCCTGGGTATTATGGACGCTAGTGCCCACGATGGTTCTGGCTAATTTTATAACTCTCTGCAACTTACTTTGATTGTGTGAATAGCTGTTTTCCCTGTATCCCTGGAACACAGTGGCTATTTCAGCCCATTGAGTCTTCGCCAATATACAGAGTAATTCCCTCACTAACTCAAGAGATTCAGTAGATGCTGGAAATCCAGAGCAACGCACACAAAATATTGGTGGAACTGAGTCCTAATGAAGAGGTCTCAGCTTGAAACGTTGATTGTTTCGTCCTCTCCATGGATGCTTCCTGACCTGCTGAGTTTGTCCAGCATTTCCTCACTACTATTCCCCTGAACTCTTGCCACCTTCCCATCAACATTCCCCTAGATTCTTTCATGAGTGTGCACAGTAAGGACAATTTACGGTGGCTAATTAGATTGGATTAGATTAGATTAGATTATGAGGACACGCAGTCCTCTTTTATTGTCATTTAGCAATGCATGTATTAAGAAATGATACAATATTTCCTCCGGTGTGATATCACAGAAACACAGGACAGACCAAGACTGAAAAACTAACAAAAACCACATAATTGTAACCTATAGTTACAACAGTGCAACAATACCATAACTTGATGAAGAACAGGCCATGGGCACAGCAAAAATTTCAAAGTCTCTCGAAAGTCCCACATCTCACGCAGACGGGAGAAGGAAGAAAACTCTTCCTGCCATGCCAGACCACAGTCCGACTCTGAGTCATCTGAAAATGTCGAGCTCCAATCAGCCCTCTGATACCGAGTACTGAGCACCATCTCTGCCGAACACTTCAACCCCAGCCTTGGTCGCCAGCAGCAGACAAAGCCAGGGATTTTGGGGCCTTCCCTCCAGAGATTCTCAATCGCACAGTAGCAGTGGCAGCGAACCGGGCATTTCAGAAATTTCTCCAGGTGTTCCTCTGTGCCTTCTCACGTCTGTCTCCATCAAATCAGAATTGTGCACGGCATCCTACTTACAAATATGATATCATTTCACCAGAGAGGCTACGCGTGCTGCGTCGCACCGCCATCTTCTCCTCCCACCTCCATTAATTATCTTCGCAATCCTCGCATATTTCGGATGAAGGAGAAAGCTGGAGAACCTGGGAAGAATGTGCAAACTCTACTCAGCTCCAGGAGTAACGAGTGAACTCTGTTGGCTGAAACAGAAAGGCAGAAACAATACCGACTGCATTACTCACAGACCATCAATAATACAGATGGAATATCCCTCAAGTTTCTCATCTGAGATAAAACTACTAAAGACGTGCAACAGATTATGGTGGTTCAAAAGCAAAGGAATTCGATTAAAAACATTATTAATAACACTTTTTTTTGAAGTAAATTGTGGCAAACGATGAAGAGGCGATTGAGGGCAAACCAAACGCGAGAGACATGCCCTGCTGCTGCGCTGCAAAATTGATGCACTTAGAGTTGGAGCTGTGCTGGTTGGAGTGGATAATTTGGAGGGGAGAAGATGGGACAGAGGAATTCCGATGCCCATCCAACTCACCTGGGTGCAAAGGTCGGATTGCTGTAAGCATTGAGCTAATTTGGAGAGGCCGTGAATGGCTTCTTCAGCAGCAAAATCTAGGTCCAAGGCGGTTTGCCACGATGAGGCCTGGTCCTAATGCGAAGTCTGGACAATCTAAATATCAGCCCAGATAGACTAGAGGACGGGGGTTGGGCGGGTGTTGCGCAAGGGTGGATTACTCTGGGCACTGAGCTGATTTGGAGGAGTCGAGAATGGCTTCTCCAGCAGTGAAATCTAGACCCAGAGCGATTTGCTACGGCGGCACCCAGGTCCTAATGCAAGGTTCAGACAGGTTAACTGGCTGCCCAGGTAGTCTGGGGTCTCCTCTCTCCATGACACTAAGGATAGGAGACTGCCCCCCCAGCTGCTGTGCTTTGTGTCTGCAAACTTTGCAGTGATTTGCCCACTAATATGAATACTGAGGCTTTGAGCCTACTCCAGCCTGCTCCAGAGATTTGGATCTAAGAACTCAATTTGGTTCAGAATACCGTTGTTGCTTGCTTCTATTGTTCGTATGATTTGTTTTGTTGTTTTTTTTTCTCTTTTTCTGTGGGCACTGGGGTTGGTCTTATTATTTTTTTTCAGTTGGATTCTTTCGGATTCCTTGCTTTGCTACTGCCTGTAAGCAAACAAATCTCAAGTTTGTATCATTTGTACGTTCTTTGATAGTAAAAGTACTTTGAACCTTTGGAATGTGGAAGCACCAATGTCCTTGAACGGAAGAACCAAAAAGTAGTGGATACGGCCCAGCCCGTCACGCGCAAAGCCCTCCCCACCATTGAGCACATTTTCACGGAGCGCTGTTGCAGGAGAGCAGCATCCATCATCAGGGACCCCCATGATCCAGGCCATGCTCTCTTCTCGCTGCTGCCACCAGGAAGAAGGTACAGGAGCCTCTGGTCCCATATCACCAGGTTCAGGAACAATTATTATCTCTCAACCATCAGACTCTTGAACCAAAGAGATTAACATAGAACATAGAATAGCACAGTACAGGCCCTTTGGCCCACAATGTTGTGCTGACCCTCAAACCCTGCCTCCCATATAAGCCTCCAGCTTAAATTCCTCCATATACCTGTCTAGTAGTCTCTTAAACTTCACTAGTGTATCTGCCTCCACCACTGACTCAGGCAGTGCATTCCACGCACAAAGCACTCTCTGAGTAAAAAACCTTCCTCTAATATCCCCCTTGAACTTCCCACCCCTTACCTTAAAGCCATGTCCTCTTGTATTGAGCAGTGGTGCCCTGGGGAAGAGGCGCTGGCTATCCACTCTATCTATTCCTCTTTTTATCTTGTACACCTCTATCATGTCTCCTCTCATCCTCCTTCTCTCCAAAGAGTAAAGCCCTAGCTCCCTTAATCTCTGATCATTAACTTTGCTCATCCCGTCACCGAACTGTCCCACACCAATGGACTCATTTTCAAGGATGCTCCATTATTGTTTCTCTTTTTTCTTTTAGTTTATTGTCTTTTGCACACTGATTGCCCGTCCTATTGGCAGCAGTCTTTCTTTGATTCAATTGTGTTTCTTGGATTTACTGTGATTCAAGATTCGAGTACATGTATCATACAACCTTGACATTTACTTGCTCACAAAGCAAGAAACATGAAAGAACCCAATTAAATAAAAAAAGAATAAAAATGAAGGATCAACACTTGATGTGCAAGAGAAAGGAAAAAACCTCATGCAAACAATTGAGTGATTGAAGTGTACTTATGCAAGAAAATGAATCTCAGGGTAGTATATGGTGACATATATGTACTTCGATAATAAATGTACTTTGAACTTTGAAATGTTTTCTTTGGCATGACAGGAGTTCAGAGCAGAGTAAATGTCTTAGGAATCGGCTGTTAAATAGAATGATTTGATCTATGCATCACTGCCTGAGTCAGTATGAATGGTGCTTTGATGCTGGGAATGTTATTTCAGTAGAATTGTTGGATGACACTGATATTAGCTTGCTTATCCTAACCGCAGATTTGGAAGATCTCGCTTTAGTGATATTGCACGGTGCTTTGAGGTTTCTGCAGTACATGCTCAAACCCCTAAAATGTGAAGGAGGGCAGGAGGTCACTGCCACTGGCTACAAAGGTAACTTTGTGCAGGGTTTGAGGTCTTGATCTTCGAAGGACTCTTCCTCGGACAGCCATCAGCTGGACTGACACTGGAGGCGGTGGTGAATTTCACTGCCGATGTTTTTTGGCTGGAAGGTGACTCCCAGAATAGAGAGCACGGTCTGTAATTTCAGAGCCTTATCAGGGACCTTTCCTTTCAGAGGGGGGAAGTGGGGTGTAAGTTATGCAGGAGGCATAGGTTGATAATGGATCTTCTAGCACTTGGATAGGTACATGGAGGGGAAGGTCTTAAAGAGACATGGGCCAAGTGTATGAAATTAGGACTAGCTCGGTATCCACCAAAGTTGGCAAGGACTTGTTGGGCTAAAGGGATGTATTGATCTATGACTCTATGCCACATACCTTCGTTACCATCCTATCAACTTGTGGGACCAATTTCAGGGAACTATAGATTACTTAGCTGACTTATGACTGTCACACTCCCCTCAGGCAAGGGTCTATGCAGCATCCATGCCAGGACCACCATCATGATCTTGTGCCGTGTCATATGACGTAGGTGATCACGGTCTTATGACCGTGATTGGTCTTGGCAAGTTTCTTCCTCAGAAGTGGTTTGCCATTGCCTTCTTCTGTGAAGAAGATGGGTGATCCCAGCCACTATCAATGCTCTTCAGAGATTGTCTGCCTGGCATCAGTGGTCGCATCACTAGGAGTTGTGATATACACCATCTGCACATTCGACCATGCACCTGTCCCATGGCTTCACATGACCCTGATTTTGGGTGGGAGGGGGGGGGCTAAACAGGTGCAGCACCTTGCCCAGGGGTGACCTGCAGGCTAGCAGAGGAGAGGAGCATCATACGTCTCCTTTGGTAGAGACATATCTCCACCCTGCCACCCAAAACCAGGATGATCAGACTCAAAAACGGTTACTTCCCACAAGCCGTCAGGCTGATCAACACCTCCACCCATTAACCACCCCATCACCACCACTACATCCACATCAGCCGCTTCTCTCCACCACCCCTGAGCACCCTCCATCCTGCAGGCACTGCCACTTTACGCTTACACCCCACACCTCATGCACTGACACAGTCACTGTTCTAGTGTGTTTTCATATGACCTGTTGCTTCATAGAAGGGATAACTTGTTCCATGTAACATCAGAGAATGTATGCAACCTGAAATTCCTACTCTCCGCAGACATCCACAAAACAGAAGGAAAACCCCAAAGAATGAATGACAGGGAAAAAATGTTGGAATGGCAAAGTCCACCCCCCCCAACGCGCAAGCACCAACAAAGCATCAACCCTCCCTCCCTTGTTCCAGCAGGAAGCATCAGTGCCCACCACCCACAAAGCAAAGCCCCCATGATCTGCAGTCCAACAAAAGCCATTGTTCACCAGACAATTCGACATACCACAGGCTTTCTTTCTCTCTCACTAACAAAGGGCAGAGAGGTGTCCTCCCCCAGCAAGAGGGGAGACCAACAAACAGCTTACTGTTTCGATGTTCCTTTTGCCAGGCGACACTTTGTCACTTTATCATTTCCCGTCAGTCACCTGTGCCTAGTGTCACTTTATGCACATACAGTCAGTGATATACTGTACTGTATATAAATTAATTTTATTTATTTATTGAGATATAGCGTGGAATAGGCAATCCTCCAATTTAATCCTAGCCTTATCACAGGACAGTTTACAAAGCCCAATTAACCTACCAACCACTATGTTTTCGGACTGTGGGAGGAAACCCATGCGGTCACGGGGAGAACGCACAGAGTCCTTACAGGCTGCGGCGGGATGTATATATATGACCACATCAGTTACTTGTACATTGTGCTCTATAGGACTGCTTTTCTATTAAATTTATTGTGTTTTTTTAATATTTTTATTGTGTTCTTTATGCTGCCTGTATTTTTTTAATGCTGCATTGGAACTGGAGTAACAGTCATTTTGTTCTCCTTTACACTCATATACTGAAGAACTATAGTTCCTTTCCACGCTTTGTACAGCAACTTTGCCATTTATTTAGCATTTTTGTCTGTTTTTTATGAGGCCGAGTTGCTAGCTCGGCGCCCAACCCAGCACGGATGGAAAGCGTGCAAGGAACCGGCTGGATTTGAACACGGAACCATTTGCCACAAAGTCTGGTGCAGATGCCACTACACCACCGGTTGGTTCTACCAAAGAATGACCATCTTGAATCTTGAATCTAAGGACGCGGGTCTCAAGATAAATTAGAAAATGCTGGAGATATTCAGGCCACAACTAAGGAGGGAGAGAGAGATGTTGAGTTAACATCTCAGGTTGACCTCTGCTTCCCCCTCCTGCTCCTCATCGGAGTATCTTGATATTCTCTGCTTTTATTTCAGGTTTGCAGCAGCTGCAGGGTTTTGCTTTGGGATAACTGGGTGATTGGGTCCCTTACAACCCAAAAGGGATTATTTTGCCCCAGCTGTTTCTGCATTATCGAAACGGTTTAACACATTCCTCATTAAAATGCACTCTACCTGGACCTGAGCTGAGGGAGCAGTGGCAGGCACGTGCAATTTGCAGACAGGTTATGAACCTATATCCCAATGGTTTTTCTCCCAGCTGGAATCAATCACCGCTCATGATCTAATTCTAACTCCAAAGTCTTAACATGCTTGGCATGTACAAAAACGTGATTCATTAGTTAATTTGCTTCCTTTCAAAATATGATGCAGCTTTGTCCTTTTGTTGGTGTTTTATTCAATTTAACTTAGCTTCTGTGCCGGACATTTTTTTTCGATTATTTTTTTGAAGTAATTGCTCCTTCTGCTTAAAGGAGCATTGGCACTGGCTTATCTTACAGCAGGAGTTCCCAACCTTTTTTATGCCATGGACCCCTACCATTGAGCAAGGAGTGCATGGGCCCCAGGTTGGGAACCCCTGCCTTAGAGAGACAATGTCAACATCCCACCGGAAAGGCACAGAGCCACCTGCCTTCTGAAAGGAGCAGTGTCAAAGTCAAAGTAAATTTATTATCCAATTATGTTTATGTTTATCTATTTACTTACTTATTGAGACGGAATAGGCCCTTCCGGCCCTTTGAGCCACGCCGACCACCAACCCCCGATTTAACCCTTGCCTAATCACAGGGAAATTTACAATAACCAATCAACCTACCAATCGGTATGTGTTTGGACTGTGGGAGGAAACCAGAGCACCCGGAGGAAACCCATGCGGTCATGGGGAGAATGTACAAACCCCTCACTGTCAGTGGTGGGAATTGAACCGGGATTGCCGGTACTGTAAGGCATTGTGCTAACCTCTATGCTATTGTGCCCCCCCCCCCCACTATATACTACCTTGAAATTCATTTTCTTGCAGGCATTTACAGGAAAATTTAAAAAAAAATAAGAGCTATCCCTAAGGACTGACAAACCGCCAGTGTGCAGTGGGGTGTCACAGCAGTGCAGGAGTTAGCGAGACACTATTTCAGCTCAGGCCATCAGAGTTGAGAGCTAATTTCCAGCGCCATTTTGTACTTGCTTCCTGCGAATGTATGGGTTTCCTCCGGGTGCTCTAGTTTCTCCCATAGTCCGATGATGTACCGGCTATAAGGTTAATTGATCACTGAAATTGTCCTGTAATTAAGCTAAAATTAAATCGGGGGATTGCTGGGTGGTGCAGCTCTAAGGGCCAGAAGGGCCTATTTCGCACTGTTTCTCTAAATAAATAAGTATAATCCTGTGCAAAAGTCTTAGCCATATTTATATAATTAGGGCACCTAAGACTTTTGTTCAGTACTGTAGTAATTTTATGTATTGCACCGTACTGCTGCCACAAAAAAAAACAAATTTCATGACATATGTGAGTGATGATAAACCTGATTCTGATGTGGGTCTCTATTGTGGACTGAGAGTGGGAAGGGGGCAGGGAGAGGGGAATCATGGTTGGGAAAGGGGGAAGGGAGCAGAAAGCACCAGAGAAACATTCTGTAATGATCAATAAACCAATTGTTCGGAATCAAATGACCTTGCCTGGTGTCTCACGGCTGGGTGTGTCTGCACCCACGCCACCCCCCCCCCCCCCGCACCACTCTTTCTCTGCCGTCTGTTTCCTGCGGCGCCCCGTCCTCACTATTCCCAGTGTTCTTTGCTTCCGCCGGATTTAGAAATGCACCACGTAGACAAGTACAGCCCTGTGCAAAAGTCTTAGGCACCCTAGCTATATGTGTGTGCCTAAGACTTTTACACAGTGGTGTAAATAAATAAATCAAAGAAATCGTTCAAATAAAATAAAATGCATCATACTGAGGACATGAGTTGTGGAGTCCTTGAAAGTGAGTCTATAGGTTGTGGAATCAGTTCAGAGTTATTAATCAGTTTGGATTTAAAGAGAAGTTTGCATATTATTCAGAAGATTACAAAGCAGTCAGGCAGAGCTCCAAGATCTTTTATTTCCTCAAAATACAAAAGAACAGAGAACACATAAAACTAAGCTCAAGGGCAGCTTCCATCCCATTGCTAAGGCACTCTCGAATGGGGCCCTCATGTACTAAAGCCGAATTCTTAACTCTGATCTCTCGATCTATTTTGTCATTGCCCCTGAAATTTATTGGTCGACCTGCACTGTACTTTCTCTGTAAATGCAACACACATCACCATCATGGGCCGTGTTGTTATGATGTGGGCAATCTAGGTCTTTCCATGACTATGATTGCTCTGGGCACATTTTTCCACAGAAATGGCCGCCTTCTGGGCAGTATCTTTACAAGATGGGTGACCCCCAGCCATTATCAATGCTCTTCCGAGATTGTCTGCCTGGCGTCAGTGGCCGCATAACCAGGACTTGTGATATACACCAGCTGCTCATACGACCATCCACCATCTGCTCCCATGGCTTCATGTGTCCCTGATTGGGGGCTAAGCAGGTGCTACACCTCGCCCAAGGGTGACCTGCAGGCTGGCGGAGGAAGGAACAGCTTACACCTCCTTTGGTAGAGATGTATGTCCACCCCGACACCCAGTCTGTTAGGCTGTAATACTAGGTGACCCCAATTCTTTATTTTTAAGAGAATATTTTGAGATGGGAGAGCAGAGCAGATATTGATTGGCCTGGAAGAGAGAACATTTCATACATTTTTACTGGGAGTGGAGGTTGACAAGCAGAAATGTTTTCCATGTGGTTGGAGATAAAGTTTCTGATTGCCACTTCCCTCAAACTTAACTACTGGTCTTGTTGTTGTCTATTATTGTCACATGTACCAAGATACAGCAAAATGCTTGTCTTCCATAGTGTTTATAAAGATCAAATCATATTACACTCTGCATTGAGTTGGAAAAAGGTAAAAATAATAACAATGCAGAATGAAGTGTAAAAGCTACAGAAAAAAGGAAAGTGTAGATATGCAATAAAGTGCAAGATCATAACGAGGTCAATTGTGAGGCCAAAAGTCCATCCTGTCATACAAGAGGTCCATCCAGGAGTCTGATAACAGTAGGATAGAAGCTCTCCTTGAGCCTGGTGGTACGTGATTTTAGGCTTTTGTATCTTCTGCCTGATGAGAGGGGGAAATCGAGGGCTGCATCACTGTCTGGTATAGGGGGCGGGGGCACTACACGGGATTGAAATAAGCTGCAGAGACTAAACTCAGTCTGCTCGATCATGGGCACTAGCCTCCGTAGTATCCAGGATATCTACAAGGAGCAATTCCTCATAAAAGGCAGCATCCATCATTAAGGACCCTATCACCCAGGCCATGACTTGTTCTCACTGCTACCATCAGGGAGGAGGTACAGAAACCTGAAGACACACACTCAATGATTCAGGAAAAACTTTCTGAATCTGAAAACCATCTGATTTCTGAATGGACATTGAACTCATGAATTTCTTCACTAACTTTTTATTTCTATTTTTACACCACTTATTTAATTTAACCATTATATATATACTGTAATTCACATTTTTTCTATTCTTATGTATTGCATTGTACTGTGGCTGCAAAGGCAACAAATTTCTGCACATTTGCCGGTGATATTAAACCTGATTCTGATTCTTAAGGGAGAGATTGCCCCTGAAGGGTGGGGTCTTTGAATATGCTGTCTGTATAGACAAGAGTTCATAGGGGGGAGGTTGGTTCCTGCGCTGAGCTGTGTCCACAACTCTGAGGTTTCTTGCGGCCAAACCCTCCCCAAATCTGATGTTCTTATTTGGAGCTTAAAGACATGATTTAGTAGTAATAAACATGAAAAAGTCTGCAGATGCTGGAAATCCAAAGCAACGCACACAAAATGCTGGAGGAACTCAGCAGGACAGGCACCATCTATGGAAATGTATAGTTGATGTTTCGGCCAAGATCTTCTTCAGGACATGATTTAGTTATGTTTAGGCTTTTGATGCATTCAGGTTTGTTGAGGATATCGTAGACTGGTTATAAAAGTTAAACATTTCTTTCAATGGCCCTAGCAAGTCATAAAATCATTACCATTGAAGGTTTTAACTTTCCAGCTGGCTTTTCCTCATTATAGTTACCCATGCTAATTGTGATGAGTATCTAGCTTGTAATTTAATGATCTTGGGGTCTACCAAATCAGCATCCCAGGATCTTGGCAAACTCATTCTCACTGCTTAACGCTGCCAATTCAACCAAATGGATCATGCGATTTCAACAAAGGTCTTTTGAAAAGGTTAGCCTTTCAAATAGAGCATTCTTTTCAAGGACTGCGTCATTACGTATTGGATTAAACATCTTTCATTCCAGCCCAGTCCATTTGGGGAATCTTCTTTTGTGAGCTTTCTCACAAGGGACATGATGACAAGCACGAACAAGTGAATGATTTTCCATTTGTTCTGCAGATCACATAGCCCAGGTCCCTACAGGCAAGATCATCAATCAATGCATTTCTTTTGCGTTTTAGTCAAACAAGTGCAGCAGTCAATATGTACACTGCAAATTCCAGTGCATAGCAGTCAACAAACAAAGATTATTCATTAGTTTTACAGTGGTACTTCAAGTAGAAATATTGGCCAAGATGCTGGGATAGTTCCAAGATGCCCAGGTGTTAGAGAGGGACTATGAGAATGATTTCAGGAATGAAGGAGTTAACATATGAGGAGCACTTGATGGTTCTGGGCCTACACTTGTTGGGGGTTAGAAGAATGAGGGGGTTCTCATTGAAGCCTATCAAATATTGAAAGGCTTTGATGGAGTGGATGTGAACAGGATGTTTTCTATAATGGGGGAGTCTAGAACAGGAGAACACAGCCTTAGGATAGACGAATGTCCTTTAGAATGAAGATGAGTCACATTCATTGCCACAGATGGCTGTGGAAGACAATCATTGGGTATACTTAAAGTGGAGGTTGATAGGTTCTTGACTAGTACGGGTGTCAAATGTTACTAGGAGAAGGCAGGAGAATGGGGTTTAGAGGGATAATAAATCAGCCATGATGGAAAACTGGAGCATACTTAATGGGCTGAATGGCCTTAATTTACACCTATGTTTTATGTCTAAGAGATGTCATGGGGTCCTCCTCTCTTGTCCATGGCTGCCTCAGTTTAACGTCTCATTTTAAAACCAGCACTTTTGTGCAGGAATGTAGTTCTGCAGCACAGCACAGACCATTCAGCTGCTGCACAGACCCGGCAACTCAGGTTCAATTCTGACGATGAGTGTGATTTGTGTAGAGTTTACACATTCTCCCTGTGACCACATGGGTTTCCTCCTGGTGTCACAGAGTCAGAGAGCACAGAGACGGGCTTGTTGGTACATCTAGTCCATGCCAGACTATTATTCTGCCTCGTCTCATCAACCTGCACCTGGAACATTGCCCTCCCCTCCCCTCCCATCCATGTACTTATCCAAACTTCTCTTAAACGTTGAAATTGAACCCACATCCACCACTTCCATCAGCATGTCTTTCCACACTCTAAGGACCCTTGGAGTGAAACTGTTTCTCCCCATGTTCCCCTTTCACCCTTAACCTATGATGTCTAGTTCAATCCTCACTGAATATCGCTGGAGAAGGCCTGTGTGCAGTTAACCTATCTATTGTGTGTTCATTATGTGCCGTGTTGTATGACATCATTATGTGCCATGATGTATGACATCATCATTATGTGCCATGTCATATGACCTGGATGATCCTGGTCTTTGACCATGATTACTCTTGGCAAATTTTTCTACAGTAGTGGTTTGCTATCGCCATCTTCTGGGCACTGTCCCTACAAGATGGGTGACCCCAGCCATTATCAATACTCTTCAGAGATTGTCTGCCTGGCGTCAGTGGTCGCGTAACCAGGACTTGTGATCTGCACCAGCTGCTCGTACGACCATCCACCACCTGCTCCCATGGCTTCATGTTACCCTGATCGGGGGCTAAGCAGGTGCCACACCTTGCCCAAAGGTGATCCACTGGCTTGTGGAGCGCCTTACACCTCTTTTGGTAGAGATGTATCTCTGCCCTGCCAACCCCATTGTTTTGTATACCTCTATCAAATATGAGGTATTTGCAAGTGGGTGCTCTGGTTTCCTCTTGTGTCCCAGGAATGTGCTGGCTCACAGGCGAAATGACAGCTTTTTCTTGCAAATTGATGGATAAATAATCAGATAAAGAATTACGGGGAATGTGTGTAAGAATTGCTTGCAGAAAGGGTTCCCAACCTGGGTCCATGGACCTCTTGCTTAATGGCATTGGTCCATGCCATAAAAAAGCTTGGGAACCTCTGGCTTAAAAGGACTCTACAGCTAACGGGAGACCCTTGTTACAGAAATTCGACTTTACGCCAGTTCTTCCCATTAGAGAAAGGACATGGAGGTTTTTGTACGGTAACAGCAGAGGTTTACCAGGGTGCTGCCTGAACTAGAGGGTATGTGCTTCAAGGCGAAGATGAGCAAATTTGGATTGTTTCCTCTGGAATGATGGAAGCTGAGGAGAGACCTGATGGAAGTTTATAGTATTATGAAAGGATGTAGATCGGGTAGACAGCCTGAATCTTTTTTTTCCCAGGATGGAATTATCAAATACCACAGAGGCATCCGTTAGTCTTGCGAGACCATGGATCTGCGCCTGAAAAGTCTTCACTCTCCAGGGAGCAGGCCTGGGCAAGGTTGTATGGAAGACCAGCAGTTGCCCATGCTGCAAGTCTCCCCTCTCCACACCACCAATGTTGTCCAAGGGAAGGGCATTAGAACACATACAACTTGGCACCAGTGTCATCACAGAGCACTGTGTGATTAAGTGCCTTGCTTAAGGATACAACACGCTGCCTCAGCTGGGGCTCGAACTCACGACCTTCAGATCACTAGTCGAACGCCTTAACCACTTGGCCACGTGCCCACACTAAATACCACAGGACATTCATTTAAGGTGAAAAGGGGGAAGTTTAAAGAAGATGTGTGGGTAGTGGAGGGAGATGTTATTATAGCGGCTCTTAAGAGGCTTTTAATACAGGGAATAGAGTAATATGGTTTATACAGAGGCAGAAGAAATTTTGGTTAATTTGACATCGTGTTCGGCAAAGTTTTCATGGGCTGAAGGGCCTAGTCCATGCTGTGCTGTTTGATGTTCTAAATCTGGGGTTCCCAACCTGGTGTCCTCAAACTGCTCGGTTAACGGTAAAGGTTCATAGCATGAAAAAGTTTGGGAATCCCTCTTCTAAAATGTTGTGGTTGCCTTATTAGCCTAACAAACAATAGTAGTTCATTAGCAAATGGATAACGATGGAAGAAAGATTAGCTTTAATTGTTACACGTACAGTGAATTGCACCGGTTTGTATCAAAGCAGATCAGCGGGAATTGTGCCAGACAGCCCGCAAGTGTCGCCACACTTCTGGCACTAACGTGGCATGCCCAAAACTCACTAACCCTAACCATGCTGGGAGGAAACCAGAGCACCCGGAGGAAATCCACGTAGCCACAGGGAGAACGTTCAAACTCCTGACAGACTACGGTGAGGATCGAACTCCCGATCTTGCAGCTGTCTGCTGTAAAGTGTTGCACTAACCACTGTGCCCCTGTGCACCCTGCAGTAAAAGTTGGATTAGTTTAATTATGGCTCCTGCAAGAGTGAACATAGAACCAGGGTTCCCAACCTTTTTTATGCCATGGACCCCTATCATTAACCGAGGGGTCCGTGAGCTCCTTGTTGGGAACCCCTGACAGACAAACTCACTGGAAGTTAGAAGATTGAGGGGAGATCTTATTGAAACATATAAAATTCTAAAGGGATTGGACAGGCTGGATGCAGAAAGGTTGCTCCCGATGTTGGGGAAGTCCAGAATGAAGGGTCACAGTTTAAGGATAAAGTTTGAGGATAAAGAAGCAGCCTTTTAGGACTGAGATGAGGAAAAACTTCTTCACACAGAGAGTGGTGAATCTGTGGAATTCTCCGCCACAGGAAACAGTTGAGGCCAGTTCATTGGCTATATTTAAGAGGGAGTTAGATATGGCTCTTGTGGCTAAAGGGATCAGGGGGTATGGAGAGAAGGCAGGTACAGGGTTCTGAGTTGGATGATCGGCCATGATCATACTGAAAGGTGGTGCAGGCTCGAAGGGCCGAATGGCCTACTCCTGCACCTATTTTCTATGCTTCTATGTTTCTATGACACAATTTGATGAAAAGAGAGAACTCGAGGAAGTGTATGCAAAACAGGATATCATGAATAGTTGGACAAAAAGGACTACACTGCAATCCACTGTGGAAAGAGAACAAAGCAATATCTTAGGTAGGCAGGCTCACCGATTTTGGATGATTTCACTTTTGAGGGAAATTGTTCATTTCTGACTTCTGGAAAAATAGGTTTAGAGATAGCCGTTATGAAATGAATCCTTTCATAGTGTCGAAAGAGATCAATGTGGTTGCTTTGAAAGCCAGCATATACCCGATGGGCCAAATGATGGTCGCCAATGACATAAAAATATGTCCTCAGAGTAAAAGCGAGACTTGCATTTCTGTAGCGCTCTCCACACCCCTTTCAGAATACCTCAAAGAGCTTTATAGCCACTGAACAACAGGAATTCTGCAGATGCTGGAAATTCAAGCAACACATATCAAAGTTGCTGGTGAACGCAGCAGGCCAGGCAGCATCTGTAGGAAGAGGTGCAGTCGACGTTTCAGACCGAGACCCTTCGTCAGGACTAACTGAAGAAAGAGTGACTAAGGGATTTGAAAGTTGGAGGGGGATGGGGAGATCCAAAATGATAGGAGAAGACAGGAGGGGGAGGGATGGAGCCAAGAACTGGACAGGTGATTGGCAAAAGGGATACGAGAGGATCATGGGACAGGAGGTCCGGGAAGAAAGACAAGGGGGGGGACCCAGAGGATGGGCAAGAGGTATATTCAGTGTATATCCAACGGGATTCCACCACTAAGCACATCTTTCCCTCCCCCCCCCTGCATTCCGCGGGGATCGCTCCCTACGCAACTCCCTTGTCCATTCGTCCCCCCATCCCTCCCCACTGATCTCCCTCCTGGCACTTATCCTTGTAATTGGAACAAGTGCTAAACATGCCCTTACACTTCCTCCCTTACCACCATTCAGGGCCCCAAACAGTCCTTCCAGGTGAGGCAACACTTCACCTGTGAGTCGACTGGGGTGATATACTGCGTCCGGTGCTCCCGATGTGGCCTTTTATATATTGGCGAGACCCGACGCAGACTGGGGGACCGCTTTGCTGAACATCTACGCTCTGTCCGCCAGAGAAAGCAGGACCTCCCAGTGGCCACACATTTTAATTCCACATCCCATTCCCATTCTGACATGTCTATCCACGGCCTCCTCTACTGTAAAGATGAAGCCACACTCAGGTTGGAGGAACAACACCTTATATTCCGTCTGGGTAGCCTCCAACCTGATGGCATGAACATCGACTTCTCTAACTTCCGCTAAGGCCCCACCTCCCCCTCGTACCCCATCTGTTACTTATTTTTATGCACACATTCTTTCTCTCACTCTCCTTTTTCTCCCTCTGTCCCTCTGAATATACCTCTTGCCCATCCTCTGGGTCCCCCCTGCCCTCCTTGTCTTTCTTCCCGGACCTCCTGTCCCATGATCCTCTCGTATCCCTTTTGCCAATCACCTGTCCAGCTCTTGGCTCCATCCCTCCCCCTCCTGTCTTCTCCTATCATTTTGGATCTCCCCCTCCCCCTCCAACTTTCAAATCCCTTAGTCACTCTTTCTTCAGTTAGTCCTGACGAAGGGTCTCGGCCTGAAACATCAACTGCACCTCTTCCTACAGATGCTACCTGGCCTGCTGCGCTCACCAGCAACTTTGATGTGTGTTGCTTATAGCCACTGAAGTTGTTCGGACGTGCAGTCCTGGTTGTAATGAGGGGACGCGATGACCACACTTCACCTCATGTTCTCCATATTTATTGCTTATTTATTCATCATTATTTTCTCTTTTGTATTTGCAGTTTGTTGGCTTTTGCGCGTTAGTTGTTTGCCCATCCAGTTGGATGCGATGTTGCACCGATTCTATTTTGTTTCTTGGGTTTTATTGTGTATGCCCACAAGAATCTCAGGGTGGTCTATGATAATAAGTTTACTTTGAACTTTGAGATGATGCTATCTCCAGTTAGGGTATTCAGAAATAAAGGGGTACAGTTTAGTTTCAGAACAGTGGGCTGTCTGTTAAAGATGTAGATGGTGATGCTGCCCCAACAACACCCCGAATAACCCCCAAACTAATCATGGCACAATTTACTCTGAGCAGTTAACCTACCTGGTTTGTCTTTGGACTGTGGGAGGAAACCAGAGCACCCGGAGAAAACACACACATTCCATGGGCAGGACCTACAAACTCCTTTCAATTGGTGCTGGAATTGAAGTCCAAACTCTGGAATGCCCCGAGCTCTAATAGTGTCGCACTAATCACTATGCTCCCGTGGTGTCCAATTTCTTCTCCGAGTTTGTGAATCCTTGGAATCGTCTCCCCCAAAGATAATGAAGTTTTAAGGTGAGGGATGAAGACTTATAGAGTACCTGGGGGGCAGACCTTTCACACAGAGCACGGTGGGTATATAGAAGTGGTAGATATAGGTGCAGTTGCAATGCTTGGAAGACTTTTGGACAGGTGTGTGGATAGAAAAGATTTTGAGTGATCTGGACCAAATGCAAATGATCAGTTAGGCATCTTGATTAGCAAGGATGAGTTGGGTTGAACTGGTGTCCTTTGGTTGTCCAGGTGGTGCAGAGGAGAGTGGAGAACCAGTGAGATGGTGTCTGCTGTGAAATGGAAAAGCTCGGAGGGATACAGGCAAAATACTGGGGGGCAAAGGAGGCTAACTTGGATGGGGAATCATGGATGGCATAGATCTGTTGGGCCTGTTTCCATGCCGAATCAGAATCAGACTTAATATCACCAGCATAGGTCGTGAAATTTGTTGTTTTGTGGCAGGGGTACAATGCAATACATATTAATAAAAACTGAAAATTACAGTAAGTGTATTAGGGCAGCGGAGTACCTAGTGGTTAGCACAATGCTTTACAGCACAGGGGACCCGGGTTCAAATCCCGCCGCTGCCTGTGGCCGCATGGGTTTCCTCCGGGTGCTCCGGTTTCCTCCCACAGTCCAAAGACATACTGGTTGGTAGGTTAGTGGGTCAATGTAAATTAACCTGTGATTAGGCTAGGGTTAAGTTCGGGGTTTGCTGGGCAGTGTGGCGTGAAGGGCCAGAAGGGCCCATTTCGTGCTGCATCTCAATAAACAAATAAACAAATAAAATTCAGGACATAAATGAACTAAATAGTGCAAAAAGAGAGGGAAAATACTGAGGTAGTGTTCATGGGTCCATTCATAAATTGGACGGCGGAGGAGAAGAAGCTCTTCCTGAAACATCGAACGTGTGCCTTCAGGCTCCTGTACCTCCTCCCTGACGGTACCAAAGACAAGATGGCATCTCCTGGGTGATGGGGATCCTTAATAATGGACAACGCCCTTTTGAGGCATCGCCCTTTGAAGGTTACTTCGATGCTGGGGAGGCGAGTGGCCGTGTTGGAGCTGGCTGAGTTTACAGAATTCTGCAGTTTGTTCTGACTCTGTGCTGTGCCCCCCCGCCCCGCCATACCAGACGGTGATGCAACCAGTTGGAATGCAGTCCACGGTACCAGACATCCCACCCTGCAAAGACTCATTTCAGGGAGGTAGCACCCCTGCCCCCCACAACCCTATATCCCACCCACTCCCCCCACCGTTTGACCTCCAAGGGTGTATGTAATACTTTGTTTAGTGATTTTGTCTCATCTGTAAACCAAGTTGGGTATATGCAGAAAATGTGACATTAAAATATATACATATATTATATTATCATGCTTAATCTATTACAACTTTAAGCAAGTCTACAGGGAGTTTGGCGTCATCATGTAGGACATCAATAGAGTAGCTCCTTAGCAGCCAGCCAGCTAGTTTAAATAACGTTAGCTATGCTAATGAACGAATGACATCTGTTAAACTCACTCCAACATGTCTTTTGCATTTTAACCCACCACGGGCAATAGAAAAGTCACTGTTGCAAACAGTGTAGTGAGCAACACAGTCATTATTTTTGAGTTCAACTGTAAAGCCCGCCCACAGAGAAAACTGATAGGTCTACTTAGCACGAAGAGAGACCAATCAGGATGTTAGTTCTCCCTCTCCCTCTCAAAGAAGTTGATTTGCGGGATATTGTATATCATTTCTGGGCATCAGGGAGCCACTATCAATATGCGGGAGGCTCCCGGAACTTCCGGGAGAGGTGTGATGTCTGCAGTACATCTGTAGAAATGTGTGAGTATCTTAGTGAATGCGGTACAACTCTATGACCCACTGTGGCGGTGGTTAAATTAAAATGTTCCCTCCCTTCTGTCAGTACAGCATTTCAAGATAGTAAAACACCCTAAACTACTTCATATGAGTGTTTTCCTATAAATGTAACACAGAGATTTTAGGCCAATTAGGCAAACACTTGGTCTTATGAATGAGATCTTATGGAGGTTCAGAAGATGACAGAGGGATACGAGAGGGGTTTAGGGAGGGAATTCCGGAGCTCAGGGTCCAAGAAGCTAAAGTAACAGTGGCCAGTGATTGAACTATTAAGCTTGGGACTACTTACGTGGTTGGAATCGGAGAAGCATGGAGATCTTGGATGTTTCTGACGCTTACAGGATATTCCAGAGATGGGGAGGAATTTAAAAGCCAGACTGGAAAGTGAATGGGACTTGGTGCAACCCAAACTATTGGTGGCATATACAAGCTGAGAAGAAAACGTTTTAATCTTAAACAAGATTTGCATTTAATCTTTCTGAATTGACCTGTACTTTGAAGGCAGATTTATTCTGTATTAGCAGCCAGAAGGAAGTTATTAAAAGTCAGCAGTAATTACCTCCAGTAGGGCACTGGCAAAAATATTAATGAAGTTATAATATTATTTTTTCCACTGTTGTACCATGTTAATGATGGATGAAGTACATCGTAATTGTCGCCATGGAAACCATGGACCCTCTGAGAACTGCTAACTTTCGATATTGTTGTTAATTTTGTTTCAATAGCTGATTTGTTATTCATCAGAAGGATTTTTTTTTCCAGCTAATTCATCTGACGCTGAGGAGGCTTTCTGACTAATAGACTTTGGGGCTTCAGAGCTTTGGCGGTTGGGTGTGCGGACTAGTAACTGGAATCTTGACAGTAATGATCTTGGAGAAATTAGTTTGCATACCACCACAGCACAATTTAAATAATTGTTCCCGTTAGCAGATGTTTCAAGAGCAAGGGGGACACAGATTTATAGTGAATAGCAAAAGATTCAGAAGTTCCACTTTCCTCTCCTAACAGATTCCTTCCTGTTCACCCCTTTATCTTTTCTACCTATCAACCCCCAGCTTCTCACTTCATCCCTCCCCTCGCCACCCACCTACCTTCTTCATCACCTGGCTCCACCTATCACCTGCCAGCTTGTACACTTTCCCCTCTCCCACACCTTATTCTGGCTTCTTCCCCCTTCCTTTCCAGTCCTGATGAAGGATCTCGGCCTGAAACGTCGACTCTTTATTTCTATCCGTAGATGCTGGCTGACTTCAAAGTTCAAAATACATTTATTATCAAAGTTTGTATACGTTATATAACCTAGAGATTCATCTCCTTACAGGCAGCCACAGAACAAGGAACCCAAAAAGAATCCCTTGTAAAAAAAAAGACCAACAGCCCAATGTGCAGAGAGAGAGAGAGAGAGAGAGAGAGAGAGAGAGAGAGAGAGAGAGAGAGAGAGAGAAACAAATCATGCGAACAGTAAAAGCAAGCAAATTCGTTTAGAACAAAAGTGAATCCATAGACATGAAGCCTGGAGTGGCCTCACAGCCTCAATCTCAGTTCATCAATCGGTACATTTAATGTCAGAGAAACGTATACAACATACATCCTGAAATTCACATAGCAGAGCAAAACGTCACGGAGATCGCAGACACGAAGCCCGGAGTAGTCAGAGCTGAGTTCCTCCAGTGCTTTGTGTGTGAGTGTGGGTTACTCTACGTTTTCACCATCTGCAGATTTTCTTGTGTTTATGATTCAGGGGAAATATGGGGAGAAGTATTTTATGTGCAGAGTATCTCTGAACTGGAACAGACTTGCCGAAAGAGGAGACAATCAGGTCTTTGAAAGGGAAACTATTGAAACTGTTGGGAAGATGATTCACAAGGGAAATTTTAAGGTATAATGAGGGAAGGAAGATTAGTATGGATCTAATAAGCTAAATTAAATGTGTTATTAAATAAATCTGGAACCTCAGTAATGATCATCACAAACAGCATATTTGAATTATAATTCCTTCTCATTTGCTGTTATCACCTAACAGGATGTTTGGTCAGAATTATAAGACCATAAGATATAGGAGCAGAATTAGACCATTTGGCTCATTGAGTCTGCTCTACCATTTCATCATGGCTGATCCATTTTCCCTCTTGGCCCCAGTCTCCGGCCTTCTCCCTGTACCCCTTCATGCCCTGACTAAAGAACATATCAACCTCCGCGATAAATATACCCAAAGACTTGGCCTCCACGGCTGCCTGTGGCAATTAGTTCCACCAATTCACCACTCTCAGGCTAAAGAAATTCCTCCTCATCTCATCTGAAAGGACGCTCCTCTATTCTGAGGCTGTGACCTCTGGTCTTAGATTCCCCCACCATAGGAAGCTATCTGGCCTAGTCTTAGCTGCCTTTCCACCTGGCCTGTCGAGGCTCTGGGTTCAAGGAGGGTTAGGGATGGGCATCTACATTTTTAATAAGCAGCCTCTTATTCTGAAACTATACTCATTAGTTCTGGATACCCTAACTAGAGATAACATTGTTTCAGCATCCACGTTGTCAATCTTCCTCAAAACCTTCAATAACTCTACCTCTCGGAGTATTTTTTTGCAGCTTGCTTAAGATTCCTCCATATATCAACCCTTCTGTCCCAGGAATCAATCTGGTAAACCTTCTCTGCACTGATGCCAGTGCAGGTGTGTACTGTCTTTACAAATGTGGGGACGGAATTTTTCACACCAGTGACCCACAAAAGTAACATCAAAACTTTTCCTTCTGGCAATTAGGAGCACATTACTTACTACACCTCATGCTGATCCTTTGTGTTTCTTCCAAAGTTAAAAACCAGATTTTATTATCAAAGTACATGTATGTCACCATATACAAACCAGAGACTAATTTTCATGTGGGCATACTCAGTAAAACTATAGAATAATAACTATAACAGAATCAATGAAAGACTGCCCAACTGGGGCTTTCAACCAGAGAGCAGGGGACAACAAACTGTGCAAATACAAAATGAGGAAATAATAATAATAAATAAGTAAGCAATAAATATCAAGAACATGAGATGATGAAACCTTGAAAGAGAGAACAGTTCAGGGGTTTTTTTTCTGCAGGGATTGCTCATGGAGTGAGGTCGTTTTTGGCTTCGCTCCATTCCCATTATCTTTTTTTTTAACCTATGATCTCCCTTACTTAACCAATTTTAACCTACACTAGAAGATTTATTTTATTTTACTGATTTTTTTCTTGAACTGTAACTGTGAAGTCTGAAGAAATGAGTACAAGATCCGAAACAAAAGACGGGAAAGATTCCGATGGGAACGGAGGGAAAAAAGAGAACAGTTCAGTGACGGACATGTGAAATTGAGTGACTTTATCCCCTTTGGTTCAAGTGCCTGATGGTTGAGGGGTAATAACTGTTTCTGAACTTGGTGGTGTGGGTCCTGAAGATCCCTCTATAGCATCCAAAACATCTTCAAGGAATGGTGCTTTAGGAAGGCAGCGTCCATCATTAAGAAGCCCCACTACCCAGAACATGCCCTCTTCTCACTGTTACCATCAGGAGAGAGATGCGAGAGCCTGAAGACATACACTCAGCGATTCAGGAACAGCTTCTTCCCCTCTGCCATCTAAAAGGACATTGAACCCATGAACACTACCTCACTACTTGTTTGCATTTCTGTTTTTGATCTACTTATTTCAACTTAGCTGTTATATATAAAACTGTAATTCAGTTTTTTTCTATATTTATCATGTATTGCATTGTACTGCTGCTGCAAAGTTAACAAATTTCATATACATGTGATATTAAACCTGATTCTGATTCTGATTTTGTACCTTCTTCCTGATAGCTGCAGTGAGAAGAGAGCATGACCTGGGTGATGGGCGTCCCTGATGATGGATGCTGCTTTCCTGCAACAGTCTTTCATATAGATGTGCTCAATTCACGCAGTAGAATCCCCAGATTATTTTATCTGACAGCATATTGCAGTCTTAATCCAATTATATAATATTTGCTTTTTTCTCTTCCTTCCAAGATGGACAATTTTTCCACATTACAGTCCAACTGCCAAAGCAAAACAATTTGGTGTTACTTATTCATGACACGGGCATTGTGTCTTGTCCAATTGAAGAGACAAAGCCCACACTGACATCACAACTCTCTCGCCCTTTTAAAGGACATTAAGAGAACAATATAAACACGAGAAAGTCTGCCGGTGCTGGGAATTGAGAGAAACGCACTCAAGATGCTGGAGGAACTCAGCAGGCCAGGCAGCATTTATGGAAAAGAGTCAACAGTTGGCGCTTCAGGCCGAGACCCTTCTTCAGGACTGAGAACAAGCAGCCCCTAAAATTCCTCCATTATCAGAATCAAGTTTAACACCAGCGAAATTAAACTTGTGAGATTTATTTTGTGGCAGCAGTACATAAAGTTACTATAAAACACAATAAGAAATATATATTAAAAAGATTAAATTAAGTAAGTGGTGGAACAAGGGAACAAAAATAGTGAGGTAATGTTCATTGTGCATACATAAATGTGATAGTGGAAGGGAAGAAGCTGTTTCTAAAATATTCAGTGTGTGTCTTCAGGCTCCTGTACCTCCTTTCTGATGGTAATATTAAGGAGAAACCAAGTTCTGTGTGATGTGCGTCCTTAATGATGGATACCGCCCTTTTGAAGATGTCCTGGGTACCATGGAAGCTAGTGCCCATGATGCAGCTGGCTATTTGCTCCATGTACGCCAAATAAAGGTGGCATTTTGTACATAAGGCCAAAGTCAATTTTATTGTCAAATGCACAAGTATATCTATGTTGTGGTGTAGATACACTTGCAGCAGTATCACAGGGACATAGCATTAGAGACACAGTGAAGACCTCTGTTGGTCAGACTTGACTGTGGATTTGACGTTCTAGTTATCTAGATACGCAAGCCTGGGCAGTACGATATGGAGAGCAAGCTGTTGTTCATGTAGCAATCTTCCCCTCTCCATGCATCTGATGGACCCGAAGGAACAGCAGAGACCAATACAGTTTGGTACCAGCAGTGTTGCAGGTGTTGCCAGTCAGTGTTGAACTCGATGGAGGACTGCCGTAGGGACTCCAGCTCTGGATTTTTCTCCAGGGTTTACTCCTGAGCCTTCCCCATGAATGGGTACAGCCCCAAGGCAGCAGAGGTTTGAGTTCAAAGTTTTTCTTCTCCTAGATGAGCTGCCAACCACGGGTGACAAGACCCGTCTGCCTGAAGCAACTGGTTTTAAGGCACCAGTAACCAGCCTTTGCTCCTTCTCCTGTCAGTAGAAATGGTTCCGCCGGGCTTAGTAGCTAAGCCACACGTGATGGTCAGGAGTTGGACTTGGTTGTCAGAGGCTATTTGAGACATGCGCCATTGGGAGCATTTAATAGGCAGCGGGAGCTAATCCCCATTACCACCCCTGGCCATAACAACCTTAAGGAACCATTAGAAACACAACATTCACAAGAAATAATATTAATTAATCATGAATTTTACATGATCTTTACAGGAAAGAACACAATTAGAAATGAAGAAAATGCATAGTAATGCAAAGTGGTTAAAGTGTTCATAGCGTTGCTATACTAAGGTAGGGATTAGGGTTGTTGTGCTAGCTGGTTCAAGATCTGAATGGTTAAAGGGAAGTTGATGTTCTTGGACCTGCTGGTGTGGAATTGCAGGCTGCTGTACTGATGGTAGCTACAAGAAAATGGTATGGCCTGGATGGTGGGGATCTTTGAAGATGGATGTTGCCTTCTTTAGACAATACCTGATGTAGATGCTGTCAATGGTGGGGGGAGATGCGACCATGATGTATTGGGCTGACTCTAGTACACTCGGCAACATTAAAATTAGCATATCAGATCATGATGCAGCCAAACAGTACATCTGTAGAAATCTGTTGGAGTGTTTGGTGACAGGCTGAACTTCCTTAACCTTCAAAGAAATTAAAGCTGCTGGAGCACCTTCCTTGCGATCTCATCCTAAGATGGGACTTTAGGCAAAAAAGCAAACAAACAAACATTTTGGTTATGTTACATGAATTAGCAGTCAGTTGGTTCAAATTAGTATCAGAGTATGTATACAATATACAACCTGAAATGCTTACTCTGTGCAGACATCCATGAAACAGGAAAAAATCTCAAAGACTGAATGACAAGAAAACATTAGAACCCCAAAGCCCCCCGCCCCCTCCCATGCACAAGCAACAGCAAAACATCAACCCTCCCCCCATTTGCTCCGTCAGAAAGCACTGACCGCCAACCCCCCCCACCATGCAAACCATTGCAAAGCCCCCAAAGAGATCATGATCTGGAGTCCATCAAAAACTACAGCCCATCCCAGCAGTGCGACATCTCATAGGGGCTCTCTCTCACTAGCGAGGGAGTGAGAGATATTGCTCCTGCAACAACGAGAGGGGAGACCAACAGTTCACTGTTTTGATGTTACAAATTTCTGCGTCACTTCTCTGACCCCCCACGACTAGAGCACCAACAGACTCTCACTCACTGTCGAGAGAGAGAGGGAGATCACTCGGGTGCAGGGGTTTCCGACAGCAGCGCACCCACCGCCTGCTGTCTCGATGTTTCAGTCTCCCACGACACTTCAGTCAGCGAGATCAGTGAGGAGCCCCATCATCCACGGGGCTGCACCCTGAACGCACGCGTCTTCCAGGCCACACGTGGAGATATCAAGACACCAGGCCTCAGAGCGAGTCCGAGAACGAGAACCCACCATTGTGGAGAACCATAGTTTGAGCTGCAGCTGTAGATCACGGATTCCGACAGGACCCTAGCCAGCTTGAAAAGGAAAGGAAGACATGAAATAGAAGAAGAACAAACTGTTTTGTGGTCTAACTGGAAGAAGTCACCTGGGTCTGCAAAAACCTCTGGCACCATCTTTATCTCCTACTACTGCAATTAAAGCTTATTTCTTTCTCTCCAAAAATATAGATAGATAGATAGATATACTTTATTGATCCCGAGGGAAATTGGGTTTCATTACAGGGGTCTTTAATGCCTACCAGAGGAGAAGATTACCTTGGTTTTGTTGCACTATGAGTGTATGTTTACATTTAGGCAATATAGTCATTGGCCACTTTGTTTGGTGCCTCCTGTAGCTAAAAGTGGTTACTGAGTACATGTTTATGGCCTTCTGCTGTTGTAGCCCATCCAATTCACTGTTCGACACCTTGTGCCTTCAGAGATGCTCTTCTACACACCACTGTTGTAACATGTGTTGATCTGAGTTACTGTCACCTTCCTGTCAGCTTGAACCAGTCTGGCCTTTCTCCTCTGACCTCTCCCATGGCACTTCTGCCCACAGAGCTGGATACTTTTTTTGTTTTACGCACCATTCTCTGTAAACTCTGGAATCAGAACCAGAATCAGAGTTAGGTTTTATATCACCGGCATGTGCCATGGAATTTGTTGACTTTGGGGCAGCAGTACAATGCAGTACATAATTATAGAGAAAAATAAACTATGAGTTATAGTAAGTATATATATAAAAATAGCAAATTCAATAAGTAGTGCAAAAATAGAAGTAAAAAAGTAGTGAGGTAGTGTTCATGGGTTCAATGTCTATTCAGAGATTGGTTGGCAGAGGGGAAGAAGCTGTTCCTGAATCATTGAGTGTGTGCCTTTAGGCTCCTGTATCTCCTTCCTAATGGCAGCAATGAGAAGGGTGCGTGACCTGGGTGATGGGAGTCCTTAATGAGGCATCGCTCCTTGAAGATGTCCTGGATACTACCGAGTCTATTGTGCGTGAAAATCCCAGGAGATCAGCAGCTCCTGACATACTCAAACCACCCCATCTGGCACCAACAATCATTCCATGGTCAAAGCCACTTAGATCACATTTCTTCCCCGTTCTGATCTTTGGTTTGAATAACAAGTGAACCTCCTGACCATATCTGGATGCTTTTATGCATTTTTAAGCTTGCTGATATTGTGAAACCGGAAGGTATTACAAAATGTAAGAGGAAACGAGGTCTGGAGGAAATTTCAAAGTTCAAAATAAATTTATTATCGAAGTGCGTATATGTCACCATATACTACCCTGAGGTTGATTTTCTTGCAGGGAATCACAGTAGAACAAAGAAATACAATAGAACCAATGAAAAACTACACACGAAGACTGACAAACAACCAATGTGCAAAAGAAGACAAAATGTGCAAATGCAAAAAAAAAATAAACAAACAAATATAGAGAACGTGAGTCATAGAATCCTTGAAAGTGAGTCCATAGGTTGTGGAATCAGTTCAGTGTTGAGTTGAGGGTACACTGGTTCAGGAGCCTGATGGTTGAAGGGTAATAATAGTTTCTGAACCTAGTAATGTGGGACTAAGTCTACTGTACTTCCTTTCCAATAGTAGTGTGAGAAGAGGGCATGGCTTGGATGGTGGGGGGCCCATGATAATGGATGCTGATTTCTTGTAGCAGTGCTCAACGGAGACAAGTTGAATGAGCTGCCAAATGTATGTCAGAGGTAGTAAAATGTGGATAAATACAAATTTGTCCACGTAGGTAGGCAAGGCAGAAATGTGCGTATTTATATGGTTAAATTTGGAAATGTAGATGATCAAAGAAAGCTGAGTGTATATCACTCACTCAAAGTAGATTCAATACAGTGCTAAAATGGCAAATTATACTTTGGGCTTTACTGCAAGAGCTTTTCAGTACTGAAGTGAGAGTCTCTTGCTACAATATTACTGAGGACACAAGAAATAGAAGGCTGTGGGTAACCCTAGGTAATTTCTAAGGTAAGAGCATGTTCGGCACAGCTTTGTGGGCCGAAGGGCCTGTATTGTGCTGCAGGTTTTCCATGTTTTTCTATGTTCTACTGACTCAAGGTCTCGACTCAAAATGTCGACTGTCCCTTCACTAACACAACCAACGTTGTGCTGGTGCCAACAAAGCATGCCTGCTGTGCTTAGAACACAATAAGCAACAAAACAACAGCAGCAAAACAAGCCCTGTTAGAAGCTAATACTTCCACAGCAAGCTCCCAGAAACAGCAACGTAACAATGGCCAGATAGTGTGATATGGTAGTTGTTCATTTCTGTTTAAGAAATTGGGTCAGGATTTCTCCTGCTCTTCCCTCATAGAAAGGCTGTGGGACCTTTTGGTTTCACCTGAGAAGGTAGATCAATCTAAGAACTGGTCTGTATTTGGCCTGTATTTCAGTGCCAGCCTATCTAGTCGGGTGGCACAGACAAAATGCTGGAGGAACTCAGCTAGTCAGGCAGTATCTGTGGAGAGGAATAAACAGTCAACATCTCAGGCTGATACCGTTCATCAGAACTGTTTTGTCTCCTTGATAGATGTACCTAATCTGCTGAGTTGCTCCAGCATTTCATACAACACACATCAAAGTTGCTGGTGAACGCAGCAGGCCAGGCAGCATCTCTAGGAAGAGGTGCAGTCGACGTTTCAGGCCGAGACCCTTCGTCCTGACCAGCAACTTTGATGTGTGTTGCTTGAATTTCCAGCATCTGCAGAATTCCTGTTGCCAGCATTTCATATGTTGCTCTGCACGTCCAGTAGCTGCATAATCTCGTGTTTCCAGGAGAGTAATCCCATCAATAGCCCATCAATATGGGGGAGTAATCCCATCAATATTTTGTCTTCCCCAAAATACTACAAACTTTTCTTTCTCAAGAGTCTATTCAATTCCATTCATAGAACAAGTTAATTTGGTTCCAAGGAATCTTCCAATCATTTACCTTCAGATTCTAATTACCCTCTGAATGAAAAATCTCTTCCCTCACATCCCTTCTGTATGTTTTAGCTAAGTTTTAAATGAGTCTCCCATGGTCCTCATTGGGGAATCTCATTGAAACGTACCATATTTTGAAAGACCTGAACAGAGTCGACATGGACAAGGCCTTTCCGATAGTGCAGAAGTCTAGGACAGTTGGGCTCAAGTTCAGAATAGAGGGACATTCATTTAGAACAGAGGTGAGGAGGAATTTCTTTATTCAGAGGGTGGTGAATCTGTGAAAATCTTTGCCACAGGTGGCTGTAAAGGCCAAGTCATTGGGTATATTTAAAGCAGAGGTCAATACGTTCTTGATTAGTAAGGGTGTCAAAGGTTACGGAGAGAAAACAGGAGGACAGGGTTGAGAGAGAAAGTAAATCAGCCCTGATGGAATGGAAGAGCAGACTCGATGGGCCATATGGCCGAATTCTGCTCAGTTATCTTATGGTCTTATGGCCCTTAAACCATAGCTGTTGGGATCAACATCCCTCTATTTTACCCTGCTGAAACATATTATTGTTCTGTTCAGCCCTAACAAATCTCAAATCTTGGTTCTAAGAAGAAAAGTGCCAGCCCTTCCAGTCTAACCACTCATTGAAAATAACCATTTCAAAAGGACACATACAAATGACCACATTGTCAGTACTATACTGGGGTCCCTTCCCCACCTTTTTATTCTGGCATCTTCCCCCTTCCTTTCCAGTCCTGAAGATGGGTCTTGGCTCAAACTGACAACTGTTTAATCATCTCCATAGATGCTGCCTGAGTTCCTCCAGCATTATGTGTGCTGGTGCTAACAGTCTGGGTTTTTGTCTCAATGCTGCAACTGCCTACTATCTTGTGTTTCTTGTTGCTTTTCCTCTTTGCACCTTTTGGCACATTGGGCATAATTTTTTTGAGCATTTGTCTGTTTTTTACGAAGCCGAATTGCCAGCTCAACGCTCAACCCAGCACGGATGGAAAGCGTGCAAGGGGCTGGCCGGATTCGAACCCGTGACCATTCGCCTCGAAGTCCGGTGCTAATGCCACTCCACCACTGGCCGGTGTATCGTGCTTCTAACTTTCTTTTATATAATTCTTTATAAACGTTGAATGTTGTTTTTTGTTCTATGCAATGACAACGCACCACGGCAAATTCCTAATACATGTGAATGGATATGGTGAATAATCAGAATCAGGTTTATTATCACTGGCATGTGTCAGGAAATTTGTTAAAGAAGGTTGATTCTTGATCCACAGAGGTCAAGTGTGAGTACTGAACTAGAACTGTAGTGGTTGCGCACACACAACCTCTTGCAAAGTTTTCCAAACCGTTCAGAATGAAACCTTTATCTTATTTGGAGGACCTATCAAGATGACAGATGCAACGGCTTCCTGTGATAAAGACTATTTCTGGGGGGGTGATTATCTGGTACTTAACGAGCAAATAGTGTTTTAACAGAATTACGACATTCCTTGACACACGTTTGGAGTAAATCCTTTGCTAATGCTCTTAAAAACAACCACTCCAGACTGGAGCAGCTTATTATAGATTTTAATTGATGGGAGGATGGGGACTTAGGCTGTAGTTCAAGTTCATTTGAACTCATTTTTAACCAAAGTGCAGATCCACACGTTCAAAGTTTGGCCTACAGTCATTGAATCTATTGGCATAAAACATGGGATGTTGCAGATATACACTCAATAACCATTGTATCAGGTACCTCCTATACCTAATAAAGTAGCCACTGAGTGTATGTTCATGGTCTTCTGCTGCTGTAGCCCGTCCTCTTCGAGATTCTACAAGTTGTGCATTTGGAGATGGTCTTCTGCAAATCACTGTTGCAAAGTGTGGTTATTTGAGTTACTGTCACCTTCCTGTCAGCTTGAACCAGTCTGGCCATTCTCCTCTGACCTCCCTCATTAACAAGGTGTTTTCACCCACAGAATTGTTTCTCACTGGATTTTTTTTTTGCACCGATCTCTATAAACCCTAGAAATGGTTGTGTGTGAAAATCCCAGGAGATCAATAGTTACTGAGATACTCAAACCACCCTGTCTGGCACCTACAATCATGCCACGGTCAAGGACACTTAGATCACATTTCTTTCCCATTCTGATATTTGGTCTGTGCAACAACTGAACCTCTTGACCGCGTCTGCAGGCTTTTATGCATTGAGTTGCTGCCACACAACTGGCTGATTAGCTATTTGTGTTAACAAGCAGGCGTACCTAATAAAATGGCCACTGAGTGAAGCAGGTGGGAGGGGTTGGGGGCGGTGCAGAATCTTTCCCTGAGGCTGAAGTACACCTTCCCATTGCCCCCATTGCAAGCTGATGCCAATCGAACTCACCCAGCTGGGAGAAGTAGAGAAGATGAGAATGGCACCAATTGGCATCCATTGTATAAAATTGGCACTAATTCTGACATGGACTTTATGTTGTTCTTAAAGAACCACAATGTAGTATGATACCATTTGGTCCATCATGGCTGTGCTGGCCCTTTCACAAAGTTTTCCAATTCGCCCCGCTACCTCTTCCATCAAAGCTGTACACATTTTCTAGTATTTATCCATTTCTGCTCTGGAGATTCCAATAGAATCTGTCTTGACTGCCCTATCAGGCAAGCTGTTTCAGATCACAGCAACACACCACTCCAAGAACAACCTTGGCTTCCCTCTAAGGTTTGCCTCTTCCTTGGAGCCCTTCTAGTTAATCTCACAGAATAAAGAATATTACAACACATTCAACCCATGATGCTACGCCTATTTTTAACCTATTCTAAGATCAATCTAACCTTTTCCTCCTACTTAGCCCCCCATTTTTGGATGCATCAGCAAGGGAGATGAGGTTGAGTACAGGGCTACGGTAGGAAACTTTGTCACATGGTGTGAGCAGAATTATCTGCAGCTTAATGTGAAAAAGACTAAGGAGCTGGTGCTAGACCTGAGGAGAGCTAAGGCACCGGTGACCCCTGTTTCCATCCAGGGGGTCAGTGTGGACATGGTGGAGGATTACAAATACCTGGGGATACGAATTCACAATAAACTGGACTGGTCTAAGAACACTGAGGCTGTCTACAAGAAGGGTCAGAGCCGTCTCTATTTCCTGAGGAGACTGAGGTCCTTTAACATCTGCCAGACGATGCTGAGGATGTGCTAGGAGTCTGTGGTGGCCAGTGCTATCATGTTTGCTGTTGTGTGCTGGGGCAGCAGGCTGAGAGTAGCAGACACCAACAGAATCAACAAACTCATTTGTAAGGCCAGTGATGTTGTGGGGATGGAACTGGACTCTCTGACGGTGGTGTCTGAAAAGAGGATGCTGTCTAAGTTGCATGCCATCTTGGTCAATGTCTCCCATCCACTACATAATGTACTGGGTGGGCACAGGAGTACATTCAGCCAGAGACTCATTCCTCCGAGATGCAGTACAGAGCGTCAAAGGAAGTCATTCCTGCCTGTGGCCATCCAACTTTACAACTCCTCCCTTGGAGGGTCAGACACCCTGAGCTGATAGGCTGGTCCTGGACATTTCATAATTTACTGGCATAATTTACATATTACTATTTAACTATTTATGGTTCTATTACTATTTATTATTTATGGAGCAACTGTAACGAAAACCAATTTCCCCTGGGATCAATAAAGTATGACCATGACTATGAATATTTTTCTCTCATCCATGTGCCTTTCTAAGAGTTCCTTAAATTTCTCTAATGTATCTGCCTCTAACACCATCCTGGCAGTGTGTTCCATGCACCCACTATACTCTGTGTAAAAAAAAAGCTTACCTCGAACAACCCCCTATTCTTTCCTGCAATCACCTTTAAATTATGTCCCCTCATATTAGCCATTTCCGCCCTGGGGAAAAAGTCTCTGGCTGTCCACTTGATCTATGGCTCTTATCATCTTGTACACCTCTATCAAGACACCTGTCATCCTTCTTCGCTCCAAAGAGAAAAGCCCTAGATCACTCAAACAATCCTTATAAGCCTTGTTGTCTAATCCAGGCAGAATCCTGGTAAATCTCCTCTGCACGCCCACTAAATCTTCCACATCCTTCCCAAAATGAGGCAACCACAACTGAACTAATATTCCTAGTGCGGTCAAAAGATATGCAAAAGGCTTCGTCTCTGAAGATTCAGCATTTCTTTGGTGCTATACCAGATAAAGCCTGAAATTTTGTTCTTGTAACTGGGAACACGATTCAAGATTGTTTAGTGTCATTTCCAATACACAAGTGTAAAGAAGAACAAAATAATTGTTACTCTGGATCCGATGCAGCACAAAAAAACATAATAAGATAATTATCATCATCATTATGTGCTGTCTCGTATGATGTAGGTGATCCTGGTCTTTGATCATGATTGTTCTTGGCAAATCTTGCTGTGTCTTTACAAGATGGGTGACTCCAGCCATTATCAATACTCTTCAGAGATTGTCTGCCTGGCATCAGTGGTCGCATAACCAGGACTTGTGATGTGCACCGGCTGCTCAGACGACCGTCCACCACCTGCTCCTATGGCTTCACGTGGCCCTGATCGGGGGGCTAAGCAGGTCCTGCACCTTGCCCAAGGGCGACCTGCAGGCTAGCAGAGGGATGGAGTGCCTTACATCTTCTTTGGTAGGGATGTACTGTATCTGCACCTCGCCACCAACAATAATTTAAAGAACACATTAATATTTTAAAAAACACAATAAATATACAAGGGGTGATAGTTACGATCGTGGCCTAAGGTAGAAAGGTAGAAGGAGTCAATTTTAGAAAACCTAGCACATCTCTTTTTCAACATAGTCCCTTCCTACATGTACACACTTAGTCCAGTGGTCGTGAGGCATACGGATCCCTTCTTTGTAGAAGTGGTCCACAGTAAGGGTGATTGATAAGTGCGTAGCCTAAGGTAGAAGGAGATGAGTTATACAGCTCTCGTTACATGCACGTGCAGTTCAACTCTTTGAGTGAAAATGCAGAAGGTTTGAAGTTAATAACTCATCTCCATCTACTTTAGGCCACAAACTTATCAATCACCCCTGCTGTGGACCACTTTCTGGAGGTCCAAGACACCGACTTCTACAAAGAAGGGATCCATATGCTCCACGACTGCTGGACTAAGTGTGTAAATGAAAGAAAAGTAAATGTGCTAGGTTTTCTAAAATTGACTCCTTCTACCTTAGGCCACAAAATTATGAATCACCCCTCGTATTTATGATAGCTTATACACATAGAGTGATCATATGTCCATAAGGTGATGCGAGGCCCGGGAGTGCCTGTACATAAGGTGACACTGACAAGAAATGATAAGCTAGTGTCAGTCTGGGGTGTAGAGCGGTGGTCCACTGCTGGGTGGAAGTGTTGATCAGCCTTACTGCTTGGGGAAAGTAACCAAAGTCTGTTGGTCCTGGAGTGGATGCTACGTAGCCTCCTCACTGATGGGAGTGGGGCAAACAGTCCACACGCAGAATGTGAGGGATCCTTTATGATGTAACTGGCCCTTATCTGGCAAATTTCTGTATCTATGCCCGTGATGGTGGGTAGGCTGCTGCCAGTGATGGATTGGGCAGTTTTGACTACTTGTTGTAGAGACTTCCTGTTTATTGCAGTGCAGTTCCCGTATCGTGCAGGGATGCAGCTTGTTAGGATGGACTCTACCACACCTCCGGAGAAAAATGTGAGCATAGATGTGCATAGTCCAGCTCTCTTCATCCTCCTCAGAAAGCAGAGGCATTGGTGAGCTTTCTGGAAGGCAGGATGTGTTCTGGGACCATGAGAGACCACATGCATTCATGTTACCTGGAACACTGTCACTATCTAACAGTTCTCCAGTTTATCTGCTTACTGTCAGGTGCCTCTCCATCCCCTTTCTCAAATTTTCCTACAATTGGTTATTGGTTCGTTATTGTCAGAGTGAAAATCTTTTGTTTGGGTGTCGTCGAAACAGTTCATAAGTCTTCCGAGGCAGTACAAAAGAGAACAAGAAACAAAATGCAGAATTTCATATTACGTTGACAGAGGAAGTGTAGTGGAGGTAGACAGGCAAAATGCAAAGTCCACACCGAGGTGGATTTGGGAGATCAGAAGTTTATCTTTTGCTGTATGAGGTCCATTCAAGGGTCTTATAACAATGAGATAGAGACTGTCTAATGATATGTGTTCTCAGGCTCTTTGTATCTTCTGTCCAATGAGAGAGGGGAGAAGAGAGAATATTCAGGGTGGGTGGGGTCTTTGATTATGTTGGTTGCTTTTCCAAGGCAGCAGGAAGGTGTGGACAAAGTCAGAGGAGGGGAAGCTGGTTTCTGTAATGGACTTGGCTATGTCCACAACCCTCTGCAGTTTCTTCTAGTCTTGGTCAGGGCAGTTGCTGCAGCAAAGGTTCAAAGGTTTATTTATCGTCCAAGTATACAACTCTGAAATTATTCTTCTCCAGATAACCACAAAACCAAGAAAGAAAAGAGCAGCAGCACGATCATCAACTCTCAATTCCCTCCTCTCCACACAAAAAAATGAACAAAAATGGAACAGGCACACCAACTCCCAAATATCCTCCCCTGAACACAAAAAAGCAAGAAAGATCAGGAGAAAACATGAAATATAAAAACTATAAGACTGAAAAAAAAAGTCTATAGTCCAAGTCCACATTCAAAACACAGAAAACCTGTGTAACATTTTCCAGGTACAGAGGCAGGCCTTGCCTTCTCCAGAAGCAAGCAACCCCACTAGTAATCAAAAGGCAGTCTCCCTCTCTCTAGTAGCAGAGCAATTTCACCAGTGATCTAAAGGCAGTCTCCCTTTTCTGGTAGCAAAGCGATCTCACCACAAATCAAAAGGCAGTCTCCCCTCTCCATAGTAAAGTGATCCCACCAGTGATCAAAAGACAATCTCCCCTCTCTGGTAGCAGAGCGACCCCAAGCGATAAAAAGGCAGGCAGCCAGCGCGCACCTTCCACATTTACCTCAATGTTTCAATCTCCCTCATTGGTTTAACCTGCAAAAAATGGAAGCTTTAATCAGCGAAATGAAGTCGAACATCAGCTCGTGCCCCTCCCGCAGTCTTCTTGCCATGAGGTTCCTGCACGCTGCCTCTGCCAGGCTGTGATATATTTGATATGACGCTTTCTGTGGTTCTTTATAAAAATTGGTGAGGGCCATTGGGAAATATGTCAAACATCTTCGGTGTGGAGGGTGGCAATGTAGTGTAGCACTATTACACCGCCAGGGCTTACTGTTCGGGGTTTAATTCCTACCGCTGTCTGCGGGGAGTTTGTATGATCTCCCTCTGGGTGCTCTGGTTTCCTCCCACATTCTCAAGGTGCATGGGTTAGTAAACTGTGGGCGCTAAAAGCGTGGCGACACTCGCAGGCTGCCCAGCACCATCCTCACTGATTTGATATGACGCAAACAACTCCTTTCACTGTATACTTTGATGCTATTTGACAAATAAAATTTATCTGGAGACAGCCGTGAGAAGTGCAGAGGAACACCTGGAGTGACTTCTGAAATGCCGGCTTCGCTGCCGCTGTTACTGTGCGATCAAGAATCTCCGGAGACGAAGGCCCCGAATCCTTGGCTTTGCGTATCGCCTGTTGCCGGGGCCGGGGTCGAAGCGTTCGGCAGAGATGGTGCTCGGTGCTCGGTGCCGGAGAGCTGGTCGGAGGCTCAGAGTATTCCGACGGACTCGGAGTCGGACTGTGGTCGGGTGCTTCCGGGATGCTGCATCGGCAAGCTGGCGGTGCTGGAGGTTTACCGTCTGTGTGAGATGATGGGACTTTCGAGAGACTTTGAGACTTTTACTGTGCCCATGGTCTGTTCTTATCAAATTATGGTATTGCTTTGCACTGTTATAACGATATGTTATAATTATGTGGTTTTTGTTAGTTTTTAAGTCGGTTTGTCATGTGTTTTCATGATATCATTCTGGAAAAACATTGTATCATTTCTTAATGCATGCATTACTAAATGACAATAAAAGGGGACTGCGTGTCCTCATAATCATAATCATAATCTTTATCATTATCTTTTAAATATCTTTGGCCTTCTGAGAAATTAAAGGTGCTGCTATGCTGTCTTGGCCATGGTGTCCGTGAGGCAGGAGCAGGACCGGGTAGGGAACAAACGTTCACTCTGTGAAATATAATCTGGCTGTCAGAGGACCCCCATCAATCCCAATCATCCACTTCCCTTGCAATGCACCTTCCCTCACATGTCCACCCTGTTTCTCTCACCAGCCACGCACACCGCGGAGTAATTTGCAGTAACCGCTGAATTTACCAACCAGCACATTTGGGCTGCATGATAGTACAGCAGATAACATCAGAGCACCAGCAACCCAGGGTCAACACTTGCCGCTGTCTGTAACAGGTTTGTACGTTCTCCCCGCGACGGCATGGTTTTCTGCCAGATACTCCGGTTTCCCGCCACATTCCATGGATATACAGGTTAGTAGGTTAATTGGTTACCTGGGTGTAACTGGGCGGTGAGGAATTGTTGGGCCAGAAGTTGTATCTCTAAATAAATAATACTTGGACTAATGAGGGTCAATGGGCTAGTTTAGATAATAAGGGTGGGGTGGGCCTGTTTCGGTGCAGGACCACTGACTGACTGTAGCTTTAGGATGTTGGAGAAACCTAGAGCAGCTGGGAGATACCCACGCGGTTATGACCATTTTCAGTGGAACCAGGTTCTGCTTGTACTCTGGATTCCGGTAATTGGGCCATTGTTTAATCAGAGCTGCTGTTTATTTGGGACAAGTCTGAAAGAACAAAAGCAGTTTGAGAAAATAGTTGGGATTCCCTTCTCAAACAACAGGAATTCTGCAGATGCTGGAAATTCAAGCAACACACATCAAAGTTGCTGGTGAATGCAGCAGGCCAGGCAGCACCTCTTCCTAGAGATGCTGCCTGGCCTGCTGCGTCCACCAGCAACTTTGATGTGTGTTGCTGGGATTCCCTTCTGTTCTATTTGGTGACACTGTGCGGCTTAATTGGGACAGGAGACTGTTGCTGAACAGTTTCTAACTAGCCTCAGTCGCGCACACATTGTGTGGCCGTTAGACATACACTATGCTTAGAATGAACAGTTTTTTAATAGCGCCAGTTATACTTATATCTTATACTTTATTGTCGCCAAACAATTGATATTAGAACGTACAATCATCACAGTGATATTTGATTCTGCACTTCCTGCTCCCTGGATTACAAATATTAAATATTAAAAATATTTAAAATAGTAAATATTAAACATTTAAATTATAAATCATAAATAGAAAATAGAAAAATGGAAAGTAAGGTAGTGTAAAAAAACCGCAAGGCAGGTCATGCCATATGCATGCCATATAAAAACCTGTCCCTTAATGCATCAGAAAATCCATCTCTCAAGTCACAGTACTGGGAATGTTTGCACAGTTCTACAATGTATTTAGAAATGCATTCATCCTTTGACTGGTACCTTTTGTAAAATCTAAATCTCTCAGCTATTACCAGTGGTTTAGAACTCAAGTGATTTTGTAGAATTGTAACAATTTCATCAAACATCTTGCTTGCTGGCTTTTCTGTAGTTATTAAGTTGTGTGAGAGACTGTACATCCTAAGACCCATTAAGCTAAGAAGTGTGGGGGTTTTCTTTCGCTCCTCCACATTGTTCGCGTTACAATATAGTTCCACCTTCTCAATATATGACTCCCAGCCTTCAATAGCACTAGAATTTGTCAACTTTATGGACCAAAGCCATCACCATGTTGTTTTCACTTTAAATTTGCTAGTTGCATCTTTCACTGTGTATTATGCCGTACTCACGTGTCCTTTCGTTAGCGTCCGTAACGAGGCCTACTCCATACTCTTTCCTCTCGCTGTTTGTTGATGCAGTTTGTGATATTTTCTGACATTCAGGTTTGTACTCATTGCCAATTTGTTGTGACTGTGCAACTACATATCCATCAAAATAAAAAAGACACGTGAGAGAAGGCTTTAACTAGTGTATTCACATTGCAGTGAGAGAGAGAGAGAGAGAGAGAGAGAGGACAATATGCATGCACAGACAACAATCCATACGTAGTGCCAAAGGGAGTCATTCCTCGAAAAGAAATAGATCCTAACATTACAGTTGGTACAGACAATGTGAGCTGAAGGTTCTGTTCCTGTGCTGCACTATGTTCTGTATTCAGACAGGTCGGAGTCTAGGAATCCTGCCTCAAGTAGCTTGCTTTCTAACTCCCCAAGGCCTGTCCACCATTTACAAAGCTCAAGGCAGGGGTGTGATGAAAGGCTCGCCACTTGCCTGTTTGAAAATAGCTTCAACAATACTCAAGAAGCTTGACACCGTACTGGACGTAGCAGCCAGCTTGATAGGCACACCAAGTTTAACCATTCACTTCTTCCACCACTACCCAGGCCATACTTATCTGGGGTTATGAAAATGTCTTCGGACTAAAGACTTGGATGCATGGTGTTTTGAGTTGGAGATGAGAGCACACCCTGACGATCAATGGGGGAGTGTTACATTTTGTATCTTCAAAACATCAAATTAATTCAAAGAAAGATGTGGGGAGTCCGAAAATGTGGGTGTGACTTTAAGCTTACTTTAAGCGAGGCACGCAGGTATCTCGTGGTAGCGTGATGACAGATGCAGTTCACGTATTTTACATCATATAACCTGTAATTAACTATTTAAATGAACAAGAATAATTAAATAATTAAACAAGATTACTCAAATGTTACTTTAATATTAAATACCCAACAGGAAGAAAACTCTATCCCGACCTCCACACAAATCTTTCACGAGCTCCAAGAAACAAACAATTGGGGTAGAGTTGCCAATTCCAAGACAATAGACAATAGACCATAGACAATAGGTGCAGGAGTAGGCCATTCGGCCCTTTGAGCCAGCACCCCCATTCACTGTGATCATGGCTGATCATCCACAATCAGTATCCAGTTCCTGCCTTATCCCCATAACCTTTGATTCCACTATCTTTAAAAGCTCTATCCATCTCTTTCTTGAAAGCATCCAGAGACTTGGCCTCCATAGCCTTCTGGGACAGAGTATTCCATATATCCCCCACTCTCTGGGTGAAAAAGGTTTTGATGAGGTGTCTCTGCAGACCTCCTGATGTTAGAAGACAATTGAATAATTCTCCATTGCAACAAATTGGATTCTTGACCTCACAATCTACCTCGCTATGATCTTGCACTTCATTGTTTACCTGTTCTGTGGCTGTTCCACTTTATTCTGCATTGTTATTGTTTTATCTTGTTCTACCTCACTGCACTGTGTAATGATCTGATCTGTATGAACAGCATGCGAGGCAAGCCTCTTGCTGTATCTCGGTACAATAATAAACAGATTCATTTCCTTCCTGTGCATCGAATATGTCATTTAACACTTATGCATCAAGTGCTGCAAACTTTCTTAGCTGCCAAAGTTTTCCTCTGTTAACTTTCTCAGGATTATGTGGATCATGAATTTACTGCAGGCTGTTGCCTTCTGCCGTGGTGGATTGGCGTGGCTTGTGACAATGTTATTTTTACTGTACTGCAGATCTTAGACAGTAAACACATTCCCTTCAGCCCCATCCAAGATGTATTCTGATTAAGGCTGCCTTCAGCAGCGATTTAGCCAGCGCCTAATGACTTCTCTGAGCTAATGAGACAATTTATATACATCGCCACCCCTTGCATCTCTTCGTTTTGGGTCAACTTGATTCCTTTTTAATCTCCTTATTATTCAGTTTTATGGCTTTTCTGTCCTGCCTGTGGTTTCTCTTGTTTCCTCCTGCTCCTCCTGGTCATGTTAAGCTCCTTCCTCGCCTATTTTGTGCTTTCCTTTGCTGAACTCTGAGATAACCTTAAAGGGGCCACCATCTCCTAAGGATGCTTCTGGTCGCTCCCTATTTCCCTTGCGGTGTGGAGCGAGGATGAGGAGCACAGAAGGCGCAGTCTAATCATCTTTGCTCTTTAGGCAGACAGACAAGGGTTATCATTGTGACAAAAGCCTTGGGGAGGATGGTAAGGACCAAAATGCTGAAGTATGCGAGACTTGACTCAAGACACCATTTCGAGATTGAGACGAGAGCAGATGATAGACGAGAATCCGAGACAAAAACTCAAAGACACAATTACAGACTGAGCTAAAGTTGAGCTGGCGGTTGAGCACCAAAGCTGAGCCAGGTGCTCTTTAAATTTTATGGAGTCTGCATTCTCTTCCTGCGGATAAGTGAGTTTCTTTGGCCATTATTGTTCCCTACTATTGCAGTTGTCTCCTGTATCTCAAAGATAAGCTCTGTTATCAATTCTAGTCATCCCTCAGTGTAGGTAATGATGAAATGAATCAAAAATTGAGACGCATGTGAGAGGTAAGGAGACGGGGGAAAAGATTGAGATTCATCCCATGCGAGCTAGCATTGTCCTTTTGGGCCAGGTGGCTGTGTTCTGTTCTGTAATAAGTTTGAAATTGACTGATCTAATTCCACAGCCCTTCAAAGCAAAGCAGCACAATCTAGACCGCAAGAAGCTCCAAAGTTATAAACAAAGAATTCTTTGCTCTTCTTAAGCTAACTGTTTTTCATATGGTTTGTCTTCCATGTTTTCTCCGAGGATTGTACATCTTGAAATTCTTGCAATGGGCATACTCAAGGCTGAGGTCAATGGAGTCTAGAGGGAATGAAGCGATAAGCAGATCAGGCCGGAGAATGAAGTCAGACACAGGAGACTTCGGATGCTGGCAAGATGGAACAAAGACAAGATTCTGGAGGAACCTAGTGGGTCAGGCAGCACCTGTGGAAAGGAATGGACAGTCAAAATTTCATCTGGACTGGGTCCTGATCCTAATGTAGGGTCTCAACTCGGAATGTTGACTGTCCACTTCCCTCCACACGTATTGCCTGATTGGATTTTTTTTTCCACAAACAAGAGAAAATCTGCAGATGTTGGAAATCCAAGTAACACACAAGATGCTGAAGGACCTCAGCAGTCCAGGCAGCATCTACGGAGAGTCCTGATGAAGGGTCTCAGCCCGAAACGCCTACTGTACTCTTTTCCATAGATGCTGTCTGGTTAGTTGAGATCATCTAGCATTTTGAGTGTGTTGCTTGCAATTTTTTTTGTAATGTAGTGATTGCACTAGCCTCCAAACTATAGAGGACATCTTCAGGAGGTGATGCCTCAAGAAGGTGGCATCCAGTATTAAGGATCCTCAACCCCAGACTAGAATCTGAATCAGATTTAATATCATTGGCATATGTTGTGAAATTTGTTGACTATGCGGCAATAGTACAATGCAATGCATAATGATAGAGAAAACTGAATTACAGTGAGTATATATATTAAATAGTTAAATGAAGTAAGTAGCGCAAAAATAGAAATTTAAAAAGTAGTGAGGTAGTGTTAATGGGTTCAATGTCCATTCAGAAATCGGATGGCAGAGGGGAAGAAGCTATTCCTGAATCATTGAGTGTGTGTCTTCAGGCTCCTGTACCTCCTTTCTGATGGTAGCAATGAGAAGAGGGCATGCCCTGGGTGACAGGGTCCTCAATTAAGGACGCTGCCTTTGTGAGGCATTGCACCTTGAAGGTGTCCTCTGTACTATATCAGCTAGTTCCTATGATGGAGCTGACTGAGTTTACAACTTTCTGCAACTTATTTCGATCCTGTGCAGTGCCCCCTCCATACCAGATGGTGATGCAGCCAGTTAGAATGCTCACCATGGTACATCTGTGGAAATTAGCGAGTGTTTTTGGTGACATACCAAATCTCCTCAAACTCCTAATGAAATATAGCCACTGTTGTGCCTTCTTTGTAACTGCATTGATATGTTGGGTCCAAGATAGATTGTCAGAGAAATTGACACCCAGAAACTTGAATTGCTCACCTATTGCCCTCTTCTCATTGTTACCATCAGGAAGGAGGTACAGAAGCCTGAAGGCACACACTCAATGATTCAGGAACAGCTTCTTCCTCTCTACAATCAGATTTCTGAATGGACAATCAACACATGAACACCACCTCACCGTTTTTGCTCTCTTTTTGCACTACACTCAGTGGCCACTTTTTAGGTACACCTGTACTCCTCGTTAATGCAAATACCTAATCAGCCAATCACGAGGCAGCAACTCATTGCATAAAAGCATACAGACATGGTCAAGAGGTTCAGTTGTTGTTCAGATCAAACATCAGAATGGTGAGGAAATGACTTTGACATGGAATGATTGTTGGTGCCAGATGGGGTGGTTTGAAGATCTCAGAAACTGCTGATCTCATGAGATTTTCTCGTACAACCTGACATCCATGGACCCCTTGCTTAATGGTGTTGGTCCATGGCACAAAAAGAATGGGAACCCATGCTTAGAGTTTACAGAGGACGGTGCAACAAGAAACAAAAAGCATCCAGCGAACAATAGTTCTTTGGGGGAGAACACCTTGTTAATGAGAGATGTCAGAGGAGAATAGCTGGACTGGTTCAGTATCTCAGATACCCACATGTTACAACAGTGATGTGAAAAAGGTCATCTCTGAATGTCTAACATGTTGGATCTTGAACTGGTTGAGCTACTGCAACAGAAAACCATACCAGGTTCCACCCCTCTTCCTAATACAGTGGCCACTGAGTACATTTCATTTAGTAACTTATAATATATTTTATGTATTGCACAGTACTGTTGCCTCTAAGTGACAAAATTAATAACATTTATCAGTGATAATAATCCTGATTCTGATTATAATCTTGTCAAGTGTCAGAACAGCTCGCAGGACAAAGTATGCTGCTTTTATTTCTCAAGTTTTAAAGACAACATGTTTTAAAAGACGACGCTATTGAATGTGGGTTACCAATTATTACATGGATAGAGTGAATGTGGAGAAGGTGTTTTCATTAGTAGATTATGAAGATACGTAGTCCCCTTTTATTGTCATTTAGTAATGCATGCATTAGGAAATGATACATTATTTCCTCCGGTGTGATATCACAAAACACAGGACAAACCAAGACTGAAAAAACTGACAAAACCACGTAATTATAACATATAGTTACAAACAGTGCAACAATACCATAACTTGATGAAGACAGTCCGTGAGCACAGTAAAGTTCAAAGTTTCTCAAATGTCCCACATCTCACGCAGACGGGAGAAGGAAGCAAAACTCCCCCTGCCATGCCGACCACAATCCGACTCTGAGTCATCCGAAAACTTCGAGCTCTGATCAGCTCTCCAGCACTGAGTACTGAGCAGCATCTCTGCCGAACGATTCGACCTCCTTCTTGGTCGCCAAAAGCAGGCAAGGCCGGGGATTTTGAGGCCTACCCTCCGAAAGATTCCCGACCACACAGTAATGACAGCAGCAGATGGGCGTTTCAGAAATTTCTCCAGATGTTCCTCTCTGCTTTCACGTCCATTCTCCATCAAATCAGAATTGTCCATGGCCCCTACTTAACATCATTTTTCACCGGAGAGCTGCGCACATGCGGCGCGCTGCCATCTTCTCCTCCCACCTTGTAGAGTCCAGGATCTGAGGACACAGGCTCGTAAAAAAGGGACGTCCCTTCAAAACTGAGGTAAGGAAGAATTTCTTCCAAGTTCAAAGCAAATTTATTATCAAAATACATATATGTCACCATGTACAACTCTGAGATTAATTTTGTTGTGGACATACACAATAAATCTGTAGAATAATAGCCAAAACAGAATCAATGAAGTTCTACCCAATTTGGGCATTCAACTAGGGTTATTTAGAGTTCAGCCAGAGGGTGGTGAATCTGTAGAATTTGTTGCCACAGAGGCACAGAGATCTGTGGAGGAAAAATCATTGGGAGTTTTTAAGGTCGAGTTTGACAGATTTTTGATTGGTAAAGGTGGTTAAGAATATGGAAAGAATGCGGGAGAATGGCTGAACCAGCCTAGATAATTTCATTTATGTCAACACTGAACTAATTCCACAACCTATGGACTCACTTTCAAGGATTCTACAGCTCATTTTCTCAATATTACTTATTCATTTATTTGTTTTTTTTAAAATATATTTTCACGGTTTGTCTTCTGCATGTGGGTTGTTTGTCAGTCTTTGTGTGGAGTTTTTCATTGATTCTTCTGTATTTCTTTGTTCTACTGTGAATGCTCTCAGATCCTGGACTCTCCTACTAATGGAAACGTCATCTCAACATCCACTCTATCCAATCCTTGCAATAAATTGGTAATCAGTACTCACTGGTGTCATCATTTGAAAAATGCTGTCTTTATAATATGAGAAATTTACGTACTTTGATGATAACTTTCCTTTGAACTTTGAATTTTGGGTTGAGAAAAAACATGGGCTAAATGGCCGAAATCTGTTCCTCTATCTAATGGTCTTATGAATGATTGAAACTTTACAAAGCACTCCTGCGCGGGAGATCGAGCTACGATCTAGTTCTTGGCCTTAACCCCAGATCCTCACGTGGTTCGAGCATGTCAGCATGTTAGTCATCTTGTTGAACTGTGTCACTTTGGGAATGTACCAGCCCTGTGAGGACGTGGACTGTTCCACTGACAGATGTAAGATATTGCAGGTAGGACCTTTCAACCTCTTTCTCTTTATCGGAAACAGGTGTTGAATGAGTATACTCACTTTAAGTTGCATCATTTAGATGGAGATGTAACGTAAACATTTTTACTCCTCATGTATATGAGGGATTATGTAATAAAGTCAATTCAATTCAATCAGATGCAGTGTTTTCAGCCAAAATGCCGGCATTTCCTTTATCCTCCACAGATACTGCTCAGCCTTTTGAGTTCCTCCAGCAGACTCTGTTGCCCACTAAGTTTTACATTCTTTGGGTGGGTTGGGAGTGTTGTGACTGTGAACGAAGGCACCAGGAGATACTGAAATTGGTGATATAGAAGTCTTTATTCAACACTCATGCAGGCATTTTACTGGAGATACTTGCGGATTCTCTGATCCAATACTAAATGACATTTTTTATATGCTAAAGATCAAAGGTAAGAGTAGGACAATTCTACAGTTACAATGTTTCCACAATGCTTCCTTTGAGTAACATATAATTTTCTAACACCTTCTTCACAGCAATACTCCAGACACCCAAAATAAATGTTAATCCCCACTGACCCTGGGCCACATTCATGCATGTGCAGACATCTCAGGTCAAATGGGGTGTTTCTTTGTTTGCAACCAACCCCAGTCTGCAGCTCCAAGAACACTATTGTTTTACAGTTCACGGAGGATGAGAGGTGACCTGATAGAGGTGTATAAGATAATGAGAGGCATTGATCGTGTGGATAGTCAGAGGCTTTTTCCCAGCACTGAAATGGCTAGCACGAGAGGGCATAGTATTAAGGTGCTTGGAAGTAGGTACAGAGGAGATGTCAGGGGTAAGTTTTTTACACAGAGAGTGGTGAGTGTGTGGAATAGGCTGCTGGCGGCGGTGGTGGAGGTGGAAACAATAGGGTCTTTTAAGAGACTCCTGGATGGATACATGGAGCTTAGAAAAATAGAGGGCTATGGGTAAGCCTAGGTAGTTCTAAGGTAAAGACATGTTCGGCACAGCTTTGTGAGCCGAGGGGCTTGTATGGTGCTGTAGCTTTTCTACGTTTCTATTCAGATCTGAAGACTGGTTGGTGTTGAAATTAATATTTGCTATATTCCATGACTCCAGAATACACCCTAACAGGGAGGTCAGAGTAACTGTTGGGGACCTGCAGTTCCTTCCATTTGTATAGCATCTTTAACATAGAAAAATGTTACTGGCTAAAAGAGAACGATTTTATTTGACTTTTGAGCTCTGCAATGAGAATTTGAGGTGTTCGATCGGGAGCTTGGTCAAAGATAAATGATTTAAAGAACACCTTGAATGATGTGGGGAGATTCAGAAAGGAAATGGCAGAGCTTAAGGATCTAGTCAGGTGAAAACATTTCTGATATTGGTGAAGTGATGAAAATTGTGAATAACTGAATGGTTAGAGTAGGAGGAGCACAGAGATTCAGCAATAGGGGACAGACTTCAGGGACAAGGGGACAGACTTCAGGGAATCAGTTGGTGACTTCAACACATCAGGGGATAGACAAAAGAGCATTGATAAAAATCAATTCAATTCAAGTTGAATTGTCATTCAACCATACATTAATACAGCCAAACGAGAACACTTTACTCCAGGATCAAGGTGCAAAACACGATACCAACAATCACACACAAGATGGCCAGTACAATCAGGCAATAAAAGAGACCAAAACTTGTGCCATCAATCCACAGTCAACCATGATAGAGACGGTCTTCCGCCGAGCGAACACCGGGGGGGGTGGGGCAGCACTGTCTGCAGCCTGGTCGATTGGACGCCGCACCACACTGCCCCCCGGTGGAGTGGACTGGCCCTGACGCCAGCCTCCCACCTCTGACGACACCGCGGCTTGAGGCCCAGTCCTTGCCCTTACAAGACAAAAAGCTCCTCCAGAAGGTCAGTAAAATACAACCACAAATGTAATGGAAGATAATGCCAAATGAAACACTGTGTTGCTTTGCAGGCTTTTGATGACTTCATCTTTATTTTCTTCGCCATGGAGATGGTGATCAAGATGGTTGCCTTAGGGATCGTCGGGAAGAAGTGTTACCTTGGTGACACGTGGAATCGCTTGGATTTCTTCATCGTCATGTCCGGGTAAGGGCTGGGAGAGCCAAAGGGGGATCAACTCTTAATGTTAAAAGCCGCAAAATGCAAATTTGCAATTACTTGGAAATGACAGTTGAGTGTATAAATGTAAAATTAGATCAAAGCTTTGTTCTTAAGCGTGTTGCTCAGAACCAGTTCCAATCTCCATCTCGCTATTTATGCATTAATGATAAGAACAACAACTCAAATTGCTCTGCATGCCTCTAACCTCCAAATTGTGTCAGTCCGTGAGGGGTTAATGACGGTTTAAAATTAACAAAAGTTGCTAGATCTGTCATTGTTGATCATCTATGTTAATGATACAGATGATAATGTAGTAAACTGGATCAGCAAACTTGCAGATGACACCAGGGTTGGGGTCATAGTGGACATCGAGGAAAATTATCAGTGAGGTAGGTGGGACTGGGCAAAAAGGCCAGGTTATCATGGACTAGATTGGTTGAAGAGCCTGTTTCTGCGCTATAGTGTTCTGTGACTCTATGACAACAACCAATTCATGCTCTGTAAACTTAAAAGTTCAACGTTCAAAGTGAATTTTATTATCAGAGTACATATATGTCACCTCATACACCCCTGAGATTCATTTCCCTACAGGCATACTGGACAAATCTATAGAATAGTAACTATAACAAGATCAATGAAAGATCAACCAGAGTGCAGAAGACAACAAACTGTGCAAATGCAAATATAAATAAATAGCAATAAATAACGAGAACTTGAGTTAACAAGATTAAGAGTCCTTAAAGTGAGATGCAAACATGAGGAAATCTGCAGATGCTGGAATTTCAAGCAACACACATAAAAGTTGCTGGTGAACGCAGCAGGCCAGGCAGCATCTATAGGAAGAGGTACAGTCAACATTTCGGGCCGAGACCCTTCGTCAGGACTAACTGAAAGAAGAGCTAGTAAGAGATTTGAAAGTGGGAGGGGGAGGGGGAGATCCGAAATGATAGGAGAAGACAGGAGCCTCTTCCTATAGATGCTGCCTGGCCTGCTGCGTTCACCAGCAATTTTTATGTGTGGTCCTTAAAGTGAGATCATTGGTTGTAGGAACAGTTCAATGATGGGGCAAGTGAGTGTAGTTATCCCCTTTTGTTCAAGAGCTTGATGGTTGTGGGGTAGTAACTCCCACAAATCCTGAAGTAATGAAGAGCTTTCACATTTAGTAAAACTGTTGGGTGGATTAACTTCAATAAAGTGCTCTATCATATGAGATGGGCGATCATGGTCTTTCCATTTTTTTTCTACAGAAGTGGTTTGCCATTGCTTTCTTCTGGGCCGCGTCTTTACAAGACAGGGCGACCCCAGTCATTATCAATACTCTTTGGAGAGTGTCTGCCTGGCATCAGTGGTCACATAACCAGGACTTGTGATATGCACCAGCTGCTCATATGACCATAAGACCATAAGACCATAAGACAAAGGAGCAGAAGTTGGCCATTCGGCCCATCGAGTCTGCTCCGCCATTTTATCATGAGCTGATCCATTATCCCATTTAGTCCCACTCCCCCACCTTTTCACCATAACCTTTAATGCCCTGGCTACTCAGATACCTATCAATCTCTGCCTTAAATACACCCAATGACTTGGCCTCCACTGCCGCCCGTGGCAACAAATTCCATAGATTCACCACCCTCTGGCTAGAAAAAATTCTTTGCATTTCTGTTCTGAATGGGCGCCCTTCAATCCTTAAGTCATGCCCTCTCGTACTAGACTCCCCCGTCATGGGAAACAACTTTGCCACATCCACTCTGTCCATGCCTTTCAACATTCGAAATGTTTCTATAAGGTCTCCCCTCATTCTTTGAAACTCCAAGGAATACAGTCCAAGAGCGGACAAATGTTCCTCATATGTTAACCCTCTCATTCCTGGAATCATTCTAGTGAATCTTCTCAGTACCCTCTCCAACGTCAGCACATCCTTTCTTAAATAAGGAGACCAAAACTGCCCACAGTACTCCAAGTGAGGTCTCACCAGCGCCTTATAGAGCCTCAACATCACATCCCTGCTCCTATACTCCACCTGACCATCCACCACCTGCTCCCATGACTTTGTGAGACCCTGATCGGTGGGGGATGGGCTAATAAACAGGTGCTACACCTTGCCCAAAGCTAGTAGAGCAAAGGAGCATCTTATACCTCCTTTACTAGAGACATACTGTATCTCCACCCCGTCACCCACCCTTGTTCGTTTATGAAACAGTAATACAGGAAGTGTTGGAACAGGTCAGGCAGCATCTGTAGAAAAAGAGATGATGAGAAATTTATTTAGCCATAATAAATCTGTAGAATCCATCACTACAGACAAATTCGTTGCCAAGTCATTGTGTTTATTTAAAGTGGAGACTCTGTCGGTAGAGAAGATTGGTTTAGTTGGCCATTTGATTACTAATTTAATTGGCTTAGCACAACATTGTGGGCTAAAGGGCCTGTTCCTATACTGAACTGTTCTATGTTCTAAGTTTTATTGATTTGTAAGGGTGTCAAAGGTTATGAGGAGGAGGCAGGAGAATGAGGTAGAGAGGGATAGCAGAGTGGACTCGATGGGCTGAATGGACTAATTCTGCTCCTATGTCTTATGGTGTAAAGAGAAATAAAGTTAATAGGTCAAGTTGGAGATGAAGATTGCCATGGAAGCCTTATGACCTCCAGAATTTTCTGTTTTTATTTCAGATGACCAACATCTGCAGATTTTTAAAAAATATTTCATTCACTGTGGAATCTTTCATTTCCACCTCAGTGATCAGACAAGGCTTTGATTTTTGCATCTCATGTAAAAGAAGGCACGGGCGTCAGTACAGTAACTGAAAAGAATGAATGTTTTTCTTCAGGTTGTCTTTCATCAGATGAGAAACGTGACTTAATAATGAAAGGTTGTCTGTTCTCTTGAAATCTCTGCTCATTGAGCTCAGTGGTGTCACTGTCTGCCATGGAGTATTCCACTCTCGGCAAAAATTTTGGCATAATCTGTTCGTAGACAGGGAGAACACAGGGTTGGTACAGACTAAGACTCCTTTTGCATTGTCCCATTGAGCAGACACAGCAGAGTCAAGACAGACACAAGAAAGTCTGTAGATGCAGGAAATCCAAATCAACACACAAAATGCTGAAGGAACTCAGCAGGCCAGGCTGCATCTATGGAAAAGAGTAAACTATTGACGAGACCCTTCATCAGGACTAGAAAAGAAGAGCTGAAGTCAGAGTAAGAAGGTGGGGGCAGGGGAGGAAGAAGTACAAGGCACCAGGTAATAGGTGAAATCCGAAGAGGGGAGGGGTGAGGTAAAGAGCTGGGAGGTTCATTAATGAAAGAGATAAAGAGCTGGAGAAGGAGAAATCTGATAGGAGGGTACAGAAGACCGCGGACGAAAGAGAAGGAGGAGAAGCACTAGAAAGAGGTGATGGGAATGTAAGGAGATAAGATGAGAGAGAGAAACAGGAATGGTGAATTATAAGGGGGGGGGGAAATACCAAAAGTTCGAGAAATCAATACTCATGCCATCAGGTTGGAGGCTATCCAGATGGAATATAAGATGTTGCTTCTCCAACCTGAGTGTGGCTGCATTGTGGCAGTAGTGGAGGCCATGGACTGACATCTCAGAATAGGAATGAGGATCCTCCCATTTCAATTATACTTTCCTTTGGCCTGAACCGTCTACGGTTTACTCTTTTCTATAGATGAGCCCTGGCCTGCTGAGTTCCTCCAGCATTTTGTGAGGGTCAAGACAGGTCAGATATGGAAAAATTTCCATCTTCCCTATCTCATCAAACACTCCCGTGGCAGGGATTCAAGATCCAAGTTTATGTATCGCGTGCGTATTGAAACGTACAGTGAAATGCTCCATTTGCGTTAATGTATGGAGGACCGTCCAAAGGTGTTGCCACACATTTCTACTCCAACATGGCGTGTCCAGAATGCTCGGCAGAATAACACAGAGCACAACTAGCGACAAAGCAGATAAAACTAATCTTTATTTCAGCAGCAGTTCCTGAATGAAAAGTCCTGGGCCAAACTATCTTCAGCTGGTTCAAGGTAAGTAAGGTCAAAATAAATATGTAATTATCAGAGTACATCTACATATATTACCCTATATTACCTTGAAATTCATTTTCTTATAGACGTTTACCGGCAAATAAAGAAATACAATAGAATTTATGAAAAACTATATATAAACAAAGACTAACAAACAACCAATTTGCCAAAAAGAAGACAAATTGTGTGAATAAATGAATACAGTCGATCTTCACGTCGTCAATGTTCATGCAGTAGATCTTCATAACAGTTCATCTACTTAAAGTCGATCTTCACATAGTAGATGTTCATACAGCAGATGGGATGATGTATGATTTGTTTACTTTTTTTTATTGTTTGTGCAATTTGCTCTTTTTTCGCACAAAGGATATTTGATGGTCCTTGTTGTGTGAGGATATTTGTGGATCCCATTGTGACTCTTTGCTCTCTGACTGCACGCAAGAAGACAAGTATCAAGATTGTTTGTGGGACACATACTTTGATTATAAACGTTCTTTGAATTTTGAACACACTCATCACTGCACAATGTTCCCAAGGGACAAAATTGGTTCTCTGGAAGATGAGAATGGTAATCTGTGCGTGTTGTTAAGAGTGATGGGAGAGATCTTAAGTGCATTTCTTTGCATCTATATTTACTCAGGAGATGGACAGTCTATAGAAATAAGGCAAAGCAGCATCAACTTCATTGACTCTATACAGATTACAGGGCAGGAGGTGTTTGCAGTCTTGAGGCAAATTTGGGTGGATAAATCCCCAGGGCCTGAAACCTCAGGCCCTGCAGGAGGCAAGTGGAGGAATTGCCGGAGCCCTTCCAGAGGTATTTAAATCATCCATAGTGACAAGTGAGGTACTGAAGGATTGGAGGATAGCCAATGTAGCTCTGCTGTTTACAAAAGACTCTAAAAATAAACCAGGAAGTTATAGGCCGGTGAGCCTGGCATCAGTTTAACATAGCACTACTGAAGGTGTGTGACAGCTTACTGGTAGTTCAAAAGCAAAGAAATTCAATTAAAACCATAATTGATAACACTTTTTTTTGAAGTAAATTGTGGTAAACAATCACCGCAAGCAATGAAGAAGAGACCAAAGGGAAAGCAGTTCACAGGATGTTCCCTGCAAAATCGACGCACTTGGAGTTGGAGCTGTGCCGGTTGGAGTGAATGGTTTGGAGGGGAGAAGACGGGACAGAGGAGTTCCGATGCCCATCCGACTAACACCGGTATGAGGGTAGATCGCTCCAAACACTGGGCCACATTGGAAAGGTTGAGAACAGCTTCTTCAGCAGTAAAACCCAGGTCCGAAGCAAATCAATGGATGGCATGTTCAGGCCTGGAGCAATTCAGCATGATGAAGCCCAAGTCCTAATGCAAGCTACAACGCACTGTTTGGACAATCTAAATGCTGGCCCATATAGACTGGAAAGGTTGAGAATCGGATGAGGTTGGTTCGCTCTGGGTGCTGTGCTGATATGGAGAGATCAATATGGCTTCCTTGGGAGTGAAGTTTGGGCCCAGAGTAATTCGCTGGTGGCAGGGCCTTGATCCTAGTGCAAAGTTCCGACAATTTAAGCACCAGCCCAGATAGTCTGGGGACTTCTCTATCCACAACACCAAGGCTGCAAAACTTCCCCCAGCTACTGTGCTTTGTGTCTGCAAACTTTGCAGTGATTTGCCTGCTAATATGATGAACTGAATACTGAGGCTTTGGGCTACTCTGGGCTGCTCCATGGATTTGGATCTAAGGACTCAATTTGGTTCAGAATGCTGTTGTTGTTGCTAATTTATATTGTTTATATGATTTGTTTTATGTTTTTCTTCTCTTTCTCTGTGAGCACTGGGGTGAGGGGTGGTTGGTCTTATTTTTTTAATTGTGTTCTTTCGGTCCTAGCTTCGCAACTGCCTGTAAGCAAAAAACTCTCAAGTTGTATAATTTGTATATTCTTTGATAATAAGTACAGTTGAATCTTTGAACCTTGAAAGTTACTAAAAGGTATTCTAAGGGCCAGATATATGAGTATTTGGATAGATATGGACTGATTAAGGATAGTCAGCATGGCTTTGTGCATGGTACGTCATGTCTAATCAATCTTATGGTTTTTTGAGGAAATTACCAGGAAAGTTGATGAAGGCAAGGCAGTGGATGTTGTTTACATGGACTTTGGTAAGGCATTTGATAAGTTCCCGCATGAAAGGTTGGTCAAGAAGGTTCAGTCGTTCGGCATTCAAGATGAGCTAGTAAATTGGATTATACACAGGCTTTGGGGGAGAAGCCAGGGAATGGTAGTAGATGCAACACACATAAAAGTTGCTGGTGAATGCAGCAGGCCAGACAGCATCTCTAGGAAGAGGTACAGTCGACGTTCGGGCCGAGACCCTTCGTGATGAAGGGTCTCAGCCCGAAACGTCAACTGTACCTCTTCCTAGAGATGCTGTCTGGCCTGCTGCGTTCACCAGCAACTTTTATGTGTGTTGCTTGAAATTCCAGCATCTGCAGATTTCCTCGTGTTTGCATTTTTAAATGGTAGTAGATGGCTGCCTTTCTGACTGGGGGCCTGTGACTAGTGGAGTGCCATAGGGATCGGTGTTGGGTCCATTGTTTGTCATATATATCAACAATCTAGATAATAATGTTAACAGGTTCAGCAAATTTGTGGATGACAGCAAGACTGGGGGTGTAGTGGGCAGCGAGGAAGCCTATCATGGCTTGCAGTGGGAACTGGACCAGCTGGAAAAATGGCGGATAGAATTTAATGCGGACAACTGTGAAGTGTTGCACTTTGAGAGGACCAACCAGGATAGGTCTTATACAGCCAATGATAGGGCACTGAGAAGAATAAAGGGACCTGGGAATACAGGTACATAATTTGCTGAAAGTGACATCACAAATAGAGAGGGTCGTAAAGAAAGCTCATTGCACATTGGCCTTCACAAATCAAACTTATGTGTAGAAGATAGGATGTTATGTAGAAGTTGAATAATGCCTTATGCCTTGCCTTAGTGCCCGATGCCAGCCCCCTAGGCCTGAGTCGACATAGTAGTAGTAGTTGTATAATACATTGGTGAGGCCTAATTTGTAGTATCGTGTGCAGTTTTGGTTTCCTACCTACAGGGAAGATGTCAATAAGGTCGAAAGAGTGCAGAGAAAATTTAGAAGGATGTTGCCAGGTCTGGAGGACCTGAGTTACATGGGAAGATTGAATAGATAAGACTTCATTCCTTGGAATGTAAAAGGTTGAGAGGAGATTTGATAGAGGTGTACAAAATTATGAGGGGTATAGATAGGGTAAATGTAAGCAGGTTCTTTCCACTGAGGTTGAGTGGGACTACAACCAGCGATCATGGGTGAAAGGTGAAAAGTTTAAGTGGAACATGAGGGGAAACTTCTTCACTCAGAGGGCCGTGGGAGTGTGAAATCAGCTGCCAGCCCAAGTGGTTCAATTTCAATGTGTAAGATTCTGGATAGGTACATGGATGGCAGGGGTATGGAGGTCTATGGTCCGGTGGCAGGTTGATGGGAGCAGGTTCAGCATGGACTAGATGGTCTGAAGGGCCTGCTTCTGAGCTGTACATTTTTATGACTATCACTATGTTTAATTCTAGCAAATGTAGCAGCCCCAAGCCTGTGTTCAACAGCACCTGGACAAAGCTGATAAATAATGATGCTGCTAAGGTGGTAGGCAATGGTCATCTCCAACAAGAGAACAGTTAATCCTCTGCCCTTAATATCAGTGGGGTTAGTGTTGTCACATTCCCCATGGCCAACATCCTGAGGGTCACCATTAATCAGAAACTAAACAGGACCAGCAACCAGAACTGCAGCTCCAGCGCGATTCGCTTGATATCCTGTAGCAAGTCACTCATCTCCTGGCCCCCCAAAGGGTTTCCACCAGTCAGGAGGGTAATGGGTGTCTTCCGCCTGGTTTGCTGAATTGCAGCTCCAACAACTCCCGGGAAGTTGACCACCATCCAAAACAAAGCAACTCACCACACCAAATATTCATTCGTAGGGCAGGATGGCAGCATGGCGCTACCACAGCGTCAGCAATCCGTGTTCAAGTCCTGCCTCTGTCTGCAAGTAGTCTGTGCATTCTCCCCGTGACTGCATGAGAACCTTCCAACGACGTACGGGTTAGTAGATTAATTGGTCACATGGGTGTAATTGGGTGGGGTGGGCTCGTTGGGCCAGAATTGGAAACAGAATCAGGTTTAATAACTATCACTGGCATATGTCATAAAATTTGTTAACTTTGTGGCAGCAGTACAAAGCAATACATAATAATAGAGAAAAAACATAAATTATGGTATATATATGAGTGAGTGTGTGTGTGTATTTATATTTATAAATATAAAATAGTTAAATAAGTAGAGCAAAAATAAAAATTAAAAAAAGTCGTAGTGAGGTAGTGTTCATGGGTTCAATGTCCATTCAGAAATCGTATAGCAGAGGAGAAGAAGTTTAACCTGAATCGTTGAGTGTGTGCCTTCAGGCTTCTGTATCTCCTTCCTGATGGTAGCATTGAGAACGAGGCATGTCCTGGGTGATAGGGGTCTTAATGATGGACGTCGCCATTTGAAGCATTGCTCCTTGAAGATGGGCCTGTTACTATACTGTATCTCTAAACAAGTAAAAATGAATTCTCCCCCACCATGGTGGTTGCAGAGTATACTATCTACAACGTGCATTGTGTGTATTCACCTGGGATATCCTGACAGAAACGCTTAAAACTGCAATGTCTGCATTGAGTCAGAAGGATAAGGGTAGAAGGTACCTATCGGACAATGGACAAAGCACTGGTAAGTTAGATTAGTTTTGACACATACATGCTCGGTTCGGTGGACAGGAAGGCTCCACAGCTTGTAGTCAAAATTGCCCAGTGCATCACTGGCACCAGCCTGCCCACCGTGAAGGACACATATACAGCAAGGTGCCAGAAAAGGGCCAGTAACATCATGAAGAAACCCAAACCCACTCTGATCACGGACTGTTTGCCTCACTCCCGTCAGAGATGACTCTACATAACATCCACGCCAGGACCACCAGACTCAAAATCTGTTACTTTCCCCAAGCAGTGAGGCTGATCAACACCTCCACTCACTAACTCCACCATTACAGTATTATTTCCCATCAGTCACCTTATGTTCAGCTTTGCACCATTTTATGGACATACATATGATAGCTTATATAATTATATAATTAGATTGATTGTATTTACATTTATTGTGTGTTTTTTGTTACTCTGGTTTCTGCATCCTTTGTGTTTTTGTGCTGCATCGGATCGAGTAACAATTTTTTTGTTCTAATTACACTTCTGTACTGGAAATGACATTAAACAATCTGATCATCGAATGGTTAGCATTGACTTGAAGGGCTGAAGGGCCATTTTCTGTGCTGGATGAATCTATGACCATGCAGATGAATATATATCACCATTCCTTAATCACGATTGGCCTCCACCCCCACAACACTGTCAGAGCACTTTCACAGAACTAGAGTTTTGGTCACCCTTGTTACAGGAGTTGTAGAGTGACACAGCATAAAACGCCAACTCTTAATTCCCCTCCGTAGTTGCAGGCTGACCTGCCAAGTTCCTCCAGTAGTTTGTGTGTGCTGCTTTGGATTTCAGCATCTGCTGGCTTTCTTGTGTTTATTATTTTGAAGACGTTTGGGTAAGTACATTGACAGGTGGCGTTAAACCTGGAGAAAATGTTCTCCAGAAGGTCCCCGCACCAGCAGGCACAGGAAGAGCTTCTGCCCTGAGGCTGCGACCCTGCTGAACCTCACATCACAGCGCTAATCAGTATTGCACCCATATTGTACTGTCTCAGTACTTATATATTTGTGTGCCGCAGCACTTATTTTTTATTCACAGTTCACTTGTAAATAACGCTATTCTTTGCATTTCTGGTTAGATGCTAACTGCATTTCATTGATTTTGTATCTGTACTTGGCACAATGACAATAAGGTTGAATCTAATCTAATCTAATCTTCAGAAGAATAAAGTACAATTCTTACATTTAGAACTATTTAATTAAATGTTTATTATTGTAGAAGTCAGACAGGGTGGAAAGCAAGGTGGTGGGGTTGCACGGTAGTGTAGGGGTTAGTGAGATGCTTTAGAATGCTGGTGACCTGGGTTCAATTCCTGCCGCTGCCTTTAAGGAGGTTACACCTTCACCCTGCAACTAAGTGGGTTTCCTCCGGGTGCTCCGGTTTCCTCCCACAGTCTTACGATGTACTGATTGCTGGTTAATTGACCATTGTAAATTGGTTCATAATTAGGCTCAGATTAAATTGGGGGAAACATCGACCCCTTATTCCCCTCCATAGATGCTGCCTGACCTGCTGAGTTCCTCTAGCATTTCGTGTGTGTTGCTCTAGATTTCCAGCGTTTGCTGAATCTCTTCTGTTAATAAATATTGGTCCAGTTCGTAATGAACTGATTCCGAAACGATTTTAAAAAAATAAGTCTGGTTGTTCGTCAGGAGCACCAGGTATGATTCATTTTTAATCTGTCACTGATAAATTGAAGTGGGCAGTGAGGAGAGGGTCAACTGAACTGCTGGCCTCTCAGAAACCTGTCGCTCATTTGGCATTCTTGCGAGCTGTCACCGGGTGTCAGGCTACGTGTTATAACTGGAGTGCTAATAAAGATAATAGCAGCAATCATAAGTGGATGGTTTAATTTTATTAACATATAGACTGATCCTGCAGGAAAAAGGGTAAAAAAACCCATTGTGCTAAACCACCAGATCAAATCTAGGGTTGGAGCCTCTTAAAGGGCTGGAAGATAACTAATCACTAATAAATATCCTGAGTAGAGGAGTAGGCTGTTTAGTCCAGCTTGCTGGTGTTCATACTTCCTTCCAGTAATCACCATATCCTTCCTCGTGTGCTTATCCAGTACATAAGTCAGCAGAGCAGGTAATGGGCTGAATGGCCTGATTCTGCTCCTGTGTCTTATGGTCATCTACAGGTTGAAAATAGGCCCTTTGGCCCGGCTTGTCCATGTTATCCAGCTAATCTGAGGACTTCCGTTGGTGTATGGGTGCTGTGTCCCAGCTGTCTACATGATACGCAGGGCAGGGCAGTACGATACGGAGAGCAAGCTGTTCCCCGTGTAGCAGGCTCCTCCTCTCCACGCAGCCGATGAATCCAAAGGACCTGTCTCAATCCTTTGGCAGCTCCTTCCGTGCACTGACCACCCTCTGCAAAAGAACCATTGCCCCTCTAGTTCCAATCACACCTTTCCCCTTAAGCCTATGCCTTCCAGTTTCTGATTGATTTCCCCTGGGAAAATAACACAGAATTCTCCTACCCTGGGGAAAAGACTTAGTGCATTCATCCTACCTATGTCCCTCCTGATTTTATACACCTTTATAAAAGGTTTCCATAAAGAGCTTCCAGACCGTTCGGGCTGACCGGAAGTGCACTGAGAGCGGTGAGCATAAAGGAGGAGGGCTTGCTGTGCTAGTTAACAACAGATGGTGCAAGCCTGGTCATATTACAGTCTGAGGATAAAGGGGAAGCCTTTTAGGACCGAGATTAGGAAAAACTTCTTCACACAGAGAGTGGTGAATCTGTGGAATTCTCTGCCACAGGAAACAGTTGAGGCCAGTTCATTGGCTATACTTAAGAAGGAGTTAGATATGGCCCTTGTGGCTAAAGGGATCAGGAGGTATGGAGGGAAGGCTGGTACAGGGTTCGGAGTTGGATGATCAGCCATGATCATACTGAATGGCGATGCAGGCTCGAAGGGCCGAATGGCCTACTCCTGCACCTATTTTCTATGTTTCTATTACGATCAAGGAACATGTTTGTAGCCCAGATATTGAACTTTTTGCTGTTGGACTCCGGCCATATTATTTGCCAAGGGAAATCTCACATGCAATTGTGGGTGTTGTGTACATCCCTCCCTCTGCCAACCCGACGTCGGTGTGTAATATCATTTACACCGCTGGGCACAGGAGTACATTCAGCCAGAGACTCATTCCACCGGGATGCAGCACTGAGCATCACGGGAAGTCATTCCTGCCTGTGGCCATCAAACTTTGCAGCTCCTCCCTTGGAGGGTTGGACACCCTGGGTCAATGGGCTGGTCCTGGACCTATTTCTGTCCGGCATGGCTTTACATATTATTATTTGATTGTTTGTGGTTTTGTATTGCTATGTTTGTACTCTGTTCTTGGTTGGTGCAACTGTAAGGAAACCCAGTTTCCCTCGGGATCAATAAAGTATGTCTGTCTATCTATCTATCTATCTATCTAAAATTGCCCCTCAGTGTCCCTCAGCCAAGGAAAAAGTTCAAAGTAAATTATCATCAAAGTACATACATGTCACTATACATTACCCTGAGATTCATTTCCTTGCAGGCATTCACAGTAAATACAAAGAAATATGACAGAATCAATGGAAGCCACACTCAACAAAGACGAACAAACAACCAACATGAAAAATTTAACAAACTGTGCAAGTATAAAAAGGGAAAACATATATAAAAATAAATGGTAGAGCATACTCGGCAGGCCAAATGGCCTAATTCTGCTCCTAAATCTTATGGACTTATTGGTCAGGGCATGAAGGGATACAGGGAGAATGCTGGAGATTGGATCTGAGAGAGAAAATGGATCAGACATGATGAAATGGGGGAGCAGACTCAATGGACCAAATGGCCTAATTCTGCTTCTTTTGGTCTTATAACCTTATAAGTAAGCAATAAATATTGAGAACATAGTTTGTGGAATGCGTTTAGAGTTGAGTTGAGTGAAGTTATCCAGACTGGTTCAGGAGCCTGATGACTGAAGAGCAACAGTCATAGTCATACTTCATTGATCTAGGGGGGAAATTGGTTTTCATTACAGTTGCACCATAAATAATAAATAGTAATAGAACCATAAATAGTTAAATAGTAATATGTAAATTATGCCAGTAAATTATGAAATAAGTCCAGGACCAGCCTATTGGGTCAGGATGTCTGACCCTCCAAGGGAGGAGTTGTAAAGTTTGATGGCCACAGGCGGGAATGACTTCCTATGACGCTCTGTGCTGCATCTCGGAGGAATGAGTCTCTGGCTGAATGTACTCCTGTGCCCACCCAGTACATTATGTAGTGGGTGGGAGACATTGACCAAGATGGCATGCAACCTAGACAGCATCCTCTTTTCAGACACCACCGTGAGAGAGTCCAGTTCCATCCCCACAACATCACTGGCCTTACGAATGAGTTTGTTGATTCTGCTGGTGTCTGCTACCCTCAGCCTGCTGCCCCAGCACACAACAGCAAACATGATAGCACTGGCCACAACAGACTCGTAGAACATCCTCAGCATCGTCCGACAGATGTTAAAGGACCTCAGTCTCCTCAGGAAATAGAGACGGCTCTGACCCTTCTTGTAGACAGCCTCAGTGTTCTTTGACCAGTCCAGTTTATTGTCAATTCGTATCCTGTTGTTCCTGAATCTGGTGGTGTGGGGCCTGAGGCTTCTGAATCTCCTTCCTGATGGCAGTAGTAGAAGAGAGCATGACCTGGGTGGTGATGGTCCTTAATGATGGACCCTAGCCTGTCCTGCCTCTCCATCTTGTCTGATCACCTCAATCTCCGCTGTGGGAGCAAGCTCCACATTTCCAGAGCTTTCAGGAGAAAAGAGCTGCTTCTGAACTCCCAGATTATTTATTAACAGTCCTCTTATATCGATGACCCCTCCCCCGTTCACACACACGTGAAAATACTTTTATGTCTATTCAACAAATCCTTTCATGATGTTAAAATCCTTTATCAAGTGACCCCCCCCCCCACTCTTCTTTTTCTCAACAATGCTGCCACAGCTTGTGTATTCCACCTGGAGATCTGAGCTTTTCATTTCAGACTTCTATACCTTCACGCCCAGCTGTTATGCTCAAATCTCACTGTCCCATTGCCTTTCGTTTGACTATTGCTGAATATTTCTGGAAACAGCAGGTTTGGGATGTTATTTAAAGGATTTTATTTTAAAAGTCTAGGGAAAGAAGATTTTTCCTGAAACACTTCTAAATACCAGATAAACACAGGACGTAGAACATTACAGAACAGTGTAGGCCCCTCAGCCCACAATGTGATACTGACCTTTCAATCTGCTCCACAATCAAACTAATCCTTCCCTTGTGAGTACCCATAGCCCTCTAAATTACTCTTGTCCATAAGCCCATCCAAGAGAATTTTAAGTGTCCCTAATGTATCAGCCTCAGCCACTACACCCAGCAGGTCATTGCCAGAACTTACGACTCTGTGTAAACAGACAATTGGTTTATTGATTATTACAGGTCTCTCTGGTGCTTCTCACTCCCTTCCCTTTCCCTTCCCCTTTTGTCAGCCATGATTCCCCTCTCCCTGCCCCCTTCCCACTCTCAGTCCACAATAGAGGCCCATATCAAAATCAGGTTTATCATTAGATTATGAGGACACTCAGTCCTCATTTATTGTCATTTAGAAATGCATGCATTAAAAATGATACAATGTTCCTCCAGAAAGATATCACAAGAAAAACAGGACAAACCAAGACTAAAACTGACAAAACCACATAATTATAACATATAGTTACAACAGTGCAAAGCAATACCGTAATCTGATAAAGAGCAGACCATGGGCATGGTAAAAAAAAAGTCTCAAAGTCCCGATAGCCCCATCATCTCACGCAGGCGGCAGAAGGGAGAAACTCTCCCTGCCTCCAAGCGCCGACAACTTGCCGATGAATTGGAAGCACCCGACTGCAGCCGACTCTGAGTCCGTCCGAAAACTTCGAGCCTCCGACCAGCCCCTCCGATACAGCCTCTCCGAGAACCATCATCACTCACACATGTCATGAAATTTGCTTTTGTTTTGAGGCAGCAGTACAGTGCAATATATAAAATTACTACAGCACGGTGCAAAAGTCTGAGTCACCCTAGCTACAGATATATGCCTAAGACTTTTGCACAGCACTGTGTCTTTGACATCCCCCCTATACTTTCCTCCGATCACCTTATCAGAAGACCCCAGCTCTAATAGTTGTCCCTCCAGATCACTTATATCCGCTGAAGCCGTCCTCATTCTCACATTTTGCCAAGTGAATCAGCAAATCCAAAAACGTATGTATTTCACAAACACGAGAAGGCCTGCAGATACTGGAAATCCAAAGCATGCAGGAGGAACTCAGCAGGTCAGGCAGCGTCTATGAGAATGAATAGATAGTCGCCGTTTCAGGCTGAGATATGTATTTCTCCATTACACCACCGCTGACGACAGTATGCCATGCTCAGTCCAGACTTTAGGACACAGCACCGCCAACAACTCTGCTCCTTCTGACATGTTATACCCCCTTTCATGTCGCCCCGCCAGCACTGCCCCCCCCTGACGGTACACTGCATGCTTCAGTAACGCCCTGTCTGACAGTGTAAGAACATAGAAATTTACAGCACATTCCAGGCCCTACAGTCCACAATGTGGTGTCGACTCTGTAACCTACTCCAGAGATGCTTAGAATTTCCCTAGCACATAGCCCTCTATTTTTCTAAGCTCCATGTATCTATCTCAGAGGCTCTTAAAAGACCCAACTGTATCCGCTTCCACCACCGTTGCCGGCAGTGTATTCCACGCACCCACCACTCTCTGTGTGAAAAACTTACCCCTGACATCCCCTCCGTACCTATTTCCAAGCACCTTAAAACTGTGCCCTCTCATGCTAGCCATTTCAGCCCTGGGACAAAGCCTCTGACTATCCACACGATCAATGCCTCTCATCATCTTATACACCTCTATCAGGTCACCTCTCATCCTCCATTGCTCCAAGGAGAAAAGGCCAAGTGCACTCAACCATCCCTTCCTAAGACCACCCTTTGTACTAACCCTGAGGGTCATTTTCTCTGCAGCTTCTGAGGCTGAGAGGTGAGCTGTTAGCAGCTTATAAGGAGAGGCATAGATAGGAGCAGATAGTCACGATCTTTCTTCCAATGCAGAAATGTCAGCTACCGAAGGATACACATTTAAGGAGAGAGGGGCAGGGTGTAAAGGAGGAGTGCAGGGCAAACTATTTTTATTACAGTGAAGGTGACGGGTGCCTAGAAGCGGGTACCTGGCAGGATCAATAGTGTCATTTAAAAGGCTTTTGGATAGACACATGAATATGCAGGGAACAGAGGGATATGAAGGTGAAAGAAATTTAGTTTGATTTTTGCATCGTGTTCAGCACAGTTATGATGGGCTGAAAGGCCAGTTCTGTTGTACATTCTTTATTACTTAGAGATACAACACGGTAACAAGGCCCATGTCGCTGTGGAAGGAATGATATCTATCTCTCTTTTGTTAGCGAGATATGAAATCTGTCTTTCCCTTGTTAGTGAGAGAGAGATCGAGCCTGTGGGATGTCGAAATGTTGGAGTGAACAGTTAGTTTTTGATGGACTGTAGACCATGGTCTCTCTTTGGGGGCTTTGCTTTTGCTGGTATGCTGGGTGGTGGGAATGCTGATGCTTTGTGTTAGAATATGTAGGGGGGGAGGGTTGATCCCGCTTGTGTATGGGAGGGGGGAAGCAGGGGATTTGGGATTTTTATGTTTTTTCTGTCATTCATTCTTTGCATTTTTTTCTTCTGTTTCGAGGATGTCTGTGAAGAGTAAGAATTTCAGGTTGTATACTGTATACACTCTCTGATACTAAGCTGAACTAAGGGCCCAAGGACCACTCATGTGACCAATTGATTTCGGAACGTGGGTGGACACTGGAGCTCCCGCAGGAAACTCATGTGGTCATGGGGAGGATGTACAAATTTCATACAGACTGGTGGAATTGAACCCCAGTCAGTGGCACTGTTATAGTGTTACAGCACTCAGGATGATAAGAGGCATAGATTGAGTGACCAGCCATGGTGGAAATGGATAGAATGACGGGACATAATTTTAAGGTGATTGGAGGAAAGTATAGGGGAGATGTCAGAGGTAGGTTTTTTTTTAAATGCAGAAAGTGGTGGGTGTGTGGAGAGCCCTGCCAGGACTGGTGGTAGTGGCAGATACATTAGGGGCATTTAAGAAACTCTTAGATAGGCGCGTGGATGATAGAAAAATGGAGGACTATTTAGGAGGGAAGGGTTAGATTGATCTTACAGTAGGTTATAAGATGGGCTGAAAGGGTGCACTGTGGTGTTCTATGTTCTATGTTACGCTACTATTCCGCCCAGAATACCGATTCATCCTCAATATTGGCCATGTGATACCCTCTCCAGTACCGTGAGGAGACGTGACCCCAAAAGCTTCCCGATAACATGGGACCATGTTAGCAGCAGGCCAGCAGGCCTCCCTGACAACATGGCGGCATCCTCAATACTGCCTTTCCAGCAGTACAACACTCCCTAGAGCTCAACTGGAGGTTCAGTCCTCTGGAGCCAGACTTTGACACCAGTACCACTCATTCTGATCTTCTGACGCCTGCACCACCCTCCGCACTGCTCCATAAGACCATATGACATAGAAGCAGAATTAGGCCATTCAGCCCATTGAGTCTGGTCCATCATTCCATCACGGCTGATTTATTGTCGCTCTCAACCCCATTCTCCTGCCTCCTCCCTGTAAACTTTGACACCCTAACTAATCAAGAACCTGTCAACCTCCTCTTTAAATATACCCAACGAGTTGATACCCCCTTTAGTGCTGTACCATTTCTGCCCTGGAAAAACGTCTCTGACCATTCACTCAATCATCTTGTGCACTTTCCCTATGGCAGTACAGCACACCCTTCAGTAATGCCTTGCCCGGCAACGTAAAACCACCCTTGGCCCTTGGGGCAGCATCTGAGGCTGAGGGGAGACCTGTCAGAAGATTATAAAATTAGAAGAGGCATGGATCGAACAGACGGAATATTTTTTCCAGGGTGGAAGTTACTAGAGGATGCACATTTAGGGAGAGAGAGGCAAAGTTTGGATTCAGAAGTAAGGGTAATTCTATGCTGTGGCCAGCAATCAAAAGCTACTGCTAATATCATCGTTGGACATCTCTGTGCACTTCCCTCGAGCCAATGACTATTTAAAAGCCAGGCAGGTGGTGATTGAAGGAACAGCAAAAGAATTAGCTGACAACAAAGGAGCAGATCTATAAAGATACATTCTGTGCTCACACTACAGTTGCTGCTAAAGATATTTTTCCGCAGGGGTTAGGATCATGCGACGTGCATGCCCTCTGACCCTGCTTCTAGCTGTGTTATTGACAGCAGCTCAGAGATGTGCAGTGGGGGCTAGTTACAGGAGAAGTGGTGTCCACTGCCATGGGAAACTGAACTTGAACTCAAACGCAGCCACTGCTCAGAAAGTAGATCAGTCTGTTCCAATTTTACCTGGAACACAAGCATCCCATTGTTCAGGGCTAACAAAGCCCTGAACAGACGAGTCGACGGGGGCTGGAGCTTGGAACTGAAGGGGGCTGGGCAATTGCTTAAGGAGGGGAGCGCGAGTTGATGTAAAATTGTTTCACTCAGTGGTGGGGGTCTGGAACGCACTGCATGAGGATTAGGTAAAGGAAAAGACCCTCACCCCACTGCCTGAGGACCTGGAGAGCCGAACCGAACAAGGCTATCAATGGAGAGGAAAGGTCCAACGTAGTTCTGCATGAACACAGTGGGAAGAATGGGCTCCTCTTGTACGCTCCCACGCTCTGCCCGTGACAGGTGTGATTTCCCTGCGGCCAGCTATTTTAGTTCTACTTCCCATTCCCATTCAGACATGTTGGTCTATGGCCTCTTCTATTGCGGGATGAGGGCACCCTCAGGTGAGAGGCAAAACACCTCATCTGCCATCTGAGTAGTCTCCAACCTGCCAACATGAATATTGATTTGTCTAAGTTCTGATCACTTCACCCCTTCCTGCATCTCTCTATTTCCATTCCCCATTCTGGCTCCCCTCTTATCCCTTCTCCTCACCTGCCCATCAGCTCCCCCTGGTGCCACTCCTCCTTCCCTTTCTACCACCTCCTCTCAGATTCATCAGATTCCTTCTTCTTCAGCCGTTTTCCTTTTCCACTTATCACCTCCCAGCTTCCCATTTCATTCCCCTTTCCCACCAAGCCCTCACGTCCCCACTTGTCTTCATCTATCACCTGCCAGCTTGTATTCCTTCCCTCGATCCCACCTTCTCATTCTGGTGTGTTTGCCTTTCCTTTCCAGTCCTGCTGAAGGGTCCTGGCCTGAAACATTGACTGTTTGTTCCTCTCCATAGATGCTTCCTGACCTGCTGAGTTCCTCCAGTATTTATTATGATTATGAGGACATGCAGTCCCCTTTTATTGTCATTTAGTAATGCATGCATTAAGAAATGATAAAAATGTTTTTCCAGAATGATATCACGAAAACACATGACAAACCGACTTAAAAACTAACAAAAACCACATAATTATAACGTGCAACACATATCAAAGTTGCTGGTGAACGCAGCAGGCCAGGCAGCATCTCTAGGAAGAGGTACAATCGACGTTTCAGGCCGAGACCCTTCGTCAGGACTAACTGAAAGAAGGGTCTCGGCCCGAAACGTCGACTGTACCTCTTCCTAGAGATGCTGCCTGGCCTGCTGCGTTCACCAGCAACTTTGATGTGTGTTGCTTGAAATTCCAGCACCTGCAGAATTCCTCGTGTTTGCGTAATTATAACCTATAGCTACAACAGTGCAAAGCAATACCGTAATTTGATAGAAGAACAGACCATGGACACGGTAAAAAGTCCCATCATCTCATGCAGACGGTAAACCTCCAGCGCCGCCAACTTGCCGATGCAGCATCCCGGAAGCACCCTCAAAACTCCGACCACCTATTCGACACCGAGCACCGAGCACCATCTCTGCCGAGCGTTTCGACCCTGCCCCCGGCAGCAGGCGATTTTTTTGTGTTTGTTGCTCTGTGTTTATGGTGTGTGCATAATATTGTGTTTTCTTTTTGGTCATCCTGTGAGATAGGGCTTGAAAGGATTTATGGGTAGGTTGTTGAGAAGTAATGAATTCAAGGTTAGCCAACATGTCGAAGCAGCTACAAAGCAGCCACGACAGCAGCTATATTTCATTAGGGGTTTGAAGTGATTTGGTATGCTTCCAAAGACACTCAAACATTCCTGCAGGTGTACCGTGCAGAGCATTCTAACTGGATGCATCACTGTCTGGTATGTATGCAGGGGAGCGGCTACTGCGCAGGATCGAAATAAGCTGCAGAGAGTTGTAACCTTAGTCAGCTCCCTCATGAGTGCTAGCCTATGTTAGTATCCAGGACATCGTCAAGGAGCCATGCCTCAAAAATGCATTGTCCGTCATTAAGGATCCCCATCACCCAGGTCATACCCTGTTCTCATTGCAACCGTCAGGGAAGAGGTCCAGAAGCCTGAAGACACACACTCAGTGATTCAAGAACAGCTCCTTCCCCTCCGCCATCAGATTTCTAAATGGACAGCAAGCATTAACTTACTTTTTTAAAATTTCTATTTTTGCACCACTTATCTAATTTAGCTATTATATATATATTTACGATAATTTACGTTTTTTTCTATTATTATCTATTGCATTGTACTGCTGCCACAAAGTCAACAAATTCCATGACATATGCCGGTGATATTAAACCTGATTCTGATTCTGAGCTGGGAGAAGTCAAGGTTGAGTCATCGAGCCCCGCATCAAAGAAACAGGACCAAAGAAAGAGGCAACAATCATGCCAATGCCCAAGAAGAGCAGCGCGATCTGCCGTTCGGCTATCGCTCAATTATGTTCACATCTACTGTGATGAAATGCTTTGAGGGGTTGGTCACGGCCAGAATCAAATCTTGCCTAAGCAAGGACCTCGACCTGCTGCAATTTGCCCATCATCACAATAAGTCTAACAGCAGATGTATTGCATTTGTTACATTGATAGCTGGAAGGGCCATTTTGTTGAAGTGGAAGGATACATCAGCTCCCACTTTGTCACAATAGTTCTCTCAAGTGATGCTATGTCTTAGTTTGGAGAAAATTAGAAGTCAAACCTTTGAACCTTTATTTGATTTTGAGAAAAGATGGGGCTCATTTGCTCGTTATTATCATTTGAGCTAATTGATATAATTTTTCCACGATTTAATTGTAAATTTTTTAGTATATTTTCTTTTCTTGCTGGTGGTTTGATGTTTATTTTTAGAAGCTTTTTGTATGACGCATGGTTCCGGGGTTGTACACCTAATGGGTTCTTTTTTTTTCTCACTTTTCTGCTTAGTAGGTTTTTTTTTGTTATCACAAATTTTTTTTCAAACTTTAAGATAATGTCTGTTTTGAGACATTGTAAGTGTTGTTACTTCAACGTACTCGTTATTTTTTCTGTATAATATAACAATAAAAAGATTTGAAAAGAAGTCTAACAGCAGATGCATTCTCACTGGCTCTCCAGTCAGCCTTGGTTCACCTGGACAATTGTAATACCTACATCAGGCCGCTGTTTATCGATTACAGCTCAGTGTTCAGCACAATCGTACCCTCAGTTCTAATCAACAAGCTCCAAAATCTGGGCCTCAGTACCACCGTCAGCAAATGGATCATTGACTTCGTCACCTGGAGACCACAGTTAGTGAAGATTGGAAATAACATCTCCTTGCAGGCTGACAGTCAACAATACACACCTCAAGCATGCATGCTTAGTTGACTGCTCTGCTCTCTATACGCCCATGATGGTGTGGCTCAGCACAGTTCAAAGGCCATTTATGAATTTTGCAGATATTTTTGGCAGAATTCCAGATGATTATGAAGAGGCGTATAAGAGCAAGATTGATCAGCTGGTTGAGTGGTGTCACCACAACAACCTTGCACTCAACATCAGTAAGACCAAGGAATCGATTATGGACTTCAGGAAGGGTAATTTGAGGGAAGATACTACCGGTCTGCATCGAGGGATCAGCAGTGGAAAGGGTGAACAGTTTCAAGTTTCTGGGTGTCAACATTTCTGATGATCTACCAAATGTCCAACATACTGATGCAATTACTATTTCATTAAGAGTTTGAGGGAGACTTGGTACGTCACCAAAGACTCTCTCATATTTCTACAGATGGGGAGCATTCTGGTATGGAAGGGCCATTGCACAAGATCAGAATAAGCTGAAGAAGGTTCTAAATTCAGCCAGTCCATCATGGGCACTAGCCTCCCCAGCATCGAGGACATCTTCAAAAGGCGATGCCTCAAAATATGGCATCTGTCACTGAGGACCCCCATCAGCCAGAACATGACTTCTTCTCATTGCTACCACCAGGGAGGAGGCACAGGAGCCTGAGGGGACACATGCAACTTTTCAGGAACAGCTTCTTCCCCTCTGCCATCAGATTTCTGAATTGACAGTGAACCCATGAACTACTTTTGCTTTCTTCTTGCACTACTTAATTATTTTAGTTTTTATATATACTTCTTGTTGTAATTTATAGTTTAAAAACAGATTTTATGTATTGCAATGTACTGCTGCCGCAAACAACAAATTTCATGGCATACGGCAGTGATATTAAACCTGATTCTGATTTTGCTCAGAGGTAAAGCTGACGCATTGAGCGACAGTGAATTCCCCCTCACACACACAATGTTTGCTCATCTCCGACAGGCAGAGCTGCTGGGGTATGGGGAGATTGCCAATGTGTGGGGGAAGCAGTACTTCAATGGCAACCTAGAATTCAGCATCCCGAATTCGTCCTGCAGATTGGCTTGGACTGTGATCTCACCATAATTAAATAGTCCGACCTTCATGAAGCAACTTTCTGGAGGGTTACAACCTACAGCCAGGACCTTAACTTGGGGATCAATTGTGTAGGATGGCAGGGTGACTGGAAAATAAGAAACTTCATTTCCAAGTAGAATGATAAAACAAAGTTTAGTGTGCAATGGGAATACTGTGCTTATTAACTGTAGTGCATTGGATGAGGCACCTTAGAGCTCAAGACTCCTGGGTGCAGTTAATAAAACCATTAGGTATAGAAGCAGATTTAAGCTGTTGTGCACATCAAGTCTTCTCTGCTATTAATCATAGCTCATTTTTTAAACTCCACTGTCCTGCCTTCTCCCCGTAAATGTTATGTTTTGTAACTTCAAAACATTAAAATAATTGAAAGGAAGACACGGGAGCCTGGGAAATCCGGTTCTAACTTTGTTTTTACTTTGAGTTGGTAGTGTGGTGGTTTCAAATTCATGTATTTATACATATAACCTGTAGTGAATTATTTAAGTGAACGAGAATGCTTAAACAATCTATATATCTATGTGTTGTAGATACACACACAGATACACACTCAAGTTAACTCAAATGTTATTGAAATGTTAAACACACAACAGTAACTTTTAACCCCCTTCCTTACAAATCAAGAGCTTATCAGTTGCTGCCTTAAAAACACACAATGATTTGGCTTCCATAGCCCTCAATGGCAAACAATTCCATTGATTCACCTTGCCTTGGCTGAAAAAATATCGCTTATTCCAACTTTAAAGGGACATCCCTTTATCTTGATGCTGGGTCCTCAGATGCTAGACTCTCCCGCTAGTGGAAATATCCTCCCTGTGACCTATCGAGGGCTTTCAGTGTCTCATATATTTCAGTGAGATTCCCTTCCCAGCACTGCATCCCTCTTCCCTCTGAACTCCTTGGAGTACAGACCCAGGGTCATCACACATACTCTATCAACAGAAGGGGGTGGGGGCAACTGCAGTCTGCTGTGGATTGGCTGAGGAGTGCCATTGCCTTCACAGACAGAATTTGTCCCTATTCATAGTCTATGCCTTGGATCACCCAGCAGTCAAACATCCTGGTGGGTGGGCGAGCTGTGTGGGATGCAAGTATAAGATTTACTCCTTTTTATTTGAAAAATAGACCATTCATAATAAAGATATATACACAAAGAAAAGACTGTAACAAAACCCTTTACATTCGTGGTTGGTATATTCAGTAGTGTAAACTTTAAATTTAAAAACATAGCATCGTTTCTCCTTACGTGGCTTCTTGAGTGATTGTTCAAAGGGCTTCCTGCGGCCAACTCTGCCCCTTGGTGTGCAGAAGGAGAAGGAGCCAATACTGTGGCTCTTCCCCACAGCATGAGATTCACTCCGAGACTGCAGCTGAGGTCTCGCCCAGCTAGCGAGAGCTGATTCTGCAGTCAGGGGATGGGAAATGGAAATCAAATGCATTCGCAGGTGGAGATGACCTTGAAAGGAATGTGCCTGCCTTCCTGTCGCCGTGCTTGCATTGGCTCCCTGGAGGAGCCAGTCTGTGTTCTGAACATCAAGCGCCTTCATTCGTATGCCCACCAAAAACCACAGAACAGAAGCACTTCTATACTGCTGCTCCCACTCTGTCTCCCGAAACAGACGCCAGATTCTCTTTAGGTGTGCTTGGGGCAGGAAGGACATCTTTGGAAGACAGCCCTTCTTCTGAGGCAGCTCCCGGGGAACGAGGACAACTTCTTCCCACTTTGGTTCTGTGGCTTCTGAGGTGGCTGATGTGGGAACTGGAGGAGGTACTGCCTGAAGGGGTGAGCAAGTGGGTCACCCATTCCTTCCACCACTTACATAGGACCTCCTTGCACTTCATGGGGGTTCTCACTACTCCTGAGGACAGCATCTCCATCTTTTTTTTTTGGCGTGTGCCTGCGTGCGTGCGAGTCTGTGCGTGCGCGTCTGTTCGTGTGCGTCTGCGTGTCTGTGCATGCGTCCATGATGATGTCTTTTTCATGGCTTTCACAAGGTGCGGAGAGAGAGAGACTGTGTGGCGCGCCACTCCTCACACAGACATTTTCGCAGTATTTCCCCTTTATTTTTAACGAAGTCGAGTTGCGATCTCGACACTCAACCCGGCACGGATGGAAAGCGTACTCGGGAACAGACTCGACTGGTTTCGAACCCAGGAACCTCTGCTCCCGGGTCCGGCGCCGATGTCGTTGCGCCACCAGCCGGCCCAGCATCTCCATCTTCAGTGTTCATGGCTCAGACCATTTATATTTCAGTCTGGGATGATGACTCCAATGCGCAGGATCACAAGAGGCCACAGGGAGGTCCAGGCTCAGCCAGCTCACCACAGGCAGAAGCCTACCTTCAATTGAGGTCATCTTCAAATGGCGGTGCCTCAAGAAAGCAGCGTCCATCATTAAGGACCATTCCGATCTGAACCATGCCCTTTTCTCAAAGATTTAAAGTACATCCGTTATCAAGGTATGTATGCTGTATACAACCTGAGATTTGTCTTCCCCACTGACAGTCACGAAACAAAGAAAATCATGGAAACTGTTCAAAGAAAAACACTAAACCCCAACACAAAAAAACCAAACTGCTTAAACGGCAAAAGCGCAAACACAAGGAATTCTGAAGATGCTGGAAATTCAAGCAACACACATCAAAGTTGCTTCCTTCAGTTAGTCCTGACGAAGGGTCTCGGCCCGAAACATCGTCTGTACCTCTTCCTAGAGATGCTGCCTGGCCTGCTGCGTTCACCAGCAACTTTGATATGTGTTGCTTAAACGGCAAAAGAATGGGTGGAAAACACAGAATGTAAAACACCAGACCACAAATTCATTGAAAGAGTCCAGGGATTTTCAGTCCAGCTCCGTTCAGCCCAACCCAGAGCCGTGTCTCTGTCATCTGCGGGACGCGCCAACCAGACCACTCCGATCAAAATCGCATAAAATAGCAACAAAAAAAGGAGTGGCCAGAAACCAGAAGCATATCATAATCTGAACTAAGAGTCCAACCCACAAAATGCGTTGATTATACCTTGCCCAAGACGCAGGACTCTAGCAGCATTGAGAGAGAGAGCGAGACGGTCCATACACAGGCACCTTCCTTTGGGAGCAATGGGAAGAGAGAGACTTGTCACCCACAGGTAGTTGGTGCTGAACACCCACTCACCTTGCGCTCTCATCCTCATTGATTTCAATCATCCTCAGCACTTTAATGGGTGAGAAATGGGCTCGCGCCCCATCTCCAGGCTTCTTGGCCTCCAAAGAAACCTCCAGGCTTCGCTCGAAACCTCACGGAACTCCATCAGAGAGACAGCAAAGCGTCTGGTTGCTCAATCGGCCCCAAAACACACCATCGAAATGTAGACTACAGACTCAAACCATAGCAGAACCACATTTGAATAAAAAAGAATGCGTAAAAGAAATAAAAGAAGTAGTTTCGTGAACCGACTGAAGGACGTCACCCTTGGTCACATTGTTCACTGGCAGCAACTTCTAGTAAATTCTGATCGTAATTTCTCATTGCTACTGTCAGGGAGGAGGTGCAGGAGCCAAACTCATCATCCTAGGACCAGCTTCTTCTCATCTGCCGTTAGTTTTCTGAACGGCCAACAAAGCCATAAACACTATTTCACTGTTCTTCCATTCACTTATTATAATTTACAGCAATTTGCTTGTTTTGTACTGTACTGCTGGCACGAAACAGCAAATTTCATGAAATATGTGGGCGATACTAAACCTGATACTGGCCTATCAGTAAAAATGAGACCCACACAGAGGTAGCCCACAAATGTGTGAAGTGATTTTGAGGACTCTCCACATGGATAGCTTTGGACCTCCTTTCTTCGATTAAGTGGTTAGCTTACAATCGAGCCAGTTTCCAGGTGCCCTGCAGTAATATTACTGCTGATACACTGGTATCTCAACAAAAGATTCCACATTCCAATGTAACAAAGGCTTAAGTGCTGTTCAGGAAAGAATTATTCTTTGCTAGTGCACTCATCAAAACTCGAGATGTTCCCAAGTACCACTGAAGCAGTTTTCAAAGTACATTCGTTGCTGTAATGTAAGATTTGCAGCTGCTCTTGAAAGATGGAAAGAGGTGAACTCCATTTCATGTGCTGAGCAAACAATCACGCGATACGTTGCTGAAAGTTTGCCTGAACGAGCTGCCGAGGGAAGGCTCCTGATGATGCAAAGTCACCCAGCCCTAATTAATTCCTTCATCCACCAGCCATTTGTAACAGAGATCTGCATATTGCAAATTAACAACTTTCACTAAAATGAAGCATTAAGCAGGAGTGTACATTGAAGCCTAGAGGAACAGTTGGAGTCTGGGGCTAGTGGTGGTAGCCTTGCAGAGAGGTGATTTGTAATTTGGCTGCGATATTTCCAGCTCCATTAATCTCTCTCTAAATAACGAGGTTCACGGAGACAGAGAGGGAGCCTCAGCAATTACTTCTGTAGCATTAGCTTGTTCCCTCAATCACTATCGTCCAGTATTTTATACCTTATTGTCGCCAAACAATTGGTACTAGAACGTACAATCATCACAGTGATATTTGATTCTGCGCTTCCCACTCCCTGAATTACAAATATTAAATACTAAAGATATTAAAAATAGTTAAAATTAGTAAATATTAAAAATTTAAATTATAAGTCATAAATAGAAAATAGAAAAATGTGAAGTAAGGTAGTGCAAAAAAACCGAGAGGCAGGTCCTGATGTTTGGAGGGTACGGCCCAGATCCGGGTCAGGATCCGTTCAGCAGTCTTATCACAGTTGGAAAAAAGCTGTTTCCAAATCTGGCTGTACTTACATCTACTGTGATGGAGTGCTGTCAGAAGTTGGTAATGAAACTTATCTATTTCTATCTGTGCATGCCCAGAAGAAAATGAATTTCAGGCTTGTATATGGTCGGTCTCACACACACAGACACACACACACACACACACACACATATACTCTGCATCTCATGTTCACAATATTTATTGTGTTCTTATTTATTATTATGATTTATTCCTTTTGTCCTTACACAGTTTGTTGTCTTCTGTGCCCTGGCTGAATGCCCCCGTTGGGCGGCCATTCATTGATTCTGTTATAGTTACTATTCTATAGATTGGCTAAGTATGCCCACAAGAACATGAATCTCAGGGTTGTAGATGGTGACATATGTGTACTTTGATAATAAGTTTACTTTGAACTTTGAGCTTTGCTCCTTTCGCCTCCAGTGGTCTGGAGAAGGTGCAAGCACACAAAGTAAACCTGATGGCTTCACTAATTACAAACCTACGGCCACACAGTGCACAGTGGAAAGTATCCTGGTTGGTTGCATCACGGCCTGGTATGGAAAAAAACATTGCTCAAGAACAGAAAAGTCTACAGAGAGTGGTGGATACAGCCCAGACCATTACAGGAAAAGGCCTCCATGCCATCGAGCACATCCGTACAGAACACTGCCACAAGAAAGCAGCATCCATCATCAAGGACCCTTACTATCCATGCCAAGCTCTCCTTTTGATGCTACCATCAGACAGGAGGTACAGGGAGGGGCATTTGGTCTCACGTCACCAGGTTCAAGAACAGTTATTATCCTACAACCATTAGGCTCCTGAACTGACGTGGTTAACTTCACGCACCTCAACACTGAACTAATTCCATAACCTACAGACTCACTTTCAAAGTCTCTACAACTCATGTTCACGGTATTGTTTAGATTATGAGAACACTCAGTCCTCTTTTATTGTCATTTAGAAATGCATACATGCATTAAGAAATGATACAATGTTTCTCCGGAGTGGTATCACAGAAAACAGGACAAACCAAAGACTAACACTGACAGAACCACATAATTATAACATATAGTTACAGCAGTGCAAAGCAATACCATAACTTGATGAAGAGCAAACCATGGGCACGGTAAAAATAGTCTCAAAGTCCCCGAGTCAATCGACTCCTGAGTTCCCGATAGCAGGCGGCAAAAGGGAGAAACTCCCTGCCATAAACCTCCAGGCACCGTCAACTTGCCGATGCCTTGGAAGCAGCCGACCACAGCCGACACTGAGTCCATCCGTCCGAAAACTTCGAGCCTCCGATCAGCCCCTCCGATACAGCCTCCCGAGCGCCATCCTCTGCCGAGCACCTTCGACCTCGCCCCACATTATTGATTTATTTGTATTTGCGGCGTGTATCTCCTTTCGCTAGTTATTTGTCAGTCTCTGTGTGCAGTTTTTTATTGATTCCATTGGATTTCTTTGTTCTACTCTGAATGCCTGCAAGAAAATAAATCCCAGGGTAGTATTGGCGACATATACGTACATTGGTAATAAGCTTGCTCTGAATTTTAAAAAAGGCTGGCATAACGTTGTGGGCCGAATGGCTCGGACTGTGCTGTACTGTTCTTCTGCATGTTCTACAGGATGTTCAATGTCATCAGAAGTTTGCAAGGGTAGATAAAGTTGCCCAGAAATAGACATGGACATACTGTATTTTGAAAGTGTAGACATCAGAATCCATTTGTTACAATGAATTTCTTAGGTAGGGTACCATTTAATGATGGGCATTTAACTGTATTGACCGGGGATAAGCTTCCATGGAGACGTACCATAGACCATCTTGAATACTCCGAGCAAAGATGCTCCCTTCAGAGACCCCTGAGAGTCTGGAGCTCATTCCCATGGGAAATGTTGCAGACACACTGCTTCCTCTGCCCGTCCCTCAGAATCGAGAATGACTTGCCCCCTTTCCAGTCCTGCTGCCGATGATGCCAGGAGGACTCTCAGGTGGGGCAGGAGTTTATTGATGTTGGGTGAGCAACCAGTTGACATGAGTCTTCCTTGCACTGAAGTACTGGATATTCCTGACGAAGGGACACACTGAGCCGCTTAATGCCTTCCAGAAACTCCTCCTCCATTCTGATAGGTCATGGGCTGGAAACTCCCATGAATTTGTCAGGATGTTGCATTTTTCCAAGGAAGCTTCGATCATGACCTCACTAGTTTTCTCTTTTTGCACGACTTATTTAATTTAGCTTTCTGCGTATATGCATACTTCAGTTTTTATCATTATGTGTTGCAATGTACTGCTGCTGCATAACAACAAATTTCACGACGTATGTCTGTGATACTAAACCTGATTCCGATCAAGTATTTGAAGCATTTTGTCTGTCCCCTGGGGATCTTTTGTTGTGAGCGACTTTAGAGAAAAGACTTTGTTTCAGTCCACGTTCAAGTTTATTCTTCTCATAATTGTACATATTCTTCTTGTTCCTTTCCGTGCCTTGTGGCGCATCGAGCAGCTGCCCTGCAGTTTCCTGAGCATTTGCCTGTTTTCTATGAGGCCGAGTTGCTCACTTAATGCTCAACCCAGCACGGATGGACTGCGTGCAAGGAGCCATCTGGATTCAAACCTGGGAACATTTGCCTCGAAGTCCGGTGCGGATGCCACTACACCACCAGCCAGCTAAGACATGTATATACAGGGTATAAAAGCCACGAAAGTGAGTTTCTCCGCAGCAACAGTACATTAGTTAGTCCTGTGGATGATGTGGCCTGCACAAAGAAGCCATCTAAGTATGATCACAAACAAGAGAAAATCTGCAGATGCTGGAAATCCAAGGACAATGCTGGGGGAGATCAGCAGTATCTATGGAAAAGAGTACAGTCAATGCCTTGGGCCAAGACCCTTCAGCGTCTATGAAAAAGAGTACAGTCAATGCCTTGGGCCAAGACCCTTCAGCAGGACTGGTGAAAAAGAGCTGAGGAGTAGATTTAAAAGGTAGGGGGAGGGGAGAGAGAAACACAAGGTGATAGGTGAGGGATCTGAAGGGCGTGGGATGATGTGGAGAGATGGGAGGTTGATTGGTGAAAGAGATACAGGGCTGGGGAAGGGGAGTCTGATAGAAGAGGACAGAAGGCCATGGAAGGAAGAAAAGATGGGAGAAACACCAGAGGGAGGTGATAGGCGGGCAAGGAGAGACAGTGAAAGAGAGAAAGAGAGATGGGGAATGTTGGAGGGGTGGGGGGGCATTGTGGCATTACCAGAAGTTCAAGAAATCGAGAAATCGATGTTCATGCAATCAGGTTGGAGGCTACCCAGATGGAATACAAGGTGTTGTTCTTCCAACCTAAGTTTGGCCTCATCACGACAGCGGAGGAGGCCATGAATTGACTTATCAGAATGAGAATGGAAAGTGGAATTAAAATGGGTGGCCACTGGGAGATCCTGCTTTTTCTGGCGGACGGAGCGTAGGTGCTCGGTGAGGTAGTCTCCCAATCTATGTTGGGTAAATGCAGTTGGGATTGTTGGTCTGGCAGAATTAGGATTCTAGCTTACTTATTGTGTAACACACAGTGAAGTGCATCATTTGCGGTGACAATCATCAGACCCGAGGCTGTGCTGGAAACGTACAGGGAAAGGCAGCATTGGTATCAACGACCAATCTGAGGATTGTGCCAAAGGCAGCCTGCAAGTGTTGCCACGCTTCCGTTGCTGACATGATGTGCCCACAATTTACTAATCCTAACTTTAAGTGTCCGTCTTTGGAATGTGGAGAGGGTTCCAGAGCGGCCGGTGGTTATAGGGAGAATGTGCAAACACAGTTCAGACAACGGCAGTAGTTGATCGCTGGCGCTGTAAAGCGATTGCATTCAACACTATGCTATTTTGCCACCCACGTATGCCAATGTGCAGGCAGCATTGGTAGACTCTCTCTAGTATTTTCGAAGTTCAAAGTTTGAGTTTATTGTATTAGACACATGTATGCACAGCTGCAATGAAAAACTTGCTGAGCAGCTGCATCAGATACTCAACGTGCACAAAAAGAAAATTACCAGCAGACAGAACTCCGCACAAGCCTTAGGCACATATCTATAGCTAGGGTGCCTAAGACGTCTGCACAGTACTATATTTGTCAATGTGGACTGGACAGTGAGTTTGTAAATCTGGTCTGAGCTAAAGATGCTGGAAATGATGAGGATGGAGTGCTGTGGGAGGGGTGTGGGACAGATGGCATAATAGGATTGCCAAGGTTGGAGGGGAGTGGCGAGGTTGCAGACACACCCAGCCCTGAGACACCAGTCAAGGTAATTTGTTTCCAAACAGCTGGTTTATTGATCATTACAGAATGTCTCTCTGGTGCTTCCTGCTCCCTCCCCTCTCCCTTCTCCTTTTCCCAACCATGATTCCCCTCTCCCTGCCTCCTTCCCAATCTCAGTCTACAATAGAGACCCAGATCAGAATCAGGTTTATCAACACTCACATATGTCATGCAATCTTTCTTCTTTGTGGCAGCAGTACAGTGCGACACATAAAATCACTGCAGTACAGTGCAAAAATCTTAGACACTCTAGCTATTTATATATATACTTTTGCACAGTCCTGTATATCATACTTAACTGTATAAGAAAGAACACAAGTAGAACAAATAAAAAGAACATCAAGTCCATTATAACACAACGTATTCATAGTGTTACTATATTTCGGTTAGGGCTGTGCCAATTAGTTCAAGAACTGAATGGTTGAAGGGAAGTAACTGTTATTGAACTTCAGTGGGACTTCAGGCTTGTGTACCTCCTCCCCAATGGTAGCTACGAGAAGATGACTGGGTCAGATGCTGGAGATCTTTGATGAGAGATGTTGCCTTCATGCAAATATTTAAAATGAAGGAGTCGGATGTGCCTGTGATATATTGGCTCATGACCTGGGCCTCTGTACCCCCATCTGCAGCTGAATTCTAGGCTTCCTTCTTGGCAGACCTCAAACAGTGAGGATTGGTAGTAACATCTCCTCCTCACTGGCCATCAACACAGGTACACCCAATGATCCAGGGGATGAAAGAGTTAATGCAGGAGAAATGTTTGATGGCTCTGGGCTTGCACTTGCTGGAGTGTAAAAAAATGAGGGGCTATATCATTGAAATCTACCAAATATTGAAAAGCCTAGATAGAGTGGGCTTACAATAACGGGAGAGTCTAGGACCAGAGGGCACAGCTCAGAATAGAAGGATATCTCTTCAGAACAGAGATGAGGATGAATTCCTTTAGCCAGAGGATGGTGAATCTGTAGCATTCACTACCACAGATGGCGCTGGAGGCCAAGTCATTGGATATATTTAAAGCAGTAGTTGATATGTTCTTGACTATTAAGGGGTATCAAAGGTCACAGAAAGAAGTCAGGAGAATGGGGTTGAGATTGAATGGTAGGGAAGAGTCAATGGGCCAAATGTCCTAATTCTGCTCCTATGTCTTATGTTCTTATACCTCAAGGTTGCACTCTTAGCTCCCTGCTGTACTCTGTATACTATGAGGGTCAGCACAGTTCCAATGCCACATACAAATTTGCCAATGACACCACTGTATTGGACACGTCACAGATATGGATGTGAGAAAGAACACCCGGTTGAGTGCCGCACAACAACAACTTCTTACTCAATGTCAGTAAGACTAAAGGAATTGGTTGTTGACTTTGGGAAGAGCCAAGAAGGGCAAACAGGCACCAGTCTACTTTGGTGGAGAGGGTCTGCAGCTTTAAAGTCCTAGTTGGTAAAATATGGGAATCACCTGTCCTGGGTGCAAATGCAGGGATCAATTGTTCAATTTTCCCAGTTAGTATCAGATCATGTATACAGCGTACAACCTGAAATTCTTACTCTTCACAGACATCCTCGAATCCCCAATGAATTACAGAAAAGCGTTAGAAACCCAAAGCCCCCCCTCCCCTCCCATGCACAAGCAGTAGCAAGCAGCACCAACCTTCTCCCTCCCCACCCCCACTTGTTCCAGCAGGATGCATCAGCCCCCACCCCACCCACCGTCAAAGCAATAACACAGCTCTCAAAAAGACCACGATCTAGAGTCCATCAAAAACTACAGTCCATAACCCAACACAGCAACATGCCATGGCTTTCTCTCTCCCTAACGCGGGAGGGAGAGGTATCACTCCTTCCACAGCGAGAGGGGCGACCAACAGCTTCCTTTTTCGAAGGTGTGCCAGAGATTTCACTTCGTTAGACATTGAGGAGATTCCGTATGTCACCAAACCCTATAGCAAACTTCCGCAGTTGTACTTTTGAAAACCTCCTGACTGTTTGCACCATGGTCCGGTACGGCAATTCGAATGCACGGAAATGTAAGGAATGAAGACCAAGCCTCAGAAGCATACGGAAGTGTATACGGCATACAACCTGAAACTCTTACTCTACACAAACATCCACGAAACACAAGATTAACCTCAAAGACTGAATGACAGGAAAAGGTTAGAACCCTAAATCTCCCCCTCATACACAAGCAGCAGCAAAGCATCAACCCTCAACGCTTCCTCCACGTGTCATGCAAACAATAGCAAAGAGACCATGGTCTAGAGTCCATCAAAAAAACACTGTTCATCCCAACAGTTCGACATGCCACAGGCTCCCCCTCTCTCATTATAAATTCCTTTCCTGGATGTGGTTGCCTCATCTATTGGCCATCCTTAATTGCCACTTGGAGAGTGCGTTGGGCCATTTCAGAGGATATTTAAGACTCAAGATTATTCACTTGGATCTGGAATCACATACAGACCAGATTAGGTAAAGGGCAACAGATTTTCTTACCTGCAGAGCATTAGTGAGCCAGATGGTTTTTTTTTAATGACAATCCAATAGTTTTGTAGTCTATTAGTTACTCTTCCAGACTTATTTAATTAACTGAATTTAAATTTGCCAGCTGCCATTGTGGGATTTGAACTCGTCTTTGGATCATCAATTCCGGCTTATGGACAGTAAGCCCAGAAATTAACTGCAATCCCTTTCGGTCATTGGGCGGATGCCAGCTTTCTTGAGAGAGCTAATTAATTACTCCTACTTGCGCTTCTCTTACCCTGCAGTCCTACAAATATTTCCTTTGCAAGTGTTTACCAATTTGCTTCCAGAAGTTCTGTTTGAGTTTGGATTCACCATCCTATACTCTCCCTCCCCTCGCACCTTCCTTCAGGCACCGCAGACAAGATCATGACTCACTGCATGAAAGCCTGCCCCACGTCTCCCAGATCTTCTGTTACTGATCTTGAACTCCGCACAGTTTAATTGCCTTGTGGTTCTGTGATGAATGTGCGTTGTACTGCACTGGAAGTTTCAGAGAGCAGTGAAGACAGTGGGCTCTTGCTACATCATACACCCCTCATATATTCAACTCTCCAACTCAGAAGTTCAAAAAAAATGTAAAATTTATTATCAGACGACATATATGTCACCATATACAACCCTGAGATTCACTTTCCTGCGGGCACACTCAGCAAATCTATATAATGGTAACTGTAAACAGGATCAATGAGAGATCAACCAGAGTGCAGAAGACAACACACTGTGTGCAAATGCAAATATAAATGAATAGCAATAAATATCAAGAATATGAGATAACAAGATAAAGAATCCTTAAAGTGAGATCATTGGCTGTGAGAACATCTCCAAAGATGGGCAGGTGAGTGCAGTTATCCCCTTGAGTTCGAGAGCCTGATGGTTGAGGGACAGTAACTGTTCTTGACTATGGTGGTGTGAGTCCTGAGGCTCTTGTTCCTTCTGCCTGATGGAAGCCGGGAGAAAAGAACAAGGCCTGGGTGGTGAGGATCTCCGATGATGGATGCTGCTTTCCTATGACAGCGTTTCATGTAGATGTGCTCAGTGGCTGGGAGGGCTTTACCCCTGATGTGCTGGACTGAATTCACTACCTTTTGTAGGATTTTCCATTCAAAGCCATTGGTATTTCCACACCAGGCCATGAGGCAGCTGGTCAATACACTCTCTACTAAACATCTGTGGGAGCTCTCTGTGCATGCACGAATGTGTCACTGCAGGGGTCAAATACTAAGATATATTGCATTGCTTTCCTTTTCAAGGTAAGAGCTAATCGCATGTACTTTATACTTTATACTTTATTGTCGCCAAACAATTGGTACTAGAATGTTCAATCATCACTGCGATATTTGATTCTGTGCTTCCTGCTCCCTGGATTACAAATATTAAATATTAAAAATAGTAAAAATTAGTAAATATTAAGAATTTAAATTATAAATCATAAATAGAAAATAGAAAAATGGAAAGTAAGGTAGTGCAAAAAAAATGAGAGGCAGGTCCGGATATTTGGAGGGTACGGCCCAGATCCGGGTCAGGAGTCTTATCACAGTTGGAAAGAAGCTGTTCCCAAATCTGGCTGTACGAGTCTTCAAGCTCCTGAGCCTTCTCTCGGAGGGAAGAGGGACAAAAAGTGTGTTGGCTGGGTGGGTCGTGTCCTTGATTATCCTGGCAGCACTGCTCCGACAGCATGCGGTCTAAAGTGAGTCCACGAACGGAAGATTGGTTTGTGTGATGTGCTGCGCCGTGTTCACGATCTTCTGCAGCTTCTTTCGGTCTTGGACAGGACAACTTCCATACCAGGTTGTGATGCACCTGAGAGGAATACTTTCTACGGTGCATCTATAAAAATTAGTGAGGATTTTAGGGGACAGGCCAAATTTCTTTAGCTTTCTCAGGAAGTAAAGGCGCTGGTGGGCCTTCTTGGCAGTGAACTCTGCTTGGTTGGACCAAGTCAGGTCATTTGTGATATTGACCCCGAGGAACTTAAAGCTTTTGACCTGTTCCACTTGCGCACCACTGATGTAAGTTGGGTCGTGCGGTCCACTACTCCTTCTGAAGTCAACAACCAATTCCTTCGTCTTGCTGACGTTGAGGAATAGGTTATTGTCTTCGCACCATGCCACCAGGTTCTTAATTTCCCCTCCGTACTCAAACTCATCATTACCCGAGATACAGCCTACAATTGTTGTGTCATCAGCAAACTTATATATTGAGTTTGATGGAAACTTGGCTACATAATCATGGGTGGACAGTGAGTACAGCAGGGGGCTGAGTACACAGCCTTGTGGGGCACCGGTGCTCAGAGTGATTGTAGAGGAGAGCTTGTCCCCTATTTTTACAGCCTGGGTCCTGTCTGTGAGGAAGTTGAAGATCCAGCTGCAGATCTGGGTGCTAAGGCCCAGGTTCCGGAGCTGAGGAATCAGTTTATTTGGAATGATGGTACTAAAGGCAGAGCTGTAGTCAATGAAAAAGAGCCTTACGTATGCGCCTTTATTTTCCAGGTGTTCTAAGTAGGAATGTAGGGCCAGAGAGATGGCATCTGCCATTGACCTGTTGCTCCAGTAGGTGAATTGCAAAGCGTCGAGGTTGACTGGTAGGCTGTGGTTGATGTGTGCCATAACCAATCTTTCAAAGCACTTCATAGCAATTGATGTCAGAGCCACAGGTCGATAGTCATTCAGGCATGCCAACTTGCTCCTCTTCAGCACCGGGATTATCGTTGCCTTCTTAAAACATGAGGGGAACTTAGACTGAAGCAAGGAGCAGTTGAAGATGTCAGCAAACACTCCAGCTAGCTCGCTTGCACAGGCCCGGAGAACCCATCCTGGGACGCCATCTGAGCCCGTCGCCTTCCTTGGATTTATTTTCAGGAAGGCCCTTCTAACGTCCTCCTCGGTGACGATGAATCTCGATGCCCCAGGTCCGGTTCATCCGGAGGGAGCGGGATGCTCCTCTTCTGTTCGAATCTTGCGTAGAATAGGTTAAGTTCATCAGGAAGAGAAGCACCACAGTTATTGATATTCCCAGCCTTTTCTTTGCGCCCAGTGATCTCATTTAGACCCTGCCATAGTCTACTGGCATCCCTCTGGTTAGCCTGGGCTTCCAACTTGGCTCGATATTGCCTCTTGGCGCCCTTAATGGCTTTCCGGAGTTCACGCCTGGATTCCGTGTAGCGACTGGTATCCCCGGACCTAAAAGCCACGGCTCTAGCCTTTAAAAGGGACTTGACCTCATAATTCATCCAAGGTTTCTGGTTAGGGACTACCCGGATCGTCTTGCGAGAGACACAGTCCTCCGTGCATTTCCAAATAAAGTCCTTGCCAGCTGAGGCGTACTGAGTCCTTGAATACTAACCAGTCTACCAATTCAAAGCAGTCATGGGGGATCACATCCGTTTCCTCCATCCAACGCGACACTACTTTTGACACTGTGACCTCCTGCTTCAGTTTCTGTTTGAAAGCTGGGAGGAGGAGTACGGCCTGATGGTCCGATTTTCCGAAGTGAGGTTGTGGGACGGAACGGTAGGCATCCTTGACCGCTGTGTAGCAGTGGTCAAGTATATTCGGGCCTCTACTGGGGCAGGAGACATGTTGGTCTAACTTTGGCAGTGCCTTTCTGAGGTTGGCCTGGTTAAGGTTCCCGGCTGTAATGAGCAAAGCCTCCAGATACCTGGTCTCAAGTTCACTGATGTTGGCATACAGTATGTTCAGAGCACACTCCACGTCCGCCTGGGGTGGAATGTAGACCGTTGTCGGTATGACCGAGGTGAATTCCCGTGGCAAATTCCCGTGGCAGATAGTAGGGACGACACTTCACCGACAGGTGTTCCAGGTCCGGGCTGCAGGAGCTTGTCAGTGCCACTGTGTCCGAGCACCACACAGTGTTGATCAGTAGGCAGACTCCACCTCCCCTCGTCTTGCCTGAAGACGCCGTGCGGTCCATCTGATGGATCGAAAATCTTTCCAGTCGTACCTCCTACATCTAATAAAGTGGTCACTGAGTATATTTGTGGACTTCTGCTGCTGTAGCCTACCCATTTCAGGGTTCAATGTGTTCTGAATTCAGAGATGCTCTTCTGCACACCACTGTTGTAAAGTGTGGTTATCTGAGTTACTATCACATTCCTGTCAGCTTGAACCAGTCTGGCCATTCTCTTCTGAAGTCTTTCATTAATAAGGTGTTTTCACCTACAGAACTGTGACTCACTGGATGATTTTTTGGTTTTTCTGCCCCATTTTCTGTAAACTTTAGAGACTGTTGTGACTGAAACCCCCAGGGGATCAGCAGTTTCGGAGATACTCAAACCACCCTGTCTGGCACCGACATTCATTTCAAAGTCTAAGTCACTTAGAATGCATTTCTTCCCTATTCTGATATTTGATCTGAACAACATCTGAACCTTTTGATCATATCTGCGTGTTTTTTATTCATTGGGTTATAAACCACACGGTTGGCTGATTAGATATTTGCATTGAAGGGCAGGTGTACCTAATAAAGTGGCCACTGAGTATATTACTAACAGATTTCACCTTTCAACAGTTTTTCTAAGTCTCCTTGAGCTTTTCAAAGAAGCATGTTATTTGTGTATGTATTTCTCATTAAGGAAGGTGTCAGACCTTGACTCAGGTCAATAGAGTCTTGGGTTGTATCTCCCACTGTCTGTACTGGATCAACTTATGAGATACATTTGCAATCATACAACTCTCTTTCTTATATCTCACTGGAAGGACTTAACAATTTGCACGTATACTTCTAAATTTATCATCGACCACACCTTCGCTACACCTTTTTCACATGCCAGAACCAAAGGGGAAAACTTCAGTAAACTTCACTCGCCCCAAGTCTGAACTGTACCCACAACCTATGGGCTCACTTTCAAGGACTCTTCACCTCCTGTTCTTGAAATTTATTGCTTTTTTTTCTTTTGTGCTTGCACAAATTGTTGTCTTTCGCACATTGGTTGTTTGTCCATCCTGTTGAATGTGGTCTTTCATTGATCCTATAGCGTTTCTTGGATTTACTACAAATGCGCACAAGAAAATGAATCCCATGGGTGGTATATTTAGATTATGAGAACACTCGGTCCTCCTCTATTGTCATTTAGAAATGCATACATGCATTAAGAAATGATACAATGTTTCTCCGGAGTGATATCACAGAAAACAGGACAAACCAAAGACTAACACTGACAGAACCACATAATTATAACATATAGTTACAGCAGTGCAAAGCAATACCATAATTTGATGAAGAACAGACCATGGGCACAGTAAAAAAAAGTCTCAAAGTTCCGAGTCGATTGACTCCCGAGTCCCCGATAGCAGGCGGCAAAAGGGAGAAACTCCCTGCCATAAACCTCCAGGCACCGTCAACCTGCCGATGCCTTGGAAGCAGCCGACCACAGCCGACACTGAATCCATCCATCCGAAAACTTCCAGCTTCCGACCAGCCTCTCCGATACAGCCTCCCGAGTGCCATCCTCTGCTGAGCGCCTTCGACCTCTCCCCGGCCACTGAAACACGCAAAGCTGAGGATTTTGGGGCCTTCAGCTCCGGAGATTCCGGATACCACACAGTAGCAGCGACAGCGAAGAGGGCATTTCAGAAGTTTTCCAGATGTTCCTCCGTACTGTCACGCCTGCCTCCATCAAATCAGAATTGTGCACGGTCCCCTACTTGACAGATAACAGACATCATCACCGAAGTGGCCGCGCACGCTGCTGTGCAGCCATCTTCTCCCCCCTCCCGGGATGACACATATGTACTTTGATGATAAAGTTACTTTTAATGTTGAACTTTGATTTGTTTAGTGGTGTTAACTTTCAACCTCCATCATGTTGTATAAACCCTTTCTGCATGGCTTAGTCATAATATTGTTTATGCCTTAACTGCTTGTCTTCAACTCTCTGCTCAAGATTTAGCAGAACCAAGCTTAAACATATTTTGAGTCTTTACGCATTGGTAACTCACCAGAATAATGACCTGCACACGTTATTCTTCGGTTTAGCAAAAAAAAAATTCTAATCGATTCCCCATTGTCAAATCCTAGCTCCCCTGTAATGCTTGCTTCTTCAGCATCCTCGACAATTTTTTACTGATCTCCTGAGATGCACCATTCGACTCTGGATGATAAGATGAAATATGCTCCTCTGTTTTGTAAAGAGCTCGAAAATAAATAAACAAAATTGAGGTTGGTTGTCTGGGAATTCACAATCCACAATGCAGGATAATAGATCTCAATTCTTCAATAACACATCTATTTAGTACAGGAGTCAACATGTTTAATATGTTGCATACTGTAATACAATATCCACTGTAGCTAGTGTAGCAGTGCTGATATCACACTATTCAACAGGTTTGTATAGAAGCAAAGATTCCTCTGGATATGTTATAAGCAGACCAAGGAGGCAATGTTAACAAATTTTACGGCATATGCCAGTGATATTAAACCTGATTCAGATTCCAATTCTGATTCTGGCTAGGCTGAGATATTGTTCCCTGAGTGCAGGAGGCCAAGGGGAGACATTATAGAGGAGTGCAAGATTGGGAAAGATGACTGGTCACAGTCTTTTTCCCAAAATAGGTGAGTCTAAAACTATATAACCATATAACAATTACAACATGGAAACAGGCCATCTCGGCCCTTCTAGTCCGTGCCGAACTCTTACCCTATCCTAGTCCCAACAACCTGCACTCAGCCCATAAACCTCCACTCCTTTCCTGTCCATATATCTATCCAATTTAACTTTAAACGACAACATCGAACCTGCCTCAACCACTTCTGCTGGAAGCTCGTTCCACACAGCTACCACTCTCTGAGTAAAGAAGTTCCCCCTCATGTTACCCCTAAACTTTTGTCCTCTAATTCTCAACCCATGTCCTCTTGTTTGAATCTTCCCCGCTCTCAATGGAAAAAGTCTAACCACGTCAGCTCTATCAATAAACAAATAGAAGACAGAGATTTACGGTGAGAAGGGAAAGATTTCAGAATCAGAAACAGGTTCATTATCACTGACCTTGGTCATGAAACTTGTTGTTTTACAGCAGCACTATGGGACAAAGCAATAAAATTTGCTAAAAATTACAAAATAAGCAAATACTGCGGAAAAAGGGTGCCACGGTCGAATAGTAGTTAGCACAACACTATTATTGCTTGGGATTTCAGAGTTTGGAGTTCAACTTCAGCGCCTTCTCTATGTTCTCCCCATGACCATGTGGGTTTGCTTTGGTTTCCTTCCGCAGGCTAAAGGCGTGCCGGTTGGTAGCTTAATTGGTCATTGTAAATTATCCTGTGATTAGGCTGGGATTAAATAGATCGATTGTTGGGCAGTGCAGCTCATTGGGACTGAAGGGCCTGTTCTACAGTGTACCTCTAAAATAAAATAACATTAAAAAATTTTAAAATGGAAGAACGAAGAAATGTTCATGAGTTCATGGACCGTTCAGAAACCTGATGGAGGAGGGAAGAGGCTGTTCCTAAATGGTTGAGTGTGGGTCTTCAGGCTCCTGTAGCTCCTCATTGAAGATAGTGATGAGAACAGGACATTTCCAGGTTGGTGAGAGTCCTAAGTGAGGGATGCCACCTTCTTGAGGCACTCCTTCATGAAGATGTCCTTAATGGTGGAGAGGGTTGAGTCTATCACCCTCTGCAGCCTCTTGTGATCCTGTGCACTGGAGCTCCTGGAGCAGCCAGTGATAAAACCAGTCAGAATGCCCTCCACTGCACACCTATGGAAATTAGCAAAAGTCTTTGGTGACATGCAAGATATAAGCTCCAAGATGTAGAAGCCTTTTCACGCAGAAGATGATGGGTGTATGGAATGAGCTGCCGGTGGAAGCTGTAGAGGTAGATATAATTGCAATGTTTAAAACAGGTACAGGGATACAAAGGTTTAGAGAAATGTGGATGAAATGGAGGCAAATGGCAATAACTCAGATAAACATCTTGGTTGGCATGGCACCATCCGGACCATGTTCTCTTCTCACTGCTGCCATCAGGAAGGTGGTACAGGAGCCTCAGGACCTATACCGCCAGGGCCAGAGACAGTTATTACCCCTCAACCATCTGCACTTGAACCAGAGGAGATAACTTCACTCAACTTTACTCACCCCAAGACTGACCTGTTCCCACACCCTGTGAACTCACTTTCAAGGACTCTTCATCTCATAGTCTCAATATTTATTGCTTATTTATTTATTTATTATTATTATTATTTTGTTTCTTTCTTTTTTGTATTTGCACATAATGTCTCTTGCACATTGATTGTTGCCCGTTTATTTTCACTGAATCCGTTGTGTTTCTTTGTATTTACTGTGAATGCCCACAAGAAAATGAATGGCGACATCTACGAACTTGGATAATAAATTGACTTCAAATTTCCAACATTGAACTTTAAAGCTGCACACAATATCTCAATGATTCTACGACTACGACTCTGCATTGTTAATACTCCCTACCCTACTTATCCATATTCAGCTGAGACACATAGTTTGGTGAAAGCCTTTGTTGTTCTCTGCTCTGCATTGAAATCTTCTGAAGGAGGCAAAGGATACTGCTCATTGTCGATCATGTCACTCAAAAGTAATCATATTCTCTATTCTATATTCACCTCTGCTACAATTGGTGTTGCCCTCTCACTCTAGATTGTCTTCACTGGAACGCCATTCCATTCTAATTCATGCAGCTCTTCCTCCAACTCATGCCATAGACTCATAGAATCATAAAACAGGCCATTTGGCCCATCTACTCCATGTCAAACTATTACTCTGTCTAGTCTCGTTGACCCACACCTGGACCAGAGCCCTCTATACCCCTACCATCAATGTAATATCCACATTTCTCCTAAATGTTAAAATAGAACCGACTTATACCACTTCCGTTGGAAGCTTGGTCCACAGGCACACTTCCTTCTGAGTGAAGAAGTTCCCTTAAATATTTCACCTTTCATACTCAACTTATGCCCTCTCGTTCTAGTCTTACCCAACCTCAGGGGAAAAAGGCTGCTTGCATTTACCCTATCTGTCTCCCTTATAATTTTTGCATACCTCGGTCAAATCTCCCCTCTTTCTCCTCCATTATAGGGAATAAAGTCTGAACCTATTGAACTTTTCTCTATAACTCAGGTTCTCAAGTCCTGGCAACATGCTCGTAAATTTTCCCTGTATTCTTTCAATCTCATCGATACCTGTAGCTCCTCCTTGAAGATAGTGATGAGAAAAGGATATTTCCAGGTTGGTGAGAGTCCTAAGTGAGGGATGCCACCTTCTTGAGGCCAGGTGACCAGAAGTGCTCGCAATACTCCAAATTAGGCCTCTCCAATGTCCTGTACAATTTCAACATGACATCCCAACTCCTTTCTCAATACTCAGTACTCAGTGTGGGACCAGTCAAAGCTCAGATGGATTGGTTCTAAACCTAGCTTTATCAGAATATTTGTTTTGTAACCTACTTCCCTTGAGCATTTCTATAGACCTTCACAACAGCACAGTTGAGTGTAATTTGGAAGCTAAATGCCCCTTCTTGTCAACTCTCTAAGCCAATCTTTGTCTGTTAATGTTGACCAATTAATATTGTCAGCCACACCTACTGGCAGTTCTGGTTACTGACCACTGTGGCTCACTAAACATTTTAGCCATGAAACAGTCTTCAATACATCACCGAGTATGATGTTCTCCTAGGAAGTTGTTTATTGGTGGGTCCTCAGGTAGCTGTAGAGGCTGATCCGGGATCCACATATTCCAGTGTAGTGTGGGCAAGAGTAGGTGTTGGCTGTAGTTCGTGGTTGGGTCTTTTAGCTGTTTTGTAGCTGCCGCTTGTTCTCTGTGACACAGCGGAGGTCGTTCTCATGTAGCGCATCTCCCTCTTGAACAGATTTCCTCTGGGTGTATCAATTGAGTGCAATGTCTTCCCAGATTTCAGATGCCATGTAGAATTTCTTCAGGCTGATCTTGTTGTTATCTTTAAAGCATTTCCTTTGCCCACCAGGGACTCGTTTTCGCTTTGCTCTTCTTAAGCAACACTTGTCTGAGCTACATTATGCATTTCTTCCCAAGATTAAGCAACTTTGATGCTCATATTGATACGCTGGCCAGTTTACACGTGCCTTTGCCTCAAAATGGCAAGTCCAGTTTGCCTCACGACTCCAGAGACCTGGGTTGGAGCCTGAGCTCGAATGCTGTCAGTATGGAGATTACTTGTCCCCTCCCCAACCCCACCCTTGCTGTCTGAATGGGTTTACACAAGGTGGTTCAATTCAAACCCCTAGATGTGCTGGTAGACTAAATAGCCACTATAAATGACCATTTAGTGTCAGTGTAAATAAGGAAAGAGTTGTATATGCTAAAATGAGTAACACAAATTGGCGTTGGTTGGGAATGTGATTGCTCTGAGAAAGTTAAAGGTGGCCAGGTTAGAGATACGTCTCCAACAAAGGAGGTTTCCTCCACTAGCTGCAGGTCACCCTTGGGCAAGGTGTAGCACCTGCTTAGCCCCCCACCAACTCCCCAGTCAGGGTCACGTGAAGCCATGGGTGCAGGTGGTGGATGATTATATGAGTAGCTGGTGCATATCACAGGTCCTGGTTAGGTGACCACTGATGCCAGGCAGACCACCTCTGGTAAAGGCTGGGGGGGTCACCTGTTTTGTAAAGACACAGCCCAGAGGACAGCAATGGCAAACCACTTCCATAGGAAAATTTGCCAAAAGCAGTCGTGGTCAAGACCGTGATCACCAACGTCATACGACACCGCACATAACAAATGAGTGAAAGGACTGCAAATCTACAGCCCCGAGAGTAGACTGTGATGAATTAGCATTTTTGTCTGGGAAAAGTGAGATCATTGTCCAGGGTCAGGTACCAAATACTGGGCTATCATGAGAAAGTGCTAGTGTATGGGGTTTTCAAAGGTATAAAAAGAGGCAATTTCTTTGTGCAAGGACAAATCATCTCTTAGGCTGGGCCACAAAAGCTGCTATCATTGATGGTTGGACATAGAAACAAGGACATCTGGAGAGACAGTGAAAGTTAGTTGGATCTGCAGTTCCCTCCAGCATTCTGCAGATCAGCTCACTTAGTGGATAAGTATTAGTTTGAATTCTGTTCTACTACTTTGTTAACCATTTGTTTTTCTTTCAGCATTAAATGTTTAATATAACTAATAAAGTGGGCACGTGGTCAAGTGGTTAAGGCATTCGACTAGCGACCTGAAGGTCGTGAGTTCGAGCCCCCAGCCGAGGCAACGTGTTGTGTCCTTGAGCAAGGCACTTAACCACATATTGCTCTGCGACGACACTGGTGCCAAGCTGTATGGGTCCTAATGCCCTTCCCTTGGACAACATCGGTGTCGTGGAGAGGGGAAACTTACAGCATGGGCAACCGCTGGTCTTCCATACAACTTTGCCTGCGCCCTGGAGAGTGAAGACTTTCCAGGCGCAGATCCATGGTCTCGCAAGACTAACGGATGCCTTAATAGCCAATAAAGTGCCTTTTTGTGGTTTAACGTATGTACAGTGACTGCTTTGTTGGTGAATACATACGGGAATGCCCCTTACTGAATCAGAAAAGGACATGGAACAAATTTTTTGTCATTGTTATAGTCAGTTAATGGCACAAAGAGGAATTGATAAGCCCGTGTGAGAGAAAATTCACTCAGTGACCACCTTATTAAGTACACCTGCTGGTAAATGCAAATATCTATCCAGCCAATCATGTGGCAGCAACTCAATGCATAAAAGCCTGCAGACATGGTCAAGAGGTTCAATTGCTGTTCAGACCAAATATCAGAATGGGGAAAGAAATGTGATCTAAGTGACTTTGACCATGGAATGATTGTTGGTGCCGGATGGGGTAGTTTGAGTATCTCCAAAACTGCTGATCTCCTGGGACTTTCACACACAGCAATCTCTAGAGTTTACAGAGAATAGTGTGAAGAACATAAAACATCCAGTGAGCAGCAGTTCTGAGGGTGAAAATGCCTTGTTAATGAGAGAGGTCAGAGGAGAATGGCCAGACTGGTTCAAGCTGACAGGAAGGTGACAGTAACTCAAATAACCACGTGCTACCACAGTGCTGTGGAGAGGAGCACCTCTGAGCACACAGCATGTTGAAGCTTGACGTGAATGGATGATAGCAACAGAAGACTTGAAAATACACTCAGTGGCCACTTTATTAGGTATTTAGGTATTAATAAAGTGGTCACTGAATGTATATTGTAGGGAGAATGGGACTAATGGGATTGTTTCCATGCAGCTAGCAGAGATCAGAGAGGCAGAATGGCCTCCTTCATCATTCCAAAGATAAAATTAATCGGTAGGGTTGAGTTGTTCTCCGATCTGGGCAGCGTAATTAACAGCACACTGTTGATGTCTCCCCGTATGGTGACGAAACATTTGCTGGTAATTGCCAAGATCGGAGAACGACTCAACCATCAACCCCCCAAGCTACACTGAATTTCCTGAATTACTTCCAATAAAATTAGTTGTTACATTTTCCACCGCTATCGCTGGTCACAAAACTGCTACCTACGTCCAACGTTCGCTGTGGCTTCGGAAACACAGCTTCGTCTTCCTGCTGCAAACCCTTCCCTCCTCTGAAGTAATCACATTACTGAGGTTTCTTTGATCCACTGTGTTGGCTTTAAGCTTGCTCAGTAAGGATTTCTAGCCATTTTTTCCTCTAGCAGTTAATGTATTTGGCAGTTTTAAGTTGACATATGTACGCTGGATGGTTTCTATTACATCTGTAACAACAGTTTGTGTCTGTCTCACCCACACTCTTTGGATTCTGCAACTTAGCTATTGGCTTTGCATTTGTTCTATGACTGTAAACAGCAGCTGAGTCGATGCTTTGAACTGGTTAAGCTTCCTTAGCACTTTTTGATGTCATCTCCAAGGCCCCTTGTGATATTCTGTTGCTTTAAAAACTTCAACTGCGTTCACTCTTCGAGCAAACTGGTTATAACGCCTTAAGATCTAGCAGCAGAATTAGGCCATTTGGCCCATCGAATCTGTTCTGCCATTTCTTCATGGCTGATCCATTTTCCCCTCTCAGCCCCGATCTCCTGCCTTCTCATCATGTCCCTTCATGCCCTGACCAACTGGCTATTTGATCATGCTCTGATCAAGAATCTATCAACCTTTGCCTTAAATATACATAAAGACTTGGCCTCCACAGCCACCTGTGGCAATGAAATCCACAGATCCACCACTAACTGGCTGAAGAAATTCCTCCTCATCTCTGTTCTAAAAGAACGTCGATCTATTCTGAGGCTGGGCCCTCTGGTCTTAGACACACCACCATCCTATCCACATCTACTCTATCGAGGCCTTTCAGCATTCGATAGGTTTCAATGAGGTCACCCCTCATTCTTCTGAATACCAGTGAGTACAGGCCCAGATTCATCAAACACTCCTCATATGACAACCTTTTCAATCTCAGAATCATTTCATGGACCTCCTTTGAACCCTCTCCAATGTCAACACATTCTTTCTTAGATAGGGGGCCCAAAATTGCTCACAATATCCAAGTGACACCTCACCAGTGCTTTATAAAGCCTCAACATTACATCCTTGCTTTTATATTCTAGTCCTCTCGTAATGAATTCTAACATTGCATTTGCCTTCCTCACCACCAGCTCAATCTGCAAATGAAACTTTAGGGAATCCTGCATGAGGACTCCCAAGTTCCTTTGCACCTCAGATTTTCAAATATTCTCTCCATTCAGAAAATAGTCTATGCTTTTATTTCTTCTACCAGAGTGCATGGCTATATGCTTTCTGACACTCTATCTGCTATCTCTTTGCCCATTTGTCTAATCTGACCGAGATCCTTCATTAGGACTGAAAAGGAAGGGGGAAGATAAGGTGCCACATTAGAGGCTGCTTAATAAGATGAGAGCCCATGGAATTACAGGAAAGATATTGGAATGGGTGGAGCATTGGCTGATAGGCAGAAAGCAAAGGGTGGGAATAAAGGGATCCTATTCTGATCGGTTGCCGGTTACTAGTGGTGTTCCGCAGGGGTCGGTGTTGGGCTGCTTCTTTTTACAATATATATCGATGGTTTAGATTATGGATTAAATGGTTTTGTGACTAAGTTTGTGGATGACACCAAGATAGGTGGAGGAGCAGGAAGTGTTGAAGAAACGGAAAGGTTGCAGAGAGACTTGGTCAGTTTAGGAGAGTGGGCAAAGAAATGGCAGATGAGATACAATGTTGAGAAATGTACGGTTGTTGGACAAAGAAATAATCGGGCAGATTATTATTTAGATGGGGAAAATATTCAAAAATCAGAAATACAAAGGGACTTGGGGGTCCTCGTGCAGGATACCCTAAAGGTTAACCACCAGGTTGGATCAGCAGTAAGGAAAGCGAATGCTGTGTTGGCATTCATTTCAAGAGGAATAGTGTATAACAGTCAGGAGGTGTTGATGAGGCTCTATGGGGCACTGGTGAGACCTCATTTGGAATACTGTGTGCAGTTTTGGGCCCCCTATCTTAGAAGGGATGTACTGATGTTGGAGAGAGTTCAGAGAAGATTTACGAGGATGATTCCTGGAATGCAGGGGCTAACATACGAGGAGCGTTTGTCGGCTCTTGGACTGTATTGATTAGAGTATAGAAGAATGAGAGGGGATCTCAAAGAAACATTTCGAATTTTGAAAGGATTGGACAGAGTAGATGTGGAAAGGCTGTTTCCCTTGGTGGGTGAGTCCAGGACAAGAGGCCACAGTCTTAGAATTAGAGGGTACCCATTTAAAACAGAGATGAAGAGAAATTTTTTTAGCCAGAGGGTCGTGGATCTACGGAATTCAATGCCACATGCAGCTGTGAAGACTCGATCATTGAGGGTGATTAAGGAGGAGATTGATAGGTCTCTAATTAGTCGGGGTATGGGGAAAAAGCCGGAAATTGGAACTAGATGGGAGAATAGTATAGCTCATGGTGGAGTGACAGAGAAGATGTGATGGGCCGAGTGGCCTACTTCTGCTCCTTTGTCTTGTGGTCTTGTCTTGTGAAGAAGCCAGAAAAAGAAGGTGGGGGGAGTGGGAGGAGGACAAGCTAGACGGTGATAGGTGAAGACCGGTGGGTGAGCAAGGATTTGAAGAAGCTGAAAGGTGAGAAGTGGAAAAGGTAAAGGGCTACAGGAGAAGAAATCTGACAGGAGAGGAGAGTAGATCATGGGATAAAAGGAAAGAGGAGGAACACTGGGGAAGGTGATAGGCAGGCGAGGAAAAGAGGTAAGGGGCCAGAATGGGGAAATGAAGAAGAGGGAAGGGGGAGAAAAAAATTCACTGGAGGTTAGAGAAATCAACGTTCACACCATCAGGTTGGAGGCTACCTAGACATAACATGAGGTGTTGATGATGAAGGGTCTCTGCCTGATAAATTCACTGACAGCATCACCTAACTTTGGATACCTGGTTTTAAATTAATAACTCCGCACTATTCTCAGCTGTTCAGTATTAGCTGTCAAGTGTTGTGGAACATCATATAACGTACCATAGAGATGTTAGGTTCTGATTTCCCAGGCAATGCCCTCAGTATAGGATGTTTCCTATAGTGGACCAGAAGTCACAGCCTCAGAATAGAAGGACATCCCTTTAGAAGAGAGATGAGGAGGAATTTCATTAGCCTTTGGATGGTGAATCTGTGGAATTCATTTGCACAGATGGCTGTGGAGGCCAAGTCATTGGGTGTATTTGAGGCGAAGGTTGATAGATATGTCACAAGGACAAGGTACATCAATAAATACATGTAAGTGCGTCAAAAGTTGTCAAAAGATTGGTGTTGAGAGGGATAATAAATCAGCTATTTGAATAATAGAGCAGACTCGATGGGCTGGATAGCCTAATTCTGCTCCTACGACTTATGGTCTTGTAGCATGTTGTTTGTTATTCTAGATTCCAGCACCTGCAGCCTCTTGTGTCTCCAATGTCCTCACTTTGCCTTGGTTGACTTTGTGTCCTTTTCTCCCTTTTGCAGGATGGTGGAGTACTCACTGGACCTTCAGAATGTCAGCCTCTCTGCGATCCGGACAGTCCGAGTCCTCCGCCCACTGAAAGCCATCAACAGAGTACCCAGTAATTCCGATTTCCTTCTCCCGGGCGCGAGCATTGCTGAGCCTGCCTTAGTTAGAAAAAAAGACAGAAAGCGCTGGAAATGCTCATCAGGTCGAGCAGCGTCTGTGGAAAGGAAAACACATAATGTTTCAGGTTTATCAGATATGGGAAAGAAGATAAAAACATCTAATTATAAGTTGCAGAGAAGCTGTGGGAACATAGTGCAATGGGAATATCTGTGTCACAGCGAGACCAACTAAATGGAGGCAATTAGAAGTTAGAAGGTAACGATGCATTGCTAATAGCAGGGCTGTGGTACATGTGGAGTAGACCTGCGATTTTCTCCTTTTATGTCAGATTTCTGGGGGTAGCGGGGCTATGATCTGAAGTGAGATTGGACGGATTACAGCAGCAGAAGACCAAGAACATACAGAAATACATTCAGTAGCGAACTTATTAGGTACAGGACGTAATAAAATGACTACTGAGTGTACATATTTAAAATGTCTTAAGGTAACTCTACATGGTTGTAACTAAATAAGGACATGGTATGAAGTCTTTGATGAATTGCTCTGTTCCAGTCAGAGAAAAAAGTGCTTTGGAACAACACATATCTCATGGAAGAGTGGCTGATGCAAAAGTATTACCAGTGCCCAAAGTCTCATAAATTCAGGTTCACTTGGCTGCCAAAAGAGAATAGATATGAGTTATTTTGGATCCCATGAGCGAAATTGTCAGCTCACAGCTTGGCTGGACAGTTGACTGAAAGGTCAGAGATGCAAGTCTTTGGCTGTGACTCATTTCATTGGCTGCCCTTCACTGGGCTGGTTCCAAACCAACCCTCTGGGTAAAGTTTGCAATGGCTTGCGAGAGACCCTGGAGGTTGTGTTTATAAAACTTTTGGTTACTTACCACCTTGCAAGTAATGAGCAGCCAGAAAGGGTCTTTTAGACCATAGCTCAGAAAGTCACAGGAAGGGGTGATGGGCCCATTTTGTCTGTGACCCTATAAACAATAAAATAAATTCTAAGTCCCCTGCCCTCCCCACCTTTCCCAGATCTTCCTCTGTAGTATTTGAAACCAGTTGCCTTTCAAAGACTGCTGTGGTCAATATGACAATCATTCAGGAGTTTTCCTAACTTCCCTTCTTTTATTTTGCTGCTCACCTTATATCTGCGCCAAACTTCACGGCACTGAAGGCAATTCCTCCATCTTTACTCTGTCAGAATCCCTTGTGAGTTTATCTTTAAACAGCGTGATTTAGCCTCCTCTTAACCTCTCCTTCAGCGAGAGCAATTCTCACTTCTCCTAGTCTTAACGATTACCCTGAACCTGACTTCAGTTGATGCAATGATTCTATTCTGGTAATCATGGTGAGCTTTTCCCCTGACAAGGGAACGAGAGCACAGTGGTTGAAAACAAAAAAAATCAGTGCAGGAGTTGGCCATTTGGATTTTGAAGCCTAATTTTCCATTTATACAATCCTGGCTGATCCTTTAGACCATATACATAGTCACCCCACCATCCATCTTGACGCCTTTTGCATCTAGAAATCTTCCTACTCTTAAGTACGTCAGTGACTTGGCATCCACTACCTTCTCTGTTTGTGAATTGCCCAACCTCTCAAGAAATTTCTCTTCATCTCAGTCCAAAGTAACTTACCCAATATCTTCACCTTGTCTTGACTCCCTAACCAGGGGAACATCTGGTCTGTGGAGCATTTCAGAACTTCTTAGGTCTCACCAACCTCTAGTGAATGCAAATGTAGTTTCCCTGTTATCCCATATGACAGTCCTGGTAGTCCTAGAAATCAGGGTGAAAATTTGGGGAAGACTAGCATTTTTGTGAGAAAGTCCAGCGGAGTTAGAATTCTGGGACAGGAGAATCTGCAGATCCTGGTAATAGAACATAGAAATCTACAGCACATTACAGGCCCTTCGGCCCACAAAGTTGAGCCGACATGTAACCTACTCGAGAGACTGCCAAGAATATCCCTAGCGCATAGCTCTCTATTTTTCTAAGCTCCATGTACCTATCTAAGAGGGTCTTAAAAGACCCTATTCTATCCCCTTCCACCACTGCCGGCGGTGCATTTCACGCACCCACAGTTCTCTGTGTGAAAAACTTACCCCTGACATCCCCTCGGTACCTATTTCCAAGCTCCATTAAACTATGCCCCCTCGTGTTAGCTATTTCAGCCCTGGGACAAAGCCTCTGGCTACCTACACGATCAATGCCCCTCATCATCTTATACACCTCTGTCAGATCATCTCTCATCCTCCACCGCTCCGAGGAGAAAAGGCCAAGTTCACTCAGGCTATTCTCATAAGGTACGCCCTTCAATCCAGGCAACATCCTTGTAAATCTCCTCTGCTCTCTCTTTATAGTATCCAGATTCTTCCTGTAGTGAGGTGACCATAAATGAACACAGTACTCCAAGTGGGGTCTGACCAAGGTCTTATATAGCTGTAACATTATCTCACAGCTCTTGAACTCAGTCCCACAGTTGAGAATGCCAACACACCATACGCCTTCTTAACAACACTGTCAACCTGCACGGCAGCTTTGAGTGTCTTATGGACACAGACCCCAAGATTTCTCACATCCTCCACACTGCCAAGAGTCTCACCATTAATATTATATTCTGTCTTCAAATTTGACCTACCAAAATGAACCACTTCACACTTACCTGGGTTGAAGTCCATCTGCCACTTTTCAGCCCAGTTCTGCATCCTCCCGATGTCCCGCTGTAACCTCTGACAATCCTCCAGACTGTCCACAACACCCCCAACCTTTGTGTCATCAGCAACGATTTTGAGCGATATTCACAAAATGCAGGAACTCAGCAGGTCAGGCAGCATCTATGGAGGGGGAAAAAATAGTCAACATCTTAGGCCAAGACCCTTCATCAGGATTGTAATGGAAGGGGGAAGAGGCCTGAATAAGAAGGTGGGGGAGAAGAAGGGCTGCAAGCTGGCAGGTGCAATTAAGGGGGAAGGTAGATGTGTGACTTCACCTATCACCTGCCAGCTTGTACTCCTTCCCCTTCTCACCACCTTCTTATTCTGCCTTCTTCCCTCTTCCTTTCCAGCCCAGTGCCCCAGCCCAGAACGCTGACTGCTTTATCCTCTCTATTGATGCTGCCTGACCTGCTGAGTTCCTCCAGCATTTTGTGTGGGTTGCTCAAGACTAGCAGGATCTGCAGAATCTCTTGTGTCTCAGTATTTTGACTCTACTGGACTTTCTAACAAAAATGCTACTGTTTTCCAAATTTTCTCCATGATTTCTAGGATGCCAGGACTCCCACGTGGGATAACAGGGGAACTAAGTTTAAATTCACCAGAGATTGGTGAGACTTACTACCGGACAGATTTTGAACACATGTATATATGTAAGTGGTACATAAGACACAGCCCTCTGCTTTTATTTCCATTAACTTTTTCAAAATTGGCATAATCCATGATGCAAATCTATCCACTCCTGATCCATGTATCATTTGGTACAGTTACAGGGATTGAGAGGAATGGTTCAATAATTTCATTTAATATCAAGGAATGTATATGGTATACAACCTGAAATTCCTACTCTCCGCAGACATCCACAAAACAGAAGAAAATCCCCAAAGAATGAATGACAGGAAAATGTGAGAACCCCAAGGCACCCCTTCCCTCCCCCAGCCCCACCTGCCTCAGCAAAAACCATTACCGCCACCACCACCCACCATGCAAGGAATAACAAAGCCCCTAATGAGACCATGATCTAAAGTTCATTGAAAAGTTTACCCCAACAGTTCAACGTGCCATAGTCTCTCTCTCTCTCTCTCTCTCTCTTGAGAGAGAGAGAGAGAGATATCACTCCTTCCACAGTGAGAGGGGAGACCAACAACTCACGGTCATGATGTTACAGTCTGCAGTGTCCCTTATTTGGGCAGCAGTGTATACTGCTGTCTCGATGTTCGGATCTCCCACAATGCTTTGATCATGGGCAGAACTATAAGATCGTGAGGTACAGGAGCAGAATTAGGCTAATTGAGTTTCTTCTGCCATGATTGTTTTTTTTTCGAGCCCATTCCCCGACCTTCTTGCCATAACCCTCAACCACCTTACCAGTCACGAGCTTATCAATCTCCGGCTTAAATAGCCAGTGACTCGTCCTCCACAACCCTCTGTAGCAACAAAATCTACAAATTCACTACCGTCTGGCTGAAAAGGGTCCCTCTCTGCCGTTGTTAATTTGTATTTTCCAGAGAAGCATTAATACTTTGGTATGGGATCAGTTCACCTCCAAAGAATTGTGCACATTGGTCTATGTTTGTTGGTGGTCAGACAGAGTTCAAATATATACTTTGTAAGTATTTTATTGATTTGAAGGTGTGATACACTGAAACTCTCTTTAACTCTAGTTCAAAATAGATTGCTAAAGTTAGCCAGAGATTACAGACAGTCTAACTCCAGTGTTATTAAGTTATTTTCTGTTGCAGGATGAGTTTCTCCATAATTTTGAAAATAATTCCATGTTCTTTTTTGAAGTGTGAAACAGCAATTTGCATATAGACAAGACTTACGTTCAGGGTGCTATTTTTACACTGGTATAGATGTTCATGTCATTTAATATCAGCAGCTGCGGTAAAACACTATTAATTTTCTTTTGAAGTGATGATTAAGAGGTTTTCAAAACAAGCCTGATTGTGTTCTTAAACCCAATCAAAAGGTGTCCATCATGTAATAACATGCTCACCTGATAGGTTCTCCACTAGACTGTTATCCACAAAACCAACTTCAATGCGGACTTGTTAGTTACTTAAAATAAGGACTGATTTCTATAGTCAGATCAATAACTTATTTCACGAAAATGACTCAGCTTCTGCTCGAGTGGGCAAAAGTCGCTTCATAATGAGACCAGGAGTGGGCTATTCAGCTCCTGTACCTTGCTTGACAAAGGTACAAGGTGATAAGAGGCACAGATCGAGTGGATAGCCAGAGACATTTTTCCCAGGATGGAAATGGTTGATATGGGGGGCATAATATTGTGGTGACGGGAGGGAATTATGGCGGGGACATCAGAGGTATGCTTGTTACACAGAGAGTGGCGGGTGTGTTGAACACACTGCCGGGGTGGTGGCAAAGGCCACATTAGGAGCATTTAAGAAACTTTTAGACAGGCACACGGATGATAGAAAAAAGGGAGGGTTATGTATGAGGGAAGGGTTAGACTAATCTTAGAATAGGTTAAGAGGTTAGCACAACATTATGGGCTGAAAGGTCTGTATTTATACTTTATACTTTATAAAGTATAAAGTATAAAGTAAGAGGTTAACACAACATTAAGGGCTGAAGGGTCTGTACTGTGCTCTATACAAATTATATAAGTTTCAGAGACTTTGTTTGAGAGATGGACAGAACAGGATGTTTATTTTTCTAGAGTTTATTATTTTAGGAGATATATTTTTGGGAGGTAAAAGAAGAGGAGTAGTTGATTATTAATCAGAGACAGTACTACCCAGACAAGGATTATTCTGTCGCTACTCCTGCCCTACAGTCCATTGCGTAGGTGGGGGTTTTTTTCTGTGCATTGTTCCTCTCTCACCCACTGTGTCCACTCTAGTTTACTTTTATTGAGATACAACATGGAGCGAGCTCTCCTGGCCCACCAATCCCCCAATTTTAATCCTAGCCTAATCGCGGGACAATTTAGAGTGACCAATTAACCAACTGACCGGTATGTCTTGAAACTGGAGCACCCAGAGGAAACCCACGTGGTCACTGGGAGAGCGCACAAACTCCTCACCTGTACCATAAAGCGTTGTGCTAACCACTACACTACCGTGCCACCCCATACACAGCCTGGTGCACAAAAGTGGGAGGGAATTAGCAAGTGTCCATTCTAGTTCCTGTCCACATTTCACTTTGAGAAATGAGATGGGAAAAATAAGAGGAGGTGATTTTGGAGCGTAGAAACTCATGACAGGCAGTTTCCTTTACCTCTGCTCATTACTTCCATTATTTCATTCTAGTCTCTTCAGTGCTCAGTGTAATGACTTGATGCAAGACAAGCTCTTAGCTGTACCTGCATCCATGTGACAATAATAAACCTGAGCAGTTATACAGGAATGAACAGAATTAAAACAAAACAAAACCAAAGTCCATTGTTGTGCAAAGTGTCACTTTGCTGTACTGAGGTAGTCATTGGGATTATTGCACACAAAAATGCAGGTCAGGCAACACCTATGGAGAGGAATAAACAGTCGATGTTTCAGGCTGAGAACCTTCATCAAGACTCAGTGTGTGATTCAGGAACCAGTTGGTTGAGGGGACGTAGAAAAGGGTCTCGGCCCGAAACGTTGACTGCTTACTCTTTTCCATAGATGCTGCCTGACCTGCTGAATTCCTCCAGCATTTTGTGTGTGTGTTGTTTTGCAGATTTTCTCATGTTTGTAGCTGTTCCTGAACCGGGTGGTGTGAGATTTCAGGCTCTGTACCTCCTGTGCAATGGTAGCTGTCAGAAGGTGCCATGGCCGGGATGATGGGGAACGTTGATAAGAAAGACTCTGCTTTCTTGAAACAGTGCATTCTCTAGATGCTCTTGAAGCTGGGGAGGGACGTGTGCATGATGTACTGAGCTGATTAGCTGCTCTGTTGTCCGACCCAGTCTCTATACAGTTTTCTCTAGCCTTGAATGCATCTGAGTGTCCGCAGGGCTTTGAAAGTAGAACTCCGTTCAGTTTGTTTATGAACAAATCCAAAGTACAAAGTAAATTTATTATCCAGGTGCATGTATATCACCATATACAACCCTGAGCTTCATTTCCTTGCAGGCATTCTCAGTAAATTCAAAGAAATACCATAGAGACAATAAAATCTTTACACAACAAGACAGACAAACAACCAGTGTACAAAAGGCAACAAACTGTGCAAATACAAAAAGAAAAAAAATAATAGTAATAAATAAATAAGTAATAAATCTCAAGAACATGAGATGAAGAATCCTTGAAAGTGTGGGAACAGTTGAAATTTGGGGTGAGTGAAGTTACTCTCACTGGTTCAAAAGTCTGATGGTATTAATAACTATCCTGAATCTGGTAGTTTGGGTGCTGAGGCTCCTGTAAATGAAATTTTCTTCACTCAAAGTTCTATGCAAAGGAAATGGTTAACAAATAACATTTTATTGTGCTTTAGTCTTCCTTAAAAGCACTTTATAATACTTTTGAGGTATGGTCCCCATTGTAAGGTCTGCGTAGCAATGTACATATGATTCATTCTGATGACGATTAGGGTGGCTCTCTGCTTTACATCATTGAGTTTCCAGCATCAAGAGCGTGTCAAACTTTGTATGGAGGTGTCTAGGACAGGACTTGAACCCACAAGCTACTGACCTGCTAAGCTGCAGCAGACAGCAAGCTTCAAAGGAGATGAAGGGAGGTGCCAGCAGAAAGTTGTCCGGAGAGCTGACGACTTGTGAAATCCAAATGCTCCACGCCAGTTATAAATCAGGATTGGAAGCCATTCTGTGCCGCCTGAGTTGATAATATCAGACTAAGTGGCTGCTTGCTATGTGAACCATTAAACAGCTCTGCCGGAGAAAGATAAGGAACTCAGTTTGTCAGATTAATCTGAATCTCCTCCAATCATTTACAGATCTATGGACATCTTGTGATAAGGCTGCCTTTATCAAATGTCCACTGAAGAGTGCATTGGGAAATTTCTGGCTACATCACACCTTTTAAATGTGACATTCATCACGCCACTATTTTATAAGGCTCAAGAAAAAGGCAGAGAGATTTCCAGCAATTACACAAAGCATTCGAGCATTCACTGGCAGTTTGCATGTGCAGGTTGTGGACACTTTTCTAACTTGGTGAAGAGACTGTAGTTTTCACCTGTTCCTAACAGTTGATCAGGCCAGTACAGGCATAGTACAGGCCAGTATTCTCAGGATCTCAGGATGTGCCACACTGGCAGATGTACAGTACTGAGGGAGTGCCATTGTCAGAGAGACGGTACCGAGGGAGTGCCATCAGAGGAATGGTACCGAGGGGGTGCCGCACCGTCAGAGGGATGGTACTGAGGGAGTGTCACACCATCAGAGGATGGTACTGAGGGAGTGTCACACCGTCAGAGGGATGGTACTGAGGGAATGTCACACCGTCAGAGGATGGTACTGAGGGAGTGTCACACTGTCAGAAAGGCAGTACTGAGAGACTGCAGCACTGCTGCCAGGGATTTGGGGCAGAATTCTGAACCGTAACTCTGTGGAAGTGCTGCCCGTCTGATATTCCGTCTGGACACCTCGGTGTCTGATGGTGCTAGACTGTGGGATCCTGACGTATAGAGGATGGCCAGCCTTATGTAGGAATGACAAGTTGCTGTGTCTCAGAGTATTTCATTACGAAGTGTTTCAGAGAGCTGGCAGGAGATGGTTATAAAATTCTTTTACATTGTATTTTCATGAACACATAATCATTATTATTACGTGTCACGCAGCAGTAAGATTACGAGTATTCACTACTTCTCTTTAAATTGTCATGATCAAAATCTCCTTCAGAGCGTGGTAACAACGTCTGCAGAGAAATTGACTGATTTGTTCTGTAACAATTCCATCACCTCGCATTTCATCTCTCGATCTCCTTCCAGCCTCAACAGGACTATGCTAGGACAGAGGAGTCTTGTTCCAGTCGCCCTGGGGCTTGTGCTGATTTGCACGGGTGAGGAACGGTAGCGGTAATTCGGTGTGAAGTCCAATGAGTTACGGCGTCACATTAGCACATTGAGATCTGCCTGCCGGGCAGAAGCTTAGAGAGTATCTGCAGTCCCAATGTCATTTCTGGTTAGAGCATAGAACAGCACAGCACAGGAACAGGCCCCACGGCCTACAATATCAGTACCAAACACAATGCCAAATTGAACTAAATCTCATTGTCTGCATATAAACCAGATCCATCCCTTCTCTGCACGTTCATCTGTCTGTTTAAAATCCTCTTAAACTCTACAGCCTTATGTACTTCCCCCACCACTCCGGCAGCCCGCTGCAGACACCCACCACTCACTGTGCAAAATACTTGTACCACACAACTTTTAAAGTTGATGGAGAGGAATAAACAGTCGATGTTTCTGACCAAGACCTCTGATTAGGGTCCCGGCTTGAAACGTCGACTGTGTATTTATTTATCGAGGTACAGTGCAGAATAAGCCCTTCTGGCCCTTCAAGCCATACCGTCTAGAAATTCCCCCAATTTAATTTTCCAGCCTAATCACAGGACAGTTTGCAGTGTCCAATTATCCTACTGACCGGCACGCCATTGGTCTGTGGGAGGAAACCAGAGCATCCGGAGGAATCCCATGAGGTCATGGGGAGAACGTACAGACTCTATACAGGCAGCAGTGCGGATTGAACCCTGGTTGCTGGCACTCTAAAGCGTCCTGCTAACCACTACGTTATTGCGCTGCCTATATCCCGTCCATAGATGCTGCCTGACCTGCTGAGCTCCTCCAGCGTTTTACATGTGTCGCTCTGGATTTCCAGCAACTGCCGAGTTTGTTGTGTTTATATCTTTGATCTTTCTCTCTCTCCCCACCCTCCACTTACCTTTAATGCATTTCCACATTTAGATTATAAGGATACGCAGTCCTCTTTTATTGTCATTTAGTAATGCATGCATTAAGAAATGGTACAATGTTCCTCCGGTATGATATCACAGAAACACAAGACAGACCAAGACTGAAAAACTGACAAAAACCACACAATTATAACATATAGTTACAACAGTGCAAAGCAATACCGTAATTTGATAAAGAGCAGACCATGGGCACAGTAAAGAAAAGGTCAAAGTCTCTCAAAAGTCCCATCATCTCACGCAGATGGGAGGAGGAAGGAAACACTCCCTGCCGTGAGCTTCCAGCACCGCAAACTTGCCGATGCAGCATCCTGGAAACACCTGATCACAGTCGGACTCTGAGTCCGTCCGAAAACTTCGAGCCTCCGACCAGCCCTCCAACACCGAGCACCGAGCACCATCTCTGCCGAGCTCTTCGACCCCAGCCCTGGCCGCCAGCAGCAGGCAAAGCCGAGGATTTGGGGCCTTCCCTCCGGAGATTCTCGATTGCACAGTAGCAGTGGCAGCGAACCGGGCATTTCAGAAGTTTCTCCAGATGTTCCTCCGTGCTTCTCACATCTGTCTCCATCAAATCAGGATTGTGCCAGGCCCCTATTTAACAAATACGATATCATTTCACCGGAGAGGCCGCGCGTGCCTTATTTGATATTTCCGCTCTGGGGAAAAGATTCTATCTACCCCAACTGTGCCAAAGCCTGAGCTGCAGTAATTGGATCCAAATATGGGTGTCAAACCCTTAGAAAGGATGCCAAGGCTTTAGAGAGGGAGCTGAGGAAATTTACTAGAATGGTAAATTTTGCTCTCAGGAGCAAACACATCCTTGATGATGGGTAAGATTGTGCCCGTGATATATCTGACTGAATCCACAGCCCTCTGCAGCCTCTTGCAACCCTCTGCATTGGACCATCCATGCCAGGTTGTTTGGCAACCCATCAGAATGCTCCCTCCATTGATCGATAGAACTTTACAAGAGTCTTTGGAGACAAAACAAATCATAGAATAATGGAATGAATGACAAAGGACATCAAGTTTGCTGCAGATTAATGACCTCTAACTGAATGGAGCTTTACAGTTTATGAGATTTTTTTTTCCTTGACAACTTACCAACATATGATATGATCACAAAAAGGACACAAGAGCGGCTATATTTCATTTGGAGTTTGAGGAAATGTGGTATGTCACCAAAGGCTCGAGCAAATTTGTACAAATGTTCCATGAAGAGCATTCTAACTGGTTGCATCACCGACTGCTATGAGGGACACAGGAATGGAAAAAAAACTGCAGAGGATTGTAGACCCAACCAGTGCCATCATGTCTCCCCACCATTGAGAACATCTTCAAAATCTGATGCCTCAGAAAGGCGACATCCCTCATTGAGAACCCACCCCCCCACTATCACCCAGGGTATGCCCTCTTCTCATAACTACCTCCAGAATGGAAGTACAGGAGCCTGAAGACATACACTGGACATTTTAGGAACAGCTTTGTCTCCTCCGCCATCAGATTTCTGAACTGGCAATAAGCCCATGAACACCACCTCTCTATTTTTGCACGACTTCTAACATCGTAAACCAGCGAGTTGCTGTTATGTCTCCTCGCTCGCTGGGAAAATGGAGACACCTCCCTCTCCCTTATTAGGGAAGGAGAGAGAGCCTGCGGTATGTCGAATACCGGGTGAACAAGCAGACTTTGGGGTGACTGCAAGTCTGTGTCTTTGCTATTGCTTTGCTCACACTTAAGTGCTCGGATGCTTGCTTTTCTTTTGCTGGTGGGGAGAGGGCGAATTGTTGCTTGCTCCCGCTTACACGTAGGAGGGGGGAGTTCAGGGGGCTTCGTGGTTCTCACGTTTAACTGTCATTCATTCTTTGGGGCACTTCCCAGTTTTCGTGGATGCTTGTGAAGGAAAAGCATTTCAGGATGTATATTTTATACATTTCTCTGACATTAAATGTACCTATTGAACCTTTGAACCTTTACTTATTGGATTTATACATACAGTATCTACGCAGTAGAGAGCATCCTGACGAGCTGCATCACTGCTTGGTACATCTACATCAACGGAACTGTAGTGGAGTGTGTATCAAGCTTCAAATTCCTTGGTGTTCACATTTCCGAGGATCTCACCTGGTCCCTGAACTCTTCCATCCTGATCAAAAAGGCGCAACAGCGCCTTTATTTCCTGCAGAGCATGAAGAAAGCTCACCTCTGTCCCAGGATACTGATGGACTTTTACCAGTGTACCACTGAGAGCATACTCACCAACTGCATCTCAGTGTGGTATGGCAATTGTCCCGTATCGGACTGCAAAGCACTCCAGCATGTGGTGAAAACTGCCCCGCAGATTATCGACACCCAATTGCCCACCATTGAGAACATCTACCATAAACGCTGCCTGGGCAGGGTGAAAAGCATTATCAGGGATGCATCTCACCCTAACCATGGACTTTTTACTCTCCTCCCATCCGGCAGGCGCTACAGGAGCCTCCACTCCCGCACCAGCAGGCACAGGAAGAGCTTCTTCCCTGAGGCTGTGACCCTGCTGAACCTCACATCACAGCACTAAGCAGTATTGCATCCATATTGTACTGTCTCAGTACTTCTATATTTGTGTGCTGTAGCACTTTTTTTATTCGCAGTTATTTTGTAAATAACACTATTCTTTGCATTTCTGGTCAGATTCTAACTGCATTTCATTGGCTTTGTATCTGTATTCGGCACAATGACAATAAAGTTGAATCTAATCTAAACTGCACTGCAGCAGATAGGGAGGGATAAAGCTCTACAATGGAAGGTCAAAACTGCCAATGTATCACTGGCACCACCCTACCCACCATCAAGGACATACAGTATGTACAGAAAGGTGCTGGAAAAGGGCCAGTAACATCATAAAGGATCCCACCCACCCTGCTCATGGACTGCTTGTCCCACTCCCATCAGCGAAGACGCTACATGGCATCCACAGCAGGATCTCCAGACTTAATAAGGCTGAGCAGCCTCTCCACCCACTAACTCCATCACTACTTCTTTATTTCCTTTTAATCACCTTATATACAGCCTAGAGACACCTTATGAACACACAATCAATGTATATAAAGTATCTTATATATTGATATTTATTGTGATTTTTATTATTACTGTTTTTTTGTGTTTTTTTAATTCTATATCAAATCCAGAGTAACAATTATTTCATTCTCCTTTACATTTATCTACAGGGAATTACATTAAACAATTTTGAATCTTGAATATACAGTATAGTATATATATTAATTATGATTTATAGTATATTTTATGTATCGCACTGTACTGCTGCTGCAAAACAAATTTCACAACGTAAGTCAGTGATAATATACCTGATTGTGATTTTGATGCCAATGATCACTGGACTTGGAGTAGTCATTCATGGAGATATTTGACAAGTTACTGTGTACGCTGAAGTCCTTCACGTTTGATAACTTGTATTGTTGAAACGCTGGAGTTGCTCGATGTTGTCTGTAGGTATAAACCATCATCTCCCTCCATGCCTCGCTGCAACAGCTGAAATGACTAAATGTCATGGTGAAGCTTTAAACATGAATGCCTCTGGGGCTGCTTCACTGGAACAGCTCTCTCTTACTCCATGCCTTGCTTTGAGTTGTCCTGCTCACTGCTATCTATTAGTGTTTTTGATTTGTTGCACTGGATCAGCCCCCATTAATGGGAGAGCATCTGTGCGTGACTTTGTTTAACATGAGAAGCCTGATGCACGGGCAGCCAACACACAGTCCTTGACAGATCAGGGTCTGGGTCCAGTGGCATGCAATGAAAGATGGCTGGGGACCCTTCACTACTCTAGTCTTCCTCCGCCTTAAGTGCCATTATGATGTATCACCAAGTTACCCCAGCACCATCCTTAAGGTCTGGGACCTCCCCTTTGACCTTACCATCATGGCTGACCCTACCAGTAGCTAAGCACCAGGTGACTAAACTCTAGGCAGCGTCGCTCTTGGGATCACAGGAAATCACAAACCTCTCCACCACAACAATCCTCGGAGATGAAAATCAGCTCCCATTACTTCTGTAGGAATCAGACTGCAACCTCGATTCAACTAGGGTCTGTCCTGTCTGAGAGAGAGAGAGACAGAGGAAGAGAATCAGACAATGTGTAAGGTGCTTTTGAACTCCAAAACATGGGAGGGACAAGGTGGTGATCTTGAAGTCTTAGAATAAGGTAACCGTGCAAAAGGAATTTCTTCAGTCAGATGAATGTACTTACATAGATTTCATTTCCTAGAGGGTTAATGCCCAGAATATTGCTGACGTCACCAGAATTTTGATGACTGGGATACGGAACCTGATTAGATGAGTGGGGCTATGATGGTGTTGAATGTTCCTGGGGGCCCTGAGGTCTTCTGCTCCTGTGCTCTGCTCCGGGCCTTCAGGGGAAACACAGGGAACAGCTAACATTATCAGACTATGTCTATCTCTTGGTGACAGGATACATGCTCTGATTCCATCATTGTTTTCAATCTTAAGTAAGAGAAAAGACTCACAAAGTGATTTACACGAGACTGGGATTCCAACCATTGGGATGGGGACTCTTGGATACTTGGAAAGTATGAATACATGGATGAGGAAGATAAAGAAGGAAGTTGGCCGTCCCAGTGAGCTATGATCAAAGAGGGCTAGAGATTACTAATCAGAACATTACCCTAACCACACATCCTTCTGGCTGTATTCCCCACTTCCTTCTCTTCAATTTTGAAGGCTTGCATTTGAGGCCATTCCCACTTCTTCTTCTTGCTATGCTTAAATTGAAGTTCAAGAGTGATGGGTGGGGAGGCAGAAGTGAGTGTAGTCACGGTTACTAAGTCAAAGGTGTCTGGGAAGCCAGAAGGTCTGAAGGTAGATTGACAGATTGACTAAAAACATTACTAGTAACACCATTTTTGAATTAAGTTGTGGTAAACTATCACCGTAAATAATGAAGAGGCAAGTGGAGACGAAAAGGATTCGAAGGATGAGCAGCACGAAGCCGAGGGGCGGCGTGCTCAAGATGGGGCTGCAGATGGAGTTGGTGTTGCGGCTGGAGTTGGAGTGAGGGATTCGGAGAGGGGTCGATGTTGGGTGCGAGGCTGGATCACTCCAAGCACCGAGCTGATTTGGTGAGATTGAGAGTGGCTTCGGGCTGGCTGTGCAGCCCAAGCGTGTCGCTGAGCCAGGATCTGGGTCCTGGACTGAGGCACCACCCGGCGCTTGGACAATTTAAGTGCCGGTCCAGGTAGGCTGGAAGTGCCGAGGCTATGAACTGCTCTGACGGTTGCCGCCTCTGCGAGTTTCGTGGCGTTTTTCCCCCACTAATATGATGAACTGAGGTCGAGACTTGGGCCTATTGCGGCTGCTCTGAGGAGTGGATCTAAGGACTCAGTCTGGTTCATAGAACATAGGACATAGAATAGCACAGCACAGTACAGGCCCTTCAGCCCACATTGTTGTGCTGACCCTCAAACCCTGCTTCCCATATAACCCCCCGCCTTAAATTCCTCCATATACCTGTCTAGTAGTCTCTTAAACTTCACTAGTGTATCTGCCTCCACCACTGACTCAGGCAGTGCATTCCATGCACCAACCACTCTCTGAGTAAAGAACCTTTCTCTAATATCCCCCTTGAACTTCCCACCCCTTACCTTAAAGCTATGTCCTCTTGTACTGAGCAGTGGTGCCCTGAGGAAGAAGCGCTGGCTATCCACTCTATCTATTCTTCTTAATATCTTGTATACCTCTATCATGTCTCCTCTCATCCTCCTTCTCTCCAAAGAGTAAAGCCCTAGCTCCCTTAATCTCTGATCATAATCCATACTCTCTAAGCCAGACAGCATCCTGGTAAATCTTCTCAGTACCCTTTCCAATGCTGTTGTTTGCTCCTTTCGTTTGCATGAAGTGTGTTGGTGTTTTTTTCTTCCTTCTTTCTTAACGCAGTGATTATGGTCTCTTTTTTTTAATTGGGCTCTTCAGATTTCTTGCTTTGTGGCTACCATCAAATTTCAAGGTGTGTAATTTATACCAGTCTTTGATAACAAATGTACTTGAATCTTGAATCTAGATAAGTCATGTGGACCTGCTGGACTACACCCAATAGTCTGAAAGCAGTAGCTGAAGAGATTGTGGAAGCAATATTAGTGATCTTTCAAGACTCACTGGATCCTGGAATGGTTCCAGAGGACTGGAAAATTGCAAATATCACTCTACTCTTTAAGAAAGGAAGGAGGCAACAGACAGGAAATTATAGGCTTGAATTCAGCAGTGGCAAGATGTTAGAGTCCATTATTAAGGATGAGGTGACAGTGTACTTAGAGGTATATGATAAAATCGGCCAAAGTCAGCATGGTTTCTTGAAAGGGAAATCTTGCCTGGCAAGCCTGTTGGAATTCTTTGAGGAAATAACAAGTAGGAGAAACAAAGTGGATGTTGTTTACTTGGACTTTTAGAAGACGTTTGATAAGGTGCCACAGTTGAGGTTGCTAAGCAAAAGCCCATGTTTACAGGAAAAGATAGGAGACTGGCTGACTAAAGGCAAAATGTGGGAATAAAGGTGCCCTTTTCTGATTGGCTGCTGGAGACCAGTGGCATTCTGCAGGGGTCGATGTTGGGACCACTTCTTTTCATGTTATATGCTAGTGGTCTAGGTGAGAGAATTGATACCTTTGTGGACATGTTTGTGGGTGATACTGCAATACAATGACAAGGGCAGGTAACATTGAGGAAGAAGAAGGATTAGATTATTAGATTAGATTAGATTATGAGGACACTCAGTCCTCGTTTATTGTCATTTAGAAATGCATGCATTAAAAAATGATACAACGTTCCTCCGGAATGATATCACAGAAACACAGAACAGACCAAGACTAGAACTGACAAAACTGCATAATTATAACATATAGTTACAACAGTGCAAAGCAACACCGTAACTTCATAAAGAGCAGACCATGGGCACAGTAAAAAAAAAGTCTCAAGTCCCGATAGCCTTATCATCTCACGCAGACGGCAGAAGGGAGAAACTCTCCCTGCCATGAACCTCCAAGCGCCGCAAACTTGCCGATGCAGCATCCTGGAAGCACCCGACCACACCGGACTCTGAGTCCGTCCGAAAACTTCGAGCCTCCGACCAGCCCTCCGACACCGAGCACCGAGCACCATCTCTGCCGAGCGCTTTGACCCCGACCCGGCCGCCATCTTCTCCTCCCACCAACTAGGATTGATTAGGGGAATGGGTAAAAAGTGGCAGTTGGAATACAGTGTAGGAAAGTGCAAAGTCATGCACTTTGGTAGAAGGAATAAAAGCATAGACAATTTTCTAAATTGGCAGCAAATTCAGAAATCAGAGATGCAAAGGGAATTGGGAGTCCTTGTGCAGGATTCGCCAAAGACTAACTTGTAAGTTGAGTCAGTGTAAGGAAGGAAAACACAAGGTTAGCATTGATTTTGAGAAAATTAGAATATAAAAGCAAGGATGTAATGCTGAGGATTTATAAGACATTGATCAGACCACATATGGAGTATCGTAAGCAGTTTTGGGCACCATATCTACTGACTTTGGAGGGGGTCCAGAGGAGGTTCACGAGAGTGATCCCAGGATTTAAAAGGTTAATGGATGTGGAGTTTGAAGTCTCTGGGCCTATACTCACTGGAGTTTAGAAGAATGCGGGGGGAATCCCATTGGAATCCACCTAATATTGCAAAGCTAGGTAGAATGGACATAGAGAGGATGTTTCCTATACTGGAGGAGTGTAGGACTAGAGGGTACTGCCTCAAAATCCAAGGATGTCCCTTTAGAACAGAGATGAAGAGGAATTTCTTTAGCCAAAGGGTAGTGATTCTGTGGAATGAATTACCACTGGTGACTGTGAAGGTATATTTAAAGCCGAGGTTGAAAAGTTCTCGATTCGTAAGCATGTCAAAAATTACGGGGAGAATGCAGAAGAATATGGTTGAGGGGGAAATTAAATAAGGCGTGATTGAATGGTGGGACAGAGTCCATGGGACTAATTCCACTCCTACGTCTATGGTCTAAGATGTCTTTTGTGCTGCTAGGAGTAACTTTTAAATCCCACCACTGCCTCCTCTGAAACAATAACTCCAGGAGAGGCCAGTTAAGCTAAATGTTCATTTTATATTCTATAAATAGTATGGCATCCAGTGGCTTTGGTGATGCTTCCCTCCCATAGAAGGAACTAGAACCTGGACATGGAATGAAGGTTCACCAGATATCATAAACTTTATGGTAGCATTGTAACTTAGTGGTTATTGCAACGTTATTACACCACAAGTGACCTGAGTTCAATTCTTTACAGACAATGTCCGTAAGGAGTTTGAACATTCTCCCTATGACTGCTTGGTTTCCTCCAGTTGCTCCAATCTGCTCCCACGTTCCAAAGACTTAGGGGTGAGCAGATTAATTGGTAATGGGAGTAATTGGACAGTGCAAGCTCGTTGGTCCACTAAATAAAAATAGTCATAGTCATAGTCATACTTTATTGATCCCAGGGGAAATTGGTTTTCGTTACAGTTGCTCCATAAATAATAAATAGTAATAGAACCATAAATAGTTAAATAGTAGTATGTAAATTATGCCAGTAAATTATGAAGTAAGTCCAGGACCAGCCTATTGGCTCAAGGTGTCTGACCCTCCAAGGGAGGAGTTGTAAAGTTTGACGGCCACAGGCAGGAATGACTTCCTATGACGCTCTGTGCGGCATCTCGGTGGAATGAGTCTCTGGCTGAATGTACTCCTGTGCCCACCCAGTACATTACGTAGTGGATGGGAGACATTGACCAAGATGACATGCAACTTGGACAGCATCCTCTTTTCAGACACCACCGTCAGAGAGTCCAGTTCCATCCCCACAACATCACTGGCCTTACGAATGAGTTTGTTGATTCTGTTGGTGTCTGCCACCCTCAGCCTGCTGCCCCAACACATAACAGCAAACATGACAGCACTGGCCACCACAGACTCATAGAAAACTTCTCTACTCACATAGCCATAAACCTTTGGCGTTCTGTAGCCCAGAGAACCAGAGAGTTGGAAGGCTGTACATAATGCAGGTGGAGATAAACAGATTTTTGGACTACAAGGAGTTAAGATTTAAAGACAGCAGACAGGAAAATGGAACCCAGGCTAAGATCAGATGAAAAATGTTCTTAATGCATGAGAAACTCAGAGTCAGAATTAGAATCAGGTTTATTGTCACTGGCATGTGTCATGAAATTTGTTAACGTAGCAGCAGCAGTTCAATGCAATACCTAATATAGAAGAAGAAAAATCAATCAATCAATCAGTTATGCTATATATATATTGAATAGATTAAAAATTGTGCGAAAGCAGAAATATTATCTATTTAAAAAGTGAGGTAGTGTTCACGGGTTCAATGTCCATTTAGGAATCGGATGGCAGAGGGGAAGAAGCCATTCCTGAATCGCTGAGTGTGTGCCTTCAGGCTTCTGGACCTCCTATCTGATGGTAACAGTGAGAAAAAGGCATGCCCTGGGTGCTGGGGTCTGTAATAATGGACGCTGCCTTTCTGAGACACCGCTCCTTGAAGATGTCCTGGGTACATTATAGGGTAGTACCCAAGAAGGAGCCAACAAAATTTACGACCCTCTGCAGATTCTTTTGGTCCTATGCAGTAGCGCGCCCCCCCCCCCCATACCAGTTGGTGATACGGCCTATCAGAATGCTGTCCACTGTACATCTATGGAAGATTTTGAGTGTTTTTGTTGACATATCAAATCTATTCAAATTCCTGATGAAGTATAGCCACTGTCTTGCCTCCTTTATAGCTGCATCGATATGTTGGGACCAGATTAAGTCCTCAGTCATCTTGACACCCAGGAACTTGAAAGTGCTCACTCTCTCCACTTCTGATCCCTCTATGAGGATTACCCCTCATCTTACCCTTCCTGAAGTCCACAATCAGCTCTTTCATCTTACTGATGTTGAGTGCAAGGTTTTTGCTGCGACATCACTCCACTAGTTGGTATATCTTGCTCCAGTACACCCTCTCTTCTCTATCTGAGATTCTACCAACAATGGTTGTATCATCAGCAAATTTATAGCCTAGCCACACAGTCATGAGCATAGAGAGAGTTGAGCAGTGGGCTAAGCACCCTGAGGTGCACCAGTGCCGATAGTCGGCGAGGAGGAGATATTGTCAACAGTCTACAGAGATTGTGGTCTTCCAGTTAGGAACTCGAGGGTCCGACTGCAGAGAGAGGTACAGAGGCCTAGGTCGTAGAACTAAATCCTACTCCATGTTTGTAGTCCCAATGCCACAAACACATTGAAGGATACTCTATATAATCACTATGCACTCCACTCTCACTTCAAAGTTTCAAAGTACGTTTATTATCAAAGAATGTATATATTATACACCTTGGGATTTGTTTGCTTACAGGCTGCCCTAAAAACGACCAACACCCGATGTGGAAGAGAAAGGAAAAAATAACAACAAATCATGCAAGCAATAGGAGCGAGCAACAAAACACTGATCCAAATTGAGTCCTTAGATCTCAACTCAGGATAGCCTTGGTATCACTTCATCGTATTAGTGGGCATGGAGCACAGCAGCCGGGGCAGTCTTCATAGACTCAGTGCCATGGAGAGAGGAGTGACTATTGTGGAGGGCAAGTGAAATCAGCTCTCGCCTCTGCTCCTGACACCTGGTCTTTCCAGTCTAGCTGGGCTGGCATTTAGGTTGTCCAAACAGTATCCCGTACCTCCCACTAGAACCCAGGCACCACTGCAGTGAAAGGCTCTGGGCCTGGTACTCATCACCCAGTGACTCGCCCCGGGCCCAGGTTTCACCTCCCAGCCCAAAGCCGCTCTCAATCTCTTCAAATCAGCTCTGCACCCAGGGCGATCCAAGCTCACACCTGAGCCGGCTGCACAGTCATCGGAATTCCGCTGCCTCAACTTCTCCTCTCCAAATGGCCCAATCCATCGGATCCAATTCTGACATGCACCAGTACGGCTCATCCTTTGAACTTGCTTTGCCTTCACTTGCCTCTTCATTGATTATGGTGACAATTTACCACAATTTGCTTCAGAAAAGGTGCTATCAGTGACACCTTTTTCAGCCCTCTTTATTCCCATATCCCCACATATTTCTATTTTTTTTCCTGTTTATTCAACGTACCGGGTGGTTAAACAGATGTGGTTATGCAGGAAAAAGTGCCAAGCTGATGAACCAGGACATTGCCTGAGTTAGAGGACCTGAATTATGGAGAGAGATGGGATACATTGACCTATTTTTTTCCAGCAAAGGATGTTGCCTGGATTGGAAAACTTGAGTTACAGAGAGAGATTGGATAGGCTGGGATGAAGGAGGTTGAGGGGTGACCTAGCAAAAATATATATAAGATTAATGGAGACATTGATAGAGTAGAGAATCAAAATCTCATGGTAGAGGCATCAAAAACAAGAGGGCACAGGTTTAAAGTGAGAGGTAGGGGTCGAACGAGATCTTAGGAGTAGGCTCTTTACCCATAGTTGAAATCTGTAGTGTACTAAGAGGCAATTAGAATGTTACTGAAATATCCAAGGTATTGAAGGTTACAATCCTAATGCATGCAACTGCAGTAAGTATAAATAGGCAAGAAGTTTATAATGGATATAATTGGCTGAAGAGTTCATCTCTATCCCGTACAAATTTGTGACTCGACAGCATTCTGGGTTTCTCATGAAATCTCAGCTGAATTTATCTGCCTTGCATTTTTCAGGCCTGAAATCAACAGGTTAACGTATAGAGAAAACTGCAAAACTGTTCCATAAAATGGCTCTGAATTTCAGGGCTCAGCTTAATGCAGTGACTTTTCTCAAAGAACAGCATGGAAGCAGAAGGCCAAATAGACTCCATACCTTACTGAGGAATGGTAGAGATAAGTTCTTGTACATACATACACACAAAGAGAGACAGATAGCCAAGTAGTTTTGGCTTAGACTGAGATTACTCACAGTCATGTTAATGGTTCTGATTGTTCTATAGCCTTAGAAAGATAGATAGATAACACTGAGAACATGAGTTTTAGAGCCCTTGTAAGTGGATCTGTTAGATTGTGGAATCAGTTCAGTGTTGAGGTGAGTGAAATTATCCACACTCGTTCAGGAACTTGATGTTTGAAGGGTGATAATTGTTCCTGAGCTTAGTGTTATGGGTTCTAGGGCTCCTGTACCTCCTTCCTGTTGGCAGCAGCAAGGAGAGACCATGGCCTGGATGGTGGGGGTTTGAACAAATCAGGCAGCATTTATGGAGTGGAATAAACAGTTGATGTTTCAGGCCAAGATGACCATTCCTGATGAAGCATCACAGCCAAAAACAATGACTGTTTATTTCCCACCATAAAAGCTGCCTGAGCTGTTGAATTCCTGCATAATTTGCGACCATAAGAAAAATCCCTGTGCCCCTGTCCAAGGTGCTGAAATAACGACATGTTTTTGCTTGGTTCATGGAGTGTGACCATTCCTGGCAATATCACCATTGACTATCCATCCCTAGTTGCCTCAGAGCTAAGGAAGGAGTTGGTCGTCACGCTGATGACTCTAGACTCATGAAAAGAAACAACCAAAAGGGTGTCACGGTAGAATAGCAGTTAGCGCAATGCTATTGCAGCTTGGGGCTTCAGAGTGCAGAGTTCAATTCCAACATCATCTGTGAAAAGTCTGTACATCCACCCCATGGAGTGTGTAGGTTTCCTCTAGGTGCTCTGGTTTGCTCCCACAGCCCAAAGATATACTAGTTGGTAGATTAATTGGTCATTGTAAATTGTTCTGTGATTAGTCTAGGGTTGAATCATTTATTGCTGTAGTGATGCAGCTCAAATGGCCAGAATGGCCTACTCTACAATGTATATCTGAGTAAGTAAATAAATAAATACATTTCCTTGCCTGGAGGACATTAGCAAAGCTGATCAGTTAAAGGGATGATTCAGCAGATGGACCAACCTCAAATTTAGATTCATCTTGTTTATCAAATGTGCATCAAAACATACAGTGAAATGTGTTGCTTGCATTAACAACTGATGCAACCTTAGGATGTGTTGGGGCAGCCCACAAGTGTCACCACACATTCTGGAGCCAGCATAGCGTGCCCACAATGCTCGGCAGAACAACACAGAGCACAGCAAGCAACGAATCAACAGCATCAGCAAACAAAGCCTGTTTCCTCTCTCCCACCCCCACGCACGGAAAATCCATCAGCTTTATGCTTGCAAATAAATTTTGAAAACCACCTTCTGTCCCTCTGCAAAAATTATGAGGCTTGGTTGAGAAAGCGCAGGAATCTACCAACCCATTTAGAGAGATGGTGTCCAGTAATTTGAACCTAACATGCTTAGTAGTGGGGTGACAGGTTGGGGGGCACTCCTAGAGACAGGAACCAGAAATCATATGGATGACACGCATACACTTCAGTATGCAAGATCTGTGCAGTCTCTTTCTAAGGAGATCCAGTGATATGGGATTCACTTTACCATCTTAAAGGATCATAATTGAGTACTCCAAGCTGAGAGGTTGGTAGGGAGCCTTGGCTTTAGCTGCATGCGATCAGGGTTCAAGCAGGGCTCACGGTCAATTCAACTGCCAGAGGGAATTTTGTCTAGTCAAAAAGAGAGCTAATCAAAAATTATGAGGGCAAAACAGTAGGTTAAACTCTTAAGGTTCTGAGCTGAGATGAGCTAAAATATTTAAGGGAAGCATGGTGATTAGCGTGATACTATTAGAATGCCTGTGACCCAGATTCAATTCCTGACACTGTCTGTAAGGAATTTGTATATTCTCCCCTCAGCTGCATGGACTTTCTCCAGATGTCCCAGTAGAAAGTGCTATTGTCAGAAATGTTTGCACTCCATGTACCAAACAAAAACATGTTGAGTTATTTCAGCACCTTGGACAGGGACATTGGACAGTGTAGGCTTGTTCTGCCAGAAGGACCAATTGATTTATATGTAGGCAACCAGCCATGTAACCCTGTATCAGGCTAAGCAATCTATTGTGTTTATGCTAGTTCTTCGACTGTCTTCTTCCTCAGTAACACACATAAAATGCTCGAGGAACTCCACAGGTCAGTCAGTATCCATGGAAAGGAATAAAGAGATGATGTTTTGGGCTGAGGTGATTCATTGGGACTCATCTCCTTTTTCAGTTCCCTGTTGGAATTACCTATTGAATATGCTTCCACATACCTTTTAAACAAAAGGTCCCAATCACAGCATTAGAAAGTTTTCTTCCTTCCCTCTGCTTTAACTTTTAACATGAATGCACTTGTGTTATTGGAAGCAATTAACTTACTCCATCCAAGCTTATTGTGGATGCCCTGTTTCATTTAATCAACTTGATGGAAAACAACCTCTGCCTTCTAGTCCTTGTCCAAGACCAGTCTTCTCACTCCTTGATGAATCTAATAGGAAACAAATTGCAGGAAAGAGGCGAAAGACACAAGTTGCAGAGGGACCATACCAGGACTTGGTAAACAGGAGATAATTCCCAGAGCAGGCAGGAAAATGAGGTGGACAGTTGAGGTGAAACAGCTTTAGTTGTGTTTGACAGTTGCAGAATGGGTAGGAAACTGGTGAAATGAGAAGAAAGCCATTGGAAATGCAAACATGATGTCTCAGTATAAGAAGGTAGTGTTAGAATGGGGTGCAGTTTGTGTATGAGAATGGGTAATGAATGGTGTGAAGAATGTGTGACAGTGTGAGATTGTGAGATGCAGTGATAGGGTCTAGGAGATGTACAGCACAGAACAGAAATTACAGCCCACCAGATCCATTTCTCCAGCCATTGTACTGCCTACACGGATCTCATTATCAGTATTTTGTCAATTATGTCCAGAGAGTGGGCTGAATATGTAGACTGGCTGAAGTAAGGAGGTGTTGGGGTACAGTATGTCAGACAATGGGAGGTGTTGGAGTACAGTATGTCAGACAATGGGAGGTGTTGGGGTACAGTATGAGACAGGGATAGGAGGAGTTGGGGTACAGTGTGAGAGAGGACAGGAGGTGTGGGGATACAGTGTGTGTGAGGTTGGGAGGAGTTGGGTACAGTGTGAGGGGGATAATAGGAGAATGTGAGAGATGGAAACAGGTGTTGGGGCACAGTGTGAGCGAGGACGGGAGGTGTTGGTGTACAGCATGAGAGATGGAAACAGGTGTTAGGGTACAGTGTGAAAGAGGATAGGAGATGTTGGGTTACAGTGTGAGAGAGGACAGGAGGTGTTGGAGTACAATGTGAGAGAGGGTGGGAGGAGTAATGATGCACTGTGACAGAGGACAACAAATGCTGGGACATGTGTGAGAGGGCGCAAGAGGTGTTGGGGTACACTGTGAGAGGAGGGGAGTAGTTGGGGTACAGTATGAGAGAACATGGGAAGTGTTGTGGTATAGTGTGATAGAAGTTAGGGGGTGTTGGGGTACAGTGTATAACAGGACAGGGAGTGTTGTGGTACAGTGTGAAAGAGGACCAGACCTGTTGGGGCACAGTGTGATGGAGAGTATTTGGGTACACTATGTGGGAGGACAGGAGGTGTTGTTGGTACAGTGTGTCTGACAAAGTGTGGTGTTGGGTATCAGTGTGTCAGAGTGGGTGGTCTTTTAGAACGTGTGTGTGTGGGGTATTAGTTTACAGTGTGTGTGAGAGTGGGAGGGATTGGTGTACAGTGTGTGTAGGTAGGAGCTGTTGGGGTACAGTGTGACAGAGGGTAGAAGATACTGGGGTAAAGTGTGTGTGAAAGTAGGAGGTGTTGGGGTACAGTGTGTGTCAGAGTGAGATGTGTTGGTGTACGGTGTACAGTGTACGTGAGTGTGTTGATGTTGGGGTACAGTGTGTGAGGGCAGGAGGTGTTGGGATAGAGAGTGATAGTGGACAGGAAAGTATGGAATATAGAGGTGTTGGGGTACAGTGTGAGAGAGGACAGGATTTTTAGGGTACAGTATGACAGAGGACAAGAGGTTTTGGGCTACAGTGTGACAGAGGATGGGAGGAGTTGGTGTATAGAGTGAAAGAGGCCAGGAGGTGTTGCTGTACACTGTGAGAGATGACGGGAGGTATTGGGGTACAGTGTGTGAAAGAAGGAGTTAATGGGGTACAGTGTGAGAAAGGATAGTAGGTAGAGGGGTAACGTGTGTGTGAAAGCGGGAGGTGTTGGGGTACAGTGCATGTGAGTGTGTTAATGTTGGGATACAGTATATGTGAGACTGTTGATGTAGGGGTACAGTACATGTGCAGGCAGGTGTTTGGGTACAGAGTGAGATAAGACAGGAATGTGTTGGGATATAGTCTGTGAGAGGGTAGGAAGTGTTGGGGTACAGTGTGAGACAGGATCAGTCACGTTGGGACACGGTGTGATGGAAGGTATATGGGTACACTGTGTTGTCAGTACAGTGTGCCTGACGGTGGGTGGTGTTGGGGTTCAGTGTATATCAGAATGGGTGTTCTTAGAGAAGAGTGAGTCTGAGGTATTAATTTACAATGTGGGAGAGGGTGGGATGTGTTGGGGTACAGTGTGAGAGAGGCTGGGACATGTTGGGGTACAGTTTGAGAGAGGGTGGGATGTGTTGGGGTACTGTGTGAGAGAGGGTGGGATGTGTTGGGGTACAGTGTGGGAGAGGGTGGGATGTGTTGGGGTAGGGTGTGAGAGCGGCTGGGCTGCGTTGAGGTAGAGTTTGAGAAAGGGTGGGATGTGTTGGGGTACTGTGTGAGAGAGGGTGGGATATATTGGGGTACAGTGTGGGTGAGGACAGGATGTGTTGGGGTATGGTGTGACAGAGGGTGGGATGTGTTGGGGTACAGTGTGTGAGACAGTGGGATGTGTTGGGGCACAGTGTGGGAGAGGGTGGGATGTGTTGAGGTACTGTGTGGGAGAGGGAGGGATGTGTTGAGTTAAAGTTTGAGAGAGGGTGGGATGTGTTGGGGTACAGTGTGAGAGAGGGAGGGATGTGTTGGAGTACAGTGTGTTAGAGGGTGGGGTGTGTTGGGGTACAGTGTGAGAGAGGGTGGGATATGTTGGGGTACAGTGTGAAAGAGGGTGGGGTGTGTTGGGGTACAGTGTGGGAGAGGACGGGACGTGTTGGGGTACAGTGTGAGAGGGTAGGATGTGTTTTGGTACAGTGTGACAGAAGGTGGGATGTATTGGGGTACTGTGTGACAGTGGTAGGGATGTATTGTGGTACTGTGAAGGAGGGGGTGGGATGTGTTGGGGTAAAGTGTGGGTGAGGACAGGATGTGTTGGGGTACTGTGTGAAATAAGGTAGGATGTATTGGGGCACTGTGTGACAGAGGGTGGGATGTATTGGGGTACTTTTTAGGAGAAGGTGGGATGTGTTGTTGTAGAATGTTAGAGAGGGTGGGATGTGTTGGGGTACTGTGTGAGAGAGAGTGGAATGTGTTGGGGTACAGTTTGAGACAGGGTGGGATGTGTTGGGGTACTGTGTGAGAGAGGATGGGATGTGTTGGGGTACAGTGTGACGGAGGGTGGGGTGTGTTGTGTTCCAGTGTGTGAGAGGGTGTGATGTGTTGGGTTATAGTGTGCGAGAGGGTGTGATGTGTTGGGTTATAGTGTGCGAGAGGGTGTGATGTGTTGGGGTACACTCTGAGAGAGGACAGGATGTGTTGGGGTATAGTGTGGGAGAGGGTAGGATGTGTTGTCGTAGAGTGTGAGAGAGGGTAGGATGTGTTGTGTTACTGTGTGACAGAGGGTGCGATGTTTTGGGGTACAGTGTGAGAGAGGGTGGGGTGTGTTGGGGTACAGTGTGAGAGAGGGTGGGGTGTGTTGGGGTACAGTGTGAGAGAAGGTAGGATGTTCTGGGGTACCGTGTAGGAGAGGGTGGAATGTGTTGCGGTACAGTGTGAGAGAGGCTGGGGTGCGTTGGGGTACAGTTTGAGACAGAGTGGGATGTGTTGGGGTATTGTGTGAGTGAGGATGGGATGTGTTGGGGTACAGTGTGACAGAGGGTGGGATGTGTTGGGGTACAGTGTGTGAGAGGGCGGGATATGTTGGGGTATAGTGTGAGAGAGAGTGTGAGGTGTTGGGGTACTGTTGAGAGATGGTGGGATGTGTTGGGGTACAATGTGACAAAGGGTGGGATATGTTGGGATACAGTGTGGGAGAGGGTGGGATATGTTGGGGTAATGTGTAGGAGAGGGTGGGTTGTATTAGGGTACAGTGTGAGAGAGGCTGGGCTGTGTTCGGTTACAGTTTGAGAGAGGATCGGATGTGTTGCACTACTGTGTGACAGAGCGTGTGATGCTTTGGGGTACAGTGTGGGAGACGGTGTGATGTGTTGGGGTACTGTGTGACAGTAGGCGGGATGTGTTGGGGTACACTGTGTGCGAGGGTGGGATGTGTTGGGGTACAGAGTGAGAGAGGTTGGGATGTGTTGGGGTACAGTGTGAGAGAGGGTCCGATATGTTGGGGTACAGTGTGGGAGAGGTTGGGATGTGTTGGTGTACAGTGTGGGAGAGGGTGAGATGTGTTGGGGTACAGTGTTGGAGGGAGTGGGATTGTGTTGGGGTACAGTGTGACGAAGGGTGCGATGTGTTGTGATACAGTGTGGGAGAGATTGGGATGTGTTGAGGTACAGTGTGTGAGAGTGTGGGATGCGTTGGGGTACAGTGTGAGAGAGGGTGCGATGTGTTGTGGTACAGTGTGACAGAAGGTGGGATGTATTGGGGTACTGTGTGACAGTGGTAGGGATGTATTGTGGTAATGTGAAGGAGGGGCTGGGATGTGTTGGGGTAAAGTGTGGGTGAGGACAGGATGTGTTGGGGTACTGTGTGAAAGAAGGTAGGATGTATTGGGGCACTGTGTGACAGAGGGTGGGATGTATTGGGGTACTTTTTGGGAGAAGGTGGGATGTGTTGTTGTAGAATGTGAGAGAGGGTGGGATGTGTTGGGGTACTGTGTGAGGGAGAGTGGGATGTGTTGGGGTACGGTTTGAGACAGGGTGGGATGTGTTGGGGTACTGTGTGAGAGAGGATGGGATGTGTTGGGGTACAGTGTGATGGAGGGTGGGGTGTGTTGTGTTCCAGTGTGTGAGAGGGTGTGATGTGTTGGGTTATAGTGTGCGAGAGGGTGTGATGTGTTGGGGTACACTCTGAGAGAGGACGGGATGTGTTGGGGTATAGTGTGGGAGAGGGTGGGATGTGTTGTCGTAGAGTGTGAGAGAGGGTGGGATGTGTTGGGGTACAGCGTTGGAGATGGTGGGATGTGTTGGGGTACAGTGTGACAGATTGTGGGATGTGTTGGGGTACTATGTGAAAAAGCGTGGGATGTATTGGGGTACAGTGTAGGTGAGGAAAGGATGTGTTGGGGTACAGTGTGAGAGAGGGTGGGATGTGTTGGGGTACAGTGTTGGAGAGGGTGTTATGTGTTCGGGTACAGAGTGGGAGAGGGCGGGATGTTGTGGGGTACAGTGTGAGAGAGTGTGGGATGTGTTGGGGTACAGTGTTGGAGAGGGTGGGATGTGTTGGGGTACAGTGTGGGAGAGGGTTGCATGTGTTGGGGTACAGTGTGGGAGAAGGTGGGATGTTTTGGGGTACAGTGTGAGAGAGGGTTGGATGCGTTGGGGTAATGTGTGGGAGAGGGTGGGATGTGTTGGGGGACAGTGTGAGAGAGGGTAGGATGTGTTGGGGTACAGTGTGGGAGAAGGTTGGTGTGTTGGGGTACAGTGTGAGAGAGGGTGGGATGTGTTGGGGTACAGTGGGAGAGGATGGGACGTGTTGGGGTACTGTGTGACAGAGGGTGGGATGTATTGTGGTATAGTGTTGGAGAGGGTGAGATGTGTTGGGGGACAGTGTGACAGAGGGTAGGATGTATTAGGGTACTTTGGGTTGAGGGTGGGATGTTTGAGGTACACTGTGTGAGAGGTTGGGATGTGTTGGGTCACTGTGTGACAGATTGTGGGATGTATTTGGTTCGAGTGTGACATAGGGTAGGATGTATTGGGGTACTGTGTGGGAGAGGGTGGGATGTGTTGGGGACAGTGTGAGAGAAGGTGGGATCTGTTGGGGTACAGTGGGAAAGGATGGGATGTGTTGGGGAACTCTGTGACAGAGGGTGGGATGTATTGGGGTTCTGTGTGGGAGAGGGTGGGATGTATTTGGGTACTGTGTGGGAGAGGTTGGGATGTGTCAGGATACAGTGTGGTAGAGGGTGGGATGAGTTGGGGTACAGTGTTATAGAAGTTGGGATGTGTTGGGGTACAGTGTGAGAGAGGGTGGGATATGTTGGAGTACAGTATTGTAGAGGGTGGAATGTGTTGGGGTACAGTGTGAGAGAGGGTGGGATGTGTTGGGGTACATTGTTGGAGACGGTGGGATGTGTTGGGGTACTGTGTGGCACATCGTGGGATGTGTTGGGGTACAGTGTGAGAGAGGGTGCGATGTATTGGGGTACTGTGTGATAGTGGTAGGGATGTATTGTGGTACAGTGTGGGAGAGGGTGGGATGTGTTGGGGTACAGTTTGAGAGAAGGACGAATGTGTTGGGGTACTGTTTGAGAGAGGGAGGGATGTGCTGGGATACAGTGTGAGAGAGGGTGGTATGTGTTGGGGTACAGTGTGTCAGAGGATGGGATGTGTTGGGGTACAGCGTGACAGAAGGTGCGATGTATTGGGGTACTGTGTGATAGTCGTAAGGATGTATTGTGGTACTGTGAGGGAGAGGGTGGGATGTGTTGGGGTAAAGTGTGGGTGAGGACAGGATGTGTTGGGGTACTGTGTGAGAGAGGGAGGGATGTGCTGGGGTACAGTGTGAGAGAGGGTGGTATGTGTTGGGGTGCAGTGTGTGAGAGGGTGGGATGTGTTGGGGTAAAGTGTGACAGAAGGTGGGATGTATTGGGGTACTGTATGGGACAGGGTGTGATGTGCTGGGGAATAGTGTTGGAGAGGGTGAGATGTGTTGAGGACAGTGTGAGAGAGGGTGGGATGTGTTGGGGTACAGTGTGAGAGAGGGTAGGATTTGTTGGGATACAGTGTGTGAGAGGGTGGGATGTATCGGGGTCCAGTGTGGGAGAGGGTGGGATGAGTTGGGGTACAGTGTGGGTGAGAACAGGATGTGTTGTGGTACGGTGTGAGAGAGCGTGGGATGTGTTGGGGTACAGTGTGGAAGAGGACAGGATGTGTTGGTGTATTGTGTAGGAGAGGGTGGGATGTGTTGGGGTACAGTGTTGGAGAAAGTGGGATGTGTTGGGGTACAGTGTGAGAGAGGGTGTTATGTGTTCGGGTACAGAGTGGGAGAGGGTTAGTTGTTGTGGGGTTCAGTGTGAGAGAGTGTGGGATGTGTTGGGGTACAGTGTTGGGGTACAGTGTTGGAGATGGTGGGATGTGTTGTACTACGGTGTGACAGAGGGTTGGATGTATTAGGGTACAATGTTGGAGAGGGTGGGATGTGTTGGGGTACAGTGTTGGAGAGGGTGGGATGTGTTGGGGTACAGTGTGAGAGAGGGTGTTATGTGTTCGGGTACAGAGTGGGAGAGGGTGGGTTGTTGTGGGGTACAGTGTGAGAGAGTGTGGGATGTGTTGGGGTACAGTGTTGGAGAGGGTGGGATGTGTTGGGGTACAGTGTGGGAGAGGGTTGGATGTATTGGGGTACAGTGTTGGAGAGGGTGGGATGTGTTGGGGTACAGTGTGGGAGTGGGTGGGATGTGTTGGCGTACAGTGTGGGAGAGGGTGGTATGTGTTGGGGGACAGTGTGAGAGAAGGTGGGATCTGTTGGGATACAGTGGGAAAGGATGGGATGTGTTGGGGAACTCTGTGGCAGAGGGTGGGATGTATTAGGGTACTGTGTGGGAGAGGGTAAGATGTGTTTGGGTACTGTGTGGGAGAGGGTGGGATGTGTCAGGGTACAGTGTGGGAGAGGGTGGGATGAGTTGGGGTACAGTGTGACAGATTATGTGATGTGTTGGGGGCTGTGTGAAAAAGCATGGGATTTATTGGGGTACAGTGTAGGTGAGGAAAGGATGTGTTGGGGTACAGTGTGACAGAAGGTGGGATGTATTGGGGTACAGTGGGAGAGGATGGGACGTGTTGGGGTACTGTGTGACCGAGGGTTGGTTGTATTGGGTTACTGTGTGGAGAGGGTGGGATGTATTGGGGTACTGTGTGGGACAGGGTGTGATGTGCTGGGGAATAGTGTTGGAGAGGGTGAGATGTGTTGGGGACAGTGTGAGAGAGGGTGGGATGTGTTGGGGTACAGTGTGAGAGAGGGTGTTATGTGTTCGGGTACAGAGTGGGAGAGGGTGGGTTGTTGTGGGGTACAGTGTGAGAGAGTGTGGGATGTGTTGGAGTACAGTGTTGGAGAGGGTGGGATGTGTTGGGGTACAGTGTGGGAGAGGGTTGGATGTGTTGGGGTACAGTGTGGGAGAAGGTGGGATGTTTTGGGGTACAGTGTGAGAGAGGGTGGGATGTGTTGGGGTACTGTGTTGGAGAGAGTGGGTTGTGTTGTACTACGATGTGACAGAGGGTTGGATGTATTGGGGTACAGTGTTGGAGAGGGTGGGATGTGTCAGGGTACAGTGTGGGAGAGGGTGGTATGTGTTGGGGGACAGTGTGAGAGAAGGTGGGATCTGTTGGGATACAGTGGGAAAGGATGGGATGTGTTGGGGAACTCTGTGACAGAGGGTGGGATGTATTAGGGTACTGTGTGGGAGAGGGTGGGATGTATTAGGGTACTGTGTGGGAGAGGGTAGGATGTGTTTGGGTACTGTGTGGGAGAGGGTGGGATGTGTCAGGGTACAGTGTGGGAGAGGGTGGGATGAGTTGGGGTACAGTGTGACAGATTATGTGATGTGTTGGGGACTGTGTGCAGAAGCATGGGATTTATTGGGGTACAGTGTAGGTGAGGAAAGGATGTGTTGGGATACAGTGTGACAGAAGGTGGGATGTATTGGGGTACTGTGTGACCGAGGGTTGGTTGTATTGGGTTACTGTGTGGAGAGGGTGGGATGTATTGGGGTACTGTGTGGGTCAGGGTGTGATGTGCTGGGGAATAGTGTTGGAGAGGGTGAGATGTGTTGGGGACAGTGTGAGAGAGGGTGGGATGTGTTGGGGTACAGTGTGAGAGAGGGTAGGATTTGTTGGGATACAGTGTGTGAGAGGGTGGGATGTATCGGGGTCCAGTGTGGGAGAGGGTGGGATGAGTTGGGGTACAGTGTGGGTGAGAACAGGATGTGTTGTGGTACGGTGTGAGAGAGCGTGGGATGTGTTGGGGTACAGTGTGGAAGAGGACAGGATGTGTTGGTGTATTGTGTGGGAGAGGGTGGGATGTGTTGGGGTACAGTGTTGGAGAAAGTGGGATGTGTTGGGGTACAGTGTGAGAGAGGGTGTTATGTGTTCGGGTACAGAGTGGGAGAGGGTGAGTTGTTGTGGGGTTCAGTGTGAGAGAGTGTGGGATGTGTTGGGGTACAGTGTTGGAGATGGTGGGATGTGTTGGGGTACTGTGTTGGAGAGGGAGGGTTGTGTTGTACTACGGTGTGACAGAGGGTTGGGTGTATTGGGGTACAGTGTTGGAGAGGGTGGGATGTGTTGGGGCACAGTGTGAGAGAGGGTGTTATGTGTTCGGGTACAGAGTGGGAGAGGGTGGGTTGTTGTGGGGTACAGTGTGAGAGAGTGTGGGATGTGTTGGGGTACAGTGTTGGAGAGGGTGGGATGTGTTGGGGTACAGTGTTGGAGAGGGTGGGATGTGTTGGGGTACAGTGTGAGAGAGGGTGTTATGTGTTTGGGTACAGAGTGGGAGAGGGTGGGTTGCTGTGGGGTACAGTGTGAGAGAGTGTGGGATGTGTTGGGGTACAGTGTTGGAGAGGGTGGGATGTGTTGGGGTACAGTGTGGGAGAAGGTGGGATGTTTTGGGGTACAGTGTGAGAGAGGGTTGGATGTGTTGGGGTAATGTATGGGAGAGGGTGGGATGTGTTGGGGGACAGTGTGAGAGAAGGTGGGATGTGTTGGGGTACAGTGTGGGAGAAGGTTGGTGTGTTGGGGTACAGTGTGAGAGAGGGTGGGATGTGTTGGGGTACAGTGGGAGAGGATGGGATGTGTTGGGTTACTGTGTTACAGAGGGTGGGATGTATTGGGGTATAGTGTTGGAGAGGGTGAGATGTGTTGGGGGACAGTGTGAGAGAGGGTGGGATGTATTAGGGTACAGTATGACAGAGGGTTGGATGTGTTGGGGTACTGTGGGTTGAGGGTGGGATGTTTGGGGTACACTGTGTGAGAGGTTGGGATGTGTTGGGTTACTGTGTGACAGATTGTGGGATGTATTTGGTTCGAGTGTGACATAGGGTAGGATGTATTGGGGTACTGTGTGGGAGAGGGTGGGATGATTGGGGTACAGTGTGGGAGGGGGTGATATGCGTTGGGGTACAGTGTGGGAGAGGGTGGTATGTGTTGGGGGACAGTGTGAGAGAAGGTGGGATCTGTTTGGGTACAGTGGGAAAGGATGGGATGTGTTGGGGAACTGTGACAGAGGGTAGGATGTATTAGGGTACTGTGTGGGAGAGGGTGGGATGTATTAGGGTACTGTGTGGGAGAGGGTAGGATGTGTTTGGGTACTGTGTGGGAGAGGGTGGGATGAGTTGGGGTACAGTGTGACAGATTGTGTGATGTGTTGGGGGCTGTGTGAAAAAGCATGGGATTTATTGGGGTACAGTGTAGGTGAGGAAAGGATGTGTTGGGCTACAGTGTGAGAGATGGTGGAATGTGTTGGGGTACAGTGTGGGAGAGGGTGGGATGTATTGGGGTACTGTGTGGGTCAGGGTGTGATGTGCTGGGGAATAGTGTTGGAGAGGGTGAGATGTGTTGGGGACAGTGTGAGAGAGGGTGGGATGTGTTGGGGTACAGTGTGAGAGAGGGTAGGATTTGTTGGGGTGCAGTATGTGAGAGGGTGGGATGTATCGGGGTCCAGTGTGGAAGAGGGTGGGATGAGTTGGGGTACAGTGTGGGTGAGAACAGGATGTGTTGGTGTATTGTGTGGGAGAGGGTGGGATGTGTTGGGGTACTGTGTTGGGGAGGGTGGGTTGTGTTGTACTACAGTGTGACAGAGGGTTGGATGTATTGGGGTACAGTGTTGGAAAAGCTGGGATGTGTTGGGGTACAGTGTGACAGATTGTGAGATGTGTTGGGGTACTATGTGAAAAAGCGTGGGATGTATTGGGGTACAGTGTAGGTGAGGAAAGGATGTGTTGGGGTACAGTGTGAGAGAGGGTGGAATGTGTTGGGGTACTGTGTGGGAGAGGGTGGGATGTGTTGGGGGACAGTGTGAGAGAAGGTGGGGTGTGTTGGGGTACAGTGCGAGAGAGGGTGGGATGTGTTGGGGTACAGTGTGAGAGAGGTTGGGATGAGTTGGTGTACAGTGTGTGAGAGGGTAGGTTGTGTTGTACTACAGTGTGAGAGAGGGTGGGATGTGTTGGGGTACAGTGGGAGAGGATGGGACGTGTTGGGGTACTGTGTGACAGAGGGTGGGATGTATTGGGGTACTCTGTGATAGAGGGTGGGATATATTAGGGTACAATGTGAAAGTGAGTGGGATGTGTTAGGGTACAGTGTGAGAGAGGGTTGTATGTGTTGGTGTACTCTGTGAGAGAGGGTGGGATGTGTTGGAGTATAGTGTGAGAGAGGTTGGGATGAGTTGGTGTACAGTGTGTGAGAGGGTAGGTTGTGTTGTACTACAGTGTGAGAGAGGGTGGAATGTGTTGGGGTACAGTGTGGGAGAAGGTGGGATGTGTTGGGGTACTGTGTGACAGATTGTGGGATGTATTGGGGTACTCTGTGATAGAGGGTGGGATATATTAGGGTACAATGTGAAAGTGAGTGGGATGTGTTAGGGTACAGTGTGAGAGAGGGTTGTATGTGTTGGTGTACTCTGTGAGAGAGGGTGGGATGTGTTGGAGTATAGTGTGAGAGAGGTTGGGATGAGTTGGTGTACAGTGTGTGAGAGGGTAGGTTGTGTTGTACTACAGTGTGAGAGAGGGTGGGATGTGTTGGGGTACAGTGTGAGAGAGGATGTTATGTGTTCGGGTACAGAGTGGGAGAGGGTGGGATATGTTGGGATATAATGTTGAAGAGGGTGGGATGTGTTGGGGTACAGTGTGAGATATGGTGAGATGTTTTGGGGTACAGTGTGTGAGTAGTTGGGATGTGTTGGTATACAATGTGGGAGAGGGTGGGATGTGTTGGGGTACAGTGTTAGAGAGGGTGGGATGGGTTGGGGTACTGTGTTGGAGAGGGTGGGATGAATTGGGGTTCTGCATGGGAGATGGTGGAATGTGTTGGGGTACAGTGTGGGAGAGGATAGACTGTGTTGCAGTAATGTTTGACAGAGGGTGGGATGTGTTGGGGTACAGTGTTGAAGAGGGTGGGATGTGTTGCGGTAATGTGTGACAGAGGGTGGGATGTGTTGGGGTACAGTGTTGAAGAGGGTGGGATGTGTTGCGGTAATGTGTGACAGAGGGTGGGATGTGTTGGGGTACAGTGTGAGAGAGGGTGGGATGTGTTGGGGTACAGTGTTGGAGAGGGTGGTATGTGTTGGGGTACAGTGTTGGAGACGGTGGGATGTGTTGGCGTACAGTGTGGGAGGGTAGGATGTGTTTTGGTACAGTGTGACAGAAGGTGGGATGTATTGGGGTACTGTGTGACAGTGGTAGGGATGTATTGTGGTACTGTGAGGGAGGGGGTGGGATGTGTTGGGGTAAAGTGTGGGTGAGGACAGGATGTGTTGGGGTACTGTGTGAAAGAAGGTAGGATGTATTGGGGCACTGTGTGACAGAGGGTGGGATGTATTGGGGTACTTTTTGGGAGAAGGTGGGATGTGTTGTCGTAGAATGTGAGAGAGGGTGGGATGTGTTGGGGTACTGTGTGAGAGAGAGTGGGATGTGTTGGGGTACAGTTTGAGACAGGGTGGGATGTGTTGGGGTACAGTGTGGGAGAGGGTGGGATGTATTAGGGTACAGTGTGAGAGAGGCTGGGCTGTGTTCGGTTACAGTTTGAGAGAGGGTCGGATGTGTTGCACTACTGTGTGACAGAGCGTGTGATGTTTTGGGGTACAGTGTGGGAGACGGTGGGATGTGTTGGGGTACTGTGTGAGAGTAGGCGGGATGTGTTGGGGTACACTGTGTGCGAGGGTGGGATGTGTTGGTGTACAGTGTGGGAGAGGTTGGGATGTGTTGGTGTACAGTGTGGGAGAGGGTGGGATGTGTTGCAATACAGTGTGGGAGAGGGTGGGATTGTGTTGGGGTACAGTGTGACGGAGGGTGCGATGTGTTGTGATATAGTGTGGGAGAGATTGGGATGTGTTGAGATACAGTGTGTGAGAGTGTGGGATGCGTTGGGGTACAGTGTGAGAGAGGGTGCGATGTGTTGTGGTAATGTGTTGGAGAGGGTGGGATGTGTTGGGGTATAGTGTGATAGAGGCTGGGATGTGTTGGGGTATAGTTTGAGAGAGGGTCGGATTTGTTGGGGTACTGTGTGAGAGAGGGTGGGATAAGTTGGAGTACAGTGTTGGAGAGGGTGGAATGTGTTGGGGTACAGTGTGAGAGAGGGTTGGTTGTGTTGGGGTGCTTTGTGGGACATCGTGGGATATGTTGGGGTACAGTGTGAGAGAGGGTGGGATGTGTTGGGGTACAGAGTGAGAGAGGTTGGGATGTGTTGGGGTACAGTGTGAGAGAGGGTCCGATATGTTGGGGTACAGTGTGGGAGAGGTTGGGATGTGTTGGTGTACAGTGTGGGAGAGGTTGGGATGTGTTGGTGTACAGTGTGGGAGAGGGTGGGATGTGTTGCAATACAGTGTGGGAGAGGGTGGGATTGTGTTGGGGTACAGTGTGACGGAGGGTGCGATGTGTTGTGATATAGTGTGGGAGAGATTGGGATGTGTTGAGATACAGTGTGTGAGAGTGTGGGATGCGTTGGGGTACAGTGTGAGAGAGGGTGCGATGTGTTGTGGTAATGTGTTGGAGAGGGTGGGATGTGTTGGGGTATAGTGTGATAGAGGCTGGGATGTGTTGGGGTATAGTTTGAGAGAGGGTCGGATTTGTTGGGGTACTGTGTGAGAGAGGGTGGGATAAGTTGGAGTACAGTGTTGGAGAGGGTGGAATGTGTTGGGGTACAGTGTGAGAGAGGGTTGGTTGTGTTGGGGTGCTTTGTGGGACATCGTGGGATATGTTGGGGTACAGTGTGAGAGAGGGTGGGATGTGTTGGGGTACAGTGTGAGAGAGGTTGGGATGTGTTGGGGTATAGTGTGAGAGAGGGTGGGATGTGTTGATGTACAGTGTGGGAGAGGGTGGGATGTGTTGGGGTACAGTGTGGGAGAGGGAGGGATGTGCTGGGATACAGTGTGAGAGAGGGTGGTATGTGTTGGGGTACAGTGTATCAGAGGATGGGATGTGTTGGTGTACAGTGTGACAGAAGGTGCGATGTATTGGGGTACTGTGTGATAGTCGTAAGGATGTATTGTGGTACTGTGAGGGAGAGGGTAGGATGTGTTGGGGTAAAGTGTGGGTGAGGACAGGATGTGTTGGGGTACTGTGCGAGAGAGGGAGGGATGTTCTGGGGTACAGTGTATGAGAGGGTGGGATGTGTTGAGGTAAAGTGTGACAGAAGGTGGGATGTATTGGGGTACAGTGGGAGAGGATGGGACGTGTTGGGGTACTGTGTGACAGAGGGTTGGTTGTATTGGGTTACTGTGTGGAGAGGGTGGGATGTATTGGGGTACTGTGTGGGACAGGGTGTGATGTGCTGGGGAATAGTGTTGGAGAGGGTGAGTTGTGTTGGGGACAGTGTGAGCGAGGGTGGGATGTGTTGGGGTACAGTGTGAGAGAGGGTAGGATTTGTTGGGGTACAGTGTGTGAGAGGGTGGGATGTATCGGGGTCCAGTGTGGGAAAGGGTGGGATGAGTTGGGGTACAGTGTGGGTGAGAACAGGATGTGTTGGGGTACGGTGTGAGAGAGTGTGGGATGTGTTGGGGTACAGTGTGGGAGAGAGTGGGATGTGTTGGGGTACTGTGTTGGAGAGGGTGGGTTGTGTTGTAGTACAGTGTGACAGAGGGTTGGATGTATTAATGTACAGTGTTGGAGAAGGTGGGATGTGTTGGGGTACAGTGTGAGAGAGGGTGTTATGTGTTCGGGTACAGAGTGGGAGAGGGTGGGATGTTGTGGGGTACAGTGTGAGAGAGTGTGGGATGTGTTGGGGTACAGTGTTGGGGTACAGTGTGAGAGAGGGTGGGATGTGTTGGGGTACAGTGTTGGAGATGGTGGGTTGTGTTGGGGTACAGTGTGACAGATTGTGGGATGTGTTGGGGTACTATGTGAAAAAGCGTGGGATGTATTGGGGTACAGTGTAGGTGAGGAAAGGATGTGTTGCGGTACAGTGTGAGAGAGGGTGGGATGTATTGGGGTACAGTGTGGGAGAAGGTGGGATGATTGGGGTACAGTGTGGGAGGGGGTGATATGTGTTGGGGTACAGTGTGGGAGTGGGTGGGATGTGTTGGCGTACAGTGTGGGAGAGGGTGGTATGTGTTGGGGGACAGTGTGAGAGAAGGTGGGATCTGTTGGGGTACAGTGGGAAAGGATGGGATGTGTTGAGGAACTCTGTGACAGAAGGTGGGATGTATTGGGGTATTGTGGGGGAGAGGGTGGGATGTATTGGGGTACTGTGTAGGAGAGGGTGGGATGTGCTTGGGTACTGTGTGGGAGAGGGTGGAATGTGTCAGGGTACAGTGTGGGAGAGGGTGGGATGAGTTGGGGTACAGTGTTATAGTAGTTGGGATGTGTTGGGGTACAGTGTGAGAGAGGGTGGGTTGTGTTGGGGTACTGTGTGACAGATTGTGGGATGTGTTGGGGACTGTGTGAAAAAGCATGGGATTTATTGGGGTACAGTGTAGGTGAGGAAAGGATGTGCTGGGGTACAGTGTGAGAGAGGGTGGAATGTGTTGGGGTACAGTGTGGGAGAGGATGGGACGTGTTGGGGTACTGTGTGACAGATTGTGGGATGTATTGGGGTACTCTGTGATAGAGGGTGGGATATAATGGGGTACAATGTGGGAGTGAGTGGGATGTGTTAGGGTACAGTGTGAGAGAGGGTTGTATGTGTAGGTGTACTCTATGAGAGAGGGTGGGATGTGTTGGGGTACTGTGTGAGAGAGGGTGGGATATGTTGGGGTACAGTGTGAGAGAGGTTGGGATGTGTCAGGGTACAGTGTGGGAGAGGGTGGGATGAGTTGGGGTACAGTGTTATAGAAGTTGGGATGTGTTGGGGTACAGTGTGAGAGAGGGTGGGATGTGTTGGAGTACTGTGTGACAGATTGTGGGATGTATTGGGGTACTCTGTGATAGAGGGTGGGATATAATGGGGTACAATGTGGGAGTGAGTGGGATGTGTTAGGGTACAGTGTGATAGAGGGTTGTATGTGAAGGTGTACTCTATGAGAGAGGGTGAGATGTGTTGGGGTACAGTGTGGGAGAGGGTGGGATGTGTTGGGGTACAGTGTGAGAGAGGTTGGGATGTGTTGGGGTACAGTGTGAGAGAAGGACGAATGTGTTTGGGCACTGTGTGAGAGAGGGAGGGATGTGCTGGGATACAGTGTGAGAGAGGGTGGTATGTGTTGGGGTACAGTGTGGGAGAGGGTGGGATGTGTTGGTGTACAGTGTGACAGAAGGTGCGATGTATTGGGGTACTGTGTCACAGTCGTAGGGATGTATTGTGGTACTGTGAGGGAGAGGGTGGGATGTGTTGGGGTATAGTGTGGGTGAGGACAGGATGTGTTGGGGTACTGTGTGAGAGAGGGAGGGATGTACTGGGGTACAGTGTGTACAGGGTGGTATGTGTTGGGGTACAGTGTGTGAGACTGTGGGATGTGTTGGGGTACAGTATGAGAGAGGGTAGGTTGTGTTGGTGTACTGTGTGGGAGAGGGTGGGATGTGTGTGGGTACAGTGTGAGAGAGGGTGGGATGTGTTGGGGTGCAGTGTGGGAGAGGACAGGATGTGTTGGTGTACTGTGTGACAGAGGGTGGGATGTATTGGGGTACTGTGTGACAAAGGGTGTCATGTATTGTGGTACATTGTGTGAGAGGGTGGAATGTGTTGGGGTATAGTGTGGGAGACGGTGGGAGGTGTTGGGGTACAGTATGGGAGAGGGTGGGTTGTGTTGGTGTACTGTGTGCGAGAGGGTGGGATGTGTTGGTGTACAGTATGGGAGAGGGTGGGTTGTGTTGGTGTACCGTGTGGGAGAGGGTGGGATGTGTGTGGGTACAGTGTGAGAGAGGGTGGGATGTGTTGGGGTTCCGTGTGAGAGAGGGTGGGTGTGTTGAGGTACAGTGTGAGAGAGGGTGGGATGTGTCAGGGTACAGTGTGAGAGAGCGTGGGATGTATTGGGGTACTGTGTGGGAGAGGATGGGGTGTGTTGGGGTACAGTGTGGGTGAGATCTGGATGTGTTGGGGTACAGCGTGAGAGAGGGTGGGATGTTTTGTCATGCAGTGTGGGAGAGGGTGGGATGTGTTGGGGTACTGTGTGGGAGAGGGTGGGATGTGTTGGGGTACTGTGTGGGAGAGGGTGGTATGTGTTGGGGTACAGTGTGACAAAGGGTGGGATGTATTGGGGTACAGAGTGTGAGAGGGTGGAATGTGTTGGGGTACCATGTGAGAGAGGGTGGGATGTGTTGGGGTACAGTGTGCGAAAGGGTGGGTGTGTTGGGGTACATTGTGAGAGAGGTTATGATGTGTTGGGGTACAGTGTGAGAGAGGGTGGGATGTGTTGGGGTACAGTATGGGAGAGGGTGGGATGTGTTGGTGTACTGTGTGAGAGAGGGTGGGATGTGTTGGTGTACTGTGTGACATAGGGTGGTATTTTTGGGGTACTGTGTGACAGTGGGTGGGATGTATTGGGGTACTGTGTGGGAGAGGGTGGGATGTTTTGGGATACAGTGTGGAAGAGGGTGGGGCGTGTTTGGGTACAATGTGGGAGAGGGTGGGATGTTTTGGGGTACAGTGTGGGAGAGGGAGGGATGTGTTGGAGTACACTGTGAGAGAGGGTGGGATGTGTTGGGGTACAGTGTGTGAGAGGGTGGGATGTGTTGGTGTACAGTGTGACAGAAGGTGCGATGTATTGGGGTACTGTGTCACAGTCGTAGGGATGTATTGTGGTACTGTGAGGGAGAGGGTGGGATGTGTTGGGGTATAGTGTGGGTGAGGACAGGATGTGTTGGGGTACTGTGTGAGAGAGGGAGGGATGTACTGGGGTACAGTGTGTACAGGGTGGTATGTGTTGGGGTACAGTGTGTGAGACTGTGGGATGTGTTGGGGTACAGTATGAGAGAGGGTGGGTTGTGTTGGTGTACTGTGTGGGAGAGGGTGGGATGTGTGTGGGTACAGTGTGAGAGAGGGTGGGATGTGTTGGGGTACAGTGTGGGAGAAGGTGGGATGTATTGGGGTGCAGTGTGGGAGAGGACAGGATGTATTGGGGTACTGTGTGACAAAGGGTGTCATGTATTGTGGTACATTGTGTGAGAGGGTGGAATGTGTTGGGGTATAGTGTGGGAGACGGTGGGAGGTGTTGGTGTACTGTGTGACAGAGGGTGGGATGTGTGTGGGTACAGTGTGAGAGAGGGTGGGATGTGTTGGGGTACAGTATGGGAAAGGGTGGGATGTGTTGGGGTACTGTGTGGGAGAGGGTGGGATGTGTTGAGGTACTGTGTAGGAGAGGGTGGGATGTGTTGGAGTACAGTGTGGGAGAGCGTGGGATGTGTTGGGGTACAGTGTGTGAGAGGGTGGATGTGTTGGGGTGCAGTGTGGGAGAGGGTGGGTGTGTTGTTGTACAGTGTGAGAGAGGGTGGTATACGTTGGGTTGATGTGTTAGAGAGGGTGGGATGTGTTGGGGTATAGTGTGAGAGAAGGTGGGATGTGTGTGGGTACAGTGTGGGAGAGGACAGGATGTGTTGGGGTACAGGATGAGAGAGGGTGGGATGTGTTGGGGTACAGTGTTGGAGAGGACAGGATGTGTTGGTGTACTGTGTGGGAGAGGGTGGGATCTGTTGGGGTACATTGTGAGAGAGGGTGGGATGTGTTGGTGTACTGTGTGGGAGAGGGTGGGATGTGTTGGGGTACATTGTGAGAGAGGGTGGGATGTGTTGGGGTACTGTGTGGGAGATGGTGGGATGTGTTGGGGTACAGTGTGGGTGAGGAAAGGATGTGTTGGGGTACAGTGTGGGAGAGGGTGGGATGTGTTAGGGTACTGTTTGGGAGAGGGTGGGATGTGTTGGGGTACAGTGTGGGTAAGGGCAGGATGTGTTGGGGTACAGTGTGCGAGAGGGTGGGATGTGTTGGGGTACAGTGTGGGAGAGGGAGGAATGTGTTGGTGTACAGTGTGCGAGAGGGTGGGATGTGTTGGGATACTGTGTGAGAGTGGGTGGGATGTGTTGGGGTACAGTGTGAGAGAGGGAGGAATGTGTTGGGGTACAGTGTGGGAGAGGGAGGAATGTGTTGGGGTACAGTGTGGGAGAGGGTGGGATGTGTTAGGGTACTGTTTGGGAGAGGGTGGGATGTGTTGGGGTACAGTGTGGGTGAGGACAGGATGTGTTGGGGTACAGTGTGCGAGAGGGTGGGATGTGTTGGGATACTGTGTGAGAGTGGGTGGGATGTGTTGGGGTACAGTGTGGGAGAGGGTGAGATGTGTTGGGGTACAGTGTGGGAGAGGGAGGAATGTGTTGGGGTACAGTGTGAGAGAGGGTGGGATGTGCTGGGGTACTGTGTGACATAGGGTGGTATTTTTGGGGTACTGTGTGACAGTGGGTGGGATGTATTGGGGTACTGTGTGGGAGAGGATAGGATGTGTTGGGGTACAGTGTGGGAGAGGGTGGGATGTGTTGGGATACAGTGTGAGAGAGGGTGGGGTGTGTTGGGGTACAGTGTGGGTTAGAACGGGATGTGTTGGGGTACGGCGTGGAGAAGGTGGGATGTTTTGTGATGCAGTGTGGGAGAGGGTGAGATGTGTTGGGGTACAGTGTGGAAGAGGGTGGTATGTGTTGGGGTGCAGTGTGACAAAGGGTGGGATGTATTGGGGTACCATGTGCAAGAGGGTGGGTGTGTTGGGGTACATTGTAAGAGAGGTTATGATCTGTTGGGGTACAGTGTGAGAGAGGGTGAGATGTGTTGGGGTACAGTATAGGAGAGGGTGGGATGTGTTGGGGTACTGTCTGAGAGAGGGTGGGATGTGTTGGGGTACAGTATAGGAGAGGGTGGGATGTGTTGGGGTACTGTGTGAGAGAGGGTGGGATGTGTTGGGGCACTGTGTGGGAGAGGGTGGGATGTGTTGGGGTACTGTGTGATATAGGGTGGGATGTGTTGGGGTACAGTGGGAGTGGATGGGATGTGTTGGGGTACTGTGTGACAGAGGGTGTGATGTATTGGGGTACTGTGTGAGAGAGGGTGGGATGTGTTGGTGTACAGTGGGAGAGAGGGTGGGATGTGTTGGGGTACGGTGTTGGAGAGGGTAGGATTTGGTGGGGTGCAGTGTACACGAGGGTGGTATGTGTTGGGGTACAGTGTGGGAGAGTGTTCATTGTATTGTCGTACTGTGAGGGAGAGGGTGGGATTTGTTGGGGTACTGTGTGACAGAGGGTGGGATGTGTTGGCGTACAGTGTGAGAGAGGACAGGATGGGTTGGGTACCGATTGGACAGAGGGTGGGATGTGTTGAGGTATGGTGTGAGAGAGGGTATGATTTGTTAGGGTGCAGTGTGAGAGAGGGTGGGATGTGTTGGGGTAAAGTATGGGAAAGGGTGGGATGTGTTGGGGTACTGTGTGGGAGAGGGTGGGATGTGTTGAGGTACTGTGTGGGAGAGGGTGGGATGTGTTGGGGTACAGTATGGGAAAGGGTGGGATGTGTTGGGGTACTGTGTGGGAGAGGGTGGGATGTGTTGAGGTACTGTGTAGGAGAGGGTGGGATGTGTTGGAGTACAGTGTGGGAGAGCGTGGGATGTGTTGGGGTACAGTGTGTGAGAGGGTGGATGTGTTGGGGTGCAGTGTGAGAGAGGGTGGGTGTGTTGTTGTACAGTGTGGGAGAGGGTGGTATACGTTGGGTTGATGTGTTAGAGAGGGTGGGATGTGTTGGGGTATAGTGTGAGAGAAGGTGGGATGTGTGTGGGTACAGTGTGGGAGAGGACAGGATGTGTTAGGGTACAGTATGAGAGAGGGTGGGATGTGTTGGGGTACAGTGTTGGAGAGGACCGGATGTGTTGGTGTACTGTGTGGGAGAGGGTGGGATGTGTTGGGGTACATTGTGAGAGAGGGTGGGATGTGTTGGGGTACTGTGTGGGAGAGGGTGGGATGTGTTGGGGTACAGTGTGGGTGAGGAAAGGATGTGTTGGGGTACAGTGTGGGAGAGAGTGGGATGTGTTAGGGTAGTGTGGGAGAGGGTGGGATGTGTTGGGGTACAGTGTGGAAGTGGGTGGGATGTGTTGGAGTACAGTGTGGGAGAGAGTGGGATGTGTTAGGGTAGTGTGGGAGAGGGTGGGATGTGTTGGGGTACAGTGTGGGAGAGAGTGGGATGTGTTAGGGTAGTGTGGGAGAGGGTGGGATGTGTTGGGGTACAGTGTGGAAGTGGGTGGGATGTGTTGGGGTACAGTGTGGGAGAGAGTGGGATGTGTTAGGGTAGTGTGGGAGAGGGTGGGATGTGTTGGGGTACAGTGTGCAAGTGGGTGGTATGTGTTGGGGTACAGTGTGGGAGTGGGTGGGATGTGTTGGGGCACAGTGTGCAAGTGGGTGGGATGTGTTGGGGTACTGTGTGAGAGTGGGTGGGATGTGTTGGGCTACAGTGTGGGAGAGGGTGGGATGTGTTGGGGTACAGTGTGCAAGTGGGTGGGATGTGTTGGGGTACTGTGTGAGAGAGGGTGGGATGTGTTGGGCTACAGTGTGGGAGAGGGTGGGATGTGTTGGGGTACAGTGTGGGAGAGGGTGGGATGTGTTAGGGTAGTGTGGGAGAGGGTGGGATGTGTTGGGGTACAGTGTGGGAGTGGGTGGGATGTGTTGGTGTACAGTGTGGGAGAGGGTGGGATGTGTTAGGGTACTGTGTGGGAGAGGGTGGGATGTGTTGGAGTACAGTGTGGATGAGGACAGGATGTATTGGGGTACAGTGTGAGAGTGGGTGTATGTGTTGGGGTACAGTGTGGGAGTGGGTGGGATGTGTTGTTTTACAGTGTGCGAGAGGGTGGGATGTGTTGTGGTACTGTGTGGGAGAGGACAGGATGTTTTGGGATACAGTGTGTGTGAGGAGAGGAGTTTTTTGGATACATTGAGAGAGTGGACTGAAGTTTGGGGTGCAATTTTTGAAAGATGTACCGGACATGATGGGACATGGTGTGATGGAGAGTATTTGGGTACGCTGCATGGGAGGACAGGAGCTGTTGTTGGCACAGCGTTTCTGACAATGGGTGGTGTTGGCGTTTAGTGTGTGTCAGAGTGGGTGTTCTTAGAAGCTTGTGTCTGTGAGGTATTAGGTTACAGTGTGTATGAGGGTGGGAGGTGTTCGGGTATAACATGAGTGTGGACAGGTGTTGGCGTACACTGAGAGGGAGAACAGGAGATGTTGGGGCACAGTGTGAGAAGACCAGACACGTTGGTGCACAGTGTTACAGAAAGTATTGGGGTACACAGTATGGGAGGACAGGATGTGTTGTTGGTACAGTGTGTTTGACAATGGGTCATGTTGGTTTTCAGTATGTGTCAGAGTGGGTGGACTTATAGAGCTGTTTGTGTGAGTGTGAGGGTGGAATGTGTTGAGGTACAGTGTGAGAATGGACTGGAGGCATTGGGGTGCAGTGTATGTGAAGGCAGGAGGTTTTGGGGTATAGAGTGATAGAGGACGGGAAGTGTTGGGCTACAGTGTATGAGCTGCTGGTGTTGGGGAACAGTATGTGTGCGTGTGTTGCTGTTGGGATACAGTGTGTGTGAGTGTGGGAGGTTCTGGTACACAATATGTGAGTATGGGAGGTTTTGAGGTACTGTGTGAGTGTGGGAGGTATTTGGGTACAGTGTGTGAGTATGGGAGGTTTTGAGAAACAGTGTGTGTGAATGCTAGAGGTGTTGGGGTACAGTGTGTGTGAGTGTGGGAGGTTTGGGGGTACAGTGCGTGAATGTGGAAGGTTTGGGGGTACAGTGTGAGTGAGTGTAGGAGGTATTGGGGTGCAGCGTGTGAATGCTGAAGGTGTTGGGGTAAAGAGAGATGGAGGACAGGTAGTATTGGGGTTCAGTGTGAGATAGAATTGGAGTGTTAGGGTACAGTGTGAGTGTTATTTGTGTTTTGGAGTGCATTGTGCAAGAGTATTGGGGTACAGTGTGTGAGGGTATTGGGGTACAGTGTGTGAGGGTACTAGGGTACAGTCTGTATGAGAGTATTGGGGTACAGTGTGTGAGGGTATCGGTATACAGTGTAAGAGGATATTGGGGTACAGTATGTGTGAGCATATTGGGTTACAGTGTGTGTGAGTTATTGAGGTACAGTGTGTGAGAATATTATGATAAAATGTGTGGGGGTATTGGTGTACAGTGTGTGAGGGTATTGGGGTACAGTATGTGTGAGCATATTGGGGTACAGTCTGTGTGAGAGTATTGGGGTACAGTGTGTGAGGGTATTGGGGTACAGTGTGTGAGGGTATTGGTGTACAGTCTGTATGAGAGTATTGGTGTACAGTGTCTGTGTGATTGACCTTATTGTGAAACCCAGTCACGTTTTACGAATCTGTGCTGCATTTCCCATTGTCTTAACAATCTCTTGTATGGATTACAAACAGTTGAATCAATCTCTTTGCAATTTTCTCAGCCTGTTATTGAAGCTTTGAATCACAATTCCTTCCACTTGCAGTTGGTGGAATGGTTGAATGCCATATGGTCCAGGATCTCCTTCTGTGATGGGACTCCTATGACAGGGTTTGTCAATGAGCAGGAGGGGGTGTCCTTCCAACCGTACCGATATTTCTCCCCACTGGATCAGAAGCCAGCGACCGTACTGAGCTAGAATCTGTGTTGGTTTAATGCATTGTGTTACCTTAATGGAACTAAAAGTGCAGCAAAGTGTTTAGAAGCCAGAGGATGAATTGGCAGGGGATCACTAATAGATTATATCTTCATTAAGGGAATTGTAAACCTCATTCATGTTATACAGATGCATTCCCAAGCCTTTGTGCGCGCCGTTCATAATCGTCAACCTAATTACTTTAACCTGTTCTAACATGAAACGCCATTATCTTTGATTGGTTAACTTTCAATTTCCACAGAACTAATTTTGTTCTTAATTACTGTTTTCGATGAATCATACGTGTTCCCCTCCTCACCTATCCTGACGCCTAGTGTACAATTTTTTCCCCCAGCTGATTGTCTAGTGCCATCCCAACAGCGCCAGAGGAGAGGAGTCAAGAGGTGTATAGGGTATGTTGGGTGGGCAGAGGAAAGCTTATTGTACCCAACAGAGGGGAGGGGGCTGAAGAGAAAAAGTGAGCTACGGAGAGTAGCTGGGTACAGTCTGTATAAGAGTATTGGGGTACCGTGCATAAGGGCATTGGGGTACAGTGTGTGTGAGGGTATTTGGGGTACAGTGTGTGAGGGCATTGGAGTACAGTGTGTGAGGGCACTGGGGTACAGAGTGTGTGAGGGCATTGGTGTATAGTGTGTGTGAGGGTATTGGGGTACAGTGTGTGAGGGCACTGGGGTACAGAGTGTGTGAGGGCATTGGTGTATAGTGTGTGTGAGGGTATTGGGGTACAGTGTGTGAGGGTTTTGGGGTACATTGTGTGAGGACATTGGGGTACAGTCTGTGAGGGTTTAGGGTACAGTGTGTGAGGGTTTTGGGGTACAGTGTGTGAGGGTTTTGGGGATGGGTGACGGAGAGAAGGAGGACTGAGTGCATCAAGGGGGAGTAGAAAGAGGAGGAGAAGATGAGTGAGGCAGGAGGGATGGGAGGGAAGGGTAGATGAAGGAAGAGTGCACTATTGATGAAGGGTGATGAAGAAGGAACAAGAGGCAGGAAGGAAAGTTGCAAAGGAGGGCTGATGCAAGGAATGGAGATGTGTAGGGGAAATAAAAGAACAGTTCAGTGGAGGGATGGAAGTAGAGGGAAGATATTTGAAGGGAGAGCACGAGGGATGGATGCAGGATGGAGGCCTCCAGGTCTGAATGCGGGAATGGAGGGTGTGAGGAATTGGTAGTGCATAAGGGAATGATGCAGAGAGTGAGGAAGGAAATTAGGGAGTACAAGACTATAAGCACAGGAGATTCTGCAGATGCTAGAAATCCAGAGCAACATACACAAAATGCTGGGGGAGCCCAGCAGGTCAGGCAGCATCTATGGAGAAGAATAAATAGTTACCATTTCAGGCCAAGACCTTACATCAGGATTGGGAAGTAAGGGGGAAGAGGGAAATGTTCTGGCTTCTTCCCCCTTTACCTCCTAGTCCTAATGATGTGTCTCCACCCAGATAGTGAATGTTTATTGCTCTCCATATCTGCTGCCTGACCTGCTGAGTTCCTCTAGTATTTTGCTTGTGGTCCTCTGGGCAGAAAGTGGGATTTGCGAGCATAATGCAGAACCTGAGAGGGAAGGGAAGGGAATGAGTGGAATGAGGGGGGAGTGGGAGAGAGGAGCAAGGGATGAGAGGGTTGTGTAAAGATTGAGGGGACATGTCAAGATTTGAGGAAGGAATGAGTGTGGAAGGAATCTCACCTAACAGATTCCTTCTTCTCCAGCCCTTTACTTCTTCTGCCTATCACTTCTCAACTTCATCCCCCCCCCATCACCTACCTTTCTCCACCCGTCAGTTAACCTATCACCTTTCCCCCTCCCCCACCTTCTTATTCTGGCTCCTTTCCCTTTCTTCCCCCTTCCCCTCCAGTCCCAATAAGGGTCTTGGTCCAAAATGGCGACTGTTCATCCTTCTCCATTGATGCTGCCTGACCTGCTGAGCTTTTTGTGTGTGTTGCTCTGGATTTCCAGCATCTGCTGAATCCCTGGTGTTTATGTCCCTCAGCTAACGGAGTCTCTCTCTCTTCCCTTGCTGCGTACAGGTATGAGGATCCTGGTCAACCTGCTACTGGACACTCTCCCGATGCTTGGAAACGTCCTTCTACTCTGCTTCTTTGTCTTTTTTATCTTTGGAATCATCGGTGTGCAGCTGTGGGCTGGACTCCTGCGTAACCGCTGCTTCTTGGAAGAGAACCTGACCCTGTGAGTGTACATTGAACCGGCTCCCTCTCTGTTTCATCTCATGCTGATTGGCTCCAGGACACTACAAGCAAAGACACCCTGACCCAGGAAAGTGCAAAACTCACCGAGGCCAGTTGTATATAGAAACATAGAAAACCTACAGCACAATACAGGCCTTCGGCCCACAAAGCTGTGCCGAACATGTCCTTACCTTAGAAATTACCTAGGGTTAGATTAGATTAGATTAGATTAGATTAGATTAGATTATGAGGAAACGCAGTCCTCTTTTATTGCCATTTAGTAATGCATGCATTAAGAAATGATACAATGTTCCTCCAGAATGATATCGCAGAAACACAAGACAAACCAAGACTGAAAAAACTGACAAAAACCATATAATTATAACATATAGTTACAACAGTGCAAAGCAATACCATAATTTGATAAAGAACAGACCACGGGCACGGTAAAAAAGAGTCTCAAAGTCTCTCGAAAGTCCCATCATCTCACGCAGACGGTAGAAGGGAGAAACTCTCCCTGCTATGAGCTTCCAGCACTGCAAACTTGCCGATGCAGAACCCTGGAAGCACCTGACCACAGCCGACCCTCGAGTCCGTCCGAAAACTTCGAGCCTCCAACCAGCCCTCCGACACCGAGCACCATCCTTTGCCAAGTGCTTACCCATAGTCCTCTATTTTTCTAAGCTCCATGTACCTATCCAGGAGCCTTTTAAAAGACCCTATCGTATCTGCCTCCACCACCGTCGCTGGCAGCCCATTCCACGCACTCACCACTCTCTGCATAAAAAAACTTACCCCTGACATCTCCTCTGTATGAACTTCCAAGCACCTTAAAACTGTGCCCTCTCGTGAGTGTACAACCAAGGTCTGCCACTCTTTATACCTATCTTCCTCCTTTCTATCTCATACTGCCTCTATCTGACTCAGTATTTCTCTTTCTTGCCTTCTCTCTCTCTGTGTCACTTTCCGTCTCGCTCTCTCTCTGTCTCTCTCTCACACACACACACACACGCATATACACACACGCGCCTGCTCACACACACTCACACACATAAAAGTATGTGCATGCACACACGCACAAACTCTTCCTCTCTCCCTCACCCCTCTACTTCTCTCTCTTTATTTCTCTCCTTCTCACACCCTCCCTCTAAAAATCTGTGCTACAATCTCTGCTCTGGCCACAATTTCACAATCTCTCAATTTCTCTGTGTCCCTCTCTCTCACTTTATTTATGCCTCCTTCTCCTCCCCTCCTTTCTCTCTCTCTTCTCCTTTGTTCGCTTTCTTCTGTCCCTCTGCAAAGCCACTCCCAATTCTCTCTCCCCTGAAGATCGGTGAGCAGAGATTACGTGCAAGCACTCACTTCCCGGAAACTCAGACGGGGACCTGACTGGGCTATTTGCCCAGGATTGGCAAGGCATGGAGAAAAGCATCTGGGAGATCGGAGGTTTGCTGAATCTGTACTACGAACAGTCTGACATTCAGTGTGAACTGTTTCTCCGTGTGTAGGTTAATCTAAGACTAGGGGACATGGGTTTCAGGTGACAAGAAGGTGTACAGGAGTGAGAGAGATCAGCTGCAGAAAGCTGTGAAGGCAGTGAGCTTTATCATGGGTATTAGTCACCCCAGCATCCAGGACCTCTTCAAGGAGCGATGCCTCAAAAAGGAGGCATCCATCATTAAAGACCCCCATCACCCAGGTCATGCCCTCTCATTGCTACCATCAGGAAGGAGGTACAGGAGCCTGAAGACACACACTCAATGATTCAGGAACAGCTTCTTCCCCTCTGTCACCCAATTTCAGAATGGACATTGAACCCATGAGCACTACCTCAATACTCTTTTTCGCGCTACTTATTTAATTTAACTTCTTCATATATATACTCCTTGCTGCAATTTACAGTTTTTATTATGAGGTATTGCATTGTACTGCTGCTGCAAAGACAAGAAATTTCACAACAATCGCCTGTGATATTAAACCCGATCCTGAAGAGAAAGATTTAAAAGAGATGCAAGGGGTAACTTCTTCACACAGAGGGTGGTTGGTATATTGAACAAGTTGCCAGAGGCAGGTGTAATTACAATGTTAAAAGACATTTAAGGTCAATAGACAGGAAATATTCCGAGCACAAGGGCCAAGCACAGACAAATGGATAGCATCTTGATCAGCAGGAACAAGTTGGGCTGAAGGGCCTGTTCCCATGTTGTATAACTCTCTGACACTGTGGCTGAAGTAGCAGGTTAGATTTACAGACAGGGAGGGGTACAGGCCACTTCCTGTTACCCCTGAGTACACAGAATCAGAATCAGGTTTATTATCACTGATATTCTGTATGTCCTGAAAGTTGTTGTTCTGCAGTGGCAGTACAGTGAAAGATTAAAAATTTACTATAAATTACACCAAGAAATATAATAGGCATCCGCTAGTCTCATGAGACCATGGATTTGCGCCTTGGAAGGTTTCCAGGGTGCAGGCCTGGGCAAGGTTGTGTGGAAGACCAGCAGTTGCCCATGCTGCAAGTCTCCCCTCTCCACACCACCAATGTTGTCCAAGGGAAGGGCATTAGGACCCATGCAGCTTGGCACTGGTTACGTCGAAGAGCAATGTGTGGTCAAGTGCCTTGCTCAAGGACACACACACACACTGCCTCAGCCAAGGTTCGAACTAGCGACCTTCAGATCACTAGACCGACACCTTAACCACTTGGCCACGCGCCAACACTACTAAATTCTTCAGATCATACAAATCTGTTGCCTTTTACTGAGAAATATATCAATAAGAATAAATAGTGCAGCAAAAGAGGAAAATAGTAAGGTTGCATTTGCATGTTCAGGAACTGTTCAGAAAAATGATGGCGGAGGGGAAGAAGCTGTTCCTCAGATGTTGAGTGTGAGCCCTCAGGCTGCTGTCCCTCCTCCCTGATGGTAGCAATGAGCCCAGGGCATGTGCTGGATAGTGAGGCTCCATAACGATAATGCCACCTCCTTGAGTCATCGTCTTTTGAAGATGCCCTTGATGCTGGGGTGGGGGGCAAGTGCTCACGAGGAAGATGGCTGGGTCAACAATTCTCTGCAGGGTTTTTTTGATCCTGCACATTGGGGGACGGTAAGGCAAGCAGTCAGAGAACTCGTCACGGTACCCATGTCGAGATTTGCTGGCGTCTTTGGTGACAGACCAAATCTCCACCAACTCCTAATGAAGTATAGCACCTTTTTCCTTTATCTCCCTCTGAATACTTTGATGCAAGTACAGCTCAGTTCCCATCAGCAGACACTTAAGAATGGGAGTAGTCCATTTGGCCCTTCCACAATGATATCCTATTCAATAAAATCACTGATCCCTCTGCTAGCCTGCAGGTCACCCTTGGGCAAGGTGTAGCACCTGCTTAGCCCCCATCGATCAGGGTCACGTGAAGCCATGGGAGCAGGTGGTGGATGGTCACATGAGCAGTTGGTCCATATCACAAGTCCTGGTTATGTGACCACTGACGCCAGGCAGACAATCTCTGAAGAGTATTGATAATGCCTGGGGTCGCCTGTCTTGTAAAGACACTGCCCAGAAGGAGGCAATGGCAAACCACTTCTGTAGAAAAATTTTGCCAAGAACAATCATGGTCATGGAAAGACCAGGATCGCCCACATCATACAACATGGCACATAGTGAACGAAAGAATGATCCAGTGCTGTGTCCACTTTCCCCTGTCCAATTCCCAGATCTGTTGATTCATCTATCAGATCTTCTGATTCCAGCCTGTGATGAATTTGACTACTTGCCTACTGAGATAGACAACCCCAAAATCTCACAGTAAATCAACTTAGCAGAATCTCGGCCACCTCTGGTTGGCATCGACGGACTGGGACAAGGGGCCTCCATCCATGCTGTAAAGTCCGTGTCTTTTCCCAGCAAGCCTACCTGTGAATTCTGGGCGTCAAGCCCCAGTCAGCTAAGGGTGGAGGGAAATCCCCATCCCATCAGGAAATGGAACAAACAGAAGAACTTCCTTGGGCCAGAGGTGAACAGGAAGCAGTTTCATAGAAACAACTGTGCGCACAGGGCTGTCTTATTTGCATTAATCCAAAGTTCAAGGTTCAAAGTAAATTTATTATCGAAGTACATATATGTTACCATATACAGCCCTAAGTCATTTTTGTGGGCATACTCAATAAATCCATAATAGAATAATAACCATAATACAATCAATGAAAGACCTTACCAACTGGGCATTCAACCAGTGTGCAAAAGTCCACAAACGTGCAAATACAAAAATAACTAGTAATAATAAATAAGTAATAAATACTGAGATCATGAAATGAAGTGTCCTTAAAAGTGAGTCCCCAGATTGTGGAAATACTTCAGTGATGCACCAAGCGAAGTTGAGTGGATTTATCCCCTCTGGTCCAAGAGCTTGATGATTGAGGGGTAGTAACTGTTCCTGAACCTGGTGGTGTGAGTCCTGAGGCTCTTGTAACTTCTTCTTGATGGCAGCAGCGAGAAATGAGCATGGACAAGGTGGTGGGGGTCCCCGATGATGGATGCTGCTTTTTTGCAACAACTCCCCATGTTGATGTTCTCAATGTTGGGGATCGCTTTTCCCATGATTGACTGGGCCATATCCACTACCTTTTGCAGGATTTTCCATTCAGGGGTATTGGTGTTTCCATACCAGGCTGTGATGCAGCCAGTCAATATACTCTCCACCACACATCTATAGAAGTTTGTCAAAGTTTTAGATGTCATACTGAATCTTCACAAACTCTTAAGGAAGTAGTGACACTGCTGTGGTTTCTTCATAATTGCACTTACATACTGGGCCCAGGACTTTCCTCTGAAATGATAACACCGAGGGACTTCAAGTTGGTGACCCTCCCCACCTCTGATCCTCCTGTGAGGACCTTCAGTTTCCTCATCCTGGTCAATAATCTGCTCCTTGGTCTTGCTGACAGTGAGTAAGAGGTTGTGGTTGTGGCACCACTCAGCCAGATCCCTTCGTACTAAGCTGTAATATTTCTGCAGGACTGAAGTTCCTCTCATTTGTGACCGTGGTGGGAAGATATTGAAGAGACATTTGAAAGTCACAACCCCATGAATTATTCATGAAAATGGATTACATCCCTCTATGTGGATTCCTAAATTGATTTAATAACGTCACACATAAAACTTTGTTTGCATTCCATCCAGACAGATCATCGCAAACATCAGTACATCGAGGCCAGATAAAAGGGAAGGCAATAACAGAATGAAGAATATGGTTTCATAGTTACAAAGAAAGTGGAGCGCAAGTAGAGAAGCAAAGTGCAAGGTCATTATTTCTGATCGATCAATTGATTGATTACATTATTGATTGATTGTAGCTCCTCGAGCCACACTGCCCAGCAATCCTCCAATTTAATCCTAGCCTAATCATGGGACAATTTGCAATAACCAATTAACCCACCGACTGTGACGAGGCAGACTGAGAGATCTTTATCATGTAAGAAATCCATTAACCAGTCTTATACTGCGGGATAGAAGCTGTCTACCAGCCTGGCGGTGCAAGTTTAGAGGTTTTTGTATTTTCTGCCCCTCGTGGGTAGCCGAGTAGCAAATTTCTGAGAGTCTGGGGACAACTGGAGTGGAAAGAGGATTCATTGCAAACCCAGCATTGACTAGATGGGACGGAATGCTCTTCTTCTCTGCCATAAGGAGACACTAAGACTATAAGATACCGGAGCAGAATTAGGCCACCTTTGCCCATTGAGCCTGCTCTGCCATTTCATCATGGCTAATTTATTTTTCCTCTCAGCCCCAATCTCCTGCCTTCTTCACGTATCCAATCACACCCTGACTAATCAAGAATCTATCAAGCTTTGCCTTAAATACACCCAATGACTTGGCCACCATAGCCGCCTGTGGCAGCAAATTCCACAGATTCACTTCTTTCTAGCTAAAGAAATCCCTCCTCTTCTCCATTTTAAAAGGACGCTCCTCTATTCTGAGGCTGTGCTCTCTTGCCTAGACTCCTCCACCATAGGAAACATCCTCTCTGCCTCCAGTCTGTCTTTTGACTTTTGACAGGTTTCAATGAGGTCACCCTTTATTCTTCTGAATTCCGGTGAGAACTCAGAGCCATCAAACACTCCTCATATGCCTCTCAAACACAGAATAATTTTCACGAGCCCGCTTTGAACCCTCTCCAATGTCAGCACATCCGTTCTTAGATAAGGGTCCCACAACTGCTCACAATACTCCAAGTGAGGTCTCATCAGTGCTTTATAAAGCCCCAACATTACATCCTCGCTTTTATATTCTAGTCCTCTTGAAATGAATGCTAACATTACATTTGCCTTCCTCACCACCAGCTCCACCACCTGCAAATTAACCTTTAGGCAATCCTGCACGAGGAGTTCCCAAATTCCTTTGCAGGGACTTGGGAGTAAGTAGATATCGAAAACTATCAGAGGAGTAATGCTGGGGGGAGAAAAGCAGAATAGGGAAAGGTCCATGTTGCAAGAGTGCTGTACTATCAGATGACTACTATCAGGAGACTATAGGAGCAGAATTAGGCCATTCAGCCCATCAAGTCTCTTCCACCATTCTGTCATGGCTGATCCCCGATCCCACTATAAGACCATAAGACACAGGAGATGCTGCACTGTCCACCAGATTGATTCCTGGGATGGCAGGACTTTCATATGATGAAAGACTGGATCGACTAGGCTTATACTCGCTGGAATTTAGAAGATTGAGGGGGGATCTTATTGAAACGTATAAATTTCTAAAGGGATTGGATAGGCTAGATGTAGGAAGATTGTTCCCAATGTTGGGGAAGTCCAGAACGAGGGGTCACAGTTTGAGGATAAAGGGGAAGCCTTTTAGGACCGAGATTAGGAAAAACTTCTTCACACAGAGAGTGGTGAATCTGTGGAATTCTCTGCCACAGGAAACAGTTGAGGTCAGTTCATTGCCTATATTTAAGAGGGAGTTAGATATGGCCCTTGTGGCTAAAGGGATCAGAGGGTATGGAGAGAAGGCAGGTACAGGGTTCTGAGTTGGATGATCAGCCATGATCATACTGAATGGTGGTGCAGGCTTGAAGGGCCGAATGGCCTACTCCTGCACCTATTTTCTATGTTCCTATATTTCTATGTTGGACAGCCAGCGTGAAGAGAGTGCAGAAGTACTGACTTTGATTGAGATGGTAAGACAAGTCTAATCCACTGTCTCTGCTGCAGTGTTATAGAGATGAGTGAGGGGCTTCTCCTCGTGTCCTGAGCCACTAGCTACCTTTAGTGAACAGCAGTGAAACCGTTTACTTAGTCATGATCACGTTGCCGTTTGTTGTCCAGAAACCAGCGCAGCACTCACAAAATGCTGGAGAACCTCAGCAGGTCAGATCCAACAGTCCACACCTCGGACTGGGACCCTTCAGTAGGACTGGAACGGAGGGGGGAAGATGCCAGAGTAAGAAGGTGGAGGGAGGGGGACGCCCTTTGGCCGCGGAGTCTTCCATGCAGAGCGGTTAACGTAACACTATTGCAACGCGGGTTCCCATCCGCCACTCTCTGTACACTCTCCCCATGACCGCGTGGGTTTCCTTTGGGTGGTCCCGTTTTTCCCGCCATTCAGAAGACGTGCAGGTTACTAGGTTAATTGGTCACATGGGTACAACTGGGCAGCGCATGCTCATTGGGTTGGAAGGACCTGTTAGCATCTCACAATCTCTAAATCTAAATCTAAAACTACAACAAGCCAACTGCTCTTATCCTTTAATAACAAAAACTCGATGTAGTCCCGATCACTGATCTAGACCTTGCCAGAAGAAAAGTTTGGAGGATCTCATTATGACCTTGCAACCTGTTGCTTACCTGCATTGCACATTCTCTGTAGCTGTCACACACTTATCTGCATTCTGCTATTGTTTTAACTTGTTCTGCCTCAATGCACTGCCTAATTATCTGATCTGTATGAACAGAATGCAAGACAAGCCTTTCTCTGTATCTCGGTGCATGTGACAGTAGTAAACCAACACCAATTCCAGCCGCGGGTACAGCCGACGAGGATATGCCATGAAAAGGGTGGATCAGTGGGGTTACAGAGAGGAACTTGGTGCGGCAGTCTGCCCAGTAAAGATAGCTGCTGCTTCGCCACAGGGCAGAGCTCACAGCAGCCTCTGAGTAAATACACCACGAATGTCAGACTCATTTCTGTTTGGTCCAACTTCTCCACTCAGAAGACCACTAGACAGACCTCTCCTTCACCACTACACAGATCCCACTCCCACCACCACACTGACCCCATCTTATCCCCTACACAGACCCCACTTTCTCAACTACACTGACCCCATCTTATCCCCTACACTGACCCCACCTTCTGCACTACACAGATCCCACCCTCCCCACTACACTGACCTCTCATTCATGTCGCCAAGACCTCCACAAGCAGACGTCTCAAGTTTCTTTGTTTCACTCTGTTTCCAGGTACAATGGACTCTCTCTGCCCCTGTACTACCATCCCGAGAAGGACGATGAAACGCCTTTCATCTGCTCTCTGTCCGGAGATAACGGCATCATGGGATGTCACGAGATCCCAGCACTGAGAGACAACGGGCATGAATGCTGCCTGGACAAGGATGACTATTACTACTATGCTGCCTTGGGCCAGGAGCTCAACGTTACCGGGGGGTGTGTCAACTGGAACCGGTACTACACTGCCTGCCAAACTGGTGACAAGAACCCTCACAAAGGAGCCATTAACTTTGACAACATCGGCTACGCGTGGATTGTGATATTTCAGGTATTAATGGAGTTCACACCCCTCATACCCATAAACCACCAGTCTTCTCCATCAATGTCCTAGTTGAATCTCATCCAGAATTACCCATCTAAGCTGTTCTGAAATTTGACGGAGCTCAGGTAACACTGAGAGGTTCAACCCATTCTGCCCCGATTGCTTGGTGGGCGATGCCATTTTAAAGCCAAGGTCAAGTTTATCGACATCCGCACAAGTACTGTACTCATATGCACAGTAGGTGCATTGGATAACCCACATTGAAGGTAGATAGCATCAGAGGCACAACATTCACAAGAAAACATAAAGTACTTTACTTTATACTTTATTGTCGCCAAACAATTGATACTAGAACGTACAATCATCACAGCGATATTTGACTCTGCGCTTCCCGCTCCCTGGATTACAAATCGATAGTAAATATTAAAAATTTAAATTATAAATCATAAATAGAAAATAGAAAAATGGAAAGTAAGGTAGTGCAAAAAAACCGAGATGCAGGCCCAGATATTTGGAGGGTACGGCCCAGATCCGGGTCAGGATCCGTTCAGCAGTCTTATCACAGTTGGAAAGAAGCTGTTCCTAAATCTGGCCGTACGAGTCTTCAAGCTCCTGAGCCTTCTCCCGGAGGGAAGAGGGACGAAAAGTGTGTTGGCCGGGTGGGTCGTGTCCTTGATTATCCTGGCTGCACTGCTCCGACAGCGTGCGGTGTAAAGTGAGTCCAAGGACGGAAGATTGGTTTGTGTGATGTGCTGGGCTGTGTTCACGATCTTCTGCAGCTTCTTCCGGTCTTGGACAGGACAACTTCCATACCAGGTTGTGATGCACCCTAGAAGAAACCATAAGTTATACAAGGAACACAATTGGAACACAATTTTAAAATGTCCTTTGTTGTACAAAGTGTTCACGGTGTTGTGGTACAGAGATAGTGATTAAGGTTGTACCAGTTGGTTCAGGAACCAAATGGTTGAAGCTGGTATGGGCCTTCAGGTTTCTGACCCTCCAGCCTGATGGTAGCTATGAGTAGATGGCTTGGTTTAGATGATGAACTTACTTTAACCAAATTCAACTTACATTAGCTGTTTTGGTGAAGCCTCCATTGGTCAGGTTCAACCATAGATGTTACGTCCTGGCTGTCTAGATATGCAAGCCATGGGAGTACAAGATGAAGAGCAAGCTGTTGTCCATGTAGCAAGCTCTCCCTCTCCATGCAGCTGATGAATCCAAAGTGCTGGCAGAGACAGATGCACTGACCAGCGGTGTCACAGGAGCTGCCAGTCAGCGTTGAACTCAACATAGGACTGCCTTAGGGACTCCAGCTCTGGGACTTTCCCTTGCCGTTTGCTCCCAAAGCCTTCCCCCACGAGTGGCTATAGCCACAAGGCAGCGGAGGTTTGAGATCAGAGTTTTCCTTCTCCTCGATGACTTCCCAACTACGGCCGATGAGCCCTATCTGCCTGAAGTGACTGGTTTTAAGGCGCCAGTAACCCACCTTCGCCCTGTCGGTAGAAACGATTCCGTTGGGCTTAGTAGCTAAGCCACACATGAAGGCCAGGAGCTGTTTGAGGCACACGCCAGTGGGAGCATTTTTCTAGGTAGTGGGAGCTTGACCCCAATACAACCCCCAGCTATAACCATTTTAGTCTCGTAACTGAATTAATATTTTGGTTTTTGTTTGTATAGGAGGCAATCGAAGCATGGAAGGCTAACATTCTTCCCTCATTTATTTAAACCAATTGAACAGCCATGTAATGGTGAGATTTAACACCCACGTCTAAACATCATCCATATAGAGTGCTTCAGTCTAGCACTGTATGCTCACACAAAGCAACGGAGGATCGATTTACCAACGTACCCTTTAGGGGCACAGCTCAGTCTCAGGGGCCTGCTCTGACCTTCTGACTTACTCACTGCCCATTACTTCGCTGGCGTTTAGGGCTGCCATGAAGGTCCTCCACCTCCAGCAGTGTTCAGGTCTTCCTTCTTCATGTCAGTAGCTTCCTCTTAGTTCCCACTACGGTCAGTTGTGCAAGTCCCAGGTGGAGACTCAGGAATACCAGCTCACTCAGAGGTAGGATTCTTCATTGCTGTTTCTGTGACAGTTTCGTTTTACCAGTCAGGTTTGTTAACCCTGAGCTGAACTCCTCAACCTGGAGGACCGGTAGACTGTCCTCTACCCTTTGACCTGTTTGGCATGGCTGACCATACTTAGAGCCAATGCACAAATCCCTAACTCCAGCCAACATAGCCCTTTGGGTCGTTGCAAGCGAGCCTCCAGACCAGGACAAAGTTGTGGTCCTCTTGCAGACCTATGACATTCAACAAAATTATAGCCATTACCACACCCCCACCCCACATCATTCCCAACTGCCCTGGGTAACCTTGCACCCTCCTCACTTATCAATCTCTGCCACCCTTCGAGGGAGAGGGCACCAAAAGACCCTCATAACCCAAAAAAGAGCGAAAAAGTCAGCCTAACTCTCTTAAGATGGGTGAGCCTTTTTTTAAAGAGTGACATCCAATTTATTTGTTCTCATAAGAAAATCTTAAATTTTTCATCCTTTCTGTATTCACCCCTTCCAGACCTACACTCAATGGCCACTTTATTAGGTACACCTGTAGACCTGCTTTTTAATACAAATAGCTAATCAGCCAATCATGTGGCAGCAACTCAATGCATAAAAGCATGCAGACATGATCAAGAGGTTCAGTTGTTTTTCAGACCAAACATCAGGATGGGAAAAAAATGTGATCTAAGTGACTTTGACTGTTGGTGCCAGATGGGGTAGTTTAAGTATCTCAGGAATTGCTGATTTCCTGGGATTTTCTCGCACAACATTTTGTAGAGTTCCTAGACATTTTTTATGCCATGGATCAATATCAAGATCCTCCAATGTCAGAGTGAAGTGTCCATTGTATCCCTGTGTCCCTGTGGTTCTCCCCAGATCTCCCATTGTTGTGTGAAGTGTCTATGCTTTCCTTCTGACCCTGTGATTCTCCCCCTGATGCTCTAGTACTGGTGTGAAGTGTTCATGTTCTTCCTGTGACCCTGTGAGTGTCCCTCTGACCTTCCAGTGCCTGAGAAAAGTGTCCATTGTCTCCCTGTGACCACATAGGTTTGTTCCCAATCTCCTAGTGTCAGTGTGAAGTGTCCATTTTTTTTCCCTGTGACCGTGCAGTTCTCCCCCTGGTCTCCCAGTATCAGTGTGAAGCGTCTATTTTTTTTCCCAGTGACCGTGTGGTTCTCTCCCGGATCTCCCAGTGTCCGTGTGAAGTGTCCATGCTCTTCTTGTGACCCTGTAGGTTTCCCAGAGATCTCCCAGTGCTGGTGTGAAGTGTCCGTGTTTCCCTGTGACCATGTGTGTTTGCCCCTGATCTCCCGGTGCCAAAATGAAGTGTCTGTGTTTTCCACATGGCAAACGCTGTGAGTTTGCGCCTGATCTCTCAGTCTCCTCCCACATCTCAGTGCTGTATTGGGAGATCAATTGGCAGCTGCGAGTTAACTCTAGTGTAGGTGGGTGATAGGCGTGTGGGAGAGAATAAGTTAGCAGCGCTACAAGAAATTTCCTCAATTGCTCTGATGGGATTCCAAGCTCCTAGACCATCTGGATAGTCAATGAGTTTCCCTCTCCAAAAACTCACAATGCAGCTTACGTGGCGAAGGGATGTGGCAGGCATCTCAACTCAGAGATGCAGGTGCACTCTTGAGCTCTGATGCTGCCTGTGTGGAATTTGATTTTCTCCCGGTTACTGTTTGGGTTTATACAGGATTCTCCTGTTTTCTCCCACACTCTAGAGGCAAACTGGTTGGTTTACAGTTTACCGTAGTGTCAGCGGCTGTCAGAAGAACCAGAGGGAGGATTTGATCAGCACATGAGAGAGAATAAGTTGCCAGACAATAGAGGAGTTAGACGTACGTACTGGGACCAATGAGATTGCTCTGCTAGAATTCACAATGGGCTGATTGGCCTCCTTCTATGGCACACTGACAATAAATAACCTGGGTTTGCAGAAGATCAAGTCAAGTCAAGTCAAGTCAAGTCAAAGTCACTTTTTATTGTCATTTCAACCATAACTGCTGGTACAGAACATAGTAGAAATGAGACAACCTTTTCCAGGACCATAGTGCTACATGAAACAATGCAAATCTGCACTGAACTATGTAAGAAAAAAACACAAAAACTACACTAGACTACAGACCTCTCCAGGACTGCATAAAGTGCACAAAACAGTGCAGGCACTACAATAAATAATCATAAATAATAAACAAAACAGTAGGCACAGTAGAGGGCAGTAGGTTGGTGTCAAGCCAGGCTCTGGGTATTGAGGAGTCTGATGGCGTGGGGGAAGAAACTGTTACATAGTCTGGTCGTGAGAGCCTGAATGCTTCGGTGCCTTTTGCCAGATAGAAGGAGGGAGAAGAGTTTAGATGAGGGGTGTGTGGGGTCCTTCATAATGCTGTTTGCTTTGCGGATGCAGCGTGTGGTGTAAATGTCTGTAATGGCGGGAAGAGAGACCCTGATGATCTTCTCAGCTGACCTCACTATCCACTGCAGGGTCTTGCGATCCGGGATGGTGCAATTTCTGAACCAGGTCGTGATGCAGCTGCTCAGGATGCTCTCAATACAACCTCTGTAGAATGTGGTGAGGATGGGGGGTGGGAGATAGACTTTTCTCAGCCTTTGCAGAAAGTAGAGACACTGCTGGCCTTTCTTTGCTATGGAGCTGGTGCTGAGGGACCAAGTGAGATTCTCCGCCAGGTGAACACCAAGAAATTTGGTGCTCTTAACGATCTCTACGGAGGGGTCGTTGATGTTCAGCTTCTTCTCCACGGAAGTAACACAGCTTAGATGTTAATATAGCTTTCCTTGGTAGCTTAGGGGTTAGTTAAACGTTTTACTCCACCAGCTGTAGAATTGATCGAGGTCCAATTCCTGTGGCTTTCTGTAAGGAGTTTGTACATTCTTGGCATGTGAGTTTCCTCTGGGTACTCCAGTTTCCTCCCACATTCCAAAAAGACTTACAAGCTAAGGTTAATAAGTTTTGGGCTTTATTGGTGCCAGAAACATGGCAACACTTACAGGGCTGCCTCAAACATATCTCCGGACTGTGTTGATCATTGATATAAATGACATATGTGCAGAGGCCACGTTATTAAGCACAGGAGGGGAACCCAGTGTGATCTTCTGCTGCTGTAGCCCATCCAATTCAAGGATCAACTTGTGCATTCAGAGATGCTCTTCTGCACACCACTGTTGTAACACATGGCTATTTGAGTTACTGTCGCCTTCCTGTCAGCTTGAACCAGTCTGGCCATTCTTCTCTCATTAGCGTTTTCACCCACAGAACTGCCGCTCACTGGATTTTTTTTTGCTTTTCACACCATTCTCTCATCTCTGGAGACTGTTGTGCATGAAAATCAGCAGTTTCTGCGATACTCGAACCACCCCGTCTGACACCAGCAAACGTTCCACTGTCAAGGTCACTGATGTTTGTTCTGAACAACAACTGAACCTCTTGAGCATGTCTGCACGCTTTTATGCATTGAGTTGCTGCAATGTGATTGGCGGATTAGATATTTGCATTAACGAGCAGGTGCACAAGTGCAACCTAATAAATTGGCCATTGAGTGTATGTTTTGATACTTTGATGTACATGTGATGAACAAAGATAATCCCACTCTTAATATTTTGACAGGTTATCACCCTGGAAGGTTGGGTTGAAATCATGTACTATGTGATGGACGCACATTCCTTCTACAACTTCATTTACTTTATCCTACTAATCATTGTAAGTATTCCAACGTTGTAAAGAAACCTATAGCTCTATGTGCCTTCTGTAGCTGTTGCTGCGGGACCCTCTTTAAGAAGACACTTCCACATTGTATCACCTGCTCTTGGTTGTAGAGGAAGGAGATTATACCAACGGAGAACAATCATGTGAATTATACTGCGCCTCAAGAACTAAAACTTTTGCAAATCAAATAGAACATGTACTCAGTATACCAAGACCAATATTGTTTTTTATTCTATATTTTTGAATAATTTTGATTCAGATTTCCAAGTTGCAGGGTTGAGATTTGTCTCCTGATCAAGTTGAGGTTCTCAGATTGCCTGTATGACCCGCAACAGGAACGGTTTCTCTCCATACGTGTTGGAGAAGGCTGAGAGTGATTGATGATCAAGTATAAGAGCTCAGAGTTGATCAGGGAGATGGGGGTGAATGGAAGGCTGGAGATCAGTTGGTGGGGGGGGGGCAGGTGAAGTTTGTATCATGGAGCTGGAGAAGGTCAGGTGTTTGGAAGGTGAGTGATGGAATTTGCCTTTGAATTTCCCAGTCCTGAACAGCAGAATAGGCATGTACCAGAAAACCTGCAGATGCTGGAAATCCAAAGCAGCACGCACAAAATGCTAGAGGAACTCAATAGGTCAGGCAGCAGGTATGGAAATGAATAAACAGTTGACGTTTCAGGCTGAGACATGATGAAGGGTCTTAGCCCGAAACATCAACTGTTTACTTTCTTCCACGGATGCTGCCTGGCCCTCGTAGAAAAGGCATATAGTTGTTCTGGGTGAAACGAACAGCAGTCCCTCCTTTGAGCAACAGAGAACATGAAAACAGAAGCAGGAGGCAGCTCAGCCCTCAAGCCTGTCTTGCTTTTCAGTATGACCATGGCTGATCTATTCTGGCCTCTTCTATTCCAGATCCCCAAAGCCCTCAATTCCCAATCTTTTACCTCCACTGTAGATACTTCTAATGAGCAAGCCCCATAACTATCTACAGCAAAGAATTCCTGAGAGTTATCACTCTCTGTGATAGGATATTTCTACACCCTCAGTTTTAAATGACTGCTCCTTTGATGTTGCGGTGTTCATCGAGCTTGGCAATTAGCTCACCAGACAAGATGGCATCTTCAGTGCGCAGTTGTTGGTGTTTCTCTCTGAGAGTGTTCACACTTATATAGCTCCCATTTGTTTGCCTTGGTCCTGATTGGCTACCCCTTCAGTTGACCTTCGAATTCTATTGGCTTGCATTTCTTTGGCTCTTAGGGGGTTCGTAGATGGCATCTATTTCGATATGTTTGTTTATGGAGTTATCAGACGAGAACCACGCTTCTGAAAATTCTTGTGCTTGTTTCGAATTTGCCTGCACCAGAACCTCCATGGTGTCCCAGTAAAAGTGGCGTCCTTCTTGGTCTTCATGTACCCAGATCAGCAACAGTGTCTCTGCACCAGCAATTTGTGTTCCCAAGTTAATTGCCAAGCTGGACAAATACCGCAACTTCAAACACCTCAACCTGAGCTATCAATATTCACCAACATCCTAACTGCACCTTATCTTGGAACTACCCTTAATCTTCAACACTAAAGTTCTTGTAGAGAGAGTGGTGGGTACCTGAGACTCAATGTAGAGGTTGGGGGTAGAGGCTGATAACAGGGACATTGAAGAGACTCTAGCTGGATATAAGAAAAATGGAGGGTTATGGGCTATGTAAGAGGGAAAGGTTAGATTGATCTTGGTGTAGATTTATATAGTTGGCACAACATTGTGGGCTGAAGAGCTCATACTGTTCTATGTTCTCTGTTCACTCATTCAGTATAGTGGTGCCCCTGTAGTTAAATTGCTGCTTATACAGAGTCCGAGTTTAATTGTACCATATATGAATACCCATGAATATGGCCAAACAAAACAGCCTTACTCCAGGGCCTAGGTGCAAGACACAGTATCAACAGTCATCCACAGCACAAGGCACATATAAGAGATCAGTAAAATACGGTCACACCACAAAAATTTCGTACAAGTCCCTGAGTCCATGAATGTTGCAACAGTCTGCAGTCGAACACAATACAGCTTGCCTTCTGCCGAGCAGCCACTGGGGGGCAGTACTGGCTTCAGCATGGATGCCTCGCCACACCATCCCCGTCACTCTGGTGGAGCACCCGACTCCAACGCCACCCCCTGGGCAGCCGCAAGCAGGCAACACCCACCACAGCAACTGTGGAATTGAAATTCAGGTTTATAACCTGGAGCAACAGCAACTAATCTTAGCAATAATGACCACTTAAACTGCCAGACAGTTATAAAGCCCAGATGGCTCATTGCTGCTCATCAAAGAATAATATCTGCTTTCCTTAACTGCTCTCTCCTATATTTTGAGCTACTCCAGGTCATTGACTCTAAAATACTTACTGAAATATTCTAGAGAACCACTCAGTTTAAGAGTAATTAGGAATATGCTTTAAACACTAACCTTTACAGCAGGGATTCCAAACCTTTTATTGATATCCTAAAGCAAGAGGTCTGTGGGATTGCCATGGTAATTGACCCACCCCACCCTTCACCCTTCCTTCATTCCCATTTTCCCCTCTCACCTTATCTTCTTATCTGCCCATCACCTCCCTCTGGTGCTCATCTCCCTTCCCTTTCTTCTGTCCTCTCCTATCAGATTCCCCCCTTCTCCAGCTCTTTATCTCCTTCACCAATCAGCTTCTCAGCTCTTTACCTCACCCCTCCCCCTCTCCTGGTTTCACCTTGCACTTCTTCCTCCCCTCCCCCCGCCATCTTGCTCTAACTTCTCATCTTGGTTTTCCAGTCCTGATGAAGGGTTTCAGTTCGAAACGTTGACTGGTTACTCTTTCCCATAAGTGCTACCTGACCTGCTGGGTTCCTCCAGCATTTTGTGTGTGTGTGTGTGTGTGTGTGTGTGTGTGTGTGTTGCTTGGATTTCCCACATGTGCAGATTTTGTTGTTCTTCCCTTTAACTCACGGGCCACTCCTGTCCTGTCAGATTCCTTCTTCTTCAGGCCTTTACATTTCACTATCACTCCCCTCCTTCACACTTCATCTTCGCTCCACGCTCACCTACCCTCCCCCCCCTCACCTGGCTTCACCATCTCGTACTCCTTCCCCTCCTCCCACCTTCTTATTCTGGCTCCTTCCCCTATCCTTTCCGGCCTTGATAAGGGGTCTTGGCCCAAAGCGTCAAATGTTTATTCTTCTCCGTAGATGCTGCCTGACCTGCTGAATTCCTCTAGCATTTTGTGTGCACAGCTCTGCAATTCCAGCATCTGCAGCATCTCTTGTGTTTATCACTTGGTACGTGACTAACATGGAGGTCACATGTGCAACTCAGCTTGCAACTTCATGAAACTTTAGTCAGGCCACATCTGGAGTAACGCGTACAGTTCTGGTCACCCCACTATAGGAAGAATGTTGAAGCTTTGGAGAGGGTGCAGAAGAGGTTCACCAGGACGCTGCCTGTCTTAGAGAGCAAGAGTTTGGGCAAACTTGGGTTGTTTTCTCTGGAAAGGCAGAGGCTGCGGGGAGATCTGATAGAGATTTATAAGATTATGAGAGGCATAGATAGAGAAGGGTTGAAATATCTAACACCAGAGGGCATGCATTTAAGCTGAGAGGGGATAATTTCAAAGGAGGTGCAAGAGCCAAGTTTTTAACACAGAGAGTGGTGAGTGCCTGGACTGTGCTGTGTGGGATGGTGGCAGAAGCAGATACATTGGAGACTTTTAAAAGACATTTAGATGGGCACATGAATATGAGAAAAATTAAAGGATGTGGCCATTGTGTAGGCAGAAGGGATTAGTTAAGTTGGCCATTTGATCACTAACTTAATTGGTTCGGTACAAGATTGTGAGCCGAAGAGCCTGTTCCTGTTCTGTTTCACTCTGTACTATGTTCTATGTTCTATGATACGCATGTGTGCCTCATGTTAGAGACCAAAGACCTCCGGGAAATCATTGTAATTTTCTGCACCTTATTTATGATTGTATTATTAGGCAATTATACTATATCTGGGCACTATCCTGACATTAAAATATACCCACTCAGAAGTGAAAACAGGGCTGTAGGTTCCCACACCGAGCCTAGAGGAAATGTTAAACCCTCTGATGTAAGATCTGAGATGCATGGAATAGTTTAATCCAATGTTGTCTTTCAAAAAGACAGTGTGGAAACCACAGGCTTCCTCCTGTACTGTGTCACTGCATGCCCTACCAAGCCTCCGATGTGAGTGGGGGTCCCTCTCTATACCGACTTAAAACAGCAAAAGATGTTGATGTTGACATCAACACAAGAACTCTGAGAATATCTCCACTTTCTCTCTGCAAGGCAACAACCCATCCTGGTCCAAGGGGCAATTTACTTACAACAGAGTTAGGGATATGGGAGGAAGCCAGTACAGCTAGAGATGTCCCTGTACACTTTGTTAACTCCATCAATAAATATATTTACATAGACACCATCTACGAACCCCTAAGAGCCGAAGAAAGACGAGCCAACAAAATTCAAAGGTCACCTGAAGGGGTAGCCGATCAGGACCGAGGCAAGTGAACGGGGGCCCTATATAAATGCGAGCACTCTCAGAAAGAAACAGCAACAAGTGTGTACTGAAAATGTCACCTCAACTGCAGATGGAATGTCTGCAAGCTAAATGCTAATTTCATCAAACACCACAACAACTCCCTCAATATGAGCTACCAATATTCACCATATTTCCTAATGTATATATCATTTTACACAATTTGGTTGATTGGTTGCTTTTCTGTCTTTATTTATTTTACAGATTTTTTCCTTAATTACATTGTATTTCTTTATTTTCTGATAAATACCTGCAAGAAACTAAATCTCATATATGTTATATAAGTTTTCATATACGTAAGTTATATACTATTGGAGGGTGGATGGTGCAAGGCACAGAAAGATTGGTGGGGAAACAAATAAGTTCAAAGTTACTTAGCCACACAATCATAAGTATAAAGAGAGTAGAGCGGGTGGGGGGGGGTAAGCACACAGCCTTGTGGTGCACATGTGCTGATTGTGATTGTGGAAGAGATGCTGTTGCCAATCTGAATGGACTAGGGTCTGCAAGTGAGGAAGTGAAGGATCCAGTTAGACCAGAAGGTATCAAGACCCTGGTCTAGGAGCTTACTCGTAAGTTTTGGGGGGATGATTGTGTTGAATTCGGAGTTTTGGTCAATGAAGAGCATCCTGATGTATGCATCTTCACTGCCCAGATGTTCCGGAGCTCAGTGGAGAGCCAATGAAATGGTATCTGTCGTTGACTTGTGGTGACGATATGCGAATTGGAGCAGGTCCACATCATTCCTGAGGCAGCTGAGTGAGTTGGCAGTATAGGAGTTGATATAAAGATGGATCAAGATTAGTCCTCTGAGATGACAGCAGAATATTACCATCTGCTGGTGCCCCAGTGCGTGGGAGCAGAAAAAAAATTAATTTTAAGATATTAGCTTTATTTGTCACATCCCCATTGAAACATACAGAGGAGTGCATTGTGTCTGTCGAATAAAATCTGCAAGGATTGTACTGAGAGCAACCCAGAAGTGTCACCACACTAATGACGCCAGCATAGCTTTGCAAACCCGTTGTAACTATACCTGTTTGGAACGTGCAAGGATGAACCCGGAGGAAACACAGTTGCGGGGAGAAGGTGAGAACTCCTTGCAGACAGTGGTGAGAATTGAATGCCGGTCGGTGATCACTGGCACTATAAAGGGATTGTGCTAACCGAGTCTCCCACGTTAGGAGCGCCGGATTATGCTGTGAAGTGTCTGGTCCAAAAGTGATTTGACACTAATTGATTTGGTCAATAGTTTTTAAAAGAAGTTAGTGGAAAGAAAAAGCTGAAGTGAAGCGTGTTGAGTGAGACTAGTTGGGCAGGTTGCGTCAAAGGACCAGCATGTCCCGTGAACCTGCTCCTGCATATCGGTCTGCACAATCTGTTCTTTGAGCCAGCAAGTTGCTTAAGTCACTGCTCCTTGTCCACAGGTGGGCTCCTTCTTCATGATTAACCTCTGCCTGGTTGTCATAGCCACGCAGTTCTCGGAGACGAAGCAGCGGGAGCACCAGCTGATGCAGGAGCAGCGGGCCCTCTATTTCTCGACCAGCACGCTGGCCAGCTTTGCCGAGCCGGGCGACTGCTACGAGGAGATCTTCCAGTATGTGTGCCACATCCTGCGCAAGGCCAAGCGGCGGACGGCGGCGCTGTATGCCAGCCTCCACTCCAGGGGCCAGGGCAGACGGCGGGCACCCACTGACCTCAGCATCTGCCAGAACAAGTGCGGTAGGTTGGCAGGGTCCTTTCCCTTGTCTTGTAATGTACCACCATGCTCTTTTACCCTGATGTTGTAAGACTATTGAATGATACCCTAGTATGATAAGATGAACTCTTGACGTCACAATCTACTTCAATCTTGCACCATGTTTTCTACCTGCTTTGTACTTTCTCCGTACAAGACAAGTTCTTTTCATTGTACTCAGTACATGTGACAGCAATGAACGAATTCCAACCCCAGATAGCTGTCTACCGTTCACCCAAAGTGCAAACTCCCTGTTCTCCAGCATTTCAAAAACCCTGCAGATGTCGGAAATCAGAAATAAAAACAAGAAACACCAGAAATTGTCAGCCAGTCAGGCAGCATCCGTGGAGATAGAAACAGAGTTATTGTTTCACATCAATGACGTTTCATCAGAACTGGGAAAAGTTCGAGATCAGAATCAGGTTTATTACCACTAAAATATATATTGCGAAATATGTTGTTTTGTGGCATTGGTACAATACAATTATTACCATTTACATTAGAGGATGAATTACATTGGTCTAGAGATCCTCTGGTGTCAGGCAACCTTCCCATGCATTCCCTGGTAAAAGTTCTTTGGGAAACTAATCATAAAATGAGGAGGGGCGCTGGGCAGATACAGGAGACGGAAGACACTGGAATCTGGAGCAACACACAAAATGCTGAAGGATTTCAGTGGGTCAGGCAGCATCCGTGGAGGGAAACAGACAGGCAACATTTCGGGTTGAGACCCTTCATCTGGACTGGTGGGGTGCTCCATCCAGAATATTGACCGTCCATTTCTCTCTCCATGCAGTAGATGCTGCCTGATGTGCTGAGGGGTACCAGAGATTCTGTCTAATATTTGGATCAGAACTGATGATAGGCCATGCATCTGAAATATTAACTCTTATCTTGTCAAAGGTGCTGCCTAACCCCTGCTGAGAATTTCCAGCATCTTCAGTTTTTCCCTCTGTTCAAACAGTAATGAGCCTTTCATCTCCTAAGATCTTGTCTCCCTTGCATGTCATCTGTCTATCTAATCTACACTTTCTCTGAATCTGTAATATTATATTCTGCAATCTGTTTCTCTTTCTACTGCCACAAGTTACACTCAGTGGCTATTTTATTAGTTACCTCCTGAACCCTATAAAGTGACCGTTTGTGGTCTTCTGCTGCTGTAGCCCGCCCACTTTAAAGTTTGACACGTTGAGCGTTCATCGGCATGCCACTGCTATAATGCAAGGTTATTTGAGTTACGATCACCTTCCTGTCAGGTTGAAACAGTCTGGTCATTCTCCTCTGACCTCTCCCATTAACAAAAAGCATCGTCACCCACAGAACTGCCGTTCGCTGGATTTTTTTTTGTTTTTCACACCATTCTCTGTAAACTCTTGAGACTTGTGTGTGGAAATCCCTGGAGATCAGTAGTTTCTGAGATACTCAAACCTGCACCCCGCCCCCAACCAACACCAATAATCATTCCCCAGTCGAGATCTCTTCAATCATATTTCTTCCCCATTCTGATGTTTGGTCTGAACAACAACCGACCACGCTTTGATGCATTGGGTTGCTGCCATGTTGTTGTCTGATTAGATAGTTGCATTAACAAGCAGGTGTACAGGTGTTCAGGTGTTCAGGTATTCAGTTGTACAGGTGTACAGGTATTCATGTATACAGGGAACCTAATAAGGTGGCCACTGAGTGTATGTATTTATGGCATAATATACAGATGGCACACAAAACAAAGTTTTTCACAGTTTCTTCCTACATGAGACAATAATAAACCAATACAAATACCAAGCGAGATCCTATTCTTCCAGATAACACCCACCTGAATTCTCTGCACAGCTTCTTTTTGGGATTAAGCCTCTCTAACCTCTCATTCTGTCACCAATGTTGCTTCTGTATCTCCCACTTGGAGATGCTACCTGACCTATTGAGTAGTTGTAGCATTTTCCAATTTCCATTCTGTCCATGTAGCTTCTATCCTCAGAGCATGAGCATTGATTTCTCCAACTTCCAGAAATTTCTCCCCTCCCCCACCTCTCTTCCCCCTTCTCCTGACCTGCCCATCCTTTCTTCCGCGGCCCACTATCCTCTCCTATTAGATTCCTTCTTCTTCAGCCCTTGACCTCATGCACCTATCACCTGTCTGTTTCTTGCTTCATTTCTCTTCTACCCATCCACCCACCTTCCCCCTCACCTACACCTTGTACTTCTTCCCTCTCCCTCCTCCCGCATCTCCCCACCTTCATGTTCTGGCTTCTGCCCTCTTGCTTTCCAGCCCTGATGAAGGGTCTCGGCCCGAAACATTGACTGTTTATTCCCCTTCGTCGATGCTGCCTGACCTGTTGAGCTCCTCCAGCATGTTGTGTGTGTGTGTGTTGCTTAAGATCTCCGGCACCTGCAGAATCCCTTGTGTTTCCAATTGTATTACATGCTTTCAGAACCTCAGAACAGCCCAAGGCACTTCAGATTCAGAGCTTGTGACGACAGTCTATCTACTGTTGTAAACACAGCAGCCAGCTTGTATGTACCTCTGAGCAGTGAACGGTTAATAATTTGTGGATAAAGTGATCCAAATGATTTGATTATTTAGTCACATTAAAAAAGATGCAGGTTAGGCAGTATCAGTGGACAGATGAACTCTATTGAGAAGCCAACCGACTCAGAGGCTTTCTCTACTTTATTCACAGATGATGCCTGGCCTTATTAACCCTTCCAGACCTTATTTCAGTATTTTGATTTAAAATTAATTCAAACTGCCCAAGAGTTGTAGTTATAAAGTATGGAAGCAGGTCATTCAGCCCATCTCAACTGTGCTGACCAAGATGTCTACCTGAGCAGGTCCCATATGCCTGGGCTTGGTTCATATCCCTGTAGACCTGGGCTTCCTAACCAGGGGTCCACAGACCTCTTGTCCATAGCATATAAAAGGTTGTGAACTACTGCTCTGAACCTTTCCCATCCATATACCCACACTGTGTTGTACTGCTTTCTGTTCTATGCTTGAACTAAGAAATGTTCAGAATGATTCACTTTGTCCTTGATCTCCTGCAATCTCTGGGGCAATGTGATTCTTCTGCAACGTAGATCAATCTTTACACATTTTATCTGTTGAGATTCAAGTTTCAAGAATATTTAATGTCATTTCTAGTGCACAAATGTGAAGGAGATGAAATAATTGTTTCTTTGGATCCAATGCAGCACAAAAAGATAAAGGACAGAATAATAATAGAAAAAACACAATAAATATAAGTACATAAAATAGCTTGTATAAAGCAGGTTGATTGTATGTCCATAAAGTGTTTATATGTAAGTTGACTGACAGGAAATGATAAAGTGGTGGTGGTGGGGGTTGTGGAGGGGTGGGTTAGTGGGTGGAGGTGTTGATCAGCCTTACTGCCTGGAGAAAGTAACTGTTTTGGAGTCTGGTGGTCCTGGCGTGGATGCTACATAGCCTCCTCCCTGATGGGAGTGAGATAAATTTTCTTCGGAGAATTAATCACCAAATTCTCAGTGAATCAGGTGGCATCCATGGAGATGGAAGCAGAGTTATTTTTCAGTTCAATGACCTTTCATCAGAACTGGGAAAAGTTCGAGATCGGAATCGGGTTTATTATCACAGACGTATGTCGCGATGTAATTCTACCCATAGTCTACAGCTTTCTTTGGCAGCTCCTCCCATTTACCCACCACCCTCTGCGTGAAAAAGTGCCTTTTAAATCTTTCCACTCTCAAGATTAAGGTTCAAAGTGTAAAGCAAATTTTATCATCAAAGTATATGTTTTGTGTGTATGTGTGGCCATATACAACCCTGAGATTCATTTTCTTTTGGACATACCCAATAAATCTATAGAATAATAACCATAACAGAATCAATGAAAGGCCGCCCAACTCAGTTATTCAACCAGAGAGCAGAAGACACCAAACAGTGAAAATGCAAAAAGAAGAAATAATAACAATAAATAAGTGAGCAATAAATGTTGAGAACATGAGATGAAGAGTCCTTGAAAGTGAATCTATTGGTTGTGGGAATATTTCAATGAGGCAAGAGAAGTTGAGTGTAGTTATCCATTCTAGTCCAAGAGCCTGATGGTTGAGGGGTGATAACTGTTCCTGAACCTGGTGACGTGAGTCCTGAGGCTCCTGTACCACTTTCCTGATGACAGCAGCAAGAAGAGAGCATGACCTGGGTGGTGGGGGGTTCCTGATGATGGATGCTACTTTACTGCGACAACATTTCACGTAGATGTTCTTAATGGTTGTTAGGACTTTACCTGTGATGGACTGGGCCATATCCACTACTTTTTGTAGGATTCTTCTCCTTGGAGACAGAAGAAACACTCAGATATTTTCTTCCAGGTCACAGCCACAGGAGCTGCTACAGATTCTCAGTTCAATGTCCCATCTGAAAATAGAACACTTCTGACAATGCACTCCCTTCACGCTGCCATGGGAGCTTCAATCTCGATTGTTGTCTTCAAATATGCAGAATAGGACAAGCTTAAAATATATGGCTCTGATGTCAGACTGCAGCCTGCTGAGTCACCGGTGAATATGAACAGCATGTCGTGACCACTTGGTTCATAATCGATCCCTGTTTTTTTTTTGCTGTTCTAACAATGTCCTCTAATGAAAGCAACATTCTGCGGCTGCTGGGAATTTCCAATGGAAAGCACTTGTCGAGTCAGGAAGTGCTCACAGAGAAAACACTATTACATCAGATTAGGTTGATTTATCACATGTACATTGAAGTATTCAGTGACATGCACCATTTGCGTTAACAACCAACACAAACGAAGGATTTCTGGGGGCAGCCCGCAAGTTGTAGCACTAAAGCAGCATGCCTACGATGCATTAGCATTTCAATTTGATGACTTTTCATCAGAACCAGAAACGTTGGAGATGGTTCACATTGGCCTTGAACTCCTGCAGTCTCTAGGCCTATGTGATTTCTCTGTGAATCTTCACTCATGCTACCCGGCAGAACTTCTGAGGAGAATTAAGCATCAAATAATTATAGTGGGGTATACTGACCTTATTAAGGTGTCTAAAATCACGAGGAGCATGGGTGGGATGAATCTTCTTGCTATCCGTTACGCTGCTGGCATTTAGGGTAGTAATGGAGGTCCTCCATCTTTGGCAGTGTTCAGGACTTCCTTCATCATGTCAATAGATTCCTCTCAGTTTTCACTTCTGTCAGTCCTGGGCGGAGACTCAGGAATACCATCGCACTCAGATGTAGAAGGGTTCTTCATTGTCGTTTCCATAACAATTTTGTTTGACCAGTCAGGGTTGTTAACCCCCGAACCTGGAGGGCTGGTGGACCACTCTTAGTTTGGCCTCTACCTTTTGGCCTGTTTGGCATGGGTGACCCTACCACGGACTAAAGCATAAACCTCTGACTCCAACCAACATAGTTCTCCAGGTCATTGAGGCACGCAAGCCTTCAAACCATAACAAGGTTGCAGTCGTCTTGAAGGAATAGGATGAATGCACATAATCTTTTATGCAGGGAAAGGGAATAAAAAAATAACTAAAGACCATAGTCAAAGTCAAAGTAAATTTATATCAAAGTATGTATGTGTTACTCAATACTACCTTGAGACTCATTTACTTGCAGGTGTTTACAGCAAAATAAGGAAATACAATAGAACTTATGAAAAACTGCATAAATAAAGATTGACAAACAACCAATGTGCAAGAGAAGACAAATTGTGCAAATAAAGTAATACTACTGAGAGCACGAATTGCAGAGTCCTTGGAAGAAAGTCTGCAGGATGTGGAATAAGTTCAGAGTTTTCATGACTGCGTAGTAGCAAGGTGTTTCGCACAACGACTTACAGTACCAGTGACCGAGGTTCAATTCCCGCCACTGCCTGTAAGGAGTCTGTATGTTGTCCCCGTGACCACGTGGGATTCCTCCGGGTGCTCCGGTTTCCTCCCAAAGTCCAAAGATGTGCTGGTTGATAGGCTAATTGGTCTTTGCAAAGTGTCCAGTGACTGGGCGATGGTTAAATTGGGGGATTGCGAGGCAGCTCGGCGCAAGGGGCAGGATGGACCTACTGTGCGCTGTATCTCAAGAGATTTAAAGTGAGAGAGGAAAGATTGAAAAGAGAAAAAAGGGGCATCTTCACATGGAGGATGGTGTGTAATGGAACGAACTGCCAGAGGAGGCAATACTTAAGCAATATTTAAAAGATACATAGGCAGGTACATGGATAGAAAAGATGTAGCGGTATATGGGGCAAACATGGGCAAATGGGAATAGCTTATTTAGCATGGGTGAGTTGGGCCGAAGGGGCTGTTTCTGTGGTGTTTTACTCCATAATTCTAAATGAACTGAGATGTTTTAGACATTCTGTGAAGTCAATGCATTTCCTTCGCTCTCCTTGATGGAGTATCCCAGACATGTGCTGTGGTGTGCAGTGTATGGCTTTTGCTACACATGCTGTGAGTTGCAGCAGTGTTGTCCACTCATACCAGAGGAGAGCAGACACGGTCTGCTCCAGAGTAATTCATAGGGGTCCCAGCCCACAGCACTCAACATTTCAGATCTGCTTTATCTAGACCCTGCGATAGGAGGTTCACCAGCTTGATTCCAGGGATGAAGGGGTTAACCTATGAGGAGCGATTGAGTCGCCTGGGACTGTACTGTCTGGAATTCAGAAGAGTGAGAGGGGATCTTATAGAAGCATACAAAATTTTGAGAGGGATAGATAAGATAGAAGTAGGAAAGTTGTTTCCATTGGTAGGTGAGACTAGAATTAGGGGACATTGCCTCAAGATTCAGGGGAGAAGATTTAGGACGGAGACGAGGAGAAACTGTTTTTCCCAGAGAGTGGTGATTCTGTGGAATTCTCTTCCCAGGGAGGCAGTTGATGCTTCTTCACTAAATATATTTAAGATACAGTTAGATAGGTTTTTATATAGTAAGGGAATTAAGAGTTATGGGGAAAAGGCAGGTAGATGGAGATGAGTTTACGGACAGATCAGCCATGATCTTATTGACTAGCGGGGCAGGCTCAATGGGCTGGATGGCCTACTCCTGCTCCTATTTCTTATGTTAAGTTGGCAGATATTCCGCAGACACTTCCCTCAGCCCATGCCCCCACTGCCCCCTCCAGTGACTAGACTGATTACAATCCTGATCCCCAACTGCCTTCACATCAATCTTATGACACCACTGTCATTGTCAGAATCAAAGGTGGTGATGGATCAGCATATAGGAGGGTGATTGAAAACCTGGCTTAATGGTGCCACAACAAATTCTCACTCAATGTCAGCAAGACTAAGGAGCTGATTATTGAGTTCAGAAGGAAACTGGAGATCCATGAGCTAGTCCTCGTCGGAGGATCAGAGGTGGAGAGGGTCAGCAACTTTAAATTCCTAGCTGTTATAATTTCAGAGGATTGTTCCTAGGCCAAGTGCGTAAGTGCCATTATGAAGAAAGCAGGCCAGCACTTCTACTTCCTTAGGAGTTTGCAAAGATTTGGTATAACATCAAAAACTTTCACAAACTTCTATCGAGGTGTGGTGGAGAGTATGTGGACTGGTTGCACCACAGCCCGGCATGGAAACACCAATGCCCTTGAATGGAAAATCCTACAGAAAGTAGTGGATACAGCCCAGTCCATCACAGATAAAGCACTCCCCACCATTGAGCACATCCACATGGAGTGCTTCTGCAGGAAATCAGCATCCCTCATCAGGGGCCCCCATTATCCAGGACATGCTCTCTTCTCGCTGCTGCCATCAGGAAGAAGGTACAGGAGCCTCAGGACTCACTTCACCAGCTTCAGAAACAATTATTACCCCTCAACCAACAGGCTCTTAAACCAAAGGGGATGACTTCACTAAACTTCACATGCCCAATCACTGAACTGTTCCCACAACCTACGGACTCGCTTTCAAGGACTTGTCATTGCATGTTCTTGATATCTATCTATCTATCTATCTATCTATCTACCTATGTATCTACCTATCTACCTACCTACCTGTCTACCTATCTATCTATCTATACATTTATTTATTTGTTTGCTGTTTGTTTATTTCATTTCTTCCTTGCTTTTTATATTTTAGAAATAGAAATAGAAATAGAATATCTTTATTGACATTGTTGTGGAGCAATAAAACACAGTTTAGCAGCTCAACGTTTTGCAGCATGACAAAAAATATATACATAAAATAAACTCTAAAACCTCAGGAGTGCAGTCCAAAATTAATAATATATGGATGGTGGGGTAGGACTATTGCACACCTGCCATTCCATAGAAACCATAGAAACTACAGCACAGAAACAGGCTTTTTGGCCCTTCTTGGCTGTGCCGAACCATTTTCTGCCTAGTCCCACTGACCTGCACACGGACCATATCCCTCCATACACCTCCCATCCATGTATCTGTCCAATTTATTCTTAAATGTTAAAAAAGAACCCGCATTTACCACCTTGTCTGGCAGCTCATTCCATACTCCCACCACTCTCTGTGTGAAGAAGCCCCCCCCTAATGTTCCCTTTAAACTTTTCTCCCCTCACCCTTAACCCATGTCCTCTGGCTTTTTTCTCCCCTTGCCTCAGTGGAAAAAGCCTGCTTGCATTCACTCTATCTATACCCATCATAATTTCATATACCTCTATCAAATCTCCCCTCATTCTTCTACGCTCCAGGGAATAAAGTCCTAACCTATTCAACCTTTCTCTGTAACTGAGTTTCTCAAATCCTGGCAAGATCCTTGTAAACCTTCTCCGCACTCTTTCAACCTTATTTATATCCTTCCTGTAATTTGGTGACCAAAACTGAACACAATACTCCAGATTCAGCAGAAATAATAATAATAATAAACAAATAGCAATAATAATAATAATAAACAAATAAACAATAATAATAATAATAAACAAATAAGCAATAAATGTTGAGAACATAAGATGAAGAGTCTTTGAGTTCATAAGTTGTGGGAACATTTCAATGATGGGGCAAGTGAAGTTGAGTGAACCCTTTGATTCAAGAGCCTGATGGTTGAGGGGTAATAACTGTTCCTGAACCTGGTGGTGTGAGTCCTGAGGCTCCTGTATCTTTTCCCTGATGGCAGCAGCGGGAAGAAAGTATGACCCGGGTGGTGGGGTGTCTCTGATGATGGATGCAGCTTTCCTGCAATAGCGCTCTGTGTAGATGTGCTCAATGGTGGGAAGGGACTGAAAAAGTGTTACCAGTACGGGCTCCACAAAATCCTCTGACAGCTTAACTGAAGGAATTAAAATTAGCACGCTCTCCCAACCTCCCCAACACTGGGGCGCAAAATTCCCGACCACAATGTATGAAGTTCGCCACATAGCCAGACAGAGACAAGAGTTCCTCCCCACATCACAAATGCGTTTCTGAAATGACATCCAATCAACTGAACACAATACTCCAGATTCGGCCTCACCAATGCCTTATACAACCTCATCATAACATTCCAGCTCTTATACTCAATAATTTGATTAATAAAGGCCAATGTACCAAAAGCTCTCTTTACGACCCTATCTACCTGTGACACCACTTTTAGGGAATTTTGTATCTGTATTCCCAGATTCCTCTGTTCCACTGCACTCCTCAGTACCTTACCATTAACCCTGTATGTTCTACGTTGGTTTGTCCTTCCAACATGCAATACCTCACACTTGTCAGTATTAAACTCCATCTGCCATTTTTTAGCCCATTTTTCCAGCTGGTCCAAGTCCCTCTGCAGGCTCTGAAAACCTTCCTCACTGTCTACTACACCTCCAGTCTTTGTATCATCAGCAAACTTGCTGATCCAATTTACCACATTATCATCCAGATCATTGATATAGATGACAAATAACAATGGACCCAGCACTGATCCCTGTGGCACACCACTAGTCACAGGCCTCCACTCAGAGAAGCAATTCTCTACCACCACTCTCTGGCTTCTTCCAATGTCTAATCCAATTTACCACCTCTCCATGTATACCTAGCAACTGAATTTTCCTAACTAACCTCCCATGCGGGACCCTGTCAAAGGCCTTACTGAAGTCCATGTAGACAATATCCACTGCCTTCCCTTCATCCACTTTCCTGGTAACCTCCTTGAAAAACTCCAATAGATTGGTCAAACATGACCTACCACGCACAAAGCCATGTTGACTCTCCCTAATAAGTCCCAGTCTATCCAAATGCTTGTAGATTCTGTCTCTTAGTACTCCCTCCAATAACTTACCTACTACCGACATTAAACTTACTGGCCTATAATTTCCCGGATTACTTTTCGATCCTTTTTTAAACAACGGAACAACATGAGCCACTCTCCAATCCTCCGGCACCTCACCTGTAGACAGCGACATTTTAAATATTTCTGCCAGGGCCCCTGCAATTTCAGCACTAGTCTCCTTCAAGGTCTGAGGGAACACCCTGTCAGGTCCTGGGGATTTATCCACTTTAATTTTCCTCAAGACAGCAAGGACCTCCTCCTTTTTGATCTGTACAGTTTCCATGATCTCACTACTTGTTTCCCTTAATTCCATAGACTTCATGCCAGTTTCCTTAGTAAACACAGACGCAAAAAACCTATTTAAGATCTCCCCCATTTCCTTTGGTTCCGCACATAGCCGACCACTCTGATCTTCAAGAGGACCAATTTTATCCCTTACAATCCTTTTGCTCTTAATATACCTGTAAAAACTCTTTGAATTATCCTTCACTTTGACTGCAAAGGCAACCTCATGTCTTCTTTTAGCCCTCCTGATTTCTTTCTTAAGTATTTTCTTGCACTTCTTATACTCCTGGAAGTGTGATGCATTTAGCTGCCGTCGTCTTAGGAGGAGGGCAGGAGAAGAGAAGGGGGTGTTATGCATTTCACTGCTTGTGGGTAGAAGCTGTTAAATTAAGGAGTCTCTTTGTTTTCGTCCTTAATGCTCTGTATCTCTTCCCAGAAGGTAGAGGGGAAAACAGGTGATGTCCAGGATGAGTGGGATCCTTTGAAATACAAGTAGCCACCTTTTGAAGTCTGCCAGTATAAATGTCTCTGAGGGAGAGTAATGTTGTGCCAATAACCCGCTCTGCTACCCTCACCACCCACTGCAAGTCCTTCCTGTTCTGTTCTGTGCAGCTGGCAAACCACACAGTCTGTTGTCTTTCGCACTCTGGTTGTCCACCCTGTGTGGTTTTTCATTGATACCATGATGGTTATTACTCTATTATGGATTCATGGAGTATGCCCACAAATAAATGAATCTCAGGGTTGTATATAGTGATATTATATGTACTTTGATAATAAATTTACTTTGAACGTTGAACAACCCAAACCAAAGTTCCCAAAGAAGGAGGGCACAGAGGTGGTGCATCAAACTTTTGAAGTTTTGTCTTATTGTACGTGAGATCTTTGATCTTGTATCCAACAGAATTTTGTCAGAGGTGAGGAGCATGCCCTGCCCCTTGCCCTGCCCAAAGTCTTCTCTTAAAGAAGTTCTAAGCTACTTTGGAAAGGCGGATAGAAGCGGTGAGCAAAAGGAGAGATTATGATGAGGTGAAAGAGGACAATACTGGGATGAGAAACAACCAGTGGGCTTAGGAAAGGTGAAAATACAATACCAGTAGCAGGGATATTATCTATAAACATCGCATGTGGCAGGCTATGATATGTCCAGTCGGAAGTCTAAGGTATTCATCAAACTAGCAGTGAGCTTAATTGGAGCAGTGTATGAAGCTCAAGTTAGTGGAATAGAGAATTAATAGCATAAGACATAGCAGCAGATTTAGGCCATCAGACTATTGAGTCTACTCCGTCAATCCATCATTGCTGATTTATCGTTCCTCTCAACCCCATTCTCCATCTTCTCCCTGTAACTTTTGACACCCTTACTAATCAAGAACCTTTCAACCTCTGCTTTAAATATCCCTGATGACTTGGCCTCCACAGTTGTACGTGGCAATGAATTCCACAGAGTCACTACTTCTCTGGCTGAAGAAATTCCTCGTCATCTCTGTTCTAAAGGGACATCCTTCTCTTCCAAGGCTGTGCCCTCTATTCCTAAAGGAAACATCCTCTCCATGTCCACTCATCTAGGACTTTCAATATTCAGTAGGTTTCAATGAGATTCCCCTTCTTTTAAACTCCAGCCATTAAACACTCATCATATGTTAACCCTTTCATCCCCAGGATAGTTGTCATAAATCTCTTCTGGATCTTCTTCAATGCGGGCACATCTTTTCATAGATAAGTCATAGTCATAGTCATACTTTATTGATCCCTGGGGAAATTGGTTTTCATTACAGTTGCACCATAAGTAATAAATAGTAATAGAACCATAAATACTTAAATAGTAATATGTAAATTATGCCAGGAAATAAGTCCAGGACCAGCCTATTGGCTCAGGGTGTCTGACCCTCCAAGGGAGGAGTTGTAAAGTTTGATGGCCACAGGAAGGAATGACTTCCTGTGACACTCAGTGCTGCATCTCGGTGGAATGAGTCTCTGGCTGAATGTACTCCTGTGCCCACCCAGTACATTATGTAGTGGATGGGAGACATTGACCAAGATGGCATGCAACTTAGACAGCACCCTCTTTTCAGACACTACCGTGAGAGAGTCCAGTTCCCTCCCCACAACATCACTGGCCTTACGAATGAGTTTGTTGATGTCTGCTACACTCAGCCTGCTGCCCCAGCACACAACAGCAAACATGATAGCACTGGCCACCACAGACTCGTGGAACATCCTCAGCATCGTCCGGCAGATGTTAAAGGACCTCAGTCTCCTCAGGAAATAGAGACGGCTCTGATCCTTCTTGTAGACAGCCTCAGTGTTCTTTGACCAGTCCAGTTTATTGTCAATTCGTATCCCCAGGTATTTGTAATCCTCTACCATGTCCACACTGACCCCCTGGATGGAAACAGGGGTCACCGGTACCTTAGCTCTCCTCAGGTCTACCACCAGCTCCTTAGTCTTTTTCACATTAAGCTGCAGATAATTCTGCTCACACCATGTGACAAAGGTGCCCAAAACATCTCACAATACTCCAAGTGCAGTCTGACCGATATCTTATAAAGCCTTAACATTACATCTTTGCTCTTATATTTTAGGCCTCTCAAAATGAATGCAAACATTGCATTTCCTTTCCTTACCATTGCCACAACCTGCAGACTAACCTTCAGGGAATTCTGCACGAGGACTCCCAAATCTCTTTGCACTTCTGATTTCTGAATTTGCTGATGGATAACTGGTGTTTAAGGATCACACTTGCTGAACAGAGCAGAGGAGTTCAGAAAATATACCAAAGTGCAGTGGAAGATTATTGCGAGTGAAATTGTTATGTGCAGACAGATGTGCATGAGCATTAATAAAATTGCTGTCAGTAACGACAGGAACTGCTGTTGATTCAAGTCTTAAATAACTGGTGATTTGCTTACGTATGAGAAGAATTTTGTATTAAATTTCACGATAGAAATAGTCACTAATTTGCATAAATTGATGCACCGATTGAAACCATCAATATGGCTTCACGAATTGTCCTTGGTGATGAACGCTGATTCTAATAGATACCAGACTCCATCACCAAATGTTGGAGGTGCTACCTCTGCACTGAGCTGTTAGCCCAGGGGTTCCCAACCTTTTGTATGCCAGAGACTCCTACCATTAAACAAGAAGCTCATGAACCCCAGCTGGGAATCACTGTGTTAGACCCTAACTCCTCACATATGTGCCCCACATATCCCACCCATTCCCATTGGGGACCATCCAGGCCAATGTTCATCACCAAGCCATCCTCCACGTGGGGTGTGGGGTCTCTCTGTGCAAAACGTGATCTCTGTTTTTGCCATAAGTCCTTCATTGGCTGCGATACATATTAGGATGTCCTGAGATTGTAATTGCACTAGAGAATTTCACTTCTTCTGAAGGAAAGGGAAATGAGGACGTTTCTATTGACTGAATCCTGTGACCTTATAGGGTTGTGTAATATTAGGAGGGGCATAGTTAGGGTAAATGCACTCAGTCTTTTTCCCAGGGCTGTGGAATCAAGAATTGGAGGGCATAAGATGAGAGAAGAAAGATAAAATATGAATCTGAGGGGCAACTTCTTCCTGTAAAGGAAACGAGCTGCTACAGGAACAATAATGACTCTTAAAAGACAGTTGGAGACGTATATGGATTGGAAAGGTTTAAAAGGTTAGAAGGCCAAACACCAGCAAATGGGACAAACTTGAATGGGTATCTCGGTTGGCCGTGCAAAACTTGTTATTTATTTTTCCCATAAATCCTTCGTTGGCTGTGCTGAAGGATTTGTTTTTGACCTATATGACTCTGCCTCTGTGACTGAGTCAGAGCTGTAATCTATAACTAGGTCAGGCTGGCCTTATGTCTTCCTCTGCTTTAGTGGCATTGTCTCAGGGAAAGACCATTCAGCCCCTTAAGACTGTAAGACTATTCAAAGAGATCTTGTTTGATATGTGACCTAATTCCATCCCTGCATTTGCACACGAACTTTGCTAAGACCATCAAAATCTATAGCCATAAGCATCTACAACCATCGATGTCGACAAATATAAACACCTACAACCATCAGCACCTATAAACATCACCACCTACAAACATTAGCAGGTTCAATCATCTCCACTGACAATCCGCATCTACAACCATCAGCTCATCCAGCCAAAACCATCTGCGATCATCACCACCTACAATCATCACCACCTACAACCATCAGCACCTGATAAGATCACCCTGGTCACTCTCTTCCTTACCCTTCCATCGAGCAGATGTGTACCACCACTAAAAGACAGCTTCTATCCTGCTATATTGAAAGGATCTCCTGTACTTGTGTACGATAAAGATGAACTCTTGATCTCCCAACCTACCTTGTCATGACACTTGCACTTTGTATTCTGTCAGCACTGTACTTTTTCTGTAACTGTTAGCCACGATTCAGTATTTTATTATTTTCCTTTTGTACTAACTCGATGTAATTATGTGTGTCATGATGTGTGTGGATGGCGTGGAGAACAAAGCTTTTCACTGCATCTCAGTATGTCTGGCGACAATAAACCAATTATCAATTAACCTCAGTAGTAAGGAAAATAGCCTGTTTGTGTAAACATTCATAACTTCAGCATTGCTGGGATCCAGACATTCTTCTGGTAAATCTATTTTGTCCACCAAGGTTATTATGGAACATAGAACACAGTACAGCGCAGTACTGGCCACAATGTTGTTCCAACCTTTTAGCCTACTCTAGGATCAATCTAACCCTTCCTTCCTACATAACTCACTATTTTCTATCATCCAAATACCTATCTAAGAGTGTCTTAAATGATCCTAGTGTATCTGCCTCTACCACCACCCCTGGCACTCTCTGTGTAAAAAAACTTACCTCTGTTATCGCACCTATATTTTCCTCCAATCAGCTTAAAATCATGCCCCTTCATATTAGCCAATTTGCCCTGGGAAAAAAGACTCTGGCTGTCCACTTGATCTATGCCTCTTATCATCTTGTACACCTCTATCAAGTCACCTCTCATCCTTGTTCACCTTAGCTCGCTCAGCCTATCCTCATAAGACATGTTCTCTAATCTGGGCAGCATCCTATTAAACCTCCTCTGCACCCTATCTAAAGCTTATTGCCAGATCTAGAGGATCTAATTTATAAGGAAAGATTGAGTAGGGTAGGAATGTAGAAGATTGAGGGGAGATTTGATAGAGGTATGCAAAATTATGAGGGGAAAGTGCAAATAGGCTTTTTCCACAGATATTGGGTGGGACTACAACTAGAGGTCATGGGTTAAAAGGTGAAAGGTGAAAAGTTTAATGGGAACATGAGGGGAAGCGTTTTCACTCAGAAGGTCGTGAGAGTGTGGAACAAGTACGTGTTCCCCGAGGCCTTTGTGAATAAAAACCTTTTCTCTAGAGTTGATAAAGGGAGGCTATTTACTCTTTTGGAACAGCCCTGAAAAAGGACACATAGACTTATAACTAGATCCCACCTTGGTTCAGGAGTGAAGTTAGGAAACTCATCAGATGGTAGGAATCTCAGATTGGTTCACTCCAGAAAGCTCTTGTAGCTGGAGGTCAATTCATTTCAAAACTGAGACTATAGGTTTTGTTGGATAAAAAGTCATGATAATGGAACCAAGGAAGGTAAGGGGAATCAACATACATTGTGATTAAGATGAGGCGAGAGGTTTGAATGGCTGACTCCTATGTCTACATTTCCAAAATTAAACAAGGTGTGTGGAATGGGCTGCTGGCGACGGTGGTGGAGGCAGATATGATAGGGTCTTTTAAGAGACTCCTGGACAGGTATATGGAGCTCAGAAAAATAGAGGGCTATGGGTAACCCAAGGTAATTTCTAAGGTAAGGACATGTTCGGCACAGCTTTGTGGGCCGAAGGGCCTGTATTGTGCTGTAGGTTTTCTATATTTCTAAGCTGCCAGCGCAAGTGGTGCATGCGAGCTCGACTTCATCGTTTTGGAGAAGTTTGGATAGGTACATGGATGGTAGCGGGTATGGAGGGCTGGGGCCCCGGTTGCAGGTCAATGGGAGTGGACAGTTTAAACAGCTCGGCATGGACTAGATAGGCCAAAGGGCATGTTTCTGTGCTGTACTTTTCTATGACTCTGAGTCTACATTTCCTTTAATGAGGCAACCAGAACTGAACTGAATATTGCAGGCGTTGTCTAACCAGGGTTTTACAGAGGTGCATCATAACCTCTTGGCCTTGAACTTAGTCCCCTGACAGATGAAACCCAATACACCATATGCCGCCTTAAAAGCCCCATCAACTTGCACGGGAGCTTTGAGGGATATGTGGACGTGGACTCCAAGATCCCTCTGTTCCTCCACACTTCCAAAGTTCTTGCCATTAACGTTCTGTGTTATGACTTCAAGTTCGACTTTCCAAGTGAATCAGTTGATACAGTTCTATTTTGACTATCCTTTGTTGCTCGCTCTTCCTCACACCTGGGCCCCAGAGCGAAAAACGGACCGGTGTTCAACCGATTTCAGCGCCGAAGCAGATTTAAAAGATTAAGGCGCTGAGGTCGAGGGCGGCGGACTTACCGGTGTCCAGCTCACTCCTCCGCGTTGAACAGACTCTGCAGCTGTGGCCTGTAGCCAACGGGCTCCTGGACGGCTGCACTTACCACGGAGCTGAACTGGCCCTGACTGTGGCTGTGGACTCCCTTTCGGGGGACTCGGCCTTTCATGTTCTGTGTATGATGTGCTTACTGTTTTTATTGTTTGCACGGTCTGTTCTTTTTTTTCACACTTTAGGTACTTGACCATCTTTGTTGTGTGGGGTTTTACCGTGTTTCTTTGTTTTGTGGCTGCCTGCAAGAAGTTGAACTCGAGGTTGTATAAGGTATACATACTTTGATAATAAATGTACTTTAAACTGTTCTCTCTTTTCCATCTCAGGGCATTACCACATGCCAGAGGGTTTGGAATACACGCCGTGCGCTATTGTCCAGCCGATCGCGCTGACCCTGACCTCGGACCCCGACCCCTGCCTGCAATGCAACTGCGCCAAGCAGACTCCGGCTACCAATGCCGTCGATCTAGCAGGGACCGAGGCAGGAGAGGCAGCAAAAGACAGGGAGCTGGAGACCAGCGGCAGAGGAGCGAAGGAAAGCGAGGCGAACTGGTGCGTCGGCTTGTGGACCGAGGTGCGATGTAAACTGACCAGCATCGTGGAGAGCAAGTACTTCAGCCGAGGAATCATGATCGCGATACTGATCAACACCATTAGTATGGGCATCGAGCACCATGAGCAGGTACGACTTTAACGATACTTCCTCCTAGACTGCCACTTAATTAAGAATTGAAGCGAATTGACGAAATTACCAAGCAGGGACAGCTGTCATAGCTAGTGTGAAAGCTAGGAATTAGAAATGAGCCTGCAAGTTCTGTTCAGGAGCAGTGACACCTGCGGAAAAGTCTGTGGAAACAGGCATTTGCAAGGTTCAGGCAGGCACGGTGATAACTCATGTGTGGGATGTGTTGAATGGGAGATAATGGGGAAGATTGTGCGGAAATGTGCTGGGCAGATTACAGAATCAGCATGTTCATTAACCAGACAGAACCTGTGGAACGCTCCTGTACAGATGGGTGTGGGTGTCCTTGTGAGTGATACATGGAAAGTTAGCACGCGTATATAGCCAAGTAATTAGGAAGGCAAGTAGGATGTAGGGGCCTTGTTGCAAAGGCCATATACATTCAGTGGCCACTTTATTAGTTACCTCCTATATCTAATAAACTGACTACTGAGTGTATGTCCATCATTTTCTGCTCCAGTAGCCCATCCGCTTCAAGGTTCAACATGCTGTGCATTCAGGGATGCTCTTCTGCACACCACTGTTGTAACGTGTGGTTATTTGAGTTACTGTCACCTTCTTGTCAGCTTGAACCAGTCTGGCCATTCTCCCCTGACCTCTCTCATTTAACAAGGTGCTTTCCCCCACAGAACTGCTGCTCACTGGATGTTTTTTCTCGCATCATTCTCTGTAAACTCTAGAGACTGCTGTTGGGGAAAATCCCAGGAGATCAGCAGTTTCTGAGATACTCAAACCACCCCGTCTGGCACCAGCAATCATTCCACTGTCAAAGTCACTTAGATCACATTCCTTCTCCATTCTGATGTTTAGTCTGGACAAAAACTGAACCTCTTGACCATGTCTGCATGCTTTTATCAATTGAGTTGTTGCCGCATGATTGGCTGATTAGATATTTGCATTAATGAGCAGGTGAACAGGTGTACCTAATAAAGTGGCCACTGAGTGCAGTGTTGGGTGAAAGTGGAAAGCACTAAAAGTACTGTGCACTGTAATTTCCTTTGCAATCAATAAAGTATCTATTTATCTACCTATCAGTAACTGCATAGAGTGTTAGTGTGGCTGCACCAGGAGGGCAGCTAGCACTGCAAGCATTTGGTCTCCTCATGTAGTGAGAGGGACATTTGGATTGGAGGCAAAATCACAAATTTGACTCCTGTGATGGAAGGGGTGAGGATAACACCCCTGTTACCAAGAATCAACTTTATTCGCCATATACATTTACGTGTATTAGGAATTTGCTGCGGTGTTCTTGTCAGGGTGCAGCATGCAATAAAAAAACAATATTCAACCACTGATTAGAATCAGAATCAGGTTTATTATCACTGGCATGTGTTGTGAAATTTGTTAATTTAACTTGGTTCAGCACATGTTCTGTGTTTGTGTTCTAATTATAAGAGAAAAGAATTCTATAAAACTTAGCTTATCACTTCCCCTGGGTCCCCTTCTCCTGTAGTCTACTCTCCTCTCCTATTGGTCTCCTTCTTCTCCAGCCCTTGACCTTTCCCACCCACCTGGCTTCACCCATCACCTTCCTGCTAGCCTCCTTCAGCACCATCTCCCCCACTCCCACCTTTTTATTCTGGTATCTTTCCCCTACATTCTCAGTCCTGAAGTAGGGTCTCAGCCCGAAATATTGTCTATCTATTCATTTCCATAGATACTTTATACTTTATTGTCGCCAAACAATTGGTACTAGAACGTACAATCATCACAGCGATATTTGATTCTGCGCTTCACACCCCTGGATTACAAATATTAAATATTAAAAATATTAAAGATAGTTAAAATGAGTAAATATTAAAAATTTAAATTATAAATCATAAATAGAAAATAGAAAATGGAAAGTAAGGTAGTGCAAAAAAAACGAGAGGCAGGTCCGGATATTTGGAGGGTACGGCCCAGATCCGGGTCGGGATCTGTTCAGAAGTCTTATCACAGTTGGAAAGAAGCTGTTCCCAAATCTGGCCGTACGAGTCTTCAAGCTCCTGAACCTTCACCCGGAGGGAAGAGGGACGAAGAGTGTATTGGCTGGGTGGATCTTGTCCTTGATTATCCTGGCAGCACTGCTCCGACAGTGTGCGGTGTAAAGTGAGTCCAAGGACGGAAGATTGGTTTGTGTGATGTGCTGGGCCGTGTTCACGATCTTCTGCAGCTTCTTCCGGTCTTGGACAGGACAACTTCCATACCAGGTTGTGATGCACCCTAGAAGAATGCTTTCTTCGGTGCATCTATAAAAATTAGTGAGGGTTTTAGGGGACAGGCCAAATTTCTTTAGTTTTCTCAGGAAGTAAAGGCGCTGGTGGGCCTTCTTGGCAGTGAACTCTGCTTGATTGGACCAAGTCAGGTCATTGTGATATTGACCCCAAGGAACTTAAAGCTTTTGACCTGTTCCACTTGCGCACCACCGATGTAAATTGGGTCGTGCGGTCCGCTACTCCTTCTGAAGTCAACAACCAATTCCTTCATCTTGCTGACGTTGAGGGATAGTTTATTGTCTTCGCACCATGCTGCTGAGTTTCTTGGACATTTTGTCTGCGTTGCCTTACAGGTTAAAGCATGGATATGGAATAACGTGCATAAATACTTAAATGCAGGCATGTATTCTCAATGTTAACAGCATTATAAAAAATAGTTTAATGTGTTTACTGTGCAATGTAGTGACTGAGGTAACAGAGAGGGTGGGCTAACTAGAATGATTGATCAGATTAACTACCTGGAGGAAGAAACTTCAAAGATGGTGAAAAGTGATCTATCTATTAAACGGATCACTCATACATTAAGATGGACACTTGACTTCACAGCAAAGTGACATGGTAGCCCAGCACTATTACTATGCTGGCTGTACGATCAGGGTTCATTTCCCACTGCTGGAAGTAAGGTGACAAACAAGAGAAATTCTGCAGATGTTGGAAGTCAAAGTGATACGCACAAAATACACTGGAGGAGCTCAGCAGGCCAGGTGGCATCTATGGAAAAGAGTGAACAGTTGACGTTTCGGTCTGAGACCCTTCATCGGGTCTGGAAGATAGATAGGAAGTGACAGTAGGAAGGGGGGGGGAGAGGAGCAGAAGTACAAGGTTGTAGGTGAAAGGTGAAGCTAGCAGAGGGGGAGGGGTGAAGTAAAGAGTTGGGAAGTCCTTTGGTGAAAGAGATAAAGGGCTGGAGAAGGGGGAATCTGATAGGAGAGGACAGAGACCATGGAAGAAAGGGTAGGGTGAGGAGAACTAGAGGGAGGTGATGCGCAGGTAAGGTGAGAGAGGGAAACAGGAATGGGGAATGGTGAAAGAGAGGTTGGGGAGTAATTACCAGAAGTTTGAGTTCATGCCATCAGGTTCGAGGCTACCCAGACGGAATATAAAGTGATGCTCATCCAACCTGAGTGTGGCCCCATCACGGCAGTAGAGGAGGCCATGGACTGACATGTCAGACATGTTAGCAAAGAGTTTGTATGTTCTTCCCCTGTGACCATGTGGGCTTCATCCAGGTTTTTTGGTTTTCTCCAAGGATGTACAGGTTAGGGTTAGTAAAGGACATGTTATGGTGGTGCCTTAAGTATGATGAGACTTCTGGTCTGCACATCTCAGACTGTGTGTTGGTCATTGACACAAACAATATATTTTGCTGTATGTTTCAATGTTGCAACAAGTAAAGCTAATCTTTATCTTCCACATTGTGACCTTTCAGCTTATTGATTACCTGCACCTCTCCGTAACTGTAACACTACATCCCACATTCTGTTATTGTCCTCCCTTGTATCACCTCGATGTAGTGAAATGATCTGAATGGACGGCATGCAAAACCATGTTTTTCAATGTATCTCAGTGTACGTGACAGTAATAAACCGATTTACCAAGAATTGTTCCAAGCAGCAAGTGTAAGCAGCTTGGGCCTGTGCTCAATTGTATTGGAAGAATGAGGTAATCTTACTGAGACTTGTATGATTTTGAAGTCAATAAGATAGAAGTAAGGATGCTTTGCCTCAGAGCGGCGCAATATCAGGGGAGCATAGCTGCTGTATAAGACATCAATCTTCTAAGACAAAGACGAGGAGGAATTTCTTCCCTCAGTGGGTCATTAATCGTTGGAATTCTTTACTCTGGAGAGCTGTGGAGGCAAAGTTATTGAAGACAATCAAGCCAAAAAAGTATCGGTTATTGGCCTATAAGGGAGTCAAGTATAATAGGGAATAGTCAGGAAGGTGGAACAGAAGCCTTGATTGGATCTTCATGACCTTGATGAATGGTGCAACTGGCCTGATGGACCATAATGTCTACCCCTGTCTGTATTTGTTTTGTGGCTGGGTTGTTTATGTGTTTTTGTTATTGAGATTTGGAAATGGGATTGAGCGCAAATCACCAAGAAAATCCTACCCGTCAGATTCCCCAAAGTTCTTCAGAGCCAAATACATTTTTTGAAACGTAGAAACTATTATAAAATTGGAAAGGCAGCAATCAATTTTCACACAGCTATGTTGAGATTATCTGTGGACATTACTCAAAATACTCGATAATAATGAAGGAGAAAATCTGCAGATGCTGGAAATCAAAGTGATACTCACATAATGCTGGAGGAATTCAGCAGGCCAGGAAGCATCTATGGAAAAGAGTAAATAGTTGACGTTTTGAGCCAAGACCCTTCTTCAGGACTCTTATAATTTACTTTTTCATGAATAACTATTGGTGAGGACCCCCTGGTATGACTAAACTGTTTTGATCTGCGTGACGGATTGGGCAGTGGTCTGGCTTAACATCTGATCCAAAAGACTGCTCCCTACAGTTTCACACTGAGAACATTCACCCAGATTTTTATGTTCTGGAGTGGGGCTCCAATGCACAACCTCCGATTTGTAGGCAAGGCTTTCTCCTCATTGAGAAAGCATTAACATGCAGTTCAGATCTTCTGTCTTTCCACAGAGAAGGTATGTTCTCTAATCCAGGCAACTTCCTGTTAAGACGATAAGACCGTAAGATGTAGGAGCAGAATTTGGCTGTTAGGCCCGTTGAGGTGGCTCAGCCATTCCATCGTGGCTGTTTTATTATCTCTCTCATCCCCATTCTCCTGCCTTCATCCCATTACCTTTGGCGCTCTTACTAATCAAGGACCCATCAACCTCCACTTCAAATACATCCAGTGACTTAACCACCACAGCCTCCTGTGACAATAAATTCCACAGATTCACTACCCTCTGGATAACGAAATTCCTCCTCATTTCTGTTCTGAAGGGAAGTCTTTCTATTCCAAGGTTGTGTCCTCTAGTCCTTGATTCCCCACTATAGGAAACATTTGCACTACACTAACTCTATCTAGGCTTTCCAATATTCAATTGGATTCATATCATAGTTTGGTTAAATCCAAAACAAGTTCCCAGCAGATTATTTAGTGCCATCGTGAGCATTCACCAGTGGAGTTCCTGGCTTGCTTTAAAAGCGTTGCCATGATTCTCAGGTCTGCTTGTGAATCACACTGACGCAGTTCGATTTGTTTTTTCCATGAAACACATTGTGCTGATCTCCCTTGAGCAGAGAACATCTTGTCCCATAGATCTGTAGGGAGATTCTCCACCAGTAATGTGCAGAGAATCATCCTCGAGTCAGGAGGTAAATTAGGTTCATCAGCAGAGGAGATTTAGAGGACAATGGCGGGGGGAGAATCTCATTAAAATCTTTCAAATATTGAAAGGCCTAGAAAGACTGGACATGGAAACCTAGCCACCCCAGCATTAAGGGTATCTTCAAAAGGAAATGCCGCAAAAAGATGGCATCCATTACGAAGGGTCTACCATCAAGGAAAAGGTACAGGAACCCGAAGACTCACACTCAGCATCTTAGGAACAGCTTCTACCCCTCTGCCATCAGATTTCTGAACAGTCCATGAACCCACGCCACTACCTCACTATTTTTGCTCTCTTCTTTGTACCAATTATTTATATATTATTTTAATTTGTAGTATATTTTCTATATGTTATGTCCTGCACTACAAAACAACAAATTTCAAGACAAACATTAAGTGATATATATATATATATATATATATATATATACATACACACACTACCCCAAAGTAGTGTAGGCAATGCAATGTTATTACAGCTTAGGGCGTTCCAGAGTTCAGAGTTCAATTCCGGTGCCATTCTGTAAGGAGTCATCCCTGTAAAATACATGGGTTTTCCCCTTGTGCTCCAGTTTCCTCCCACAGTACAAAGACGTAGCGGGTAGGTTAAATCGTCTTTGTGAATTGTCCCGTGATGAGGCTAGGCTTAATGAGGTTTGTCAGGGTGGTTGCTGAGCCCAAAGGCCCAGAAGGGACTACTGCACACTGTATTGCCAAATAAGTAAATATTAACCCTGATTCTGACTCCTGTTTGTTATGTTCTTAAGGAACCATGAACAAACATCCACAAGCCTTGGGGAAGAAATTCCTCTTTTCACTCTGCCTCTGAAAGTGTCTCCCTTCGTGTCGATTCTCTCACATGGGGGAACCATCCTTTCAGCTTACTAACCCCCTTCATTCTTCTGGTTCTTCCAGAATTTGGGTATTGGCACAACGCTTAACCTCCTGAGACAGCACCCCTCCTAGAAAGTAACCAAATCAACTCTCCCTAAACTCTGTCAAGGGCAAGGACATTCCTGTTTAATTAAAGAGAGAAAAACAACAAGCAATGAACATTGAATCAGCTCACCAAAAGCCTGGTTATCTTGCAGCAGCACTTCCCTACTGTTATAATCCACTCTTCTTGCAATAAAGTCCAACGTTCCATTTGCTTTTCTAATTACTTGCTGTGGCCCTGCATGCGAACTGAATGTGTTTCTACAAGGACACCTTCATCCTTCTGAACAACAACTCTGTCGCTTTTAACCAACGTTCTGTCTCTGGTTTTCATACATCGCATGTCTCCACATTGCACTCTGCACGTTATAATCCAGTGCAGAAAGGTCCTTTTGGGCCTTCAGCCACACTGCCCAGAAATCCCCCGATTCAATCCTAACTTAATCACAGGACAATTTACAATGACCAATTAACCTACCAATCCGCATGTCTTTGGACTGTGGGAGGAAACCGGAGAACCCGGAGGAAACCCACGCAGTCGCGGGGAGAACGTACAAGCGCCTTACAGGCAGCAGTGGGAATTGAACCCGGGGTCGCCGATGCTGTAAAGCATTGTGCTAGCCACTGCACTAGGACTCAGGTTCAGATTTTTTTTTAAATCTCACACATTGACAGGAGATTTGATAAAGATATACAAAATTCTGAGGGGTATGGATAGGGTCCTGCAAATCGATCGTTTTGAGAGGGAGAGGGAGAGCGAGAGCGAACATCCTGATTGGTCTCTCGTCGTGCTAAGTAGACCTCTCAGTTTTCTCTGTGGGCCGGCTTTACAGTCGACCTCAAAAATAATGACAGTGTTGCTCGCTGCACCGTTTGCAACAGTGACTTTTCTACTGCCCATGGTGGGTTAAGACTGTAAAAGACATGTTGAGGTGAGTTTAACAGGTGTCATTCGTTCATTAGCGTAGCTAACATTATTTAAACTAGCTGGCTGGCTGCTAAGGAGCTACTCTATTGATGTCCTACGTGATGACGCCAAACTCCCTGTAGACTTGCTTAAAGTTGTAATAGAATAAACATGATAATATAATATATAATATATGTACATATTTTAATGTCACATTTTCTGCATATACCCAACTTGGTTTACAGGTTAGACAAAATCACTAAACAAAGTATTACATACACCCTTGGAGGTCGACCTGTAGGGGGAATATGGGGTTGCGGGGGGCGGGACTGCTACCTCCCTGAAATGGTGGTGCTACCTCCCTGGAATGAGTTTTTGCAGGGTGGGATGTCTGTAAATGCAAGCAAGCTTTTTCCACCTGAGTTTGGATGGGACTACAACTAGAGGTCATGGGCTAAAGGTGAAAGGTAAAAAGCTTAAGGGGAACATGAGGGGAAACCTCTTCACTCAGGTCGTGAGAGTGTGGAATGAGCTGCCAGAGCAAGTGGTGCATGCGAGCTCAAGTTCGACATTCCACGGAAGTGTGGATGGGTACATGGATGGGAGAGGTATGGACGGCCATGGTCCCAGTGCAGGTTGATGGGAGTAGGCAATCTAAATGGTTTTGGCACAGACTAGATGGGCCGAAGGGCCTGTTTCTATGCTGTACTTTTCTATGACTCTATATACATCGAAACATACAGTGAAACTCATCAGTTGAATTAACAACAAAGGATGCAGCCACAAATTTTGGTGCCCACCAAGCACAGCAAAACAATACTAATAACAACAAACAGAACATACCAATGAAGAAAGCCACACTTCCAACACCAACATAGCATGCCCACCACTTACTGAGCCTAACTGTACGTCTTTAGAATTTTTTGTTCATTCATGGCTATCCCTCGAGGTCGAGGATGATGGTCTTCATTCTGAAGAAGTGGCCCACAGAGCGAAGACACCTGTACGTCTATTTGTTTAACGTGTACTTGATGTTGCACTCCAAGAAGCACACGATACTTCACAAATCACCCAACTGATTCCAATGGCATGGACACCACGATGATTGGAGCTGATGGATTTGTTGCAGCCTTCATCCGCCTTCACAGCAGCTGGGTTCGAAGTAACCCCATCCGTCTGTTCCACCGTTGAGGTCTTGGTTGGATTGTTCTTTGTCAGAGACCTCTCCCTCGACCTTACTGCCATGGGTGACCCTACCAGGAGCATAGCTCCAGACGGCATCGCTCTCGGGATCACAGGACCACACAAGCTGCTCCACTGCGACAAGGTGACAATCCATGGAGAAGCTTTAGAATTTGAAACCCAAAGAAAAGCCACGTGGTCACAGGGAGAACATACGATTTTTTTATAGACAGTGGCGGGAATTGAACCTGGGTCACTAGAGCTGCAATAGTGTTCTGCTAACCATTACACTACCATGCTGGTGTAGGATTTGACCCAAGGAACCTATGCCTTGACCATTCAAGTGCTTGTCTGGTTTAGCTATGACTGGAGCTTTGCCCATATTCTGGGTGGGAGACTTTAGGAAATCTGCGATCCGTTTCCCATTCTGCAGCACCATCAACATGTCCTTGGTCTATGACAGTTCTCACTGCTTCTAAAGTTTGAAGATTGTGGGGGAAATGTTAGCAAAGCATCAAGGTGAAATAAGGGATGTAATCTTTGAAGTATTTTAGAAAGTTTTCAGAGGAGATTTACCAAAATAACTTCATGGAAGTAGGACTTGAATTATGTGGATAGATTTGCGAAATTGGAGTTCTTTGGCTGACGATAGAGAAGGTCGCAAGAAGATGTGCGGGGGGTCCACTAAAGAGAATAACCTTTCTCTATCCCCCATCTTGTTGCCGTGATTTTATCCATAGCAACAAGACCAGGGATAGAGAAACACAATTCCCTTTAGTGGATCGGTCAAGATCCAAAAAATGAATCAGCACATTTGGCAGAAGAACCATCAGTGGTAAACTATTCTACAAAAGACATAGGGTCTGAAATGCATTGCTGAGTGAAGTGACCGAATAAACAACTGAAAGGTTTTCAAGGTTATGGGAAGAATGCAGTGGCGGGGCAGAGATACGTCTCTACCAAAGGAGGTGTAAGGCACTCCTTTCCTCCACTAGCCTGCAGGTCACCATTGGACAAGGTGTAGAACCTGCTTATCCCCCCCCACCCCCCGATCAGAGTCATGTGAAGCCATGGGAACAGGTGGTGGATGGTCGTATGAGCAGCTGGTGCATATCACAAGTCCTGGTTATGTGACCACTGATGCCAGGCAGACAACGTCTGAAGAGTACTGATAACGGCTGGAGTCACCCATCTTGTAAAGATCACTGCACAGAAAAGGACAATGGCAAACCACTTCTGCCGTAAAATTTGCCAAGAACGATCATAGTCATGGAAAAATCACGATCCCCTATGTCATGACATGGCACACAATGAAAGAACAATAGGGAGAATGAGAGGGTATGGGACTTAAATACAGTAGATACTTGACCAACATTCACAAAATGCTGGAGGATCTCAGCAAGTCAGGCAGCACCAATGGAGGGGAATGAACAGTTGACGCTTCAGGCTGAGACCCTTCACCAGGAGTGAGACTTGCTGAGCTTCTCTTACACAAATCCAGCATAGACTTGATAGACTGAATGTCTTCCTTCTGCACATTAACCATTGTGTATTCCTCAAAAACAATAATTGAACTGTTTTGCGGACCTGCTTCAATAATCAATGACCATTCTGAGATCCAGAAATAATCTCAGAGGCTGATGTTTACGTCTGAGCAGTTCACTAGCCACGAGGAGTTAAGCACGGTCCAGAGAAGAATAAAGATGATCCAATGGTTTCGATTTCCCCTGCTCCTTTCCCCGGCTGGTTTGAGTGTGTAATGTCTCAAATAAGCAAAATTATGAAACTACAAAAATAAACACATCTTAAATGTCACAGCCCTGAAAGATTATTTTTGAAATTGCAGACTAAAGATAGCAGGTTCAGTCAGCCACTGACCATTTCAAGACTCTAGAACAGGCAGTGGAGATTGCTGGCTTCTGCAGATACTCACTCCTCCCCTCTCCCTATTTAGAGTCAGAGAAAAGTACAGCACAGAAACAGGCCCTTTGGCCCATCTAGTCCATGCCAAAGCATTTCAGTTGCCTACTTCTATTTACCTGCACTAAGACCATAACCCTCCATACCCCTACCATCCATGTACCTATCCAAACTTCTCTTAAACATTGAAATTGAATCTGCAGGCAGGACTTGCACTGGCAGCTCGTTCCACTATTCCAGTCGATCTCTCTCTCTCATTACCCTTCCTGATTACTGGTTCCTTCCATCTCAGTAACTTGAGTTATGATAGACTCGCACTTCACCAACTCAGTAACCACTGAAAAACTCTTCCCAGTCCCCAAACTTGCCTTTATCCATGCACTGCAGCAGCATGGTAGCATAGCAATTTGCACAATCACTTTCCAGCGCCAATGATCGTCAATCTACTGCCCCTCCAATAAAAATAGGGGTTAGTGTAGTATTAGTGCAGAAGTGCGGTTGGTAGACAGCGTGCACTCGGTGGGTGGAAGAGCTAATGCCATGATTTTTATGTCTTTTAGCATTTGTACAGTATGTTATCTTTTTCACACTCAGTCGGTACCGTCCCTCCGACGGTGAGGCTCTCCCTCGGTACCGTCCCTCCGATGATGCGATACTCCCTCAGTACCGTCCTTCTGACAGTGAGACACTCCCTCGGGACTGTCCCTCTGACAGTGAGACACTCCCTCAGTACCGTCCCTCTGACAGTGAGACACTCCCTCAGTACTGTCCTTCCGACAGTGAGACACTCCCCTCAGTACTGTCCCTCTGACAGTGAGACACTCCCTCAGTACTGTCCCTCTGACTGTGAGATACTCCCTCGGTACTGTCCCTCCGATGGTGAGACACTCCCTCATCCCTCTGACAGTGAGATACACCCTTGGTACTGTCCCTCCGACGGTGAGGCACTCCCTCGGTACCGTCCCTCCGATGATGCGGCACTCCCTCGGTACCGTCCCTCCGACAGTGGGACACCTCCCTCGGTACTGTCCCTCCGACAGTGCGGCACCCCCTCGGTACCGTCCCTCTGACAGTGCAGCACCCCCTCGGCACTGTCCCTCTGACAGTGCAGCACCCCCTCGGTACTGTCCCTCTGGAAGTGCAGCACCCCCTCAGTAATGACCCATCAGCAGTGTCCCACTCCCTCAGTATTGTACTCGGACTGTTATGTACTCAGTCCCTTTGAGTGGTAAATCATGTCCACCTCATCTGGACCCGTAAAGGTGAGCACAGCGTGAAACTCCTCTGACCTCGAGTGTTCCGCGCGAATGCCCAAGACTGGTGTCCCCTGTGCAAGCCGAACACTGAAGCTCGTAGATGTCAAACATTTTACCTCACAGAGTCTGTTATATCTCAGGCTGGCATGCTCCTGTTGTCGGGCAACATGCAGGAAGCTTTAGGCCACCACGGAGATGTTATTCAACACCTTCAGAGCTTGCAAATTTAATGACTGCAATCTGTTGGTGCCTTTCTCTCACACTTACTGCTCTTCTAGATCAGCGGCGCTCGCTCACGGTGACACAGCCGCCTTTCTGTCAGTCTGACTGAATGTGGGAGGAGGGGCGGCGGGCGAGATTAGCTGGAGATCCCCTATTCCCACTGCATTCATTAATATTTCCTTCCCCTTTTCATTATGGCAAATTAATGCTACTTGATATAATACATTAAACCATGTTAAGGAGCTTGAAGGGATAGCTGCAGAGTTGATATTGCCCCTCTGGTACATAGAAACACCAATACCTGGAAATGGAATAGTGTATAGAAAGTGATGGATTCAGGCCTTCCATCGCAGGCAAAACTCTCCCCACCAATGAGCACTGCCACAAGAAAGCATCATCCAGGCCACACTGTCTTCTCAGTACTCCCGTCGGGAAGGAGGTACAGGAGCCTTAGGTCCCACACCTGCAGGTTCAGAATCAGTAATAACCCCTCAACCATCAGGCTGTAAAACCACAGGGGATATCTTTGCAAACACGAGGATATCCTGCAGATGCTGGAATATCAGGCAACACACATCAAAGTTGCTGGTGAACGCAGCAGGCCAGGCAGCATCTCTAGGAAGAGGTACAGTCGACGTTTCGAGCCGAGACCCTTCGTCAGGACGAACTGAAAGAAGAGTTAGTAAGAGATTTGAAAGTACTAGCTCTTCTTTCAGTTATTCCTGACAAAGGGTCTCGGCCCAAAACGTCGAATCTACCTCTTCCTATAGGTGCTGCCTGGCCTGCTGCGTTCACCAGCAACTTTTATGTGCGTTGTGTGGGGGTATCTTCGCTCAACTTCAGTCACCCCATCAGTGAACTGGAGTCACTTTCAATCAGAACCAGGTTTAATATCACCAGCATTTGTCGTGGAATTTGTTAATTTTGCTGCAGCAGTACGATGCAATACACGATACTAATAAGGAAAAAAACCTGTGTATTACAGTAGGTATATATAAGTAGTTAAATTAAATAAGTTGTGCAAATACAGAACTAGCTTGGGTAACTTCACTCACCTCAACCCTGAATTGGTTCCACAACCTACGGACTCACTTTCAAGGTCTCGACAACTGATTTTCAGAGTTGTTTCCTTTGCACAGTTTATCTTTTTTGCATATTCATTGTTTGTCAGTCCTTGTTTATGTAAATAAAAAAAATAATTTCTATTGAATTTCTTTACTTTCTTGTAAATGCCTGCAAGTCGATGACTCTCAGGGTTGTATATGGTTGTATATGTACTTCGATAATAAATTTACTTTGACTTGACTTTGACTTTGGACCAGGGATTACAATCTCTAAGGGTCACAGATTTCTTCCCCCAGAGAGGTATTGGAGATACTGGTTGATTATTGTCACAACCACTCAGTGGCCAGTTTATCAGGGAGCTTCTGTACCTAATACAGTGGCCACTGAGTGTATGTTCATGGTATTCTTCCACTGTAGCCCATCCTCTTCAAGGTTCGATGTGTTGTGTGTTCAGAGATCCTCTTCTGTACACCATTGTTGTAACGTCTGGTTATTTGAGTTGCTGTTGCCTTCCAGTCAGCTTGAACCAGTCTGGCTATTCTCCTCTGATCTCCCCTATTAACAAGGTTTTTTTTCACCCACAGACCCTCCATTCATTGGATGTTTTTTTGTTTTGTTAACCATTCTCTGTAAATTCTAGAGACCATCGTGCATGAAAATCCCAGGAGATCAGCAGTTTCTGAGATACTCAAACCACCCCATCTGGCACCAACAATCATTCCACGGTCAAAGTCACTCAGATCCCATTTCTTCCCGTTGGTCTGAACAACAACTGGACCTCTTGACCATGTCTGCATGCTTTTACACATTGAGTTGCTGCCACATGATTGGCTGATTAGCTATTTACATTAACAAACAGGCGTTCAGGTGTCGCCAGTCGAGTGGCCATTTAGTGTATATCGAGGTGCAGTGAAAAACTTCTCTTGCATATATATATATACAGATCAGATCACTCCAACAGTGCACTGAGGTAGTACAAGGTAAATCAATATCAGATGCAGAATAAAGTGTTAACAGCTACAGAGAAAGTGCAGTACAGGTAAACAATGAGATACAAGATCATAAGAAATTAAATTGTGAGGTCAAGAGTCCATCCTACCGACCAGGGGAGCCATTCTTATAATAACGTGCTAGAAGCTGCCCTTAACCCTGGCGGTAGGTGTTTTCAGGCCTTTGTGTTTCTGCCTATGGAAGAGAGGAGAAGGGAGAAAATCTGTGGTAATTCTATACTCAGGAGTACTTTGGAGGCCCAGTTGTTGAGCGTGTTCAAACCAAGGATTGATCAATTTTGTAGGTATTGAAGAATAATGAAGAGATATGGAATTAGAGCAAGAAAGTGGTCCTGAGATAAAAGATTTTACTGAATGATACAGCAGTGGTGAGCGTCAGGATACACTTTCCCACCTCTACGTCTACAGTTAAAACATATCATAAGTCTGGGATATAAGTGTTATGTAATTTATTATTTTTTAAAGATTTCTGATAAAGTATGAAATAGGCCCTTCCAACCCTTTGAGCCACACTGTCCTACAACCCTCGATAGCCCCAATTTAACCCTAACATAATCACAGGACAATTTACCATGACCAGTTAACCTACTAACCAGTGTGTCTTTGGACTTTGGGAGAAAACCCACACATTTCACAGGGTACAGAGACTCCTTACAGAGGACACCAGAACTGAACTTTGAACTCTGATGCCCCGAGCTTTTATCTTTAGCGTGTGGCACCAGACAGTCAGCCATTCTTGGCTGGCGCGTAGTGTCAGGATTGGTCTCCTTTCGGATTAACCGGGTCACGGTATGAACGTTCCTGACTCAACCCTTTTTTTTTACGAGGCCAAGTGGCTAGCTCGACACTCAACCCGGCACGGATGAAAAGCATGCCCGGGAGTGGCCCGACTTGGATTCGAACTCGGAAGCCTTCGCTCCGGAGTCCGGCGCTGATCCCATTGCGCCACCAGCCCACCCCGAGCTGTAATAGCATCTGACTAACCGCTGTGTTACCGTGGTGCCTTGAGGTGCATTCCAGAAAAAGAAGGCACATTTCAAAGCAGTTAACCATAAAGCACAGCCACCTGGGGCTAGTATAATAGAGGTTCGAAGGATTCTTTAAACCTTTTATTAAACACAGAGTGGTGGGTGTGTAGAACACGCTGCCAAGGATGGTGGTAAAGGCAGATACATTAGGCGACATTTAAAAAAACTCTTATATAGGCTCATAAATGATAGTAAAAATGGAGGGCCATATGGCCATATAGGAGGAAACTGTTAGATTGACCTTAGAGCAGATTAAATAGTCTGCACTGTTGTGATTGTGATCAAAGTCATCAGGAGACACTGAACCTGGTGAAAAAGTCTTTATTCTGCATATCAAACAGGCATCATACTGGAGACACACCTGGAAGAAGAGGCCCCCTGACTTAATATTACATCACATTTTATATGTTAAAGAACAAGGGTAACAACAGAACAATTTCTGTAGTTACAATGCATTCATAATGCTTATTTTGAGTTGCACGTAATTTCAGACACCTAGATCTTCACACCAACGCACCTAAGATGAGTGTTAGTCACCTCCGTCTCTGAGTTGCATTCATGCATTTGCAGACATCTCAGGTGAATTGGCATTTCTTGGTTTGCAATTGACCCCAGTCTGCAGCTCTAGGAAGACCATTGTTCTAAGCTGCACTTTAAACTCGATCTACCATCCACATTCAAATCTGAAGACTGATTGCTGTTGAAATTAACATTTACTATATTGTATAACTCCAGAATACGCCCTAACAGACATAACATTGGGGGCCAAATGGTTTGTGCGACTATATTCTATGTTGTATATGCAAACCTCAAGACACAAACGACTGGAATCTGGAGCAACACACAAAACACTGGAGGAGCTCAATGGGACAGGGAGCATCTGTGGTGGAAAATTGACAGTCAACATCTCTAAATGGCACATGTCCAGGTGAAGGGTCCCAACCTAAAAAAATCAACTGCCCATTCCCCTCCATAGATACTATCTTACCCACAGAGTTGCTTCAGCATTTTTTGTGTGTGTATCTAAACCTGGTTCTGTCCCAGATTCATTATTCAGGTCAGTAAATTTGTAACCAAATCAGAAATAGAATCAGGTTCGTTATCACAAACGTTTAGACCCTAGAACATAGAGCAGTACAGTACAGTGCAGTGCAGACCCTTTGGTCCACTATGCTATGTTGTGGAATGGTGAGGATGGAGTACGGCAGGAGGGATTTGGGACAGGTAGCACAGAAGGTGTGCCAGGGGCAGGGGGTGGCGTGAGTGCAGACACACACAGCCCTGAGACACCAGTCAAGGTCATTTGATTCCAAACAATTGGTTTATTGATCATTACAGAAGGTCACTTTGGTGCTTACCACACCCTCCCCTTTCTCTTCCCCTTTTCCCAACCATTATTCCCCTCTCCCTGCCCCCTTCCCACTCTCATTCCACAACAAAGACCCATATAAGAATCAGGTTTATCATCACACACAGAGGTAATGAAATTTGGTCTTTTTACACACAGGAACACCAAAATCAATCTGACACCTCCCTCCTACAAGTCCATTACCCATCATTTTTTCCATGTGCCGATCTACAAATCTCTTAAAAGTCCCTATTATATTAACATCTACCCGCCATCCCCTGCTCCCAGCAGTGTGTTCCAGATGTTTACCACTTTCTCCGTAACAGAACTACCTCTGACATCTCCCCTAAACTTTCTTCCACTTATCTTAATCTGATGTCCTCGTGTATTGGCTAGTACTGACCTAGGAAAAAGGTACTGGCTGTCCATTATAAGACCATGAGACCATAAAATATAGGAGCAGAATTAGGCCACGTGGCTCATGGGGTCTGCTCCACCATTCCGTCATAACTGATCCACTTTTCTTCTCAGCCCCAGTCTCCTGTCTTCTTCCCCTTATCCCTTCATGCCCTGACCAAACTCTATCAACCTCTGCCTTAAATGGGTGAGAATTTAAAAATTAAAGGGTTAGTTGTATTCGTTCTGTTTACAAGCTTCCCTCTTGGTTCTGAGACCCAGGACCTGACACAGCTAGACAGATGGTATGGGAACCTTATCTATCTGTTGGCTGTTGTGGTGAGGTATAGTTGCCATCCTGGTGGACGTGGGCCACAAAACAAGAATTAATTGACTCTAAATTTACATTCAGGCTGCCAGTGATCACAGGAGAAATCTGCTGTGCAAAAGCAAAATTGTCACGGCCACAGCAGAGAGTCACGGATAGAAAACTTGGTCCAAATTTGATCTCAGTGGACGACCAGGCCGAGAACAAAAGAGGAGATGGGAAGATGGCAACGTTCAGAAACAGGCAGCTTTTCCTGCCCTTTAATTGGGGAAGGACTGCCCACAAAGGAGGAGGAGAAGATGGCGGCGCGACACAGCTTGCGCGGCCACTCCGGTGAATGATATCTTTAATCTGTCAAGTAGGGTGCCGCGCACAATCCTGATTTGATGGAGACAGACGTGAGAGAATGGAGGAACATCTGGAGAAACTTCTGAAATGCCCTTTTCGCTGCCACTGTTACTGTGTGATCCAGAATCTCCGGAGGGGAAGGCCCCAAGTCCTCGGCTTTGCTTGTTGCTCGGTGGCCGGGATGGGGTCAAAGTGCTCGGCAGAGATGGTGCTCGGTGCTCGGTGTCGGAGGGCTGGTCGGAGGCTCGAAGTTTTCGGACGGACTCAGAGTCAGCTGTGGTCGGGTGCTTCCCCAGTTCTGGGTCTTTGTCCAGTCTCTGGCTCGAAGTCCAAGCCCTAGCTCCTAGCTCTCTTGTCCTGTCCTGTTCTGGGTTCCCGGTTTTTGTGTCCATGTCCTAGCCCTCACCCTGTATCCTAGTCCTGTCCCTAGTACTTCAGTGTCTGTGTCTTGCACTTGGGTCCGTTCCCAGCCACCACCTTATGACACCTTGTCAGATATTAGATTAAAGATCAATTTGTTCATCACATGTACATCGAAATGTCGAAATATACAGAGGAATGTGCTGTCTTGCGTTAACGACCCACACAGTCCAAGGATTGTGCTGGGGGCAGCCCGCAAGTGTCACCACATTTTCAACACCGACATCATGTGCCCATAACTTACTAACCCTGACTGATACCCACATTCCAAAAAGGTCCTTTTTGAATGTGGGAGGGAAGTAGAACACCCGGATCCAACCCATGTAGTCGCTGGGTGTCACGATGTGAGCTGGCAATATTGGAATCCAGGTACGGAAGAAAGTCAGACTCTAAAGTAGAGAGAGCGATAAGTTTATTCAAAAGAATTCCAAAGGAACATTGGTGGCTTGGCCGAGCAACACCATGAGACGTAACACTCTCAAAACTAGGACCCCGTGATTAGCTCTAATCAGGAGTCCACTTAAATAATACAAGTAACACAGAATCCCTGAGCCTATCAAAATAAACTTCACAATTTTAAACAGAAAGTACCTGCAGACTGCATTACAAAGCATGAGTCACACGAGGAAAAACACGGAGAAGTCCAAGAGATTAAAGACTCTTGTTAAACAACAATTAACTAATTCAGGTGCTTCTAAAATCCTCGGGTTTGGTATAATTCCTCAATATATTCACGGTATTTCTATATCAGACCAACACGTAATTGCATTTGTCACATTATTGGCTAGGAGGGCTATTTTATTGAAATGGAAAGATGCTTCTGCTCCCACTTTGATACAATGGTTCTCTCAGGTGATGCTATGTCTTAGTTTGGAAAAAATCAGAAGTCGAACTTTTGATCCTAGATTTGACTTTGAGAAAAGGTGGGGCTCTTTTGCCGTTACTATCATTTGATTTGAGTTAATTAGGATGGTCCTCTTCTGATTCTTGGGTAAATGGATTTTGTTGGCGGATTGATGTCTTTTTTTTTAATGGGAGCTTGTATGACGTATGGCTCCGGGTTTGTGCTCCCAATGGGTTTTTTTTCCCGATTTTTTTTTGTTATTAGAGTTTTTTTTTTAGTTAGTAGGGGTTCTTTTTTCCTTCTTTCTTTTTTCCAAAAATTAAAAGGAAAAAAAAAACCTCAGGGCCCAATCCTCTCCGGCTCCCAAAAAAAAAGCCCAAAGGGCTCATTACAGTGGGAGAATGTACAAACTCCTTACGGGCGGTGGTGTGTATTGAACCCCAGTGGGTGATCTCTGGCACTGTAAAGCGATTGTGCTAACTGGAATGCTACTGTGGCCTCGCAGTTAAGAGTCAACTCATCGCTCTAGGTCTGGAGTTACATATACAGAAGATTGGGCAAGCATGTCAAATTTATTTCCCTGTGGCTTATTAGCGAACAAGATGGTTTTTTTTCACTATATTATTATAGTCACCAGTAACACCACCCTTCTGCCTTCATCCTCCTGTGAAGAACAGTCAGAAAACTAGAACATACAGTAAAACAGTACAAGTCCTTTGACCCATGATGCTCTGTCTACTCTAAGATCAATCTAACTCTCCCCTCCTATGTAGCCTTCCATTTTTCTATTATCAATGTGTCTATCTAAGAATCTCGTAAATATTGCTAATTTATCTGCCTCTACCACTAGCTGTGCATACTATTCCACACACCCACCGCACTCTATATAATAACATACCTCTGACAGCCCCACTATTCTTTCTTCCAATCAGCTTAAAATTATGCCCCCTCCTATTAGTCACTTCTGCCCTGGGGAAAAGTCTCTCACTGCCCTCTTGATCTATGCCTCTTATCACCTTGTGCACATCTCTCAAATCATCTCTCACCCTTCTGTGCTCCAAAGAGAAAAGCCCTAACTCACTCAACCTATCCTCATAAGACATGCTCTCCTATCCAGGCAGCTCTTTATAAGACATGCTCTCCAATCCAGACAGCCTCCTGGTAAATCTCCTCTGCACCCTCTCCAAAGCTTCCACATCCGTCCTATAATGGGATGATCAGAACTGAACACAATATTCCAAGTATGCCTAACCATCTTTTTATAGAGCTGCAACATTACCCTCAGTTCTTGAACTCAGTGACAACTTTGAGGGATCTATAGACGTAGGTCCCAAGTTCCCTCTGTTCCTCCACACTCCCTAGAATCCTCCTATTAACCCTGTACCCTGCCTTCAAGTTCAGCCCTCCAAAGTGAATCACGCCTCATACTTTTCCCGGGATGGACTAAGCTTGAACGAATTTTCTAACTGTTGACCCTAACTCTGCTTGTTCCCTCAACTTTCATCAAGGAACCATTTTCAGGCAGAGACTGATGCCAAGCCACAACCAAAAGCTGGGTTGGAGACACAGAAGAGGAGGGAGAAACTAAATGGCTTAATGGAGGGAATTCTGGAGGTTAGAGGCATTAGGGAGCCCCACAATCCAGAATGTACCGCCTTCTTATTGCTACCATCAGGAAGGTGGTACAGGAGCCTGAAGGCACACACTCAACGATTCAGGAACAACTTCTTCCCCTCTGCCATCAGATTCCTAAATGGACATTGAACCCATGATCACTACCTCCGTACATTTTCTTATTTTACTTAGCACTACTTACTGTAACTCACAGTTTTTTTCTTTCTTTTCTATTATTACGTATTGCAAGGTACTGCTGCCACAAAGTTAAATTTCACGACATACGCTGGTGATATTGAACCTGATTTTGATAATCCTTCTTATTATTTAAGAAACTGGGTTATCTCCAACAGTTAGCCTTATTTACTAAATTCAGCTTTTCCTGGTGACTCACTGATCACGTACCCTTGGACACAAACAAAACCATTCAGCTCGGGAGAGGGCTTGTCCTCCCTGAGAGAGAGGGAGACGGAGCCAAACAAATATGAAAAGATTTGTTGCGATTTATGTCTGTAATTACTCATTTGTAGTGAGGCAGCCAACATCTTTGTTCAGTTAATCAGCATTTTATGAGAATTTGATGAGCTTTTCAAGAGACCAGAGCCTGATGCAAAGCAGTGGATAATTTACTCTTGAATGCTGGCGTATTTTTGACATTTTCCCAGCTGCACAGAGAGACGGGGGTTGAAGAGGAGGAAATGTCCTGTTGTCAAGGAGGTTTTTAATAATGAACTAATGCTCTGTTCGGAGAAGAAGTTTATTAGCATACATAATTACATTTGAATAACAAAAACACACACACAATAATAAATCCCACGATCTGATTGTGTGAAAGGCTGTCAACTATTCGCTACGTGATGAATGCATTCTCAAGTAGGTGATAAGGTTGCAAAATATTTTCATCACCTATGCTTTTTTAACAGTGATGGCTTAACGCTTTTCCTCGCAGCGTTGCTTGTACAAGTTAGAATCATTTATTGTTGCGGAGCAAATATTAACAGCCATGCAATGAAGGGGCTAACCCGGTACGAGAATGTGAACATACAAGCACCTTCGCTCCATCCGCAGCAAGCAGGACTTCCCAATGGCCAACCATTTTAATTGCAATCCCCATTCCCTTTCCAACTTGTCAGTCCGTGGCTTTCTTTACTGCCAAGTTGAAACCACTCTCAGGTTGAAAGAGCAACACCTCATATTCTTTCGCCTCCAACTTGATGGCATGAACATTGATTTCTCAAACTTCTGGTAATATTTTCCCTCTTCCCTTCTCTCTCCTTCCATTCCCCATTCTGGCTCCCCTCTTACCCATTCTCTACTCCTCACCTGCCAATTATCTCCCCATGCTGCCCCTCCTCCTCCCCTTTCTCCCATGGTCCACTCTCCTCTCCTATCAGATTCCTTCTTCTTCAGCCCTTTACCTTTTCCAACCTATCACCTCACAGCTTCTCACTTCATCCCACCTACCTTCTCCCTCACCTGGTTTCACCTGTTCTGTGCCAGCTTGCACTTCTTCCCCTGCTGCCACCTTATTCTGGCTTCTTCCCCCTAACTTTCCAGTCCTCATGAAGAGTCCTGACCCGAAACATTGACTCTTTATTCCTTTCCATAGACGCTGCCTGACCTGCTGAGTTTCTACAGCAGTTTTGTGTGTGTTACCAGTACCCACAGAATCTCCTGTGTTTATGAGAATCTGAACTGACCATTTCTTCTGGACACGCGTCTTGTTTGTGACACCTTGTTGTGAGCTGGCAGTCTGGGCTAAGGTGGATTTTATTGTTTTTTTCAATGATGGGTGAAATCACCGAAGAGTTTCTTTAAGTGCCAGTAACCAGATCCCAGAGGATTGAATTACCAGGGCAGGTGACATGACCCTGACTTGTAGTCTCTTGCAGTGTGAGGCAGCAGGGTGATCTGATCTAAGTGCTCTAAAGATTGTATGTGAAAGCAGAAGAAATTAGGAGCAGTTCCTTGACCCCACCTCACCATTCAATGCCATCAAAGCTCTTGTGCTGTTTATGAGGGAGGGTGCAGAGCACACCAGCATGACAGCATGCGGGCTATTCAACTGCACGGTAACTCTGCTTGGACAACATGTGAACTCCTCCCGTGTGCGAGAGGCTAACTGAGTGGCATAGGATTAACCCATTAACTACCACAACAGTGACTGGTCTGCCCTAGGCTTCACACCCTCCTCTGTGCCAGTTCCCCAGAGCTCTCACTTCCCAGTCTTAATCTCTTTAAATATCTCCAGTGATTCACTCTCCTCAGCCCGCCAGAGAAAAGAATCCCAGAGACTCGCCACTCTCTGCAAAAGGAAGTTCTACACACCTCAGTCCTAAGTACCTGCTCCCTTATCGCATAACACGGCAACTCCGATCCATAGTGTGCCTTTATTGTAGCTAAATAGTGCACAAGAATGTTCAAGATGCCTGCAATGCCACTGGCGTTTCCAGCATCAACAAAGGTCCTCCATCTCTGGCGGTGTTCAGGACTTCCTTCATGGTGTCAGTAGCTTCCTCTTGGTTTTCACTACTGTCAGTCACGCAGGTCCTGGATGGAGACTCAGGAATACCATCGCACTCAGATGCAGGAGGATTCTTCATTGCTGTTTCTGAAACAATGTTTTGACCAGTCAGAGTTGTTAGCCCTGAGCTGACCCCCCCGAACCTGGAAGACCGGTGGACCACTCTTAGTCTGTCCTCTACCCTCTGACCAGTTTGGCATGGGTGACCCTACCACGGACCAAAGCAAAAAGCCCTGACTTCAGCCTACACTGCACTCCAGGTCACTGAAGCACGCAGCCTCCAAACCACGACAAGGCTGTAATCTTCCTGGAGGGCACAAGAGTGCTACCAGAGGGAAAATGGTGCCCGGAACAACGAGGAGGTTGATGAAAACTATTTTGGTCAATGATGGTGGTTTCATTAAGCAGCTTAGAAGTAGGGAAGAGGAGAGGTATGGGAATAGTACTCCAGAGCACAATTGCCAGTGGTGGAGTTATTGGAGGGAGAGGTGACTAAAGAACAAGGGTCCTGGAAGAGCTCATTGGCAAGTGTATGTTCACTTAGAGTCAGTCTGGGTAGCATAACAGTTTGTGCTATTGCTTTGCTGCAGCAGCTGTTAGATGTTCAATTCCCGCTGCTGTCTATGCTCTCCCCATGACTATTTGGTTTTCCTCCAGGTGCTCCAGTTTCCTCCCACATTCCACAGTGGCATGATGGAGTAGCGGTTAGCGTAATTGCTTTATAGCAGTGGCTGTAAGAATGGGGTTTGATTCCTGCCATTGTCTTGTCTGTTCTCCCTGTAATCGTGTGGGTTTCCTGCAGGTGCTCTGGTTTCCTCCCACACTCTAAAGTTATATGGTTAGGGTAAGTGAGTTGTTGGCATGCTATGTAGCAACACTTGTGGGCTACCCAGCACAACCCTGATTTGACGCAAACGACACATTTCATGGTATGCTTCGATGTACCTGTGACAAGTACAGCTAATCTTCAATCTTACGAGATTGTGGGTGGGCATCTGTACATTGTCCATGAGCGTGTGTGTGTGTGTGTGTGTGTGTGTGTGTGTGTGTGTGTGGTGCATACTGTAGACCCTGGTTTCCAGTTGATCATTTTCCTTGCAGCTGGATCAAGACCTCACTCTGCTGAGGCCATGCAGAACCTCCTGTGCAAATGCCAAACAGATTTGAGGTACTGGGAAGTATGACCCATGCAGGGGATACTTTACTGAACATTAAATACAGTCTGGATGCTGCAACATCTTGATCGTCACGTTGCCTGGCCAAGGCTTCAGAAGGGAATGTTGTCTCTCCTGGACAATCTATGAGACAAGATCTGCTAGCCTAGGATAGCTTGCTTTAGGAATGAAAAGCCTGAAGTGAGATTTCTTCAAGATTTTTTTTTAGATTTTTTTAGATTATGAGAACACTCAATCCTTGTTTACTGTCATTTAGAAATGCATACATGCATTAAGAAATGATACAATGTTCCTCCAGAGTGATATCACAGAAAACAGGACAAACCAAAGACTAATACTGACAGAACCACATTATTATACATATAGTTACAGCAGTGCAAAACAAAACCATAATTTGATAAAGAGCAGATCATGGGGACAGTAAAATTGTTTTGAGTCTCTTATCTGGATTCCTAGTCATGGAGAGCAGATTATATGCTGTTTTTATTTCAATAGAAAGGCAGATTATAATTTTCCCAGCAGGGAAGATCTAAAGTGAAAGGCAACAGGGGAGTTGAGGAGAAATTGTCTCAATCAAAGAGGGGCATCACTCTGAAACTTGGTGTAGAAAAAAAGTGATGGTGAAAGCGACACATCAGCATAGTAGTTAGCACGATGCTTTACAGCACCAGCTACCCGGGTTCAATAATGAGTTTGCGCGTTCTCCCCGTGACCGCGTGGGTTCCCTCCGGGTGCTCCAGTTTCCTCCCACAGTCCAAAGAAGTATTGGTTGGTGTGTTAATTGTTCATTGTAAATTCTCTCATGTTTAAGCTAAGATTCAATCAGGGGATTGCTGGGCGGCACAGATCGTAGGGCCGAGGGGTCCTATTCTGCACTATCTCACTCAATAAATTTTTAAAAAGTATTTTCTGTACTGTAACCTACAGACCTGAAGATCAGGAGCTGGGTAATGGGATTTGACTAAATAGCTCTCATTTCCTCCAGCAAGAACATCATCAACTGAATAGTTAGACCAAATAGTATATTTCTGTGGGTTGGTGAGGTGGGGGCTTTGAGGGAAGTCTCAGTGGCAAAAGGATGGCGACATATGTACTGTGAAGGGCATTCTAACTGGCTGCATCGAACACGAGGAAATCTGCAGATGCTGGAAATTCAAAAAACACACACAAAAAATGCTGGCGGAACGCAGCAGGCCAGGCAGCATCTATAGGAAGAGGTACAGTCGACATTTCGAGCCAGGACCCTTCGTCAAGACTAACTTGAAAGAAGAGATCTCTTCTTTCAGTTAGTCCTGACGAAGGGTCTCAGCCCAAAACGTCGACTGTACCTCGTCCTATAGATGCTGCCTGGCCTGCTGCGTTCCACCAGCATTTTTTGTGTGTGTTGGCTGCATCACCATCTGGTACGGGAATGGGGCTACTGCACAGGATCAAAGTAAGATGCAGAGAGTTGTAAACATAGTCAGCTCCATCGTGGGCACTGCCCTCCACGGTATCCAGGCCATCTTCAAGAAGTGGTGTCTCAAACGGGCGGCATCCATCATTAAGGATCCCTATCACCCAAGTCATGCCCTTTTCTCATTGCTACCATCAGGAAGGAGGTACAGGAGCCTGAAGACAAACACTCAGCGATTCAGGAATAGCTTCTTCCCCTCTGCCATCAGATTTCTGAATGGACACTGAACCTCAGTTTTTTTTCAAGTTTCAGCTTTTGCACTGCTTATTTAATTTAGCTATTATATATATACTTACTGCAATACAACTTATTGCAAAAAATAGCATTGTACTGCTACCCCAAAGTCAACAAATTTCATGAAATATGCCGGTGATATTAAACTTGATTCTGATTCTAAAGAAGGAATTCAGAGGCTGGAACTGCACTTCCCCGAGGAGCTCAAAGAACGGAATCACATTCCTAGAGAAATCTAGTTTTGCCACTCTCTCCAACACGCTAAAATAGGACTGGCAACATCAATCGACCTGAGCTGTTTGGGGTTCATTAAATGATCAAGTTTAAGATAACGTCATTAGCACAATCATTGTTGGGTATTGGGATTTTATGTTTGAATGAAGTTGACAGGGATTTGCCTCTAACCACTGTACTTGTGAAAAGAGAGTTACATTTAGCTGAGATGGATTAATGTTCCACTTCCATTACCGTGACAACAACGTTAATGTATCATGAATCATAGATGATCGCAGCAAATTATTATTGATCTCGGAAAGCACAAGCCACTACCTGCAAATAAGTTTTATCTCCTCACTTGCTATTATAGCCAGAAGAACCAGAATTGCTTCAGAGATGTGGGCGAGTCAATTCCTGACAGGGTCGCGGGCAGGATCATTCCATTCTTGCTCATTCTTTACTGGTCCCACAATTGTTGAGGAACAGACAGGCTGGCATGGCTAGTGTAATGCTATTACGCCGCCAGCGACGCAGGTTCAATTCCCCCACCGTCTGCAGGAAGTTTGTACGTTCTCCCCGTGACCATGTGGGTTTCCTCTGGGTGCTCTAGTTTCCACCCACATTCCAAATACGTTTTGCCACCGTATGAGGAGACATCATCAGTGCGCTGCTAACTGTGGTGTGACCTCCGAATGCTTGGCCTTTATATACTTGTCAATCAGCTGATTGGTCGACATTACGGGGGAGGTCCCATCGCCGATTGGTTGTGTGGCAAACTCTGTTTATTGTGGTCTGGAATTTCACCCACATCGGCTGATAAATAGGATGGAGGTCTACATATCCGTCGATCCTGTTTATAAGCCAATACAGGCAAAATTCCAGACCACAGCACATCGAGTTCACCACACAACCAATCAGTGATGAGAACCCCTCTCTCCGTCACAATTCAGTTTCCATAGTGATTACCCATCAGCTGATTGATAAATAAGGCCAAGCATTCAGAGGACACGCCACAAATGAACAGCACACTGATGGTACACACAGAAGGATGAGGGGAGATCTTATAGAAATATATAAAATTATGAAAGGGACAGATAAGATAGAGGCAAGAAAGTTGGTAGGTGAGACTAGAACTAGGGGAAAAAGCCTCAAGATTCAAGGAGTCAATTTAGGGTGGAGATGAGGAGGAACTGCCTTTCCCAGAGAGCGGTGAATCTGTGGAATTCTCTGCCCAATGAAGCAGTGGAGGCTACCTCAGTAAATATATTTAAGACAAGGTTAGATAGATTTTTGCATAGTTGGGAAATTAAGGGTTATGGGGAAAAGGCAGGCAGGTGGAGATGAGTCCATGGTCAGGTCAACCATGATCTTATTGAATGGAAGAGCAGGCTCGACGGGCCAGATGGCCGACTCCTGCTCCTATTTCTTTTGTTCTTATGTCTCCTCGTGTGCTGATGAAACGTTTTCAAATTGATTTCCAAGATCAGAGAACAGCTCAGCCACCCGAGCAATACATTTTCTGAGTTTTGAATCAGTAGGTTGATTGGTCACGTGGATGTAATTGGGTGACATGGGCTCATGCTGTATCTTTAAATAAAAATGAATAAAATGTCTGTATAGAAAGGGGAGGAGTGTGCTATGCTTTATCCCCTGTCCTATAGAGGACAACAAGTCATGGATTGCAGTCATGAATATATTTTACTTATTGATTTATTTATTGAGGTACAGCGCACAATAGGCCGTTTAGCCCTTTGCGCCCCGCCACTCAGCCACCCACGAATTTAATGCCAGCCTAATCAGGGGACAACTTACAATGACCAGTTAACCTGCCAGCTGGTATGTCTTTGGACTGTGGGAGGAAACTGGAGCACCCGGAGGAAACCCACGCGGTCACAGGGAGAACGTACAAACTCCTTAGAGGCAGCGGTGGGAAGTGAGCCCAGGTCACCCGCACTGTAAAGCGTGTCAACCACTACCCTACCGTGCTGCCCTCAGTGAATGAGTGCCCACAGGCATCTGATGTTGAGAATTCCCATGCTCCATCCGCCCTCTGTACAAGTAAGAAAGAGGAAGATCCTAACAGTTGCCTTTCTAAGTGAATGGTCGGGTTGTTAATAACTCCTGCTGGGCGCTCCGTTCAAGGCAGTAAACAGGACACAACTTGACTCCAGACAACAGTCAAAAATCCAGGAAAAATCCTGTCACCCTCACCCACAACTCCCCAGGGCAACTGAAGCTTACTGACTGAGACAAGCTGTCTAATCCGGTCCTTTCTCTTCATTTCTTCCAGCCAGAGGAGCTGACAAATGTCTTGGAGATTAGCAATATCGTATTTACCAGCATGTTTGCCCTGGAGATGATTCTCAAGCTCACTGCATTTGGTTTCTTCAACTACCTGAGGAACCCTTATAACATTTTCGATGGTATCATCGTCATCATCAGGTGAGTGAAGGAATGCACAAATGGCCGAAGGTGTTCTCCCCATTGCTCAGAGGCCACCTAACATGAGGATAAGAATAGAGAAGGGGACTGGTTTATCATGCTATTTGAGAAAAAAAATAAGCTCCAGTTATTCGCAAAACCCTTATGTCTGGACTAGAGAGTCTTACAGTTTGGACGAGCTGGGGCTTTTCTCTTTGTGATGAAGGAGGATGGAAGTGACTTGATAGAGGTATACAAGATGATACAGAGGTATCAAAAGCGTTAATAACCGAGACTTTTTCCCAGGGTGCAAATGGCTGATACAAGGGGACATAATTTTAAGGTGATTGGAGGAAAGTATAGGAGAGATGTCAGAGTTAGGTTTTATATAGAGAGCGTAGAAGGTCCATGGAATGCCCTGCCAGGGGCAGTGGTAGAGGCAGATACTTTAGGAGCATTTAAGAAACTCTTAGATGGGCACATGGGTGATAGAAAAAATTAGAGCTATGTAGGAGGGAAGGGTTAGATTGATCTTGGAGTTGGTTAGAAAGGCGGTACAACATCATGAATTGAAGGGCCTGTACTAAGCTGTAGTATCCTATGTTCTGTGTTCTTTCACGTGAGCAGATAGCTGGTCTCTTTGAATAGTGTCTGTAGGGGTTGGTATTGAAGGTGAGGTTAGGGAGGTTTGTTGCTGGAAGGCAGATGTATGAGAGATTGGGGTTGTCAGCACTGAGCACTTGCCTTGACACTGAGGACAGGACGGGGTGGAGAAAATAAGGGTGTGGGGTGGTGGAGGTTTGTGAATGTTGGCAGAAGGGATGAGTGATAATGGAATGTTGTCTTTGGAGACATTAGAACTTGCCTTTTGGGTTTGAGGGGTATGAGAGCATCAGAGAAGGAAATGGAGTGTTAACCTCCAGGGTATTGGGGACACGGGACATTGGTGGAGGGCTGAGGGTTTGAGGATTAGCCTTGTTTGTATTAGGGCATTGATGGGAGGCCCTAGAGTCGGAGGGTTGGCCTTGTGTGTTTGATGGCAGGGCCCAGGGTCTGAGGATTAGCCTTGTGTGTATGAGGGTGTTGATGGAGGTGATACACATCGGAGGGGAAGTTATTGGCTGGGGTGTTGGTGCATGGTAGGGAAGGGTCAATCTAGCTCTCGATTAACCTCGCAACTTATCTTCGGTGTCACAATCCACCCTCTCCCGCAAACATTAACATTGCAATTAGCAACATGGATGTGGATATTATTATAGATACAAAATGTGCATCCATGTGCAAACAAGAGGTGAAATTTCCAGTCCAAGGGTAGGCTAATGAAGAAAATCAGTAAACTCTGTGCTCTTTGATTTGATCTGATGGAAACGACACATTTCACTGCATGTTTCGATGTACATGTACCAAATGATCTTTAATGAATGTCCCATTATCTTGTAACTGCCTCTGCTCATTCAGAACCTCCCTCTGAGAGAAACGTCTTGACATTTCCTCTGCTGTGGCCTCTTAGGTATTTACATTTTAGTAAGATTACCCCTCATTCTTCTAAGCTTCACAGAGCACAATTCCCTCGTTCCATGACTTAGCCTGGTGAATCTCTTTTGGATAGTTTCCAATGCTTGTATAGTCTTCCGTAAATAGGGAGACCAAAACTGTATACAGTACTCCAAAGTGCAGCCTTCGATGCATCCTGTAGACCCCTACAGGTAAAGCCTAAATTGCCGTTTTGGTTCATAATTACTTGCATTGCCCACATTGTTTTTATGTTTCACACACAGGAACACCTAGATCCCTCTGCACTCCGCTCATTTGTAGTTTCTCTCCATTTAGAAAATGCTTTTGATTCCTCCTCAGGTAGTCTCCAACCTGATGGGTATGAACAACGATTTCTCTAACTTCCAGTAATTGCACCCCTCTCCCAACTACACCGTTCCCCATTCCTGTTTTCTTCTCTCGCCTTATCCCCTTACCTGACCACGACCTCCTTCTGGTGCACCTCCTCCTTCACCTTATTCCATGGTCTCCTGCCCTCTGCTATCAGATTCCTCCTTCTCCAGCCTTTTATCTCTTTCACCAATCAAATTCCCAGCTCTTTACTTCACCCCCTCCCCGTCTCCCTGTTTCACCTATCACCTACCACCTTGTACTTCATCCTTCCCTCCCCCCACCTTCCTAATCTGACTTCTCTTTTTTTTCCTGGTCCTGATGAAGGGTCTCAGCCCAAAACATCGACTGCTTACTGTTTTCCATAGACGCTGTCTGACCTGCTGCGTTCCTCCAGCATTCTATGTGTGTGTTGCTTTTAGACTGCCAGCATCCGCAGATTTTTTTGTGTTGTTGATTCCTCCTCTGCCTGCTTCAGATTCATATTCAGGTTCAGGTTCAGGTTCAAGTTCAGATTTAGATACAGATTCACCACTTTCATATCGAAACATACAGTAAAATGCGTTGTTCGCATACATCACAGGTACAGCCCTCCCATCCGTTGAGCACGTCTACATGAAACGCTGTCGTAGGAAAGCAGCGTCCGTTATCAGGGACCCCCACCACCCAGGCCATGCTCTTTTCTCGCTGCTGCCATCAGGTAGAAGGTGCAAGAGCCACAGGACTCACACCACCAGGTTCAAGAACAGTTACTACCCCTCGACCATCAGGTTCTTGAACAAAAGGAGATAACTGCACTCACTAGCCCCATCATTGAGATGTTCCCACAACCAATGATCTCACTTTAAGGACTCTTTATCTCGTGTTAAATCATGTTCTCATTTTTTATTGCTATTTATTTATATTTGCATTTGCACAGTTTGTTGTCTTCTTTATTCTGGTTGGTCTTTCATTGATCCAGTTATAGTTACTATTCTATACATTTGCGGAGTATGCCCGCAAGAAAATGGATCTCAGGGCTGTATATAGTGACATATATGTACTTTGATAATAAATCCACTCTGAACTTTGACCCAACACTGTCCAACGATGTGCTGGGGGCAGCCCACAAGTGCTGCCACACATTCCGGTGCCAGCGTAGCTCGCCCACAAACAACGCAACACAAGTAGCGACCTCGGAAAATCAAAACAACAACAACAACAGCCAAACAAGCCCCTTTCCCACCCACCCACCTGCTCTCACCAGGCGGCAGTTCACCGGATCGATTCCTGGGATGGTGGGCCTGCTGGAGTCAAGGGGAGGCCGGGCCGGTGCGCAGGGGGGAGGAGGGAGCTGAGGACCGCGCTGACAGATGTCCACTGGCTGGTTGAGCGTCGCACAAAGGCTGGTAGAGTCTGGTTCGGTCAAATGCACAGTCTCTTGTGTAAATATGTGGAAGCACTGACCACTGAGGAGAGGTTAGAATGAACATCAGACTTCCAGTGACTGTCCACGTGTACAAAGAAACGTGTTCCGCTTGATAATAAATGTCACATCTCACACCTGAACCCACTCACCCGAACAGCCTACATTTATTTCACAGGCCAAATACTCTCATCATCACAGGCACTCCGTATATTTCTTTTTTCACACATGCTGTCCTGAGTGTTTCCAGAAATTTCTGTTTTCAGAAATACAACTCGCTAGCATTTTAATTCTTTCCCTCTCCAGGTGAGTACCGGTGTTTACTTTGAATTCTGGCTTGCAGTCTTGTTCATTTGTGGTGAAGCCTCCTCAAGTGGGGAGTTAGGAGTTGGTCTCCCTCCAATCCAAGCTGCTTGCAGAGAGGTGGATTGCGGAAAGCAAATGAAGCTGCCAGGAGATAGGCTGCAATCTCTCCCAGACACTAGAGTTCCTCTTGTGCGTCACAACACAACTTTCATCACACTGCAGGCAGCTTGTGATTCATTTGTGTATCGATGCCTGAAATGTTGAAAATGACTCAATCAATGAGAGCTTCATGAGAGCACACTCTGTGTAGCTGAACAGACACACTACAGCACACTACATCACACTACATCACACACTGTGTGGAGCTGAACAGACACACTACATCACACTCTGTGTAGAGCTGAACAGGCACACTACATCACACACTGTGTAGAGCTGAACAGACACAGACAGACACACTACATCACACTCTGTGTAGAGCTGAACAGAAACACACAGACACACTGCATCACACTCTGTGTAGAGCTGAACAGACACACACAGACACACTACATCACACTCTGTGTAGAGCTGAACAGGCGTACACAGGCACACTACATCACACTCTGCGTAGAGCTGAACAGACACACTGCATCACAATCTGTGTAGAGCTGAACAGGCACACTACATCACACTCTGTGTAGAGCTGAACAGGCACACACAGGCACACTACATCACACTCTGTGTAGAGCTGAACAGACACACTGCATCACACTCTGTGTAGAGCTGAACAGGCACACTACATCACACTCTGTGTAGAGCTGAACAGGCACACACAGGCACACTATATCACACTCTGTGTAGAGCTGAACAGACACACACAGACACACTAGCATCACACTCTGTGTAGAGCTGAACAGACACACTACATCACACTCTGTGTAGAGCTGAACAGACACACTACATCACACTCTGTGTTGAGCTGAACAGACACACTACATCACACTCTGTGTAGAGCTGAACAGGCGTACACAGGCACACTACATCACACTCTTTGTGGAGCTGAACAGGCCCACTACATCACACTCTGTGTAGAGCTGAACAGACACACAAAGACACACTACATCACACTCTGTGTAGAGCTGAACAGGCACACACAGGCACACGACATCACACTCTGTGTAGAGCTGAACACACACACACAGACACACTGCATCACACTCTGTGTAGAGCTGAACAGACACACACAGACACACTACATCACACTCTGTGTAGAGCTGAACAGGCACACTACATCACACTCTGTGTAGAGCTGAACAGGCACACACAGGCACACTACATCACACTCTGTGTAGAGCTGAACAGACACACTGCATCACACTCTGTGTAGAGCTGAACAGGCACACTACATCACACTCTGTGTAGAGCTGAACAGGCACACACAGGCACACTATATCACACTCTGTGTAGAGCTGAACAGACACACACAGACACACTACATAACACTCTGTGTAGAGCTGAACAGACACACTACATCACACTCTGTGTAGAGCTGAACAGACACACTACATCACACTCTGTGTGGAGCTGAACAGGCACACACAGGCGCACTACATCACACTCTGTGTAGAGCTGAACAGGCGTACACAGGCACACGACATCACACTCTGTGTAGAGCTGAACAGACACACAAAGACACACTACAACACACTCTGTGTAGAGCTGAACAGGCACACACAGGCACACGACATCACACTCTGTGTAGAGCTGAACAGACACACACAGACACACTACATCACACTCTGTGTAGAGCTGAACAGGCACACTACATTACACTCTGTGTAGAGCTGAACAGGCACACACAGACACACTACATCACACTCTGTGTAGAGCTGAACAGACACACTGCATCACACTCTGTGTAGAGCTGAACAGACACACACAGACACACTACATCACACTCTGTGTAGAGCTGAACAGGCACACTACATCACACTCTGTGTAGAGCTGAACAGGCACACACAGACACACTACATCACACTCTGTGTGGAGCTGAACAGGCACACACAGGCGCACTACATCACACTCTGTGTAGAGCTGAACAGGCGTACACAGGCACACTACATCACACTCTTTGTGGAGCTGAACAGGCCCACTACATCACACTCTGTGTAGAGCTGAACAGACACACAAAGACACACTACATCACACTCTGTGTAGAGCTGAACAGGCACACACAGGCACACTACATCACACTCTGTGTGGAGCTGAACAGGCCCAATACATCACACTCTGTGTAGAGCTGAACAGACACACACAGACACACTGCATCACACTCTGTGTAGAGCTGAACAGACACACACAGACACACTGCATCACACTCTGTGTAGAGCTGAACAGACACACACAGACACACTACATCCAACTCTGTGTAGAGCTGAACAGGCACACTACATCACACTCTGTGTAGAGCTGAACAGGCACACACAGACACACTACATCACACTCTGTGTAGAGCTGAACAGACACACACAGACACACTGCATCACACTCTGTGTAGAGCTGAACAGACACACACAGACACACTACATCACACTCTGTGTAGAGCTGAACAGGCACACTACATCACACTCTGTGTAGAGCTGAACAGGCACACACAGACACACTACATCACACTCTGTGTAGAGCTGAACAGACACACTAGCATCACACTGTCTAGAGCTGAACAGACACACTACATCACACTCTGTGTAGAGCTGAACAGACACACTACATCACACTCTGTGTAGAGCTGAACAGACACACTACATAACACTCTGTGTAGAGCTCAACAGACACACTACATCACACTCTGTGTGGAGCTGAACAGGCACACACAGGCGCACTACATCACACTCTGTGTAGAGCTGAACAGGCGTACACAGGCACACTACATCACACTCTTTGTGGAGCTGATCAGGCCCACTACATCACACTCTGTGTAGAGCTGAACAGACACACAAAGACACACTACATCACACTCTGTGTAGAGCTGAACAGGCACACACAGGCACACTACATCACACTCTGTGTGGAGCTGAACAGGCCCACTACATCACACTCTGTGTAGAGCTGAACAGACACACTACATCACACTCTGTGTAGAGCTGAACAGACACACACAGACACACTGCATCACACTCTGTGTAGAGCTGAACAGACACACACAGACACACTACATCACACTCTGTGTAGAGCTGAACAGGCACACTACATCACACTCTGTGTAGAGCTGAACAGACACACTACATCACACTCTGTGAAGAGCTGAACAGACACACTACATCACACTCTGTGTGGAGCTGAACAGACACACTACATCACACTGTGTGTAGAGCTGAACAGACACACTAGCATCACACTCTGTGTAGAGCTGAACAGACACACTACATCACACTCTGTGTAGAGCTGAACAGACACACTACATCACACTCTGTGTAGAGCTGAACAGACACACTACATAACACTTTGTGTAGAGCTGAACAGACACACTACATCACACTCTGTGTAGAGCTGAACAGACACACTACATCACACTCTGTGTGGAGCTGAACAGGCACACACAGGCGCACTACATCACACTCTGTGTAGAGCTGAACAGGACCACACAGGCACACTACATCACACTCTGTGTAGAGCTGAACAGGCGTACACAGGCACACTACATCACACTCTGTGTAGAGCTGAACAGACACACTACATCACACTCTGTGTGGAGCTGAACATACACACACAGACACACTACATCACACTCTGTGTAGAGCTGAACAGACATACACAGACACACTGCATCACACTCTGTATAGAGCTGAACAGACACACACAGACACACTACATCACAGTCTCTGTAGCTGAACAGGCACACACAGGCACAGTACATCACACTCCGTGTAGAGCTGAACAGACACACTTCATCACACTCTGTGTAGAGCTGAACAGACACACTACATCACACTCTGTGTAGAGCTGAACAGACACACTACATCACACTCTGTGTAGAGCTGAACAGACACACACAGACACACTACATCACACTCTGTGTAGAGCTGAACAGACACAATACATCACGCACTGTGTGGAGCTGAACAGACACACTACATCACACTATGTGTAGAGCTGAACAAGCACACACAGGCACACTACATCACACTCTGTGTAGAGCTGAACAGACACACTACATCACACTCTGTGTAGAGCTGAACAGACACACTACATCACACTCTGTGTAGAGCTGAACAGACACACACAGACACACTACATCACACTCTGTGTAGAGCTGAACAGACACACTACATCACACTCTGTGTAGAGCTGAACAGACACACTACATCACAATCTGTGTGGAGCTGAACAAACACATTAAATCACAATCTGTGTGGAACTGAACAGACTCACTACATCACACTCTGTGTAGCCGAACAGACACACTACATCACACTCTGTGTAGAGCTGAACAGGCACACTACATCACACTGTGTGTAGAGCTGAACATACGCATACAGACACACTACATCACACTCTGTGTGGAGCTGAACAGGCCCACTACATCACACTCTGTTTAGAGCTGAACAGATACACTACATCACACTCTGTGTAGAGCTGAACAGACACACTACATCACACTCTGTGTAGAGCTGAACAGACACACTACATCACACTCTGTGTGGAGCTGAACAGACACACTACATCACACTCTGTGTAGAGCTGAACAGATACACTACATCACACTCTGTGTAGAGCTGAACAGATACACTACATCACGCACTGTGTAGAGCTGAACAGACCCACTACATCATACACTGTGTACAGCTGAACAAGCACACACAGGGACACTACATCACACACTGTGTGGAGCTGAACAGACACACTACATCACACTCTGTGTAGATCTGAACAGACACACTACATCACACTCTGTGTAGATCTGAACAGACACACTACATCACACTCTGTGTAGATCTGAACAGACACACTACATCACACTCTGTGTAGAGCTGAACAGACACACTACATCACACTCTGTGTAGAGCTGAACAGACACACTTCATCACACTCTGTGTGGAGCTGAACAGGCACACAAAGGCACACTACATCCCTCTCTGTGTAGAGCTGAACAGACACACACAGACACACTACATCACACTCTGTGTGGAGCTGAACAGACACACTACATCACACTCTGTGTAGAGCTGAACAGACACACACAGACACACTACATCACACTCTGTGTGGAGCTGAACAGACACACTACATCACACACTGTGTAGAGCTGAACAAGCACACACAGGCACACTACATCACACTCTGTGTGGAGCTGAACAGGCACACTACATCACACTCTGTGTAGAGCTGAACAGGCACACACAGGCACACTACGTCACACTCTGTGTAGAGCTGAACAGGCCTACACAGGCACACTACATCACACTCTGTGTGGAGCTGAATAGACACACACAGACACACTACATCACACTCTGTGTGGAGCTGAACAGGCACACTACATCACACTCTGTGTAGAGCTAAACAGGCACACTACATCACACTCTGTGTGGAGCTGAACAGGCACACTACATCACACTCTGTGTAGAGCTGAACAGACACACTACATCACACTCTGTGTGGAGCTGAACAGACACACTACATCACACTCTGTGTGGAGCTGAACAGATACACTACATCATACTCTGTGTAGAGCTGAACAGACACACTACATCACACTCTGTGTAGAGCTGAACAGACACACTACATCACACTCTGTGTAGAGCTGAACAGGCACACTACATCACACTGTGTGTAGAGCTGAACAGGCCCACTACATCACACTCTGTGTGGAGCTGAACAGGCCCACTACATCACACTGTGTTTAGAGCTGAACAGACCCACGACATCACACTCTGTGTAGAGCTGAACAGACACACTACATCACACTCTGTGTAGAGCTAAACAGGCACACTACATCACACTCTGTGTGGAGCTGAACAGGCAGACTACATCACACTCTGTGTAGAGCTGAACAGACACACTACATCACACTCTGTGTAGAGCTGAACAGACACACTACATCACACTCTGTGTAGAGCTGAACAGACACACTTCATCACACTCTGTGTAGAGCTGAACAGACACACTGCATAACACTCTGTGTAGAGCTGAACAGACACACTACATCACACTGTGTGTGGAGCTGAACAGACACACTACATCACACTCTGTGTAGAGCTGAACAGGCACACTACATCACACTCTGTGTAGAGCTGATCAGACACACTACATCACACTCTGTGTAGAGCTGAACATACGCATACAGACTCACTACATCACACTCTGTGTGGAGCTGAACAGGCCCACTACATCACACTCTGTTTAGAGCTGATCAGACACACACAGACACACTACATCACACTCTGTGTAGAGCTGATCAGACACACACAGACACACTACATCACACTCTGTGTAGAGCTGAACAGACACACTACATCACACTCTGTGTGGAGCTGAACAGACACACTACATCACACTCTGTGTAGAGCTGAACAGACACACTTCATCACACTCTGTGTGGAGCTGAACAGGCACACAAAGGCACACTACATCACACTCTCTGTAGAGCTGAACAGGCACACTACATCACACTCTGTGTAGAGCTGAACAGGCACACTACATCACACTCTGTGTAGAGCTGAACAGACACACTACATCACACTCTGTGTGGAGCTGAACAGGCCCACTACATCACACTCTGTTTATAGCTGAACAGACCCACTACATCACACTCTGTGTAGAGCTGAACAGACACACTACATCACACTCTGTGTAGAGCTGAACAGACACACTACATCACACTCTGTGTGGAGCTGAACAGATACACTACATCACACTCTGTGTAGAGCTGAACAGACACACTACATCACACTCTGTGTAGAGCTGAACAGACACACTACATCACACTCTGTGTAGAGCTGAACAGACCCACTACATCACACACTGTGTACAACTGAACAAGCACACACAGGGACACTACATCACACACTCTGTGGAGCTGAACAGGCACACTACATCACACTCTGTGTAGCTGAACAGACACACTAGATCACACTCTGTGTAGAGCTGAACAGGCACACTACATCACACTCTGTGTGGAGCTGAACAGGCACACACAGACACACTACATCACACACTGTGTGGAGCTGAACAGATACACTACATCATACTCTGTGTTGAGCTGAACAGACACATTAAATCACAATCTGTGTGGAGCTGAACAGACCCACTACATCACAATCTGTGTAGAGCTGAACAGACACACTACATCACACTCTATGTAGAGCTGAACAGGCACACTACATCACACTCTGTGTACGGCTGAACAGACACAAACAGATACACTACATCACACTCTGTGTAGAGCTGAGCAGACACAGTACATCACACTCTGTGTGGAGCTGAACAGACACACTAAATCACACTTTGTGTAGAGCTGAAGAGACCCACTACATCACACACTGTGTAGAGCTGAACAAGCACACACAGGGACACTACATCACACACTGTGTGGAGCTGAACAGGCACACTACACCACACTCTGTGTAGCTGAACAGGCACACTACATCACACTCTGTGTAGAGCTGAACAGGCGTACACAGACACACTACATCAACCTCTGTGTAGAGCTGAACAGGCACACTACATCACACTCTGTGTAGAGCTGAACAGACACACTACATCACACTCTGTGTAGAGCTGAACAGACACACACAGACACACTTCATCACACTCTGTGTGGAGCTGAACAGGCACACTACATCACACTCTGTGTAGAGCTGAACAGGCACACTACATCACACACTGTGTGGAGCTGAACAGACACACTACATCACACTCTGTGTAGAGCTGAACAGACACACTACATCACACTCTGTGTGGAGCTGAACAGACACACTACATCACACTCTGTGTAGAGCTGAACAGACACACTACATCACAATCTGTGTGGAGCTGAACAGACACATTAAATCACAATCTCTGTGGAGCTGAACAGACACACTACATCACACTCTGTGTAGAGGTGAACAGGCGTACACAGGCACACTACATCACACTCTTTGTGAAGCTGAACAGGCACACTACATCACACTTTGTGTAGAGCTGAACAGACACACTACATCACACTCTCTGTAGAGCTGAACAGGCACACAAAGGCACACTACATCACACTCTGTGTAGAGCTGAACAGATGCACACAGACACACTACATCACACTCTGTGTGGAGCTGAACAGGCACAATACATCACACTCTGTGTAGAGCTGAACAGACACACTACATCACAATCTGTGTGGAGCTGAACAGACACACTACATCACACTCTTTGTGAAGCTGAATAGACACACTACATCACACTCTGTGTAGCTGAACAGGCACACACAGACACACTACATCACACTCTGTGTGGAGATGAACAGACACACACAGGCATACTACATCACACACTGTGTGGAGCTGATCAGATACACTACATCACACTCTGTGTAGAGCTGAACAGACACACTACATCACACTCTGTGTAGAGCTGAACAGACACACTACATCACACTCTGTGTGGAGCTGAACAGACACACTACATCACACTCTGTGTAGAGCTGAACAGATACACTACATCACACTCTGTGTAGAGCTGAACAGATACACTACATCACGCACTGTGTAGAGCTGAACAGACCCACTACATCATACACTGTGTACAGCTGAACAAGCACACACAGGGACACTACATCACACACTGTGTGGAGCTGAACAGACACACTACATCACACTCTGTGTAGATCTGAACAGACACACTACATCACACTCTGTGTAGATCTGAACAGACACACTACATCACACTCTGTGTAGATCTGAACAGACACACTACATCACACTCTGTGTAGAGCTGAACAGACACACTACATCACACTCTGTGTAGAGCTGAACAGACACACTTCATCACACTCTGTGTAGAGCTGAACAGACACACTGCATAACACTCTGTGTAGAGCTGAACAGACACACTACATCACACTGTGTGTGGAGCTGAACAGACACACTACATCACACTCTGTGTAGAGCTGAACAGGCACACTACATCACACTCTGTGTAGAGCTGATCAGACACACTACATCACACTCTGTGTAGAGCTGAACATACGCATACAGACTCACTACATCACACTCTGTGTGGAGCTGAACAGGCCCACTACATCACACTCTGTTTAGAGCTGATCAGACACACACAGACACACTACATCACACTCTGTGTAGAGCTGATCAGACACACACAGACACACTACATCACACTCTGTGTAGAGCTGAACAGACACACTACATCACACTCTGTGTGGAGCTGAACAGACACACTACATCACACTCTGTGTAGAGCTGAACAGACACACTTCATCACACTCTGTGTGGAGCTGAACAGGCACACAAAGGCACACTACATCACACTCTCTGTAGAGCTGAACAGGCACACTACATCACACTCTGTGTAGAGCTGAACAGGCACACTACATCACACTCTGTGTAGAGCTGAACAGACACACTACATCACACTCTGTGTGGAGCTGAACAGGCCCACTACATCACACTCTGTTTATAGCTGAACAGACCCACTACATCACACTCTGTGTAGAGCTGAACAGACACACTACATCACACTCTGTGTAGAGCTGAACAGACACACTACATCACACTCTGTGTGGAGCTGAACAGATACACTACATCACACTCTGTGTAGAGCTGAACAGACACACTACATCACACTCTGTGTAGAGCTGAACAGACACACTACATCACACTCTGTGTAGAGCTGAACAGACCCACTACATCACACACTGTGTACAACTGAACAAGCACACACAGGGACACTACATCACACACTCTGTGGAGCTGAACAGGCACACTACATCACACTCTGTGTAGCTGAACAGACACACTAGATCACACTCTGTGTAGAGCTGAACAGGCACACTACATCACACTCTGTGTGGAGCTGAACAGGCACACACAGACACACTACATCACACACTGTGTGGAGCTGAACAGATACACTACATCATACTCTGTGTTGAGCTGAACAGACACATTAAATCACAATCTGTGTGGAGCTGAACAGACCCACTACATCACAATCTGTGTAGAGCTGAACAGACACACTACATCACACTCTATGTAGAGCTGAACAGGCACACTACATCACACTCTGTGTACGGCTGAACAGACACAAACAGATACACTACATCACACTCTGTGTAGAGCTGAGCAGACACAGTACATCACACTCTGTGTGGAGCTGAACAGACACACTAAATCACACTTTGTGTAGAGCTGAAGAGACCCACTACATCACACACTGTGTAGAGCTGAACAAGCACACACAGGGACACTACATCACACACTGTGTGGAGCTGAACAGGCACACTACACCACACTCTGTGTAGCTGAACAGGCACACTACATCACACTCTGTGTAGAGCTGAACAGGCGTACACAGACACACTACATCAACCTCTGTGTAGAGCTGAACAGGCACACTACATCACACTCTGTGTAGAGCTGAACAGACACACTACATCACACTCTGTGTAGAGCTGAACAGACACACACAGACACACTTCATCACACTCTGTGTGGAGCTGAACAGGCACACTACATCACACTCTGTGTAGAGCTGAACAGGCACACTACATCACACACTGTGTGGAGCTGAACAGACACACTACATCACACTCTGTGTAGAGCTGAACAGACACACTACATCACACTCTGTGTGGAGCTGAACAGACACACTACATCACACTCTGTGTAGAGCTGAACAGACACACTACATCACAATCTGTGTGGAGCTGAACAGACACATTAAATCACAATCTCTGTGGAGCTGAACAGACACACTACATCACACTCTGTGTAGAGCTGAACAGATGCACACAGACACACTACATCACACTCTGTGTGGAGCTGAACAGGCACAATACATCACACTCTGTGTAGAGCTGAACAGACACACTACATCACAATCTGTGTGGAGCTGAACAGACACACTACATCACACTCTTTGTGAAGCTGAATAGACACACTACATCACACTCTGTGTAGCTGAACAGGCACACACAGACACACTACATCACACTCTGTGTGGAGATGAACAGACACACACAGGCATACTACATCACACACTGTGTGGAGCTGATCAGATACACTACATCACACTCTGTGTAGAGCTGAACAGACACACTACATCACACTCTGTGTAGAGCTGAACAGACACACTACATCACACTCTGTGTGGAGCTGAACAGACACACTACATCACACTCTGTGTAGAGCTGAACAGATACACTACATCACACTCTGTGTAGAGCTGAACAGATACACTACATCACGCACTGTGTAGAGCTGAACAGACCCACTACATCATACACTGTGTACAGCTGAACAAGCACACACAGGGACACTACATCACACACTGTGTGGAGCTGAACAGACACACTACATCACACTCTGTGTAGATCTGAACAGACACACTACATCACACTCTGTGTAGATCTGAACAGACACACTACATCACACTCTGTGTAGATCTGAACAGACACACTACATCACACTCTGTGTAGAGCTGAACAGACACACTACATCACACTCTGTGTAGAGCTGAACAGACACACTTCATCACACTCTGTGTGGAGCTGAACAGGCACACAAAGGCACACTACATCCCTCTCTGTGTAGAGCTGAACAGACACACACAGACACACTACATCACACTCTGTGTGGAGCTGAACAGACACACTACATCACACTCTGTGTAGAGCTGAACAGACACACACAGACACACTACATCACACTCTGTGTGGAGCTGAACAGACACACTACATCACACACTGTGTAGAGCTGAACAAGCACACACAGGCACACTACATCACACTCTGTGTGGAGCTGAACAGGCACACTACATCACACTCTGTGTAGAGCTGAACAGGCACACACAGGCACACTACATCACACTCTGTGTAGAGCTGAACAGGCCTACACAGGCACACTACATCACACTCTGTGTGGAGCTGAATAGACACACACAGACACACTACATCACACTCTGTGTGGAGCTGAACAGGCACACTACATCACACTCTGTGTAGAGCTAAACAGGCACACTACATCACACTCTGTGTGGAGCTGAACAGGCACACTACATCACACTCTGTGTAGAGCTGAACAGACACAGTACATCACACTCTGTGTGGAGCTGAACAGACACACTACATCACACTCTGTGTGGAGCTGAACAGATACACTACATCATACTCTGTGTAGAGCTGAACAGACACACTACATCACACTCTGTGTAGAGCTGAACAGACACACTACATCACACTCTGTGTAGAGCTGAACAGGCACACTACATCACACTGTGTGTAGAGCTGAACAGGCCCACTACATCACACTCTGTGTGGAGCTGAACAGGCCCACTACATCACACTGTGTTTAGAGCTGAACAGACCCACGACATCACACTCTGTGTAGAGCTGAACAGACACACTACATCACACTCTGTGTAGAGCTAAACAGGCACACTACATCACACTCTGTGTGGAGCTGAACAGGCAGACTACATCACACTCTGTGTAGAGCTGAACAGACACACTACATCACACTCTGTGTAGAGCTGAACAGACACACTACATCACACTCTGTGTAGAGCTGAACAGACACACTTCATCACACTCTGTGTACAGCTGAACAGACACACTGCATCACACTCTGTGTAGAGCTGAACAGACACACTACATCACACTGTGTGTGGAGCTGAACAGACACACTACATCACACTCTGTGTAGAGCTGAACAGGCACACTACATCACACTCTGTGTAGAGCTGATCAGACACACTACATCACACTCTGTGTAGAGCTGAACATACGCATACAGACTCACTACATCACACTCTGTGTGGAACTGAACAGGCCCACTACATCACACTCTGTTTAGAGCTGATCAGACACACACAGACACACTACATCACACTCTGTGTAGAGCTGATCAGACACACACAGACACACTACATCACACTCTGTGTAGAGCTGAACAGACACACTACATCACACTCTGTGTGGAGCTGAACAGACACACTACATCACACTCTGTGTAGAGCTGAACAGACACACTTCATCACACTCTGTGTGGAGCTGAACAGGCACACAAAGGCACACTACATCACACTCTCTGTAGAGCTGAACAGGCACACTACATCACACTCTGTGTAGAGCTGAACAGGCACACTACATCACACTCTGTGTAGAGCTGAACAGACACACTACATCACACTCTGTGTGGAGCTGAACAGGCCCACTACATCACACTCTGTTTATAGCTGAACAGACCCACTACATCACACTCTGTGTAGAGCTGAACAGACACACTACATCACACTCTGTGTAGAGCTGAACAGACACACTACATCACACTCTGTGTGGAGCTGAACAGATACACTACATCACACTCTGTGTAGAGCTGAACAGACACACTACATCACACTCTGTGTAGAGCTGAACAGACACACTACATCACACTCTGTGTAGAGCTGAACAGGCACACTACATCACACTCTGTGTAGAGCTGAACAGACACACTACATCACACTCTGTGTGGAGCTGAACAGGCCCACTACATCACACTCTGTTTATAGCTGAACAGACCCACTACATCACACTCTGTGTAGAGCTGAACAGACACACTACATCACACTCTGTGTAGAGCTGAACAGACACACTACATCACACTCTGTGTGGAGCTGAACAGATACACTACATCACACTCTGTGTAGAGCTGAACAGACACACTACATCACACTCTGTGTAGAGCTGAACAGACACACTACATCACACTCTGTGTAGAGCTGAACAGACCCACTACATCACACACTGTGTACAACTGAACAAGCACACACAGGGACACTACATCACACACTCTGTGGAGCTGAACAGGCACACTACATCACACTCTGTGTAGCTGAACAGACACACTAGATCACACTCTGTGTAGAGCTGAACAGGCACACTACATCACACTCTGTGTGGAGCTGAACAGGCACACACAGACACACTACATCACACACTGTGTGGAGCTGAACAGATACACTACATCATACTCTGTGTTGAGCTGAACAGACACATTAAATCACAATCTGTGTGGAGCTGAACAGACCCACTACATCACAATCTGTGTAGAGCTGAACAGACACACTACATCACACTCTATGTAGAGCTGAACAGGCACACTACATCACACTCTGTGTACGGCTGAACAGACACAAACAGATACACTACATCACACTCTGTGTAGAGCTGAGCAGACACAGTACATCACACTCTGTGTGGAGCTGAACAGACACACTAAATCACACTTTGTGTAGAGCTGAAGAGACCCACTACATCACACACTGTGTAGAGCTGAACAAGCACACACAGGGACACTACATCACACACTGTGTGGAGCTGAACAGGCACACTACACCACACTCTGTGTAGCTGAACAGGCACACTACATCACACTCTGTGTAGAGCTGAACAGGCGTACACAGGCACACTACATCAACCTCTGTGTAGAGCTGAACAGGCACACTACATCACACTCTGTGTAGAGCTGAACAGACACACTACATCACACTCTGTGTAGAGCTGAACAGACACACACAGACACACTTCATCACACTCTGTGTGGAGCTGAACAGGCACACTACATCACACACTGTGTGGAGCTGAACAGACACACTACATCACACTCTGTGTAGAGCTGAACAGACACACTACATCACACTCTGTGTGGAGCTGAACAGACACACTACATCACACTCTGTGTAGAGCTGAACAGACACACTACATCACAATCTGTGTGGAGCTGAACAGACACATTAAATCACAATCTCTGTGGAGCTGAACAGACACACTACATCACACTCTGTGTAGAGGTGAACAGGCGTACACAGGCACACTACATCACACTCTTTGTGAAGCTGAACAGGCACACTACATCACACTTTGTGTAGAGCTGAACAGACACACTACATCACACTCTCTGTAGAGCTGAACAGGCACACACAGACACACTGCATCACACTCTGTGTAGAGCTGAACAGATGCACACAGACACACTACATCACACTCTGTGTGGAGCTGAACAGGCACAATACATCACACTCTGTGTAGAGCTGAACAGACACACTACATCACAATCTGTGTGGAGCTGAACAGACACACTACATCACACTCTTTGTGAAGCTGAATAGACACACTACATCACACTCTGTGTAGCTGAACAGGCACACACAGACACACTACATCACACTCTGTGTGGAGATGAACAGACACACACAGGCATACTACATCACACACTGTGTGGAGCTGATCAGATACACTACATCACACACTGTGTAGAGCTGAACAGGCACACACAGGCATACTACATCACACTCTGTGTGGAGATGAACAGACACACTACATCATACTCTGTGTAGAGCTGAACAGACACACTACATCACACTCTGTGTAGAGCTGAACAGACCCACTACATCACACTCTGTGTAGAGCTGAACAGACACACTACATCACACTCTGTGTATAGCTGAACAGGCACACTATATCACACTCTGTGTAGAGCTGAGCAGGCACACTACATCACGCACTGTGTGGAGCTGAACAGACTCACTACATCACACTCTGTGTAGAGCTGAACAGACCCACTACATCACACTCTGTGTAGAGCTGAAGAGGCCCACTACATCACACTCTGTGTAGAGCTGAACAGATACACTTCATCACACTCTGTGTGGAGCTGAACAGGCACACACAGGCACACTACATCACACTCTGTGTAGAGCTGAACAGACACACTACATCACACACTGTGTAGAGCTGAACAAGCACACACAGGCACACTACATCACACACTGTGTGGAGCTGAACAGACACTCTACATCACAATCTATGTGCAACTGAACAGACACACTACATCACACTCTGTGTAGAGCTGAACAGGCACACTACATCACACTCTGTGTAGAGCTGAACAGACACACTACATCACACTCTGTGTAGAGCTGAACAGACACACTACATCACACTCTGTGTAGAGCTGAACAGGCACACACAGACACACTACATCACACTCTGTGTAGAGCTGAACAGGCCCACTACATCACACTCTGTGTTGAGCTGAACAGACACACTACATCACACTCTGTGTAGAGCTGAACAGGCACACTACATCACACTCTGTGTAGAGCTGAACAGACACACTTCATCACACTCTGTGTAGAGCTGAACAGACACACACAGACACACTACATCACACTTTGTGTAGATCTGAACAGACAGACTACATCACACTCTGTGTAGCTGAACAGGCACACAGAGACACACTACATCACACTCTGTGTAGAGCTGAACAGACACACTTCATCACAGTTTGTGTGGAGCTGAACAGGCACACTACATCACACTCTGTGTAGAGCTGAACAGACACACTACATCACACTCTGTGTGGAGCTGAACAGACACATTAAATCACAATCTGTGTGGAGCTGAACAGACCCACTACATCACAATCTGTGTGGAACTGAACAGACCCACTACATCACACTCTGTGTAGAGCTGAACAGACACACTACATCACACTCTGTGTGGAGCTGAACAGACACAATAAATCACACTTTGTGCAGAGCTGAAGAGACCCACTACATCACACACTGTGTAGAGCTGAACAAGCACACACAGGCACACTACATCACACACTGTGTGGAGCTGAACAGGCACACTACATCACACTCTGTTTAGAGCTGAACAGACACACACAGACACACTACATCACACTCTGTGTAGAGCTGAACAGACACACTACAGCACACTCTGTGTAGAGCTGAACAGACACACACAGACACACTACATCACACTCTGTGTAGAGCTGAACAGACACACTACAGCACACTCTGTGTAGAGCTGAACAGACACACTTCATCACACTCTGTGTGGAGCTGAACAGGCACACACAGGCACACTACATCACACACTGTGTGGAGCTGAACAGACACAGACAGACACACTACATCACACTCTGTGTAGAGCTGAACAAGCACACACAGACACACTACATCACACTCTGTGTAGAGCTGAACATACACACTACATCACAATCTGTGTGGAGCTGAACACACACATTAAATCACAATCTGTGTGGAGCTGAATACACCCACTACATCACACTCTCTTTAGCTGAACAGACACAAACAGGCACACTACATCACACTCTGTGTAGAGCTGAACAGACACACTACATCACACACTGTGTAGAGCTGAACAGACACACACAGACACACTACATCACACACTGTGTAGAGCTGAACAAGCACACACAGACACACTACATCACACTCTGTGTGGAGCTGAACAGACACACTACATCACACTCTTTGTGAAGCTGAATAGACACACTACATCACACTCTGTGTAGCTGAACAGGCACACACAGACACACTACATCACACTCTGTGTAGAGCTGAACAGGCACACTACATCACACTCTGTGTAGAGCTGAACAGGCACACTACATCACACTCTGTGTAGAGCTGAACAGACACACTTCATCACACTCTGTGTAGAGCTGAACAGACACACTACATCACACTCTGTGTGGAGATGAACAGACACACACAGACACACTACATCACACTCTGTGTAGAGCTGAACAGACACACTACATCACACTCTGTGTGGAGCTGAACAGATATACTACATCACACTCTGTGTAGAGCTGAACAGACCCACTACATCACAAACTGTGTAGAGCTGAACAAGCACACTACATCACAATCTTTTTAGCTGAACAGACACACATAGGCAAACTACATCACACTCTCTGTAGAGCTGAACAGGCACACTACATCACACTCTGTGTAGAGCTGAACAGGCACACTCTGACACACTACATCACACTCTGTGTAGAGCTGAACAGGCACACACAGGGACACTACATCACACTCTGTGTAGAGCTGAACAGACACACTACATCACACTCTGCGTAGAGCTGAACAGACACATTTCATCACACTCTGTGTGGAGCTGAACACGCCCACTACATGACACTCTGTGTAGAGCTGAACAGACACACTAAATCACACTCTGTGTAGAGCTGAACGGACACACTACTTCACACTCTGTGTAGAGCTGAACAGACACACTACATCACACTCTGTGTAGAGCTGAATAGACACACACAGACACACTACATCACACTCTGTGTGGAGCTGAACAGACACACAACATCACACTCTGTGGAGCTGAACACGCACACACAGACACACTACATCACAGTCTGTGTAGAGCTGAACAGGCACACTACATCACACTCTGTGTAGAGCTGAACAGGCACACTACATCACACTCTGTGTAGAGCTGAACAGGCACACTACATCACACTCTGTGTAGAGCTGAACAGACACACTACATCACACTCTGTGTAGATGAACAGACACACTACATCACACTCTGTGTAGAGCTGAACAGGCACACTACATCACACTCTGTGTAGAGCTGAACAGGCGTACACAGGCACACTCTGTGTGGAGCTAAACAGACACACTACATCACACTCTGTGTAGAGCTGAACAGACACACTACATCACACTCTGTGTAGAGCTGAACAGACACCCTACATCACACTCTGTGTGGAGCTGAACAGGCACACTACATCACACTCTGTGTAGAGCTGAACAGACACACACAGACACACTGCATCACACTCTGTGTAGAGCTGAACATACACACACAGACACACTACATCACACTCTGTGTGGAGCTGAACAGACACACACAGACTCACTACATCACACTCTGTGTAGAGCTGAACATACGCACACAGACACACTACATCACACTCTGTGTAGAGCTGAACAGACACACTACATCACACTCTACGTAGAGCTGAACAGACACACTTCATTACAATCTGTGTGGAGCTGAACACGCCCACTACATGACACTCTGTGTAGAGCTGAACAGGCACACTAAATCACACTCTGTGTAGAGCTGAACGGACACACTACTTCACACTCTGTGTAGAGCTGAACAGACACACTACATCACACTCTGTGTAGAGCTGAACACGCACACACAGACACACTACATCACACTCTGTGTAGAGCTGAACAGGCGTAAACAGGCACACTACATCACACTCTTTGTGGAGCTGAACAGCCCCCCAAAACATCACACTCTGTGTAGAGCTGAACAGGCACACACAGGGACACTACATCACACTCTGTGTAGAGCTGAACAGACACACACAGACACACTTCATCACACTCTGTGTGGAGCTGAACAGGCACACTACATCACACTCTGTGTAGAGCTGAACAGGCACACTACATCACACACTGTGTGGAGCTGAACAGACACACTACATCACACTCTGTGTAGAGCTGAACAGACACACTACATCACACTCTGTGTGGAGCTGAACAGACACACTACATCACACTCTGTGTAGAGCTGAACAGACACACTACATCACAATCTGTGTGGAGCTGAACAGACACATTAAATCACAATCTCTGTGGAGCTGAACAGACACACTACATCACACTCTGTGTAGAGGTGAACAGGCGTACACAGGCACACTACATCACACTCTTTGTGAAGCTGAACAGGCACACTACATCACACTTTGTGTAGAGCTGAACAGACACACTACATCACACTCTCTGTAGAGCTGAACAGGCACACAAAGGCACACTACATCACACTCTGTGTAGAGCTGAACAGATGCACACAGACACACTACATCACACTCTGTGTGGAGCTGAACAGGCACAATACATCACACTCTGTGTAGAGCTGAACAGACACACTACATCACAATCTGTGTGGAGCTGAACAGACACACTACATCACACTCTTTGTGAAGCTGAATAGACACACTACATCACACTCTGTGTAGCTGAACAGGCACACACAGACACACTACATCACACTCTGTGTGGAGATGAACAGACACACACAGGCATACTACATCACACACTGTGTGGAGCTGATCAGATACACTACATCACACACTGTGTAGAGCTGAACAGGCACACACAGGCATACTACATCACACTCTGTGTGGAGATGAACAGACACACTACATCATACTCTGTGTAGAGCTGAACAGACACACTACATCACACTCTGTGTAGAGCTGAACAGACCCACTACATCACACTCTGTGTAGAGCTGAACAGACACACTACATCACACTCTGTGTATAGCTGAACAGGCACACTATATCACACTCTGTGTAGAGCTGAGCAGGCACACTACATCACGCACTGTGTGGAGCTGAACAGACTCACTACATCACACTCTGTGTAGAGCTGAACAGACCCACTACATCACACTCTGTGTAGAGCTGAAGAGGCCCACTACATCACACTCTGTGTAGAGCTGAACAGATACACTTCATCACACTCTGTGTGGAGCTGAACAGGCACACACAGGCACACTACATCACACTCTGTGTAGAGCTGAACAGACACACTACATCACACACTGTGTAGAGCTGAACAAGCACACACAGGCACACTACATCACACACTGTGTGGAGCTGAACAGACACTCTACATCACAATCTATGTGCAACTGAACAGACACACTACATCACACTCTGTGTAGAGCTGAACAGGCACACTACATCACACTCTGTGTAGAGCTGAACAGACACACTACATCACACTCTGTGTAGAGCTGAACAGACACACTACATCACACTCTGTGTAGAGCTGAACAGGCACACTACATCACACTCTGTGTTGAGCTGAACAGACACACTACATCACACTCTGTGTAGAGCTGAACAGGCACACTACATCACACTCTGTGTAGAGCTGAACAGACACACTTCATCACACTCTGTGTAGAGCTGAACAGACACACACAGACACACTACATCACACTTTGTGTAGATCTGAACAGACAGACTACATCACACTCTGTGTAGCTGAACAGGCACACAGAGACACACTACATCACACTCTGTGTAGAGCTGAACAGACACACTTCATCACAGTTTGTGTGGAGCTGAACAGGCACACTACATCACACTCTGTGTAGAGCTGAACAGACACACTACATCACACTCTGTGTGGAGCTGAACAGACACATTAAATCACAATCTGTGTGGAGCTGAACAGACCCACTACATCACAATCTGTGTGGAACTGAACAGACCCACTACATCACACTCTGTGTAGAGCTGAACAGACACACTACATCACACTCTGTGTGGAGCTGAACAGACACAATAAATCACACTTTGTGCAGAGCTGAAGAGACCCACTACATCACACACTGTGTAGAGCTGAACAAGCACACACAGGCACACTACATCACACGCTGTGTGGAGCTGAACAGGCACACTACATCACACTCTGTTTAGAGCTGAACAGACACACACAGACACACTACATCACACTCTGTGTAGAGCTGAACAGACACACTACAGCACACTCTGTGTAGAGCTGAACAGACACACACAGACACACTACATCACACTCTGTGTAGAGCTGAACAGACACACTACAGCACACTCTGTGTAGAGCTGAACAGACACACTTCATCACACTCTGTGTGGAGCTGAACAGGCACACACAGGCACACTACATCACACACTGTGTGGAGCTGAACAGACACAGACAGACACACTACATCACACTCTGTGTAGAGCTGAACAAGCACACACAGACACACTACATCACACTCTGTGTAGAGCTGAACATACACACTACATCACAATCTGTGTGGAGCTGAACACACACATTAAATCACAATCTGTGTGGAGCTGAATACACCCACTACATCACACTCTCTTTAGCTGAACAGACACAAACAGGCACACTACATCACACTCTGTGTAGAGCTGAACAGACACACTACATCACACACTGTGTAGAGCTGAACAGACACACACAGACACACTACATCACACACTGTGTAGAGCTGAACAAGCACACACAGACACACTACATCACACTCTGTGTGGAGCTGAACAGACACACTACATCACACTCTTTGTGAAGCTGAATAGACACACTACATCACACTCTGTGTAGCTGAACAGGCACACACAGACACACTACATCACACTCTGTGTAGAGCTGAACAGGCACACTACATCACACTCTGTGTAGAGCTGAACAGGCACACTACATCACACTCTGTGTAGAGCTGAACAGACACACTTCATCACACTCTGTGTAGAGCTGAACAGACACACTACATCACACTCTGTGTGGAGATGAACAGACACACACAGACACACTACATCACACTCTGTGTAGAGCTGAACAGACACACTACATCACACTCTGTGTGGAGCTGAACAGATATACTACATCACACTCTGTGTAGAGCTGAACAGACCCACTACATCACAAACTGTGTAGAGCTGAACAAGCACACTACATCACAATCTTTTTAGCTGAACAGACACACATAGGCAAACTACATCACACTCTCTGTAGAGCTGAACAGGCACACTACATCACACTCTGTGTAGAGCTGAACAGGCACACTCTGACACACTACATCACACTCTGTGTAGAGCTGAACAGGCACACACAGGGACACTACATCACACTCTGTGTAGAGCTGAACAGACACACTACATCACACTCTGCGTAGAGCTGAACAGACACATTTCATCACACTCTGTGTGGAGCTGAACACGCCCACTACATGACACTCTGTGTAGAGCTGAACAGACACACTAAATCACACTCTGTGTAGAGCTGAACGGACACACTACTTCACACTCTGTGTAGAGCTGAACAGACACACTACATCACACTCTGTGTAGAGCTGAATAGACACACACAGACACACTACATCACACTCTGTGTGGAGCTGAACAGACACACAACATCACACTCTGTGGAGCTGAACACGCACACACAGACACACTACATCACAGTCTGTGTAGAGCTGAACAGGCACACTACATCACACTCTGTGTAGAGCTGAACAGGCACACTACATCACACTCTGTGTAGAGCTGAACAGGCACACTACATCACACTCTGTGTAGAGCTGAACAGACACACTACATCACACTCTGTGTAGATGAACAGACACACTACATCACACTCTGTGTAGAGCTGAACAGGCACACTACATCACACTCTGTGTAGAGCTGAACAGGCGTACACAGGCACACTCTGTGTGGAGCTAAACAGACACACTACATCACACTCTGTGTAGAGCTGAACAGACACACTACATCACACTCTGTGTAGAGCTGAACAGACACCCTACATCACACTCTGTGTGGAGCTGAACAGGCACACTACATCACACTCTGTGTAGAGCTGAACAGACACACACAGACACACTGCATCACACTCTGTGTAGAGCTGAACATACACACACAGACACACTACATCACACTCTGTGTGGAGCTGAACAGACACACACAGACTCACTACATCACACTCTGTGTAGAGCTGAACATACGCACACAGACACACTACATCACACTCTGTGTAGAGCTGAACAGACACACTACATCACACTCTACGTAGAGCTGAACAGACACACTTCATTACAATCTGTGTGGAGCTGAACACGCCCACTACATGACACTCTGTGTAGAGCTGAACAGGCACACTAAATCACACTCTGTGTAGAGCTGAACGGACACACTACTTCACACTCTGTGTAGAGCTGAACAGACACACTACATCACACTCTGTGTAGAGCTGAACACGCACACACAGACACACTACATCACACTCTGTGTAGAGCTGAACAGGCGTAAACAGGCACACTACATCACACTCTTTGTGGAGCTGAACAGCCCCCCAAAACATCACACTCTGTGTAGAGCTGAACAGGCACACACAGGGACACTACATCACACTCTGTGTAGAGCTGAACAGACACACTACATCACACTCTGCGTAGAGCTGAACAGACACATTTCATCACACTCTGTGTGGAGCTGAACACGCCCACTACATGACACTCTGTGTAGAGCTGAACAGACACACTAAATCACACTCTGTGTAGAGCTGAACGGACACACTACTTCACACTCTGTGTAGAGCTGAACAGACACACTACATCACACTCTGTGTAGAGCTGAATAGACACACACAGACACACTACATCACACTCTGTGTGGAGCTGAACAGACACACACAGACACACTACATCACACTCTGTGTAGAGCTGAACAGGCACACTACATCACACTCTGTGTAGAGCTGAACAGGCACACTACATCACACTCTGTGTAGAGCTGAACAGACACACTACATAACACTCTGTGTAGAGCTGAACAGATACACTACATCACACTCTGTGTAGAGCTGAACAGGCACACTACATTACACTCTGTGTAGAGCTGAACAGACCCACTACATCACACTCTGTGTAGAGCTGAACAGACACCCTACATCACGCTCTGTGTGGAGCTGAACAGGCACACTACATCACACTCTGTGTAGAGCTGAACAGACACACACAGACACACTGCATCACACTCTGTGTAGAGCTGAACATACACACACAGACACACTACATCACACTCTGTGTGGAGCTGAACAGACACACACAGACTCACTACATCACACTCTGTGTAGAGCTGAACATACGCACACAGACACACTACATCACACTCTGTGTAGAGCTGAACAGACACCCTACATCACACTCTGTGTGGAGCTGAACAGGCACACTACATCACACTCTGTGTAGAGCTGAACAGACACACACAGACACACTGCATCACACTCTGTGTAGAGCTGAACATACACACACAGACACACTACATCACACTCTGTGTGGAGCTGAACAGACACACACAGACTCACTACATCACACTCTGTGTAGAGCTGAACATACGCACACAGACACACTACATCACACTCTGTGTAGAGCTGAACAGACACACTACATCACACTCTACGTAGAGCTGAACAGACACACTTCATCACAATCTGTGTGGAGCTGAACACGCCCACTACATGACACTCTGTGTAGAGCTGAACAGGCACACTAAATCACACTCTGTGTAGAGCTGAACGGACACACTACTTCACACTCTGTGTAGAGCTGAACAGACACACTACATCACACTCTGTGTAGAGCTGAACACGCACACACAGACACACTACATCACACTCTGTGTAGAGCTGAACAGGCGTACACAGGCACACTACATCACACTCTTTGTGGAGCTGAACAGCCCCCCAAAACATCACACTCTGTGTAGGACTGAACAGGCACACTACATCACACACTGTGTAGAGCTGAACAGACACACTACATCACACTCTGTGTAGAGCTGAACATACGCACACAGACACACTACATCACACTCTGTGTAGAGCTGAACAGACACACTACATCACACTCTGCGTAGAGCTGAACAGACACACTTCATCACACTCTGTGTGGAGCTGAACACGTCCACGACATGACACTCTGTGTAGAGCTGAACAGACACACTACTTCACACTCTGTGTAGAGCTGAACAGACACACTACATCACACTCTGTGTAGAGCTGAACAGACACACACAGACACACTACATCACACTCTGTGTAGAGCTGAACAGACACACTACATCACACTCTGTGTGGAGCTGAACACGCCCACTACATGACACTCTGTGTAGAGCTGAACGGACACACTACTTCACACTCTGTGTAGAGCTGAACGGACACACTACATCACACTCTGTGTAGAGCTGAACAGACACACACAGACACACTACATCACACTCTGTGTAGAGCTGAACAGACACACTACATCACACTCTGTGGAGCTGAACAGGCACACTACATCACACTCTGTGCAGAGCTGAACAGACACACTACATCACACTCTGTGTAGAGCTGAACAGACACACACAGACACACTACATCACACTCTGTGTAGAGCTGAACAGACACACTACATCACACTCTGTGTGGAGCTGAACAGACACACTACATCACACTCTGCGTAGAGCTGAACAGACACACTTCATCACACTCTGTGTGGAGCTGAACACGCCCACTACATGACACTCTGTGTAGAGCTGAACAGACACACTACTTCACACTCTGTGTAGAGCTGAACAGACACACTACATCACACTCTGTGTAGAGCTGAACAGACACACACAGACACACTACATCACACTCTGTGTAGAGCTGAACAGACACACTACATCACACTCTGTGTGGAGCTGAACACGCCCACTACATGACACTCTGTGTAGAGCTGAACGGACACACTACTTCACACTCTGTGTAGAGCTGAACGGACACACTACATCACACTCTGTGTAGAGCTGAACAGACACACACAGACACACTACATCACACTCTGTGTAGAGCTGAACAGACACACTACATCACACTCTGTGGAGCTGAACAGGCACACTACATCACACTCTGTGCAGCTGAACACGAACACACAGACACACTACATCACAGTCTGTGTAGAGCTGAACAGACACACTACATCACAGTCTGTGTAGAGCTGAACAGACACACTACATCACACTCTGTGTAGCTGAACAGACACACTACATCACACTCTGTGTAGAGCTGAACAGGCACACTACATTACACTCTGTGTAGAGCTGAACAGGCGTACATAGGCACACTACATCACACTCTGTGTAGAGCTGAACAGGCGCACACAGACACACTACATCACACTCTTTGTGGAGCTGAACAGGCCCACTACATCACACTCTGTGTAGAGCTGAATAGACACACAGAGACACACTACATCACACTCTGTGTAGAGCTGAATAGACACACATCATCACACTCTGTGTGGAGCTGAACAGGCCCACTACATCACACTCTGTGTAGAGCTAAACAGACACACTACATCACACTCTGTGTAGAGCTGAACAGACACACTGCATCACACTCTGTGTGGAGCTAAACAGGCCCACTACATCACACTCTGTGTAGAGCTGAACAGACACACTACACCACACTCTGTGTAGAGCTGAACAGACACACTACATAACACTCTGTGTAGAGCTGAACAGACACACTACATAACACTCTGTGCAGCTGAACACGCACACACAGACACACTACATCACACTCTGTGTAGAGCTGAACAGGCACACTACATTACACTCTGTGTAGAGCTGAACAGGGATACACAGGCACACTACATCACACTCTTTGTGGAGCTGAACACGCACACACAGACACACTACATCACACTCTGTGTAGAGCTGAACAGGCGTACACAGGCACACTACATCACACTCTTTGTGGAGCTGAACAGCCCCCCAAAACATCACACTCTGTGTAGAGCTGAACAGGCACACTACATCACACACTGTGTAGAGCTGAACAGACACACTACATCACACTCTATGTAGAGCTGAACATACGCACACAGACACACTACATCACACTCTGTGTAGAGCTGAACAGACACACTACATCACACTCTGCGTAGAGCTGAACAGACACACTTCATCACACTCTGTGTGGAGCTGAACACGCCCACTACATGACACTCTGTGTAGAGCTGAACAGACACACTGCTTCACACTCTGTGTAGAGCTGAACAGACACACTACATCACACTCTGTGTAGAGCTGAACAGACACACACAGACACACTACATCACACTCTGTGTAGAGCTGAACAGACACACTACATCACACTCTGTGTGGAGCTGAACACGCCCACTACATGACACTCTGTGTAGAGCTGAACGGACACACTACTTCACACTCTGTGTAGAGCTGAACGGACACACTACATCACACTCTGTGTAGAGCTGAACAGACACACACAGACACACTACATCACACTCTGTGTAGAGCTGAACAGACACACTACATCACACTCTGCGTAGAGCTGAACAGACACACTTCATCACACTCTGTGTGGAGCTGAACACGCCCACTACATGACACTCTGTGTAGAGCTGAACAGACACACTACTTCACACTCTGTGTAGAGCTGAACAGACACACTACATCACACTCTGTGTAGAGCTGAACAGACACACACAGACACACTACATCACACTCTGTGTAGAGCTGAACAGACACACTACATCACACTCTGTGTGGAGCTGAACACGCCCACTACATGACACTCTGTGTAGAGCTGAACGGACACACTACTTCACACTCTGTGTAGAGCTGAACGGACACACTACATCACACTCTGTGTAGAGCTGAACAGACACACACAGACACACTACATCACACTCTGTGTAGAGCTGAACAGACACACTACATCACACTCTGTGGAGCTGAACAGGCACACTACATCACACTCTGTGCAGCTGAACACGAACACACAGACACACTACATCACAGTCTGTGTAGAGCTGAACAGGCACACTACATCACACTCTGTGTAGCTGAACAGACACACTACATCACACTCTGTGTAGCTGAGCAGGCACACACAGACACACTACATCAAACTCTGTGTAGAGCTGAACAGGCACACTACATTACACTCTGTGTAGAGCTGAACAGGCGTACATAGGCACACTACATCACACTCTGTGTAGAGCTGAACAGGCGCACACAGACACACTACATCACACTCTTTGTGGAGCTGAACAGGCACACTACATCACACTCTGTGTAGAGCTGAATAGACACACAGAGACACACTACATCACACTCTGTGTAGAGCTGAACAGACACACTACATGACACTCTGTGTAGAGCTGAATAGACACACATCATCACACTCTGTGTGGAGCTGAACAGGCCCACTACATCACACTCTGTGTAGAGCTGAACAGACACACTACACCACACTCTGTGTAGAGCTGAACAGACACACTACATAACACTCTGTGTAGAGCTGAACAGACACACTACATAACACTCTGTGCAGCTGAACACGCACACACAGACACACTACATCACACTCTGTGTAGAGCTGAACAGGCACACTACATTACACTCTGTGTAGAGCTGAACAGGGATACACAGGCACACTACATCACACTCTTTGTGGAGCTGAACAGGCCCACAACATCACACTCTGTGTAGAGCTGAATAGACACACTACATCACACTCTGTGTGGAGCTGAACAGGCCCACTACATCACACTCTGTGTAGAGCAGAACTGACACACTACATCACACTCTGTGTAGAGCTGAACAGACACACTTCATCACACTCTGTGTGGAGCTAAACAGGCCCACTACATCACACTCTGTGTAGAGCTGAACAGACACACTACACCACACTCTGTGTAGAGCTGAACAGACACACTACATAACACTCTGTGTAGAGCTGAACAGACACACTACATCACGCTCTGTGTGGAGCTGAACAGGCACACTACATCACACTCTGTGTAGAGCTGAACAGACACCCTACATCACGCTCTGTGTGGAGCTGAACAGGCACACTACATCACACTCTGTGTAGAGCTGAACAGACACACACAGACAAACTGCATCACACTCTGTGTAGAGCTGAACATACACACACAGACACACTACATCACACTCTGTGTGGAGCTGAACAGACACACACAGACTCACTACATCACACTCTGTGTAGAGCTGAACATACGCACACAGACACACTACATCACACTCTGTGTAGAGCTGAACAGACACCCTACATCACACTCTGTGTGGAGCTGAACAGGCACACTACATCACACTCTGTGTAGAGCTGAACAGACACACACAGACACACTGCATCACACTCTGTGTAGAGCTGAACATACACACACAGACACACTACATCACACTCTGTGTGGAGCTGAACAGACACACACAGACTCACTACATCACACTCTGTGTAGAGCTGAACATACGCACACAGACACACTACATCACACTCTGTGTAGAGCTGAACAGACACACTACATCACACTCTACGTAGAGCTGAACAGACACACTTCATCACAATCTGTGTGGAGCTGAACACGCCCACTACATGACACTCTGTGTAGAGCTGAACAGGCACACTAAATCACACTCTGTGTAGAGCTGAACGGACACACTACTTCACACTCTGTGTAGAGCTGAACAGACACACTACATCACACTCTGTGTAGAGCTGAACACGCACACACAGACACACTACATCACACTCTGTGTAGAGCTGAACAGGCGTACACAGGCACACTACATCACACTCTTTGTGGAGCTGAACAGCCCCCCAAAACATCACACTCTGTGTAGAGCTGAACAGGCACACTACATCACACACTGTGTAGAGCTGAACAGACACACTACATCACACTCTGTGTAGAGCTGAACATACGCACACAGACACACTACATCACACTCTGTGTAGAGCTGAACAGACACACTACATCACACTCTGCGTAGAGCTGAACAGACACACTTCATCACACTCTGTGTGGAGCTGAACACGCCCACGACATGACACTCTGTGTAGAGCTGAACAGACACACTACTTCACACTCTGTGTAGAGCTGAACAGACACACTACATCACACTCTGTGTAGAGCTGAACAGACACACACAGACACACTACATCACACTCTGTGTAGAGCTGAACAGACACACTACATCACACTCTGTGTGGAGCTGAACACGCCCACTACATGACACTCTGTGTAGAGCTGAACGGACACACTACTTCACACTCTGTGTAGAGCTGAACGGACACACTACATCACACTCTGTGTAGAGCTGAACAGACACACACAGACACACTACATCACACTCTGTGTAGAGCTGAACAGACACACTACATCACACTCTGTGGAGCTGAACAGGCACACTACATCACACTCTGTGCAGAGCTGAACAGACACACTACATCACACTCTGTGTAGAGCTGAACAGACACACACAGACACACTACATCACACTCTGTGTAGAGCTGAACAGACACACTACATCACACTCTGTGTGGAGCTGAACAGACACACTACATCACACTCTGCGTAGAGCTGAACAGACACACTTCATCACACTCTGTGTGGAGCTGAACACGCCCACTACATGACACTCTGTGTAGAGCTGAACAGACACACTACTTCACACTCTGTGTAGAGCTGAACAGACACACTACATCACACTCTGTGTAGAGCTGAACAGACACACACAGACACACTACATCACACTCTGTGTAGAGCTGAACAGACACACTACATCACACTCTGTGTGGAGCTGAACACGCCCACTACATGACACTCTGTGTAGAGCTGAACGGACACACTACTTCACACTCTGTGTAGAGCTGAACGGACACACTACATCACACTCTGTGTAGAGCTGAACAGACACACACAGACACACTACATCACACTCTGTGTAGAGCTGAACAGACACACTACATCACACTCTGTGGAGCTGAACAGGCACACTACATCACACTCTGTGCAGCTGAACACGAACACACAGACACACTACATCACAGTCTGTGTAGAGCTGAACAGACACACTACATCACAGTCTGTGTAGAGCTGAACAGACACACTACATCACACTCTGTGTAGCTGAACAGACACACTACATCACACTCTGTGTAGAGCTGAACAGGCACACTACATTACACTCTGTGTAGAGCTGAACAGGCGTACATAGGCACACTACATCACACTCTGTGTAGAGCTGAACAGGCGCACACAGACACACTACATCACACTCTTTGTGGAGCTGAACAGGCCCACTACATCACACTCTGTGTAGAGCTGAATAGACACACAGAGACACACTACATCACACTCTGTGTAGAGCTGAACAGACACACTACATGACACTCTGTGTAGAGCTGAATAGACACACATCATCACACTCTGTGTGGAGCTGAACAGGCCCACTACATCACACTCTGTGTAGAGCTAAACAGACACACTACATCACACTCTGTGTAGAGCTGAACAGACACACTGCATCACACTCTGTGTGGAGCTAAACAGGCCCACTACATCACACTCTGTGTAGAGCTGAACAGACACACTACACCACACTCTGTGTAGAGCTGAACAGACACACTACATAACACTCTGTGTAGAGCTGAACAGACACACTACATAACACTCTGTGCAGCTGAACACGCACACACAGACACACTACATCACACTCTGTGTAGAGCTGAACAGGCACACTACATTACACTCTGTGTAGAGCTGAACAGGGATACACAGGCACACTACATCACACTCTTTGTGGAGCTGAACACGCACACACAGACACACTACATCACACTCTGTGTAGAGCTGAACAGGCGTACACAGGCACACTACATCACACTCTTTGTGGAGCTGAACAGCCCCCCAAAACATCACACTCTGTGTAGAGCTGAACAGGCACACTACATCACACACTGTGTAGAGCTGAACAGACACACTACATCACACTCTATGTAGAGCTGAACATACGCACACAGACACACTACATCACACTCTGTGTAGAGCTGAACAGACACACTACATCACACTCTGCGTAGAGCTGAACAGACACACTTCATCACACTCTGTGTGGAGCTGAACACGCCCACT